>NC_082711.1:64405494-65605494 GCF_030144855.1 Hypanus sabinus | reverse complement strand
TAGAGATGATTTTGGTGTACCAAGAAGTCCACAAACCAGATATCTTTGTCTGTCCTGTTTGTGCCCAGAACAAGTTATCACATCAGTGTCATTCTCTCCCCAGTGCCTGTGCCTGCTCTTGGGGGAAGGGGCGAGGAGAAACATGGATCATTCAGATGCGAGCTCTTCCATTCCAGCCGTTGTGGACCAGTTCTCTAAAGCAGCCCACTTTGTTGCTCTCCACAAGCTCCCGTCAGCTCATGAAACTGAAAACATTATGGTTCAGCACATATTCAGGCTGTTTAGATTTCCTGAGGACATTGTATCTGATCAGGAACCACAGTTGACTTCCCATTTTTGGAAGGCTTTCTGTTCTCTTTTGGGAGTCACAGCCGGCCTCAGGTTGCCACTCCCGAGCAAACAGCCAGAGTGAGAAAGTGAAGCAGGAGCCGGAGACAAACCTACACAGCCTTGTCTCTTCCAACCCAACAACCTGGAGATCCCAGCTGATCTGAACAGAGATTACCCACAATCACCACCAGACATCCTCCACTGGCATGTCTGCCTTCAGGTGCCAAAAGGGATTCCAGCCCCCCACTCTTCCCTGATGCAGGAGTTCCTGCTGCTGAACATTGGTCCAAAGACTCATTTACTGTCAAAGTTTGTACGCAGTACACAACTCTGAGGATCTTCCTTTCCAGATAGCCACGGAAGTAAGAAAAAAGAACAGCAACAGGATCATTAACCCGCAAACCACTCTCCCCCACACGAAACAGAAAAAGAACATCGGCCCACAAAAAAACCTGTCCCTGCATAAAAAACACAACAAGAACATCGACCCCCAACCCCCCCACACACAAAATGTAAAAAGAACATTGACCCCTAAAATGCCTGTTCCTCTTACAAAAGACAAACAACACAAGAATGTTGAACCCCCCAACCCCCGTCCCCTACACAAAACATAAAAAGAACATCAACCCCCAAAATTCCCTCTCCCCACTCAAAATAAACTAACAAAAATGCAACAAGATGATTGACACACAGAACACCCTCCCCCACACAAAATGCCAAAAGAACATTGACCCACAAATCCCCCTCCCACGCAAAATGCCACAAGAACATTGACCCCCCAAATCCCCCTCTCCCAAGCAAAAAAGGGAAAGACCAGTCAAAAACACAGAATATAAGAAACTATAAGACTGAAAGAAAGTCCATAGCCCATAGTCCAAATCCATATCCACATCTGGAATGTACGGATGTATTTATTTTAGAGCAATTATCTACCTCACTTAGCACTACGTATTGATCTGTTGGCTGCACGTCTGCTTTTGTCTATACATACACATTGTTCTCTTACTCGTTGCAATGTGAATACACCAGTCAAAGCCATCTCCTGTGTGCGTGCTTTTATTTAATTGATATGTAGTTGTGCACAGACGCAACAAATTGGTGACGAGTAGGAACATGAATGTCAGAGAAAATCACGAATTGTACCAACAGTTATGGGACGAAACAGCAAGAGTTAAACAGCATGAAAAAGCTGAAGGACCCATGAGTAACAGTGAAAGTTGCACTGAATTTAAAGTGAAAATAATGTGATGATGGTTCAGTCAGGAAAGCTGAAGAATTTGATACTGCTAATGAAGGCTGGGAGTCGTATATTAAGAGGATGGAATTGTATTGTAACACAAACAACATGGAGGAGCAAAAGGAAGTCCCTACACTTCTTTAGCTTAATGGGTGCAAGGATGTATAGTCTCTTATGTAACCTAGTAACCCCTGAAAAGCCCACAAGCAAACTTTCCCAGTACTGTGACTTTAGAGATGGACTTTCTGATGCATTAAGGGACAAGCTTGCATGTGGCATGCATAGTCAAAGCTCTCAACAGAGGCTACTGTTTGAAAGACTTAACCTTAGAATGGGCATTGCAATATCGTTAGAGACTACAGTGAAGGATGCAACGGAGCTACAGAAAAGGAGGTTAGAATGTGAAATTCACAAAATGTCCCTGAATGGTGCAAAAAGCCAAAAATGTTGATGTGGCAAATCCTCCCATGATGCAAGTGACTGTTTGTTCAAGGAAAAAGTGTGCAGCAGGTGTCACAGACAAAGTCGCATAGGGAGGGTGCGCAAGGCAGACAAAGTCGCATAGAGAGGGTGTGCAAGGCAGACAAAATCGCATAGAGAGGGTGTGCAAGGCAGACAAAATCGCATAGAGAGGGTGTGCAAGGCAGACAAAATCGCATAGAGAGGGTGTGCAAGGCAGACAAAGTCGCATAGAGAGGGTGTGCAAGGCAGACAAAATCGCATAGAGAGGGTCTGTAAGGCAGACAAAGTCGCATAGAGAGGGTGTGCAAGGCAGACAAAATCGCATAGAGATGGTGTGCAAGGCAGACAAAGTCGCACAGAGAGGGTGTGCAAGGCAGACAAAGTCGCATAGGGAGGGTGTGCAAGGCAGACAAAGTCGCATAGAGAGGGTGTGCAAGGCAGACAAAGTCGCATAGAGAGGGTGTGCAAGGCAGACAAAGTCGCATAGAGAGGGTGTGCAAGGCAGACAAAATCGCATAGAGAGGGTGTGCAAGGCAGACAAAGTCGCATAGAGAGAGTGTGCAAGGCAGACAAAATCGCATAGAGAGGGTGTGCAAGGCAGACAAAGTCGCATAGAGAGGGTGTGCAAGGCAGACAAAATCACATAGGGAGGGTCTGTAAGGCAGACAAAGTCGCATAGAGAGGGAGTGCAAGGCAGACAAAGTCACATAGAGAGGGTGTGCAAGGCAGACAAAATCACATAGAGAGGGTGTGCAAGGCAGACAAAATCACATAGGGAGGGTCTGTAAGGCAGACAAAGTCGCATAGAGAGAGTGTGCAAGGCAGACAAAGTCGCATAGAGAGGGTGTGCAAGGCAGACAAGGTCACATAGAGAGGGTGTGCAAGGCAGACAAAGTCGCATAGGGAGGGTGTGCAAGGCAGACAAAGTCGCATAGGGAGGGTGTGCAAGGCAGACAAAATCGCATAGAGAGGGTGTGCAAGGCAGACAAAGTCGCATAGAGAGGGTGTGCAAGTCAGACAAAGTCGCATAGAGAGGGTGTGCAAGGCAGACAAAATCACATAGAGAGGGTGTGCAAGGCAGACAAAATCGCATAGAGAGAGTGTGCAAGGCAGACAAAATCGCATAGAGATGGTGTGCAAGGCAGACAAAATCGCATAGAGAGGCTCTGTAAGGCAGACAAAGTCGCATAGAGAGGGTGTGCAAGGCAGACAAAATCGCATAGAGAGGGTGTGCAAGGCAGACAAAATCGCATAGGGAGGGTGTGCAAGGCAGACAAAATCGCATAGAGAGGGTGTGCAAGGCAGACAAAATCGCATAGAGATGGTGTGCAAGGCAGACAAAATCGCATAGAGATGGTCTGTAAGGCAGACAAAGTCGCATAGAGATGGTGTGCAAGGCAGACAAAATCGCATAGAGAGGGTCTGTAAGGCAGACAAAGTCGCATAGAGAGGGTGTGCAAGGCAGACAAAATCGCATAGAGATGGTGTGCAAGGCAGACAAAGTCGCACAGAGAGGGTGTGCAAGGCAGACAAAGTCGCATAGTGAGGGTGTGCAAGGCAGACAAAGTCGCATAGAGAGGGTGTGCAAGGCAGACAAAGTCGCATAGAGAGGGTGTGCAAGGCAGACAAAGTCGCATAGAGAGGGTGTGCAAGGCAGACAAAATCGCATAGAGAGGGTGTGCAAGGCAGACAAAGTCGCATAGAGAGAGTGTGCAAGGCAGACAAAATCGCATAGAGAGGGTGTGCAAGGCAGACAAAGTCGCATAGAGAGGGTGTGCAAGGCAGACAAAATCACATAGGGAGGGTCTGTAAGGCAGACAAAGTCGCATAGAGAGGGTGTGCAAGGCAGACAAAGTCACATAGAGAGGGTGTGCAAGGCAGACAAAATCACATAGAGAGGGTGTGCAAGGCAGACAAAATCACATAGGGAGGGTCTGTAAGGCAGACAAAGTCGCATAGAGAGAGTGTGCAAGGCAGACAAAGTCGCATAGAGAGGGTGTGCAAGGCAGACAAGGTCACATAGAGAGGGTGTGCAAGGCAGACAAAGTCGCATAGGGAGGGTGTGCAAGGCAGACAAAGTCGCATAGGGAGGGTGTGCAAGGCAGACAAAATCGCATAGAGAGGGTGTGCAAGGCAGACAAAGTCGCATAGAGAGGGTGTGCAAGGCAGACAAAGTCGCATAGGGAGGGTGTGCAAGGCAGACAAAGTCGCATAGGGAGGGTGTGCAAGGCAGACAAAATCGCATAGAGAGGGTGTGCAAGGCAGACAAAGTCGCATAGAGAGAGTGTGCAAGGCAGACAAAATCGCATAGAGAGGGTGTGCAAGGCAGACAAAATCGCATAGAGAGGGTGTGCAAGGCAGACAAAGTCGCATAGAGAGAGTGTGCAAGGCAGACAAAATCGCATAGAGAGGGTGTGTAAGGCAGACAAAGTCGCATAGGGAGGGTGTGCAAGGCAGACAAAATCGCATAGAGAGGGTGTGCAAGGCAGACAAAGTCGCATAGAGAGGGTGTGCAAGGCAGACAAAATCGCATAGAGAGGGTGTGCAAGGCAGACAAAATCGCATAGGGAGGGTGTGCAAGGCAGACAAAATCGCATAGAGAGGGTGTGCAAGGCAGACAAAATCGCATAGAGATGGTGTGCAAGGCAGACAAAATCGCATAGAGATGGTCTGTAAGGCAGACAAAGTCGCATAGAGATGGTGTGCAAGGCAGACAAAATCGCATAGAGAGGGTCTGTAAGGCAGACAAAGTCGCATAGAGAGGGTGTGCAAGGCAGACAAAATCGCATAGAGATGGTGTGCAAGGCAGACAAAGTCGCACAGAGAGGGTGTGCAAGGCAGACAAAGTCGCATAGTGAGGGTGTGCAAGGCAGACAAAGTCGCATAGAGAGGGTGTGCAAGGCAGACAAAGTCGCATAGAGAGGGTGTGCAAGGCAGACAAAGTCGCATAGAGAGGGTGTGCAAGGCAGACAAAATCGCATAGAGAGGGTGTGCAAGGCAGACAAAGTCGCATAGAGAGAGTGTGCAAGGCAGACAAAATCGCATAGAGAGGGTGTGCAAGGCAGACAAAGTCGCATAGAGAGGGTGTGCAAGGCAGACAAAATCACATAGGGAGGGTCTGTAAGGCAGACAAAGTCGCATAGAGAGGGTGTGCAAGGCAGACAAAGTCACATAGAGAGGGTGTGCAAGGCAGACAAAATCACATAGAGAGGGTGTGCAAGGCAGACAAAATCACATAGGGAGGGTCTGTAAGGCAGACAAAGTCGCATAGAGAGAGTGTGCAAGGCAGACAAAGTCGCATAGAGAGGGTGTGCAAGGCAGACAAGGTCACATAGAGAGGGTGTGCAAGGCAGACAAAGTCGCATAGGGAGGGTGTGCAAGGCAGACAAAGTCGCATAGGGAGGGTGTGCAAGGCAGACAAAATCGCATAGAGAGGGTGTGCAAGGCAGACAAAGTCGCATAGAGAGGGTGTGCAAGGCAGACAAAGTCGCATAGGGAGGGTGTGCAAGGCAGACAAAGTCGCATAGGGAGGGTGTGCAAGGCAGACAAAATCGCATAGAGAGGGTGTGCAAGGCAGACAAAGTCGCATAGAGAGGGTGTGCAAGGCAGACAAAGTCGCATAGAGAGGGTGTGCAAGGCAGACAAAGTCGCATAGAGAGGGTGTGCGAGGCAGACAAAATCACATAGAGAGGGTGTGCGAGGCAGACAAAATCGCATAGAGAGAGTGTGCAAGGCAGACAAAGTCGCATAGGGAGGGTGTGCAAGGCAGACAAAGTCGCATAGGGAGGGTGTGTAAGGCAGACAAAGTCGCATAGAGATGGTGTGCAAGGCAGACAAAATCGCATAGAGATGGTGTGCAAGGCAGACAAAGTCGCATAGAGAGGGTGTGCAAGGCAGACAAAGTCACATAGGGAGGGTGTGCAAGGCAGACAAAGTCGCATAGAGAGGGTGTGCAAGGCAGACAAAGTCGCATAGAGAGGGTGTGCAAGGCAGACAAAATCGCATAGAGATGGTGTGCAAGGCAGACAAAATCGCATAGGGAGGGTGTGCAAGGCAGACAAAGTCGCATAGAGATGGTGTGCAAGGCAGACAAAATCGCATAGAGATGGTGTGCAAGGCAGACAAAGTCGCATAGGGAGGGTGTGCAAGGCAGACAAAATCACATAGAGAGGGTGTGCAAGGCAGACAAAATCGCATAGAGAGGGTGTGCAAGGCAGACAAAGTCGCATAGAGAGGGTGCAAGGCATACAAAGTCGCATAGAGAGGTTGTGCAAGGCAGACAAAGTCGCATAGGGAGTGTGTAAGGCAGACAAAGTCGCATAGGGAGGGTGTGCAAGGCAGACAAAGTCGCATAGGGAGTGTGTAAGGCAGACAAAGTCGCATAGGGAGGGTGTGCAAGGCAGACAAAGTCGCATAGGGAGTGTGTAAGGCAGACAAAGTCGCATAGGGAGGGTGTGCAAGGCAGACAAAGTCGCATAGAGAGGGTGTGCAAGGCAGACAAAGTCGCATAGAGAGGGTGTGCAAGGCAGACAAAGTCTCATAGAGAGGGTGTGCAAGGCAGACAAAGTCGCACAGAGAGGGTGTGCAAGGCAGACAAAATCGCATAGAGAGGATGTGCAAGGCAGACAAAGTCTCATAGAGAGGGTGTGCAAGGCAGACAAAGTCGCACAGAGAGGGTGTGCAAGGCAGACAAAATCGCATAGAGAGGGTGTGCAAGGCAGACAAAGTCTCATAGAGAGGGTGTGCAAGGCAGACAAAGTCTCATAGAGAGGGTGTGCAAGGCAGACAAAGTCGCACAGAGAGGGTGTGCAAGGCAGACAAAATCGCATAGAGAGGGTGTGCAAGGCAGACAAAGTCGCATAGAGAGAGTGTGCAAGGCAGACAAAATCGCATAGAGATGGTGTGCAAGGCAGACAAAGTCGCATAGAGAGAGTGTGCAAGGCAGACAAAATCGCATAGAGATGGTGTGCAAGGCAGACAAAGTCGCATAGAGAGAGTGTGCAAGGCAGACAAAGTCGCATAGAGAGAGTGTGCAAGGCAGACAAAGTTGCATAGAGAGAGTGTGCAAGGCAGACAAATTCGCATAGAGAGGGTGTGCAAGGCAGACAAAGTTGCATAGAGAGAGTGTGCAAGGCAGACAAAATCGCATAGAGAGGGTGTGCAAGGCAGACAAAGTCGCATAGAGAGGGTGTGCCAGGCAGACAAAGTTGCATAGAGAGAGTGTGCAAGGCAGACAAAATCGCATAGAGAGGGTGTGCAAGGCAGACAAAGTCGCATAGAGAGGGTGTGCCAGGCAGACAAAGTTGCATAGAGAGAGTGTGCAAGGCAGACAAAATCGCATAGAGAGGGTGTGCAAGGCAGACAAAGTCGCATAGAGAGGGTGTGCAAGGCAGACAAAGTCGCATAGAGATGGTGTGCAAGGCAGACAAAGTCGCATAGAGAGGGTGTGCAAGGCAGACAGAAAGCAGAACCAAAGAGAAAAACCACACTGAGTGAAGAGTTTCACACACAAGACTAAACAAATGCATTAAACTGACCAAATGTGAAACAGACAACACAGCGTCTGATAAAAGTGAGATGTCATTCCTGGAATTGCAGAGTATTACTGAAGCAGATTGCAGAATAATATGGATCACAATAGATGCGTCTGGTGTAAAACTGAAAATGGAACTGGACACAGGATCAGCTTCGTCTGTTAATTCAGAGGCTGACTGCAACAGTCTGTTAGAGATGCTAAAGACGTACACAGGCGGAAAAACGTGTCCCAAAGGCAAACTGAAGGTAAATGTGACCAGTGGAGGCCAAACACAGCAGTTAGAGCTGTGGTGAACTACATATACCTGTCTGGACACGCCCCCTGCTGACTGCTCCTGTGGCTCCTACCACAGACCCCTGTATAAAGGCGATCAAGGTCTGAGCCTGGCCTCTCAGTCTCCAGGATGTAGTATGGTGGTCACTCACTGCTTGTTCCTTCTTCTAGTCAATAAAAGCCGATATCTCGCCTCATGTCACAGAGAGTTATTGATGGTGCATCAATTTCATTGACTGGAAGTTTTAAAACATGGAAACCATTTTACGTCCTGAAAGATTGGATTTGGACCCCCAAGACCCTGAAGCAGCTCTTGCCTTTGAACTCTGGCTTGCATGCTTCCAATCATACTTGGAGGAGGTTCGTGCGACTGACCCTGCCGTTATGCACAGAATTCTCCTCTCGAGGGTCACCCCGAAAGTTTATTCAATTATCAGAGACCTGCTGACCTTCGATGGGGCACTGGACACCCTCAAAAGACAGTACCTGCGGCCTGGAGAATCGAGCGCCGAGTTTCTCCGAGCACTACAGACACTCGTCCGAGCTTGTGACTGCAAGACGCTCATGGCAGAACAGCATGCGGAGCTGCTGGTACGAGACGCCTTTGTGAAAGGACTGAGGTCAGTGTACGTGCGCCAGCGGCTGCTGGAAAATGCCGATCTTACCTTACGCTCGGCGATCGAGACAGCCGACATGCTGGAAGCTGCTCTGCACAAAGCTGATGCTGTCCAGTCGCGCGATTCCCTGCCAGTTCTGTGGACACATCAGACCCCGCCACCGACGGTTCCCACGAGCGAATTCACCAACGCCGCTGCCAGTCGCGATTCCACGAGCTCCCCGAACTTGACCACGGCTGCGGCCCGTCAGAAGCCCGTGCTGTGTTATTTCTGTGGAGTTGGTAAACATCCCCAAAAACGCTGCCAGGCGCGAGAAGCGACCTGCTCCAGCTGCGGAAAGCGGGGCCATTTCGCCACGGTCTGTAAGTCTAAACTCTGAGCGGAGTGCAGCGCTGCAGGTGAGACATGGGGGCCGCCATCTTGCATGCCCGGATGTGGGCGGCCATCTTTGTCTGCGTCAGCATGCCCCGCCTCCGACCCTCCGATGCTTACCGGGTACCCCAACGGCTCAACTCTGGCCACCGTAACCCTCGACCAAAGCGCCCCACACCAGCTTGCAAGGTCCATGATGGACATCCGGGTGGAGGGGCACAGGACTAGATGCCTGTTTGATACGGGCAGCACTGAGAGTTTTATTCACCCAGACACAGTGCAACGCTGCGGACTCACAACACGGCCGGTAAGTCGGAGGATCAATTTGGCTTCTGGGTCGCAGTCCGCAGACATCCGGGCGGATTGTGTAGCGACATTGGTGGTGCAAGGCACAGAATATCGGAACTTTGCTCTACTGGTCATGCCTAAACTGTGCGCACCTGTGCTATTGGGGCTGGACTTCCAGAGCCACCTCGAAAGTGTGACTATGGTATATGACGGGCCCCTCCCACCACTCACTGTCAGGAATCCTCAGTTTTGTGGGACTTCATCACTACTAACCACACACACACACGGGCCCACACATCCCATCCAGCACCAGGCCAACAGCTGCGCTACCGACACCACTTGCAGTCTCTCCACCCTCAAGGTCCCTCCCCCACCACTGTTCGCCAACCTGACCCCCGACTGTAAACCTGTGTGTAAAGGGGGTTTCTTTTTTTTCTTTGTTACTGTTGGGAAAGGGTTTCCTTTTGTGAACTCGCAGGAATGCTAATTTACTGATAACGAGAATGGAATTCCTTTGTAAACCAAATGGGGATTAAAGTTCTTTCTTCTGAGTCTGTAAGTTTTTGTTGATGGGCTTTTGGGCAGGTCGGCGCGAGGGGGTCGAGAGAGAGGACGCAATGCTGTAAGCTGGGCGAGGATCGGACCCCAAAGGGGGGTCCGAGGCCGGGAGATTCTCCGGGGGGGGGGGATGAAGCTATATGTGCTTGGTTGACCACTCGGAGGGTCCTGAGCTGTTTGGAGAGTCGAGGAGTTCGGAGGGTCCTGAGCTGCGAGTCGAGGAGTTCGGAGGGGATCGAATGGTGGCCAGAAGACTTCAGTAATTGAGCTCCAACGGTTGTGCACGAAGTGGTTTGGACTTTGATAAGTTTGGCGCCTTTTCTTTAATTTTCTCTTCATATATACTGTATCGTTATTAATCACTTAGTTATAGTAACCTTTATAAATTGTACTCATTTAATCGCATATGGTGTACTGTCTGTTTTTGGGCGAGGCGGGGACATCACACAGCATCCACACCAGCTGATTACCCAGTTTGGCGGGGCCGAAGGCTGCTCCCCCTAGACAAGAACGAGCTGAGCGAGCCTGAGGCGACCCAGGGGGTTACATGTGGCAACTAAAAGCAGGAGGTACAGCACGGGACAGGGCCTTCATTCAGTCAGAGGTGCAGCGGCTGCTCAGGGAGGGGATCATTGAGCCAAGCACGTCCTTGGAGGGCCCAGGTGGTTGTTGTTCGGACCGGGCAGAAAAATAGGATGTTCGTGGACTATAGCCAGACCATCAATAGGTTCATGCAGCTTGACGCGTACCCCCTACCCCGCATCGCGGATATGGTCAACCAGATAGCTCAGTACAAGGTGTACTCGACAATAGGTCTGAAATCCGCTTATCACCAGCTCCCCATCTGCCCAGAGGGCCGCCCCTACACCACCTTCAAGGTGGGCGGCAGGTTCTATCACTTCCTGCGCATCCCCTTCGGTGTCACGAATGGTGTCTCTGTCTTCCAGAGGGAAATGGACCGGATAGTGGACCAATACCAACTGAAGGCCACATTTCCCAATTTGGATAACATCACCATTTGTGGTCATGACTGGCCAGATCACAACGCCAACCTCCAACGATTTCTCTAAGTGGCCGCAGCTCTGAACCTTACTTATAACTGGGACAAGTGTGTGTTCATAACCACCCGCCTCGCTATCCTTGGGTATGTCGTGGAAAACGGGGTCATTGGCCCTGATCCAGACTGTATGCGCCCCCTGTTAGAACTCCCTCTTCCCACCACTCTCAAGGCCCTCAGACGGTGCCTGGGTTTTTTTTCCTATTACGCCCAATGGGTCCCCCATTACGCAGACAAGGCACGCCCCCTGGTCAAGTCTACCACTTTTCCCCTCTCTGCCAAGGCCTACACGGCCTTCAGCTGCATTAAAGGGGACATTGCCAAAGCTACGATGCATGCGGTGGACGAGACCATTCCCTTCCAAGTAGAGTGTAACGCCTCTGATTTCGCTCTGGCTGCTACCCTCAATCAGGCAGGCAGGCCAGTAGCATTCTTTTCTCGTACCCTCCAAGGCTCTGAAATTCGGCACTCCGCGGTGGAGAAAGAAGCCCAGGCCATAGTGGAAGCTGTTAGGCACTGGAGGCACTATCTCGCCGGCAAAAGGTTCACCTTGCTGATCGACCAGCGCTCGGTTGCGTTCATGTTCAGCAACCAACAGTGGGGCAAAATCAAAAATGATAAGATTTTGCGGTGGAGAATAGAACTCTCCACCTACAACTATGATATCCTGTACCGGCCTGGCAGACTCAATGAGCCCCCTGATGCCCTATCCCGGGGAATATGTGCTAGCGCACAGCTCGACCAGCTATACGCCCTTCATGCACAACTTTGCCATCCAAGGGTCACCCGATTTTACCATTTTGTGAAAGCCCGGAACCTGCCGTACTCCCTGGGGGACATCAGGATGATGACGAGGGACTGCCAAATTTGCGCTGAGTGCAAACCGCACTTCTACCGTCCTGACACGGCGCAACTTGTCAAGGCCACCCACCCCTTTGAGCGACTGAGTGTTGACTTTAAGGGCCCCCTTCCCTCCACTGACCGCAATGTCTATTTTCTCAATGTTATCGACGAGTACTCACGGTTCCCCTTTGCCATTCCCTGCCCCGACATCACTGCCACGTCCGTCATAAAAGCCCTGCGCCAGCTCTTCACTCTGTTCGGATATCCCTGCTATATCCACAGTGATAGAGGGTCCTCCTTTATGAGTGATGAGCTGCGCCAGTACCTGCTAGCTAGGGGCATTGGTACTAGTCGGACCACAAGTTATAATCCCCGGGGAAATGGACAGGTGGAGAGGGAGAATGCCACAGTGTGGAAGGCCACACTTTTAGCCCTTAAGTCAAAAGGGTTGCCGGTCTCTCGATGGCAGGAGGTCCTCCCTGAGGCACTCCACTCTAACCGCTCTCTGTTGTGTACGTCCACCAATGCCACCCCTCACGAACGCCTATTCTCTTTTCCCAGGAAGTCTGTCACTGGGACAACCCTACCAGTTTGGCTGACGTCCCCGGGGCCAGTGCTGCTTCGGAAACATGTGAGAAGTAATAAATACTCCCCGCTGGTCGAGAGGGTTCACCTTCTACATGCGAACCCCCAGTATGCCTACGTGGTCTTACATGATGGGCGGGAGGACACGGTCTCCATCCGCGACCTGGCGCCCGCAGGTGCAGCAGACCACTACTCCGAACACTCCACGGTAACTATGAACCCTGTACCCGAGGTGACACCGCGCACACCAAGCTCTACACAGACTCCTCACGACACTCATATACCGGGCGTTTCATACGCAAATATACCAGGTGCCTCGCACATGCGTGAGGGATCACTGGCGCCGAGTGGGCTGGAACCAGCACAACCTCCATCTCCTGTGCCATCACCACCACCACCGGCATATGTGTGATCACAGCCGGTGCTACGTAGATCGCAGCGACAAATTCGACCACCTGATAGACTTAACCTGTAAGAAACTTCGCCACATGGGGACTCTTTTAAAACAAAGGGGGGGGGTGAATGTGGTGAACTACGTGTGCCTGTCTGGACATGCCCCCTGCTGACTGCTCCTGTGGCTCCTCCCACGGACCCCTGTATAAAGGTGATCAAGGCCTGAGCCCGGCCCTCAGTCTCCAGGATGTAGTATGGTGGTCACTCACTGTTTGTTCCTTCTTCCAGTCAATAAAAGCCGATATCTTGCCTTTACGTCTCAGAGTGAGTTATTGATGGTGCATCAAGAGCTTTATGTATTGAAAAATAGAGAGCTGGTACTTTTCGCATGTGAATAGCAGGAGAAAAATCAGTCAAAACTGTCAGTGCAGTGTCAACAGGCATCTGCAGTCCAAATGGTAGCACTAACAAAAGGCTGTCACAGGTGCTTAATGCTAATGAAAACTTGGCCAAAAGCTGTTCAGTATGCCAAAAAAGTTAAAAGTGTGCCCCCAGAGCACCATAACCCCCATGGGTGTGGCCGTCATCACCCCTGGAAAAGTGTACACATTGATGTTGCCGGGCCATTCCAGGACTCGATGTTTCTGATTGCTGGGGGTGCTCATTCGAAGCAGCCGGAGGTTATACCAATGAAGTCAAACATCCCAGCAAAGACCGTCTCCACTCTGCGGACTAACCTCACCAGAAATGGCTTACCGGAACAAATCGTGAGCGACAATGGACCACAAAGCATGTCAGAAGAATTCCAACTGTTCACGAAGAAAAATGGCAACAGACTCCTCAAGTCAGCCCCTGACCACGCAGCAACAAATGGGTTAGCTGAAAGGTTTATACAAACCTTCAAGATGTCCATTAAAGCAATGAACAAGGAGGACATTTCTCTACAGCACAAGGTGAACAACTTCCTTTTTGTATTTCAGAAATCTGTTCATGAAATGACATATTAAACACCTGCAATTCTGTTCATAAACAGGAAGTTGAGATCTCGCAGAAACCTCCTGAAATCAGATCTACAGAGAGAAGTACAGAATAAAGTGTTCAGCCAGTTGCCAAGCAAAGCAGCAAAGAGCTTCGAGGTTGGCCAGGAAGTCCCAGTGCGTGATAGCAAGAAGACAAGTGGACACCCAGTAGGAGAGCTAGGAAAACTGGACCACTGATGTACACAGTGGATGTTAGAGGTCAGACATGGTGCTATCCTAAAAGAAACAGAGCGCCACCCAAAAGACTGAACCTTTAGAACTGTGGAGTTAGTTATGGACTGGTATTGTGAAAGCTTGTTTATTTGGAATATGGAAAGGGAAATTGAATGTTTTGTACCTGTACAGGTTTATGTTGCATTAATCTAAAGGTAGAGGAAGTATAATGCATGGATCTATTTCTTTTAGAGAATAACCCCCCCCCCCCCCCGCCTGCCTCAGCACTACATATTGATCTGTTGTCTGCATGTGCATATTGTTTTCTCTCTCTCTCTCGCTGCAATGTGAATACACCAGTTAAAGCCATCTCCCATGTGCGTGCTTTTATTTAATGGATATGTAGTTGTGCACAGACACAACAATATCCATATCCATTGTTACGAACCCTGTAACTGGGTCACTTACCAGTAAAGATAGAGAGGTCCGTTGAAGTCTGATGGTACTATTTTTTAACAGTATTTATTGATAAAGGGGCACAAAAACAAGATCAATGCAAACATACAGATAATATACGTCGTCCATACTAAATCTAAATGCGCGGGTATAATAATAATCAATAAGAAATAGCTCTATTGTTGTCTAAGGGATAACGTATTGTCCGATGGAAATATAAAAGTCACTGTTAGTTCGTTCAAGCTGCAGCATTTGGGTTTGAGAGAGAGACGGGTTAAACTTGCCCAGGTCATTAATGATGCCAATCCTTCGAGTCTTTTGGGAGTTGGTTTCCCCGTTGTTAGCTAAAAGCCAGTCTCCCATGGTAAAAGCCACCCGTTCCGGGGCAAATGGAACCGAACGCACGTGGCCTCCTCCCTACCGGCTTCCGCCATTACGGGATCGTTAGCATTTCTTCTGGTGCGTCTGAGGGGCTGTTCCCACAGACCCTCTTTTATCCTGACTCACAGGGTCGCAGATGTCAATCAGGTTGGGGGTGATGCAATCCCTCCCTCAACCAGCCAACTTGGCCTGAGGGCTTCCACATAGCACAGTATTGTAAATCACAAGTTCGTCTTCAAGAGACAATGGCCGTGTCCCGTAGCTTTATATCGCCGGGGAATGAGACGTTCCACACGTCTCTCTCTCATATCCTGGGTCTCCTGACCCAAATCAATAGTGATCTTGCGATTCTCACAATGGAGGGGGCTACCCCGCACCCTTCGGCCCCTCAGAGCTGTGCTACATTCATAACACCATAATCACAGAAAACCTCGGTAACATCCTTTGCGCATGGCAACAGGCCACACAGGCTTCTCTCTCAGGCAGCAGAACAATCCCACAAGCAGGCGGCCTTCATCTCAATCTCCCTCGTCACTTTAATTGGTGGACAATGGAAGCTTTAATCAGTGAAATCAAATCAAACATTGGCTTCCACCCTGTCCCACAGCCTCCTCTTCCTGAGGCCTGCGCTCCCTGCCTCCTGGAATCCTTCCAGAGACAGCAAAGCGCTGGATCACCCAAACAATCCCCAAACTACAAATCACAGGCTCCAACAGTCCCAGAAACACAGTCAAGGTGAAAAACAAACATAAAAGCAGAAAATAAGTGAAATGAAAAGTTATGTGCTCGATCCAGAAGACATCGATTGAGGAAGCGTTGTACACAGGCACCATCTTGACCAGAAGATCCAATACTACAAGCACAGGCTGCTCGGCTCTGCCAACAGGTTAGGCCTCTCAAAGCAGGGGAAATGGAATGGCTGGTGTCTAATGCTCTTCCTTTGAGAGCTGAGATCCGCAAATTGGTTTCACACTACTTCCAGTCATTTATAGAGGAGAACACCATCTACAAAGCCTCCTATTGACTGCGCCTATATTTTTCCCAGCAAGCCAATGACTTCCTCCTCTCTGCTGCAGTCACCCTTTTCCTCCCCTCTTGGTGGATTCTGTGCAGTGGTCTATTCCATGCAGTACATCCAGGCATCTTTCTGGTTGCTATATCCAGTACCTCATGGATTGGGAAGGGTATGGTCACAGGGAACACTCTTAGGTTCCGGTCCAACACGCCCTGGACGTCTCTTATCCGGGATTTCCAGTGGGCACAGGCCTCTAGCGCCTCGGGAGATACACTAGGGAGGAGGGCTCTGTCACAATTGCAGACGCTGCTGTGGAATCCGGGTGCTCCCATAGACGGGCAGACGGAAGAAGTCAGCAACCACACATGTAAAAATGCACACTCCAGTCAATTTGTGCTACTTGCTAATTGTATTTAACTCCCTTCCTTCCAGTCCAGCCTTGTCAAGTCTAGACCAAAGCATAACAACCCCAATGCTCCCTCCTTACCTTAGTCCACACTCTGGGAAAGAATTTAATAGTTTAGATAGACACAGTAAACTAGTAGTATTAATTTAGTATTAAGTTACTGAATCCAAGCCACAGTGACGGCATTAGCTTTTCAGTTGGGAATGTTAGTTTGCGGCCCTGTTGGCCAAGCATTTATTATTTTTCTTTGTTCTATACAGTTCTTATTAAAAATCAGTGAACTGTCAATTCTGCTTCTGTGTGTCTCTCTCTCTCTGCATTTGGTCCATCACCAAGCACGGGCCACCATATGCCTAGTTCTACTTCTCTCTCCACAGATGCTGCCTGGCCGGCTATTTCCAACAGTTTCCATTCTTAGTTCAGATTTCAACCGGTAGCTTTTTTAAAAACTTGTCTTTTAAGGATAGATGATGCCTGATTATTTGCCATGAGTGTTCCTTGCAACAATCTTAGGTAGATCCGGATCCTGCGTGAAGATTAAGAGGGATAAGAAGAGCAAAGCTTGCTGAATTCCTTCAGCATTTTGTGTGTGTCAATTCTATAGAATCTCCCTAATGACAAACTCAGTAAAATATGCTTGAAGCATTACCATTCTTGCAATAAAGGCACCCCTGTGGCGACCCACTTCCTAGCGCACTCGAACCAGCTCACAAATAGCCAGCGCGCTGGCACGAAGGCCAGTCCCAAAAGGGCGCCAGGTCTGCTTCACCAACATAGGGAAAAGCCTGCGCGAGATTGTGAGTACGTGCCCCCTAAAGCATCCGCGCCCGGGGAGGGCGGGATCAGGGAGGCTTTAAAGCGAAGCCACGAAGTTCAAATAAAATCTTCTTTAACTGCAGTTTACCGACTCCGTGTCGTTATTTCAGCGCTGCGTGTAGCACACCGCTACAACACCACAATTAGTTCTCAGACAACAAGCTCCTACAAACAGCAATGCAAGAACAACCAGATGATTAATTTTGATGATGTTACTTGAGAAATAAATATTTGGCAATAATGTATAAGACAACATAATATACGCCTCATCAAATCCTTTTACATGTGCCTTAGAGAGCAGGTGGGAATTTGATTTAAAGTTCATCTAAAAGTTATCTCATCCAGTAGTGGAACACTACCTCAGCCTAGATTTCTGTGCTGAAGTCTCTGGAACAAACAACCTTGTGACTCAGTGCTGCTAATCAAGCCACAGCTGACACAGGCTAAGAAGCGAGCAATGACTTGGTGCATAGAATTAGAGCTGGCAAGAACATCTCAAACCACCTTACAACCCACAATTGGTAATTGAATCCTGTCTCGTGTTGTGTGATTATTTTCCTCATTTAGAAGATCACACTGACTGATTCTACAGACGGACTGCTGCAGCCTCTTACTGGTCTTCCGGTTGTCAATGCTCAACAAACTTCCACTTTGGCTTCCAATTTTCTTCTTCTAAAAGGGTAACACAGCAGGAAATCGCAGTCCTTCTCCAGTTACTCCCACCCTTTATACTGCTCCTGCTGTGATTTTAGAAAACCTACTTTACCTTTCAAATGCTGCTCCAGTGCAGGATAGTTCACCCTGCAGGAAGGGTGATACTGATTTGAACCTATTAGGCAGAGACAGTGAGAACACCAGGAGGCAGCATCTGACTGAGGTAGTGTTTCCACTTGAGCGGTGGGGTGGAGGTAAGGCTCTAGCAAAGGAGATGTAAGGCGCTTCTGCCGTCTGCCAGGCTGCAGGTCACCCTCGGGCAAGGTGTAGCGCCTGCTTAGCCCCCCAACCAAGATCCTGTTAAGCCATGGGAGCAGATGACCGTATGAGCATATCACAATTCCTGGTTTTGCCACTGCTGACACCAGGCAAACAATCTCTGAAGAATATTGATAATGGCTTGGTTCACCTGCCTTGTAAAGATACTGTCCAGTAGAAGGCAATGGCAAACTACTTTTGTAGAAACACTTTGCCAAAGGATCCTGTCAGGCCCTTAGAAATCGGCTGCACAAGATTCTCCTCTGATGAGAGGTCCTGGTGTTGGAGTCGAAGTTGCTGCTATGGCTGCAAGGAGGCAGGTCACCTGTGGGCTGAATGTTTGAAGCTGCAGTCACTGGGAGAACTGCGAAGACCATCCAGAACTGGAAGGATCCCAGTCGCAGAGACTCTGGTGCCATGCAGAGATCTCCTAGGGTAAGAGCCTAAGTGAGGTGAATGCTTTTGTGGACTCTGGGACGGCTGGTGATTTCCTGGACTTGGACTCTGAGATAGGCACACCTTCACCTACTTTCTAATCTGCTCAGAGTCCATGGAGGAGCACATCGCTTACATCAGGGACATTTTAAAGAGGCTTCTAGACGGTGGACTTTATGTCAAGCTGGAGAAGTCCAAATTTCACGTGACCTCCATTTCATTTTTGGGTTTTATCATCTCCAATGGCAATCTCAAGGTGGAACCCACTGAGACCCAGGCAGCTGGAGATCCCCACAACCATCCAATGTGAAGCAAGTCCTACGATTCCTGGGATTTGCCGACTTTTACTGGAAGTGCATCAGGAACTTCAGCTCAGTGGCAGCTCCACAGACATCTCTACCTGAGAGGTCCATGGACCCTTTTGCTTGCACTACCGAAGTGGAGGCTGCTTTTGCAGAGCCCAGCAGCGGTTCATGACAGCTCCCATTTTGGTCTTACCTAACCTGGACCTTCCCTTCAACACGCAGATGAGTGCCTCTCACGTCAGAGTGGGTGCAGTTTTGGCTCAACAGACCACTTCGGACGGTAAGCTGCATCTGTGTGCATTCTTCTCCAGACAGCTATCCCCAGTGGAAGTGAACAATGGCATTGGCAATAGAGGGCTGCTCGCGGTTTCAATAGGTTTTCAAAAGGTCCAGTTAATGTCAGAGAAATGTATACAATATACATCCTAAAATGCTTTTCTTTGCAAGATGGCTTTGGAAGACTGGCATCCCTGGCTTGAGGGAGCCAAGAACTCTCCTGTCATTTGGACAGACCGCAAGAACTTAGCTTATATTCAGGAGGCCAGGAGACTGAATTCCAGGCAGGCCAGGTGGCCTGACCTGGAATTCATCCTGACCTATCAACCAGGGTCAAAAAACCAGAAACCAGATGCCCTGTCCCATTAGCTCAATGAACCCAAACAAGAGGAGCAGCCTACCACCATTTTGCCCCAAGACAAGGTGATAGCGCCAATTTGATGGGGAATTGATGCTCGTGCTCGCAGGCCCAAGTGCAAGGGGAGATTTGTAAGAACTGTCCTCCAAATTGACAATCGTCCAAAATTCTGGCCAGTCTCAGGCACGTCAATGGGGACATGAATTGAGAATGACCACTCACCCAGGGATTTCCAGTACCCTTGAGTTCATCAAAAGAAGATACCTGTGGCCTAGAATGGCGATAGAGGTCTGACAATATGTGCAGGCATATGAGGTGTGCACCCAGAATGAAGAGTCCCATACCCAACCTCAGGGGCTCCTTCACCCCCTGCCTGTTCCGGACAGACCATGGGCACATACCTCCATGGACCTTGCCCGGTCTTACTCCTTCCAAGGGGAAGATCTTCATCTTTGTAATTGTTGATCATTTTATTGCCTTGTACAAGTTACCATCTGTGGCAGAGATGGCCGAGATTGTCCTGCACCAGGTCTTCTGGATCCATGAATTTCCGGTGGACATTGTGTCGGATCACAGTCCTGAATTCGCATCATGTTTCTGGTGGGTGTTCTGTGAGCTGATTGGGGCAACAGAGAGTCTCTCCTCTGGGTATCACCCTCAGTCCAAGGAGACAGAAGAGGTGAACCAAGATAGAACCACAGAACATTACAGCACAGAAACAGGCCTTTTGGCCCTTTTTGGCTGTGCTGAACCATTTTTCTGCCTAGTCACACTGACCTGCACCTGGACCATATCCCTCCATACACCTCTCATCCATATACCTCTCCAAGTTTTTCTTAAATGTTAAAAGTGAGCCTGTAGCGGTGTGCTACACGCAGCGCTAAAATTACGACACGGAGTCGGTAACTGCAGTCGAAGGAAAAAATTTATTCGAAATCTTCAGCCTCACTTTTAAGCCTCCCTCAACCTGCCCCCCATGGCGCAGAAGCTCCAAAGCTCTGTGCTCGCAACCCCCCGTAGGCTATCTAATTGTGAGCTGGTTCGGATGTGCCAGGAAAAGGGTCGCCACATAACCCCCCCCCCCCAGAACCGGCGATACACCCCCCAATGTCTGCAGTCTGGGCCAGAACCTGCTTGGGAGGTCGGCCTCTCCGCCGAGGTGCCGGAAACTCGGCCGGTTGCGCCAGGTCCACATGGGCCGGTTTGAGGCGGTCCACCGTGAAAACCTCCTCTTTCCCCCCAACGTCCAGCACGAACGTGGACCCATTGTTCTGGAGCACCATAAACGGCCCCTCGTATGGCCGCTGCAGCGGTGGCCGATGCCCACCCCTTCGTACAAACACAAACTTACAGTTCTGTAGGTCTTTGGGTACGCAGGTCGGGTGCCACCCGTGCTGTGAAGTGGGTATGGGGGCCAGGTTACCGAGCTTCTCGCATAGTCTGCCCAGGACTGCTGCGGGATCTTCCTCTTGCCCCCTTGGGGCTGGTAGGAACTCCCCGGGGACGACCAGGGGCGCGCCGTATACCAACTCGGCCGACGAGGCGTGCAGGTCGTCCTTGGGCGCTGTGCGGATGCCGAGTAGGACCCAGGGAAGCTCGTCCGCCCAGTTGGCTCCTCGCAGGCGGGCCATGAGGGCCGACTTCAGGTGACGGTGGAAACGCACCACTAGCCCGTTCGACTGTGGGTGGTAGGCAGTGGTGTGGTGCAGCTGAGTCCCCAAAAGGCTGGCCATAGTTGACCACAGGCTGGAGGTGAACTGGGCGCCTCTGTCGGAGGTAATGTGGGCTGGTACACCAAAGCGAGATATCCAGGTGGCGATCAGGGCTCGGGCGCAAGATTCGGAGGTGGTGTCGGTGAGCGGGACCGCCTCTGGCCATCTTGTGAACCGGTCCACGATAGTCAGGAGGTAACGTGCTCCGCGCGACACTGGCAGGGGGCCCACGATATCCACATGAATGTGGTCGAAACACCGGTGGGCGGGATGGAACTGCTGCGGTGGGGCTTTGGTGTGCCGCTGCACCTTGGCCGTCTGGCAGTGCATGCACGTTTTGGCCCATTCACTGACCTGTTTGCGGAGTCCGTGCCAAACGAACCTGCTGGAAACCATCCAGACAGTTGTCCGGATGGAGAGATGCGCCAAGTTATGAATGGAGTCAAAAACGCGTCGCCGCCAGGCTGTCGGGACGACTGGATGGGGCTGGCTGGTGGCGACGTCACAGAGTAGGGTCCTCTCACCCGGGCCCACGGGGAGGTCCTGGAGCTGCAAACCGGAGACTGCGGTTCTGTAACTCGGAATCTCCTCATCCGCCTGCTGCGCCTCTGCCAGTGCCTCAAAGTCTACCCCTTGGGAAAGGGCATGAACGGTAGGGCGAGAGAGCGCATCCGCCACGACATTGTCCTTACCCGAGACGTGCTGGACATCCGTCGTGTATTCAGAGATGTAGGACAGGTGGCGTTGCTGGCAGGACGACCAGGGGTCGGACGCTTTCGTAAACGCAAAGGTAAGCAGTTTGTGGTCCGTGAATGCGGTGAAGGGCCGACCTTCTAGGAAGTACCTGAAATGCCGGATTGCCAGGTAGAGCGCTAACAGTTCCCGGTCGAAAGCACTGTACTTGAGCTCGGGTGGTCGCAGGTGTTTGCTGAAAAACGCCAGGGGTTGCCAGCGACCTGCGATGAGTTGCTCCAGCACCCCACCGACTGCCGTGTTTGATGCGTCCACTGTGAGGGCGGTAGGGGCGTCCATTCTGGGATGTACTGGCATTGCAGCGTCCGCCAAAGCTTCCTTCGTTTGAACGAAAGCGGCGGCGGACTCCTCGTCCCAGGTAATGTCCTTGCCCGGACCGGACAGCAGGGCGAACAGGGGGCGCATGATCCGGGCAGCTGAAGGGAGGAAGCGGCGGTAGAAATTGACCATACCTACGAATTCCTGAAGGCCTTTGATCGTGGTGGGTCAGGGAAAGAGGCGGACCACATCTACCTTAGCGGGCAGAGGGGTTGCCCCGTCTTTAGTAATCCTGTGGCCCAGGAAGTCAATGGTATCGAGTCCGAACTGGCATTTGGCGGGGTTGATTGTAAGACCGTACTCACTCAGTCGGGCGCAGAGTTGACGGAGGTGGGACAGATGCTCCTGACGACTGCTGCTGGCTATGAGGATGTCATCCAAGTAGATGAACGCGAAGTCCAGGTCCCGTCCCACCGCGTCCATTAACCGCTGGAACGTCTGCGCGGCATTCTTCAGGCCGAACGGCATGCGGAGGAACTCGAAAAGGCCAAACGGGGTGATGAGAGCCGTTTTGGGGACGTCGTCAGGATGCATCGGGATTTGATGGTACCCTCGGACGAGGTCTACCTTGGAGAAGATCCGTGCGCCGTGCAGGTTTGCTGCAAAGTCCTGAATGTGCGGCACAGGGTAGCGGTCCGGTGTGGTAGCTTCATTCAGCCTGCGGTAGTCGCCGCACGGTCTCCAGCCCCCTGTCGCTTTGGGCACCATGTGCAGGGGGGAGGCCCATGGGCTGTCGGACCACCGGATGATCCCCAATTCCTCCATCCTCTGGAACTCCTCCTTCGCCAGTCGGAGCTTGTCCGGGGGAAGCCGCCGAGCGCGGGCGTGGAGGGGTGGTCCCTGGGTCGGGATGTGGTGCTGTACGCCGTGCCTGGGCATGGCCATTGTGAACTGCGGTGCCAGAACCGATGGGAAATCCGCCAGGACCCTGGTGAAGTCGTTGTCGGACAGCGTGATGGAGCCGAGGTGAGGGGCCGGCAACTGGGCTGCACCCAGGGAGAACATCTGAAAGGTCTCGGCGTATACCAGTCTCTTCCTGGGCAGGTCGACCAGAAGGCTGTGAGCCCGCAAAAAATCCGCACCCAGAAGCGGTTGGGCTACAGCGGCCAGTGTGAAGTCCCACGTGAACTGGCTGGAGCCGAACTGTAGCTGCACCTGACGGGTGCCATAGGTCCTTACTGTGCTGCCATTCACGGCCCTCAGGGGGGGACCCGGTGCCCTGCTGCGGGTGTCGTAACTCGTCGGAGGTAAAACACTGATCTCAGCCCCGGTATCGACCAAAAACCGGCGTCCCGACCTTCTATCCCACACATACAGGAGGCTATCCCGATGGCCAGCCGCCATAGCCATCAGCGGCGGCTGGCCCTGGCGTTTCCCAGGAACTGGCAGGGCGGGCGACAACGGCGGGCTTCTGCACCCCACCGCTGGCGGTAGAAGCACCAGTTCATTGGGCCGGGGGTTGGCGGGCTCTGCGGCCGGGCCTGGACTGGTTTGCTGCCGGGAGCGTGGCTGGGAGATCTGTGCGATGGACGCCCCGCTCACCTTTTTGGCGTTCCACAGCAAGTCCGCCCGGGCTGCCACCTTCCGGGGGTCACTGAAATCCGCGTCGGACAGCAGCAGGCATATGTCCTCGGGCAGCTGCTCCAGGAATGCCTGCTCAAACATGAGGCAGGGCATGTGTTCGTCAGCGAGAGACAACATCTCATTCATTAAAGCCGAAGGAGGTCTGTCGCCCAAGCCATCCAGGTGCAGTAAACGGGCAGCCCGCTTGCGCCATGAGAGTCCGAAAGTCCTGAGGAGCAGGGCTTTGAATTCCGTGTACTTGCCGTCTGCCGGGGGCGACTGTACGAACTCCGTGACCTGGGCCGCCGTGTCCTGGTCGAGGGAGCTCACCACGTAGTAGTAGCGGGTGTCTTCTGAGGTGATCTGGCAAACATGGAATTGGGCTTCGGCCTGCTGGAACCATAGGTTCGGGCGCTGTGTCCAGAAACCCAGCAGTTTCAACAAAACCGCATGAACAGAGGCGGCGTCGGTCATTTCTGGTCCAAAAATCGTTTGGACCGTCGGGGTCACCAATTGTAGCGGTGTGCTACACGCAGCGCTAAAATTACGACACGGAGTCGGTAACTGCAGTCGAAGGAAAAACTTTATTCGAAATCTTCAGCCTCACTTTTAAGCCTCCCTCAACCTGCCCCCCATGGCGCAGAGGCTCCAAAGCTCTGTGCTCGCAAACCCCCATAGGCTATCTAATTGTGAGTCGGTTCGGATGTGCCAGGAAAAGGGTCGCCACAAGCCCACATTTACCACTTCATCTGGCAGCTTATTCCATACTCCCACCACTCTCTGTGTGCAGAAGCCCCGCCCCAATGTTCCCTTTAAACTTTTCCCCCCTTCAAGAATTTGGAAAAAACCCTTAGATGCCCGGCTTCAGGAAGACCTGACAAGTGGTGCAACCATTTGATCTGGGCAGAGGTCAACCACAGCACTTTACAGCATTTGGTGTGTGGGATGTCCCCATTCAAATGCCAGTTCGGAGTCAGAGGCCAAGGATGGGGTTCCTGTGGCTGATGATCCATCAAGCACTGCAAGGAAACGTGGACTAGAGCAAGGGAGATATTGTTGGCTTCTACCTCGAAGGCTGAAATCAAGGCAAACCAAAGGAGAAGGCATGGACCAACTTTGCAGCCTGGACAACATTCTGGATGTCTTCTCAGGATTTGCCTCTCCAGCTGGAGTCTAGAAAGCTGGTGTGAAAGTTCATCGGCCTCTTCGAGGTTCTCAGGAAAGTGAACCTGGTGGCTTACACCTTGTAATTTCCCAAGACCCTTCAGATCAATCACATTTTCCACATTACCAAATTAAAACTTGTTAACTCCAGTCCTTTAGCCCAACCACTATCAGACCTGCTGCCACCCCCCAGGCTTGTCAAAGGGAAACAGGTCTTCACCGTTAGGAAGATTTTGGATTCACAAATTGTTTGGGATGTTCAGCAGCTCTTCGGGGACTGGGAAGGAGTTGAACCTGGTGAACAGTGCCAGGTTCTGGAAAAGGATATCATGGATTTGGATCTCATCCATGACCACTATCACCATCTCTCTGAGCAGCCATGGCCATCAGGAGTTATAAATAGGGGAGGGGGTACTGCTACAATATGCACCCAACCATGCCAGATTCTGGAGTTTTGATGCTCTAACTCTCCACAGTATGGATAACAGGTGCGGCCCCTTTAAGGACCATCTTTCTAATCAACTGCCATATTTTGGCAGTAGGATTCAATGCTCAAGAAACACTTGAATGGTGATTCAGTGGTCAATCAACAGCCCTACTTGGATTACCATCCCGCATCTAGTTTTGTTCTCTGCTCTCTCGGGAGTCCTCATGCAGGATTTTCTAAAAGTTAACTCGCAGGTTGAGTTGGTGGTTAAGAAGGTAAATGCATGTTAGTATTCTTTTTAAAACATTAAGATATAAAAGCAAGGATGTAACTCTGAGGCGTAGTAAGACATTAGATTTGGAGCATTGTGAGCTTTTTTTGGGCCCAATATCTAAGAAAGGATGTGCTGGTGTGGGTGGGGGGTTGTTATGGCAATGATCCTGGGGATGAGAAGATTAACATCTCAGGAGCCAGTGTTCACTGGTGTTCAGGATGGTGGGGTGGAAATCTCATTGAAACCTCCTGAACAGAGTGGACATGAAAAGAATGATTCCAGTGGTGGGAGAGAGGCCATAGCCTTATAATAAAAGCATGTGTTTTCCAGAGTTTGTTAGAATGAAAGGAGATTACTTTGAAACTTATAACATTCTTACAGAATTCAATAGGCCAGATGTAGTATGGCTGAGGAGTTTAGAACTGATGTTACAGGCTCAGGATAAAGCATGGGCCATTTAGGACTGAGGTGAAGGGAAATTCCTCCGTATGGGATGATGAATTTGTGAAATTCACTTACTCCGGAGGACTGTGGATGCTTAATCAAAATGTTAATGTAGTAGAATACTAGATATTAACGGAGTCAAGGAATATTGAGAATAATGATAGATAGATAGATAGATAGATAGATAGATAGATAGATAGATACTTTATTCATCCCCAAGGGGAAATTCAACATTTTTCCAGTGTCCCATACACTTATTGTGGCAAAACTAATTACATACAGTATTTAACTCAGTATAATATGCATCTAAAATCACCCTCCCAAAAAGCATTAATAAATAGCTTTTAAAAAGTTCTTAAATAGTTTACTAAAGTGCATTGAGTGGTAACTTAAGCTCAGTCCTAACCCCGGCACTTTAACATATCTTGCCCCTGGTGGTTGAATTGTAGAGCCGAATGGCGTTGGGGAGTAATATCTCTTCATCCTGTCTGAGGAGCATTGCATTGACAGCAACCTGCCGCTGAAGCTGCTTCTCTGTCTCTGGATGGTGCTGTGCAGAGGATGTTCAGGGTTTTCCATGATTGACAGTAGCCTACTCAGCGCCCTCCGCTCTGCCACCGATGTCATACTCTCCAGTTCTGTGCCCACGACAGAGCCCGCCTTCCTTACCAGCTTATTAAGACATGAGGCGTCCCTCTTCTTAATGCCGCCTCCCCAGCACGCCACCACAAAGAAGAGGGCCCTCTCCACAACTGACCGATAGAACATCTTCAGCATCTCACTACAAATATTGAATGATGCCAGCCTTCTGAGGAAGTACAGTCGACTCTGTGCTTTCCTGCACAGGGCATCTGTGTTGGCAGTCCAGTCTAGCTTCTCGTCTAACTGCACTCCCAGATACTTGTATGTCTTAACCTGCTCCACACATTCTCCATTAATAATGCAAGGAACTGGTGTTGATAGATCTACTATGACCTTGATGAGTGGTGGGACACGCTTGCAGGGACCGACAGCCTACTCCTGTTCCTGATTCTTATATTCTTCCATCCTTACTGCGGTGACTAGGCCAAATGGCTTCTTTCAGAAACTGGTGAAAATATATCTTAATAAAATAATAAACATTGATGCAAACTGGATTTGAGTGGGCAGCATCATTATCAGAGTCTATTAGATTCTAAGTAATTGAATTGTTTATCATTTCTATGAAATTAATCAAGACAAATGTTCAGTGCAGTTTCATTCTCCCTTTGTTGTTATTACTCACAAGTCATCATTTGCAATTATGTCAAAATCAGCTTCCATTAGTATGAGTAAAGTTCCTACAGAACATCCATAAAAACTTCTTTGGCGATTTGAGCCAGCTTTCTTGTATCCAGAGGATATAGTCTATGATTGTTATAGTGACAACAGTCAATCTCAGAATCAGCAATCATACATTTACAGATCATAAATGTTTCTTTAAAAAAACTTGGGGCAACTTAATACTACACTCTAGCTTTTCACTTCTTCATCCACTCACATTATCCATCACCATTCCGATATCCACAGCCCCACCATGACCAGCTCTTCAATATGTGGATTCCATCAATGGATATCATTACAATCTCTACTATAGTATACAATGATCAAAATTGAGTCTCTCGGAATTACCTTAGTCAAAGAAATCAGTCACAGTTATTATGCTCTATTAATTTTCATTTTCTAAGGCAGTCCCTTGAGATTAAGGATACTTTGCTCCCACTCTGGTATTGTGGGTTCTCAGCTGTCTCCCAATGTAGGAACCACAGGCTATTCCAAAAATGGAGCAAGTCATACCTGACGATAAGTTTGGGTGGATGTTTTGTGGGTGGAGTGTTACCACTCAGATAGGACTTCAGAATATTCAAATCAAATCAAGTTTAAGTATCATTCAGATCATTCATGGATACAATCAATGAGACAGTGTTCCTCTGGAGCCAAGGTGCATAACATACATTCAAAATAGCACAAGAGAGAGAGATAAAAACACACACACACACACACACACACACACATCATTGCGCAAGAGAACATGTATATAGTCCAAGTCCCTGAGCGACATGCCAATTGATGATACAACTCCCAGCAATCCAGCCTGTCATTCCATTGGTTGAACACTGGAGGGCAGCACTGACAGGCGAGGCCAGCTCCCAACCAAGCATGGACTCCACCTGGAGTCTCACCTGGACGGCAACAGCGGGCAAGCCTGCTTGAGGCCTAGTCTCGCTACACACTGCTGCCTCATCACCTGTTTAACCACAAAGCAAAGGAAACAGGCTTGTGGCATCTCACATTATCACTATCCAACAGGGTCTTGTGATTGCAAGAGAAGCATCCAAGATAGTCATTCACGGTCACACTGCATGCTGCTTTCATGTGCCAACTCCAATGACTTTGAGTAGCCACCAGCAGCCTGGTCAGCTCCTCCAAACCCTCTCTGACCCGACTGCCAGCTTCTCCTTCTCCAGCCTCCATCTCCAGGGGAGATTTGGCATAGTGATAATTAACACTGGATCAGTAATCCTGAGACCCAGTTATACGATGGGGACATGAGTTTGAATCCCATCATGGTAGATGGTGAATTTGAATAAAATTTCAAACATGATGACGATGAAACCATCGGTTCACTGATGCCCTTCAGGGGAGGAATCCTGCCATCCTTACTTGGTCTGGTCTATATGTGACTCCAGACCCACAGCAGTGTGGTTGACTCTTAAATGCCCTCCAAAATGGCCTAGCAAGCCATCCAACTGCTAAAAATAAAATGATAAGGAATGAACCCAAACGGACATCCCAGCATCGACCTAGGCACTGGAAATGACAATGGCAAATCCAGCCCTGCGAAGTCCTCCTTACTGACGTCTGGGAACTCGTGCCGATGTTGGGAGGGCTGTCTCACAAACTAGTCAAGTAACAGCCTGACATAGTTGTACTGACAGACTCATACCTCACAGTTAACACTCCGGACTCCACCATCACCATTCCTGGGTACGTGCTGTCTCACCGGCAGGATAGACCTGGCAGAGGTGAGGGCACTGTGGTATACAGTAGAGAGAGAGTTGCCCTGGCAACTCTGTACATCGACTCTGGACCCCATGAAGTCTCATGGCACCAGGGAAACCTCCTGCTGATTACCACGTACTGACCTCCCTCAGCAAATGAATCAGTACTTCTCCATGTTCAGCAGCACTTGGAGGTATTGAAGGTGGCAAGGGCACAAAATGTACTCTGGGTAGGGGACTTCAATGTCCATCACCGAGAGTGGCTCGGACCACAGACTGAGATGGTCGGGCCCTACTGGACATAGCTACTAGACTGGGACTACAGCAGGTGGTGAGGGAACCAGGAATAAGAAAAAACACACTGGATCTCATTCTCACCAACCTGCCTGCCACGGAAGCATCCGTCCATGACAGCTTTGGTAGAAGTGACCACCACATAGTATTTGTGGAGACTAAATCCTGACTCCACATTGAAGAAACACTCCACCACGTTGTGCGGCACTACCGCTGTGCTAATGGGATAGACTTTGAACAGATCTGGCAGCCCAAGTCTGCGCATCTATGAGGCGCTATGGGCCATCAGCAGCAGAACTGTACACAGCTACAATCTGTAACCTCATGGCCTGGCATATCCCCCATTCTAATAGCACCACCAGGCCAGGGGATCATCCCTGGTTCAATGAAGAGTGCAGGAGGGCATGCCGAGAACACGATGTGAGGCATCACCCTGGTGAAGCCACAATACAGGATGACTTGCATGCCAAACACCATAAGAAGCAAGAAATAGACAGAGCTGAGTGGTTCCACAACCAGCGGATCAAATCCAAGCTCTGTAGTCCTGCCTCATCCAGCCACGAATGGTGGTGGACAATCAAACAACTCACTGGAGGAGGAGGCTCCACAAATATTCCCCATTCTCAATGATAGAGGAGCCCAGCACACCTGTGCAAAGGCTAAGGCAGTTGCAACAATCTTCAGTCAGAAATGCCAAGTAGATGATCCAGTTTGGCCTCCCAGCATCCCAGACGTTGGTATGCAGCCCATCTGATTCACTCCATGTGATATCAAGAAATGACTGAAAGCACTGGATACAGCAAAGACTATGGGCACAACAAAACCCCGGCAATAATCCTGAATACTTGTGCTCCAGAACATGCCGTGCCACTAGCAAAGCTGTTCTTGTACAGCTACAACACCGGCATCTTCTTGGCAATATGAAAAATTGCCCAGGTATGTCCTGTACGCAAGAAACAGGACAAGTCCAGCCCAGCCAATTACTGCCCTTTCAGCCTATTCTCAATCGTCAGCAAAGTAATGGAAGGGGTCATCAACAGACCTCTCATGCAGCACCTACTGGGCAATACTTTTGCCCAATTAGGGTTCTGTCAAGGCCACTCAGCTGCCAATCTGAGCACCTCTTTGGTCCAAACATGGACCAAAGAGCAAAATACCAGAGGTGAGGTGAGAGTGATAGCCCTTGACATCAAGGCATCATTTCTTTTCTTTTTCAATATTTTTATTGATTACTTGCATAGATGAATACAAAATACATTATGATATTATGAAAACAGAAACAAAGTTGAAATGCCCCATGTCTGTATAGTAAATTAAACTTAATATTGAAAAGGTATATTTTATTCTAATCTAAAACAAAATCAAAACCCCATAACAAAAAAGGAAAGAAAAGAGAAAAAAGAACAGCTATTTGGTTAAAAGAAAAAAAATCCTGGACATATAGTCGTAAATTCAAACATAAAATAGCCATCATCATTGCTGAACAAGTCAAAGATTGTGAAAGTAGTTCCAAAAAGGTCCTCATAATGTGAAAAAATCTTGTCTAGGTACAGAAATAGAACACCTAATCTTCTCTAAATTTAAACATGACGTAACATCAATCACCCACTGGGCATGAGCAGGCGGAGCGGCATCTTTCAATTTAAGCAACAAAACTCTTCTGGCTAAAAGAGAAATAAATCCAAAATATGCAAATCATTCAGCTTAAGAATAAAATCATTTCCTCCAACAATGCCAAACAAGGCAATCAAAGGGTTGGGTTTAAAGTTTACTTTAAAAAGCTCCGAGAAAGTTTGAAATACTTTCCAAAATTTATCAAGCTGTGGACAGGACCAAAACATATGAATCTTCGACATTACACCTATTACAGTATGGAGAAAAATCTGAGTAAAAATGAGAGAGCTTATCTTTAGTCATATAGGCTCTATGGATCACTTTAAATTGTAAAAGAGAGTGACATGCACATAACAGAGAGGTATGAACAAGTTTAAAAATTTCATTCCAAATATTCTCATCAGTTGAAATCTGTAGGTCTTGTTCCCAGAGGTTTTTAATTTTGTCCAACAGAATGTTTCTCATTGCCAACAACATACTATAAATATTAGAAATAGAGTAAAAATAGTATCAATTAGATTCTTATCCGGACATTTAGGAAATGTATGAAGTTGAGAATGCAAGAGGTCTCCAACATGTAAATATCTAAAAAAGTGAGCTTTACGAAGATTATATTTAATAGATAGTTGATCAAGTGAGGAAAGACTATCTCCAACAAACAGATCCTGAAAACATTTAATGCCTCATCCTTTCCACTCTTTAAAAACCACATCAGTCAAAGAAGGTTTAAAAAAACAATTAGAAAAAATGGGACTAGAGAGTGAAAAACCAAATAACCCAACGAATTTTCTGAATCGTAACCAAATCCTCAAAGAATGCTTAACTACATAATTATCAGTTAAATTACTTAAGGATAAGGAATTCAAGAACCAAGAAGAGAAATAATAGAAAATGTATTAACAGAATTAACTCCTGAGGAAACCCAGACCGGACAGTCTTCACGATTAATATAATATAACCAAAACATAAGGTAGCATAAGTTGACTGCCCAGTAGTAAAACCTAAAATTGGGTAGGGCTAATCCCCCATTTTTTTTAGTTTTCTGAAGATCACCTTTGTTTAATCAGGGTGTTTTCTTCTTCCATAAATAAGAAGATATAATCAAATCTAAAGAGTCAAAAAAAGGCTTTAGGAATGAAAACAGGTAGGGCTTGAAATAAAAGTAAAAATTTAGGAAAAACATTCATTTTAATAGAATTGATATGTCCAATCAGTGATAAAGAAAAGGGAGACCAGTTTGATAGCACCTTCTTAACATACTCCAAAAGAGTGATAAAGTTTTCTTTAAAAAAAGATATATAATCCTTAGTAATTGTTATGCCCAAATAAGTAAATTCATTTCTTACAAGAAAGGTCAGAATTGACAGATACCAAATTATTCAAAGGAAAAAGCTCACTCTTATGAAGATTAAGTTTATATCCTGAGAATTGACTAAATTCAGAAAGTACTGACGGTAGAGAGGACTCCACATTATATAACCATATAACTATATAACTATTACAGCATGGAAACAGGCCATCTCTGCCCTTCTAGTCCATGCCAAACGCTTGCTCTCATCTAGTCCCATCGACCTGCACTCATAACCTTCCATTCCTTTCCTGTTCATATACCTATCCAATTTTACTTTAAATGACAAAATCGAACCTGCCTCTACCACTTCTACTGGAAGCTTGTTCCACATAGCTACCACTCTCTAAGTAAAGATATTCCCCCTAGTGTTACCCCTAAACTTTTGCCCCCTAAGTCTCAACCAATGTCCTCTTGTTTGAATCTCCCCTACTCTCAATGGAAAAAGCCTATCCACATCAACTCTATCTATCCCCCTCATAATTTTAAATACCTCTATGAAGTCCACCCTCAACCTTCTACACTCCAAAGAAAAAAAACCTAACTTGTTCAAATTTTCTCTGTAACTTAGGTGCTGAAACCCAGGTAACATTCTAGTAAATCTTCTCTGTACTCTCTCTACTTTGTTGACATCTTTCCTATAACTTGGTGATCAGAACTGTACACAATACTCCAAATTTGGCCTTACCAATGCCTTGTACAATTTTAACATTACATCCCACCTCCTATACTCAATGCTCTGATTTATAAAGGCCTGCATACCAAAAGATTTCTTCACCACCCTATCCACATGAGATTCCACCTTAAGGGAACTATGCACCATTATTCCGAGATCACTCTGTTCTATTGCATACTTCAATACCGTACAATTTACCATGTATGTTCTATTTTGATTATTCCCACCAAGAGATGTAGAGCAAAAGGTCATCAGCATAAAGCAACATCTTATGATGATACCCCTCCTTAAAATAACTATGTCAACAAATTCATGAAACGCGATGGCTAAAGGCTCTAAAGCCAAATCAAAAAGCAAAGGACTCAAAGGACATCCTTGTCTGGTTCCACATTAGAGACTAAATGGTTTAGTACTCTGAGAGTTAGTGAGAACTCTGTGCAGTGGGAGATAAATAAAGTAATTTAATCCATTGAATAAAATTGGACCCAAAGTTAAATTTTTCTAATATTTTATATAAATAGTTCCATTCATCCCGGTCTCAGCAACTAAAGAAAACATGCATTCAGAAGTTTCTTTAGAAGGAGAATAAGTAACATTCAGTAAACAATGAATGTTAAAATGAGAATAACGATTTTTGATAAATCCGATCTGATCATCAGAAATAATAGAAGGCAGGATGTTTTCCATCCTATGAGCCAAAAGTTCAGATACAATTTTAGCGTCAACATTAACTAAACAAATAGGTCTGTAGGAAGAGCAATCAGTTAGATCATTATTCTTTTTGAGAATAAGCGAAATAGAGGTATTATAAAAGGATTGTGGCAGCCTGCCTAATTTAAAAGAGTCAGAAAGAACAGAAACTAAGTGAGGAATAAGCAAAGGAGCAAAAGCCTTATAGAACTCTCCCGAAAATCCATCAGGACCAGGAGCCTTCCTTAAACTCAGAGAATGGACAACCTGGGCAATTTCCTCAGAAGGAAAAGGTTGATCTAACCATTTTTGATTAACCTTAGAAAGTGAGGGAATGTTTAACCAATCTAGAAAATTATTCATAGCAGAACTGGCTTTAGAGGAATCAGAGCTATACAGTTTGGAGAAAAATTCTCTAAAAGTATCATTTATTTCTAATTGATCAGAAGTTATATCACCAAACACTTTGGAGATTACCTTAATTTGATGCTTAACTATTAAAGTTTTAAGTTGATTAGCCAAAAGTTTGCCCGTTTTATCACCATTAACATAAAATTGACTTTTATCTTTTTAAAGTTGGATTTCAACAGGGTAAGTTAAGAGCAGATCATATTTAGTTTTAATTTCAACATGTCTTTTATATAAGTTGGGATCAGAAGCATAGTTTTGATTTAAATGTTTCAGCTGATTGGCTAAATCAGTTCTCTCCTCATTAGCTTTTTTTCTAATACTTGCTGTATAGGAAATAATTTGCCCTCTAATATAAGCCTAGAAAGCCTCCCAAATAATAAGGTTAGAAGTGCCGTATAGCGTATTCTCTTCAAAGAAAAAAGTAATTTAACTCTCTAAAAAAATTTTAAACCATATCCAATAGTAAAATTGGATTAAAATGCCAAAATCTATTTGATCAAGAGGCACCCAGAAGATTTAAAGATAAAAAGATGGGGGCATGATCTGAAACAGCAATTTCTTTATATTCACAGGATCAAACAGAGGGTATCAAATGACTATCGACAAAAAAAATCAATCCTGGAATAGGTATGATGCACATGAGAAAAAAATGAATATTTTCTACTTGTTGGGTATAAAAAACAGCAAGCATCGATAATATCACATTTCATTAGAAAAGAGTGGATAAGGGAGGCAGATCTACTAATATTCAATCATTTCGAAGATGAACTGTCTAAAACAGGATCAAGAAAACAATTAAAGTCAGCTCCCAAGATTAAAGAGTACAAGTTTAAATCTGGTAAAAAAAGAAAACAAAACATTCAAAAAAGCCGAGATCATTCATATTTGGGGCATAGAGTTTAGCAAAAACCATTAATTTGTTATTTAATTTCCCTGAGACTATAACGAACCGCCCATTAGGGTCAGACATTGCATCATGTTGAACAAAGGCAACTGAATTTGTCAATCAAAATCGAAGTACCTCTGGCCTTGGCTTGAAAGGAAGAATGAAAAGCTAGACCATTCCAACACTTAAACAAACACCCACAGTCAGATCTGCGAACATGTGTTTCTTGTAAAAAAATAATTGAGGCATTCAATTTCTTAATATAGGTAAAAATCTCATTGTGTTTCACAGGGTGGTTTAAACCTTTCACATTCAAACTAAGTAAATTAATATTGTGTGCCATTGAAATATATTTAAAATAGTGGTTAAACATATAAACCACTGGAATATACAAAACACCTAAACCTTAACATTAAATATACTTAACTAAGCAGTAGATGAGATGGAGATAACCAAACAGCTGATAAAAAGGAAAAAGAAAGAAAACAGCCCACTCCTGCCCTCCCCCCTCACAAAGAAAAAAAATCACCTGAGAGGACAAAAGCTAATCTACTGATAAATCCCACCCACAATATCCTACTGGCAGAGCTCCAAGAGAAGAAAAGATTAGCACAGAATGAATTCTAAACTAGACTAAATAACCTTCAAAAGAACTAAAAAAAATTCAAAACATAGTGTTTGCAAAGAATAATTTCAAAGAAAACTTACCGAAGTTAAGGCTATTAATTTTCTAAACAGAAAAATAAAAATACAAGAAGAAAAAGGATTATTTATGAAAATATATCGAAAGAAAAAAATTGTTCATAGAAAGAAGTAATAAACAAATAAACTGCAGAATTGCAACTGAAGGAACAAGGTTATATGAAGCAGAATTAAACAGTTAAACATCTGGAGTTGATAGACTAAATAATATTCAAAAGAGCTAAAGAAGAGTTCAAAACATCATGTTGAAAAAAATTAACTCAGCAAAGAAAACATGATAAGAACAGAAACTAATTTTGAGAGTATACGAGAATAGAAAAGAGAATTGTTCCAAAGAATGACGTACTAAACCATTAGACTACAAAAATCCAACAACAAAGAATCGGTCAAGCTAAGGAAGTATAGTTTATATGGTACAGTATTAAACAATTAATCTTCTGGACTTGATTCAGCCTGTAGAAAATGGTGCACTTCCTCAATCGAAAGAAACCACTTAGGAGATCTATTTTTCAAAATAATCCTGAGGTGAGCGGGGTAATTTAATGAAGGTTTATAGCCTTTATTATATAACTCCGCCATGACCTTTTTATACTTACAATGTTCAGTTAATATTTCAGGTGAATAAACTTTGACCAACCTTATTTTACAATCTTCAGAGTTAATTATACCTAACTGACAAGTTTGTTGAATTATAGTAACCTTTGTTTGGAAGTCATGAAAAGCAATTGTCACAGGTCGAGGTATTTTGTTGAGAAGAGGATCTAAACATTGGGGCTTGGTGATCTATTCTTGGTGTAGTATTCAAAACATCAGAAAACAATGAGCCAACAGATTTGCAAAAAATTCTGAAGGTCGTTTGCCTTCAACCTACTCATTGTTACGTATCCCATAACTGGATCACTTACCAGCAAAGATAGAGAGGTCCATTGAAGTCTGATGTCACTATTTTCAAATGTTTTTTTATTTATAAAGGGGCACAAAAGTAAGGTTAATAAAAACATTCAGATAATGCACGTCGTCAATACTCAATCTAAAGCACGGGTATAGTAATAATCATCATTAAGAAATGAGCTCTACTGTTGTCTAGGGGATAATAAATTGTCCGTTGGAAATATATAAGTCACTCAGAAGTCTGCAGGCTTCAGCCTTTTGGGAATCGCTGGGTTTCACGTGTTGCGACAGAGAGAGAGAGATTGGTGAGTAAAGGAAAAACTTGCTGGGTCTTTATGAAGCATCCGTTGAATCAGGGGAGCGGGCTCCCCCTCCCCGATGTTAGTTAAAAGCGGTTTTCTGTGATTCCAGCCACAGATTCCAATCCCGGAATCTAACGCACGTGGCTTCCTTCAAAATGGCTTCCCGCTACGACGGGATCACTCTCGTGTCTTCTTGGTGCGTCTGAAGGGGCTTCCCCCCCCCCCCGACCCTCCTTTATACTTCCTCACAGGGTCGCATGTGTCAATCAGGTTGGGATGATGTAATCTCTCTCTCTCAACCAGCCCACTTTGCCCGAGGGCTTTACACGTGGTCTCCATGAGACAATAGTCAATGTCGTGGGTAAGTGGGTAAATTAATGGAAAGTATTCTTAGAGATAGTATTAATAATTATCTGGATAGACAGGATCTGATTAGGAGTAGCCAGCATGGATTTGTGCGTAGAAGGTCATGTTTGACAAACCTTATTGAATTTTTTGAAGAAGTTACGAGGAATGTTGATGAGGGTAAGGCAGTGGATGTAGTCTATATGGACTTCAGCAAAGCCTTTGACAAAGTTCCACATGGAAGGTTAGTTAAGAAGGTTCAGTCGTTAGGTATTAATGCTGGAGTAATAAAATGGATTCAACAGTGGCTAGATGGGAGATGCCAGTGAGTAGTGGTGGATAATTGTTTATCGGGATGGAGGCCGGTGACTAGCGGGATGCCTCAGGGATCTGTTTTGGGCCCAATGTTGTTGGTAATATACATAAATGATCTGGATGATGGGGTGGTAAATTGGATTAGTAAGTATGCCGATGAAACTAAGGTAGGAGGTGTTGTGGATAATGAGGAGGGTTTTCAAAGCTTGCAGGGAGATTTATGCCAGTTAGAAGAATGGGCTGAATGTTGGCAGATGGAGTTTAGTGCTGAGAAGTGTGAGGTTCTACATTTTGGCAGGAATAATCCAAATAGAACATACAGGGTAAATGGTAGGGCATTGAGGAATGCAGAGGAACAGAGAGATCTAGGAATAACAGTGCATAGTTCCCTGAAGGTGGAGTCTCATGTAGATAGGGTGGTGAAGAAGGCTTTTGGAACGCTGGCCTTTATAAATCAAAGCATTGAGTACAGAAGTTGGGATGTAATGTTAAAATTGTACAAGGCATTGGTAAGGCCAAATTTAGAATATTGTGTGCAGTTCTGGTCACCGAATTATAGGAAAAATATCAATAAATTAGAGAGAGTGCAGAGACGATTTACTAGGATGTTACCTGGGTTTCAGCACTTAAGTTACAGAGAAAGGTTGAACAAGTTAGGTCTCTATTCATTGGAGCATAGTAGGTTGAGGGGGGATTTGATCGAGGTATTTAAAATTTTGAGAGGGATAGATAGAGTTGACGTGAATAGGCTGTTTCCATTGGGAGTAGGGGAGATTCAAACAAGAGGACATGATTTGAGAGTTAGGGGGCAGAAGTTTAAGGGAAACATGAGGGGGTATTTCTTTACTCAGAGAGTGATAGCTGTGTGGAATGAGCTTCCTGTAGAAGTAGTAGAGGCCAGTTCAGTTGTGTCATTTAAGGTAAAATTGGATAGGTATATGGACAGGAAAGGAGTGGAGGGTTATGGGCTGAGTGTGGGTAGGTGGGACTAGGTGAGATTAAGAGTTCGGCACGGACTAGGAGGGCCGAGATGGCCTGTTTCCGTGCTGTGATTGTTATATATATGTCGCCTTATTTTGCATCCCGGTGGAACGCAGTACTCTGCACGTCTCTTTCTCTCCCACTTCCTGTGTCTATTCAGCACATCTCTCTCTCTCCCACTTCCTGGGTCTACTGACCACCCCCCCCCCCCAACTAGTGCTCTTGCGATTCTCACAAAGGAGGGGGCTGGGATCATAACACCTCCCCTCTAAAAAAAACGTTTTTACCAGCGGTTAAAACGGAGTGGTACACAGTCTTACAGGATTTTTTTGAATCTAACACAATACACAAGCTTTTCTTTTCACAGAGTACAAGTCAGTATCTAAACAGTTAACGATTACAGTGTCCCCTTCTTTAATATCTTAACATCGCGTACCGTACTAAAGTCTTGTAGCATCAGATTTCAATTCAATAACCACCTATTTTTTTTCAGCAACAAAACTAAGGAGGTGTGATCTTAGCTTAGATGCATCTACAAAAGTTTATGCGAATACTAATCGTTTTGGTCATTTTACTTAACCGGCAGGTCTCCAAAGGGGCTGTCTTTATTATTCACAGGCTTTGGCGCAAACCCGTACAACCTGCTTTGCTGTTTAAAAATGGCATCCCCATTAATCGTCGCCTCTTTTCCGGCGAGTCCCCCCGTGGGGAACTTGAGTAATTTGGCGTGGTCAATTCCCGCCCGCCTCATTCATCGGGGTTATTTTATCAACACCATGCCCCAAACTTAGACCATTTCCCCCCAGAAGCGGGACTTCTGCCTCACTCGGCGGACTTCCTCGATCATTCCCACGGTCTCTCTGGAAAATTTTATTCGAGGAAAACTTTGCCCTGTGGGTTAGGGCATATTCATCTGCGAACCTAGCAAATTCTGAGACGGACCTAGTCGGCCTTTCATTCAAATACATCCGGATCTCCTCCGGAACACAACCTTTAAATTCCTCAATCAAAAGTAACTCCCTGAGACGCCCATAATCCTCGTCCACCCTTTCCGTCCAAGAGCACCCCCTTCTCATGGGCTAGCTCGGTATACGTTTGATTCCACCCTTTCCTTAAATTTCTAAACGTTTGTCTATAGGCTTCAGGTACCAATTCATAAGTCCAGAGAATGGCCTCCTTTACTTCAGCATGATTCTCCGCTTCTCCCTCCTCCAGGGACAATGCCACATATGCTCGTTGGGCCTTCCCCTTTAACACACTTTGTAACAACGCCACCCACTGCTCTTTTGGCCACTTCTGATTTACTGCCACCTTTTCAAAAAGCAAGAAATAACTATCAGCATCTGTCTCCTCGAACGGAGGTACCAATCTCAACTCCCTACTAACATTAAACCGCTCCGCTCGGTCTAACTCTTGATCTCTTCGCTCGTTCCTTATCTTCTCCATCTCCAAGTCATGTTCCCTCTGTTTCTCTTTCTCGGCTGCTTCTAGCTCCTTTAGCTGAATTTCATGCTGTCTTTGCCTCTCAGCTTGGTCCTGCTCCTTTTTCACCTCTAACCGCTTTAGTTGGAGCTCATGGTCCCGTGTCGCCTCTAGCTCCTTTAGGTGGAACACCTGCTCCCTCTCTCTCTCAGCCGCTTCCAGCTCTTTTAACTTAATTTCATGTTCCAACCTTAATTTCTCCACCTCTAACTGAACCGTCCCACTTGATGTTACCTTTTCAGGGATATCTTCCAGTACCTCAGCTTCAAACACATTCTTCCCAATGTAATACTGAGTTATGGTCCTTCGCACCTCCCACTTTTTCATGGACGACCTCAGTTCTGCGAGGTTAAACCCCTTCACCAAATTTAACAACTCTGATTTGGTGGCCGTCGGGTTTTTCATAAATTCACCCACGTCCATCTTTGCTGGTTTCCCGTCTGGCTACCCGCGTAAACAGATTCAAGTTTTGGACTTACAAGCCATTCACTGGCCTCCCAATTTGGTGTCAAATCCCGAGACGAGAAACCCAAGTTGTTACGTATCCCTTAACTGGATCACTTACCAGCAAAGATAGAGAGGTCCGTTGAAGTCTGATGTCACTATTTTCATAAGTTTTTATTTATAAAGGGGCACAAAAGTAAGGTTAATACAAACATTCAGATAATGCACATCGTCAATACTCAATCTAAAGCACGGGTATAGTAATAATCATCATTAAGAAATGAGCTCTACTGTTGTCTAGGGAATAATAAATTGTCCGTTGGAAATATATAAGTCACTCAGAAGTCTGCAGGCTTCAGCCTTTTGGGAATCGCTGGGTTTCACGTGTTGCGACAGATAGAGAGAGAGATTGGTGAGAAAAGGAAAAACTTGCCGGGTCTTTATGAAGCATCTGTTGAATCAGGGGAGCGCCCGATGTTAGTTAAAAGCGGTTTTCCGTGATTCCAGCCACAGACTCCAGGCCCGGAATCTAACGCACGTGGCTTCCTTCAAAATGGCTTCCCGCTACGACGGGATCACTCTCGTGTCTTCTTAGTGCGTCTGAAGGGGTTTCCCCCCACCCCCCAGACCCTCCTTTATACTTCCTCATGGGGTCGCAGGTTGGAATGATGCAATCTCTCTCTCAACCAGCCCACTTTGCCCGAGGGCTTTACACGTGGTCTCCATGAGATAATAGTCAATGTCGCCTTATTTTGCATCCCAGTGGAACGCGGTACTCTGCACGTCTCTCTCTCTCTCCCACTTCCTGTGTCTATTCAGCACGTCTCTCTCTCTCCCACTTCCTGGGTCTACTGACACCCCCCCTCAACTAGTGCTCTTGCGATTCTCACAAAGGAGGGGGCTGGGATCATAACATCATGAAGACCCAATTTCGTATATTGTTCCTTCTTGATCTAATCTCCAAAGCGACAATCTTTTGTCTTAAAGATTCAACAATTTTCTATTGTTTATCTCTGAACTTTTCCCACTCATCTGTCTTAGTATCCAGTCTCGTTAAAGCATCCTCATGTTCTTGAATCTGAGTAGTATATTCCTGTAAAGATTTTTGAATAGTCTGCAGCAGATTCTCCATTCGTTTAGGTTCCGTGGTAACTTTTAAACACACATCGGAAAGTTGTTCAGACGTTTCGCTCTGAGCTTTCTGAATTAGCTCCGTAATAACCTCCAAAGTCACAGAAGAATCCTGGCCTTTTTTTAGAAGTTTTAACACAAGTCGTCATAATACTCCAAGAGTAAGTTTTCAAAGCAGATTGGATTCAGTAATTTAAAAAGAATGGAGCCGTTTGAGAAACACGTCTACTCCATGCAATGCCACTAGAATGAGTTAAGGTAGCACTTAACTGAGTATGGAATCAAGATGCCCTAGCTAAAATGAAGACAGTGGGAACTGGGGGAAACTCTCCACTGGTTGGATTCATACCGGACACAAAGGAAGATGGTTGTGGTGGTTGGAGATCAATCACTTCATCCTCAGGATATCACTGCAGGCATTCCTCAGGGATATGTCCTAGGACAAACCATCTTCAGCTGCTTCATCAATGACCTTCCTTCTGTCATAAGATCAGAAGTGGGGATGTTAGCAGATGACTGCATAATGTTCTGCACCATTCATGATAGTGAAGCAGCTCATACCCAAATGCAGAGGACCTGGACAATGTCCAGGCTTGGGCTGACAAGTGGCAAGTAACATTCGAGCCACTCAAGTGCCAGGCAATGACCATCTCCGACAAGAGAGGCTCTAACCATCGTCCCTTGACATTCAGTGGCATCACCATCACTGAATCCCCTACTATCAACATCCTGGGGGTTACCATTGACAGGTAACTGAACTGGTCTAGCCATATAAACATCGTGGCTACCAGAGCTGGTCAAAGGCTAGGAATCCTGTGGTGTGTAACTCACCTCCTAACTCTACAAAGCCTTTCCACCATCTACAAGGCTCAGGCCAGGAGTGTAATGGAATACTCACCGCTCACCTGGATGAGTGCAGCTCCATCAACACTCAAGAAGCTTGACATCATCCAGTACAAGGCAGCCCACTTGATTGGTACCCCTTCCACAGGCATCCAATCCCTCCACCATCTTTGTGTATTTAATATTTCAGTTATATTTGAGCATCTTGTAGATAAATTGTGTTGTTCATGTAATTCATTGTGTTATATATAAAAATACGTTAATTGAATACGTCATCATGCCACCACATGATATGTGGGTGCCTCACTTAAAGTAAACACAAAGTTAAACTTTCATTTCAGACTCCTATCTCTTCTATTGAAATAGTTAATTGTTTTGAAGTTACAAAATGTAACATTTGGGAAGTCAAATGTAACAGAGAAAGGAAGCATACAGTAAGTGACAGGATCTTTAGGAGCATTAATAGCCCCCTGAACAAGAAGACAAGGTAATAAATATACTAGGTATTATATATATGACATCCTTGCCTAGATCAATTGGGGCATTTAGTATAAAAGACAAAAAGTTATGCTGCAGCTGTTTAAAACTGTGGGTAAATGATCACTGCAAGCAATGGAGAGTCGATCGGAAGTGAGGCAGAATCGAGTGCCGAAGTGAGAACAGGAAAGGCAGAATCAGGTGGAAGAGAACAGATCCAAGGCAGAGTTGGGACAAGTAGAGGCGAGGCAGAAACGTGGTGGTGGGGTTCAGGCCCAGAGTGTATCCAAGTGACAGGGCCAGGTCCTAGAGCAAGGAATGACCCGATAACTGGACAGGTTAAACACCAGGCCAGACTGAAAAGACCTCTCAGATTGGAGATCAGTGGCAAGGGTCCGGCTGGTCCTGCTCACTGCCCCATGATGTTGCCTTGGCTCTCCACTGAACCGGGTTTGTGGTCTCAGGTTCATTCTGAATGCTATTTGCTCACTTTTATTGTTTGTACAATTTGTTTCTTTCTCTCTGCACATTGGATGTTCGACAGTCTTCTTTTTATACAGGTTCTTTTGGGTTTCTTTGTTTTGTGGCTGTCTGTTAAGAGATGAATATCAATGTTGCATAATGTAGACATACAATACTTACTTTGATAATAAATGTACTTCGAACTTCGAAATTTTAGAGTATTGCCTGCAATTCTGGTTGCTACATTACAGGAAGAAGGCAAAGCACTAGAGAGGACACAGAAGAGGTTCTCCAGAACATTAGCTGGATAGAGAGAATAAGATACAAAGGGAGATTGGAGAAACTTGGATAGTCAGAGGCTGAAGCATGATCTGATGAAAACATAAAACAATGAGGTAACAATAGACAGAGACTTTTTCCAAGTGTGGAAATGTCAGATACGAGCTGGCATAACTGGAAATGTTTAAGGGATTTGTGAAGTCCTTCACTGTCCTAAACAAACATATGGTAATGCATGCATCGATTTCTTTTAGAGCAATGATCCTCCCCTTAGCACTATGGGGATCAATCTATAGCAATATAGCAATCTGTTGCTTGTGCTTGTGCTGTTGTCTACACATGCACATTGTTCTCTCTCTTGTTGCAATATGAATACACCAGTTAAAGCCATCACCCGTGTGTGCTTTTATTTAATTGATGTGTAGTTGTACACAGACACAATAAATTGGCAATGAGTACAAACCTGAATGTCAGAACATATCATGAACTGCACTGACAGTTATGGGATGAAACAGTGAGTGTTAAACAGCACGAGGAGGCTGTCACATAACTGTTGGTGCAGTTCATTATCATTGATCATTACAATATCATTAGAGACTACAGCAAAGGATGCAGCAGAACTACAGAAAAAGAGGTTAAAACATGAAATGCACAAAATGTCCCTGGATGGTGCAAAAAGCAAAAAACGTTATCGATGTGGCAAATCCTCCCATGATGCAAATAACTGTTGGTTTAAAGAAAAAGAATACAGAAAGCGTCACAGACAAGCTCACATAGAGAGAATGTGCAAAGTAGACAAAAAGCACAACTGAGTGAAAAGTCTGAAATGCAAAACTATGCAAATTCATAAACTTACCAAATGTAAAACAGAATCAGACAACATAGGGTCTGACAAAGGTGAACTGTTATACCTACAACTGCATAGAAGTTTGGGGAGGTGGAGCATAGTTAAGATGGCACTAAACAGTGACTTCTTTGCTTGCATCTTTGGAAACAGCTCTATTTTCATCTTTATTATCTTTATTTTTCCCTTTCAGGGTTCTTTTGAAGACCCTGACCTGGAGATACACGCTGACTTCAGTTGTTTGCAGGAATGGGACGCATTCTCAGGGTTCCAGGACTGGCCATTGCTCGGCACGCCAAGAGAGCCCGGCTCAGATTTGGAAGCCTAAGATCTCGGGGTGTTGGAGACGGAGGGTATCGAGGATTGGTGTCAAGGCAGGAGACTCATGTGTCATTGGGGGAGTCAGAAAATCTACTGCTGTGGGCCCGAAGACCCAGGATCTTTGTGATCTCCAGGTACAGAGCTAGAAAAAAGAGACATAACAGACTTTTAACATCGTAAACCAGGGAGTTGTTTGTTATGTTTCCCTGCTTGCTGGGAAAATGAAGACTCCTCCTTCTCCCTTATTAGGGAGAGAGAGAGCCTGTAGGATGTCAAATGCCGGGTGAAATGCAAAGTCTTTGGGATAACGGCAAGTCTATCTCTTTGCTATTGTTTCATTCATGCTTGAGTGCTCGGTGACAGTGCCGTTGCTTGTTTTTTTTTGGCCGGTGGGGGGAGGAGTATTGTTACTCGTTGCCGCTTGCGTGCAGGAGGCAGGTGAGCTAGGCGGGCCTTGGGGTCCTTACATTTAACTGCCATTCATTCTTTGGGGCAGTTCTCTGTTTTCACGGATGTTTGCAAAGAATAAACATTTCAGGATGTATATTGTATACGTTTCTCTGACATTAAATTGGACTTTTGAACCTTTGAATAACTGAAGCAGATGACAAAATCATTTGGATCACAATAGATGTGTCTGGTGTAAAACTGAAGATGGAGCTGTATACAGAGTCAGCTTTGTCCGTAATTCCAGAGGCTGACTACAACAGACTGTTTTCTAAGATACCACTAGAGAAGCCCTCATTGATGCTAAAGATGAAGCATCAAAGATGAAAGATGCTACAGGTGAAAAAGTACCTCCCAAAAGCAAACTGAAAGTAAATGTGATGTATGGAGGGCCAAACACAACAGTCAGAGATTTAAGTATTGAAAAGTGGAGGGCCAGCACTTTTTGAACATGAACAGTTGAGAAAAATCCAACTGGACTGGCACTCAGTCAAAGCTCTCGGTGTGACATCAACAGGCAATGGCAGCCCAAAACAGCTGCTTACTACTAATGAGAAGGTGGTGGAGAAGGGGATAGGTAAACTCAAAGACATGTAGGCCAGAATTGAACTGGACGAAACAGTAACACCAAGATTCCATAAAGTGCAAACAGTTCCTTACGCACTACATCCTAAAGTGGATGCAGAACTGCAGAGCTTGGAAGCTTCTGGAATTTGCTTCAAGGGGCTGGTGATTGGGCCATTCCCCTTGTCCTGGTGATCAAGAAAGGGAAGGCCCAAGCCATTCGCATATGTGGAGATATCAAGGTGAGTATCAACCCGATGGTGCTTACTGTGCAGTATCCCCTGCCATGAAGAGAAGACGGTTTTCCATCTTTGGCAAATGGGGAGAAGTTTTAAAAGATTGACTTGTCACAAGCCTATCTGCAAATGGAGATTGAGGATTCAAGCAGGAAGTGCCTCACAATCAACACTCACAAACGACTGAGTATAGTTACCATGTCTTTAGTTTTGCATCAGCTCCAGAAATGGGCCATGTGCTCCAAGATATCCCGGGAACACAATGACATCATCATGACTAGTAAAAATGATGAAGAGCACCTCCAGAACCTTGGTAAAGTACTTACCAGGCTGAGTGAGTATGGTCTGAGTGCAAAGAGAGAGAAATGTGAGTTCTTCAAGAATGAAATCTCATATTGTGGACATGTCATTAATAAGTCACAAGAGAAGATTAAAACAGTGCTACAGGTACCCAAACCAGAAAAAGTATCACAATTCAGGTCATATTTCAGCCTTGTAAACTACTACCACCAGTTTCTCCCAAACATTGCTACAGGGCTGCATCCATTGAATTCATCACACATTATGAAAGATGGATCTGAATGCCTGATGGTGTTTGCTTCAAGATCACTGACGAGCTCAGAACACAACTGCACACAGATCAACTGAGAGGCCCTTGGTCTAGAATGGGAATAAAGAAACTCCTTCAACACCTCTATGGACAAAAGTTTATGCTAGTGACAGACCACCAGCCCCTTGTGTGCATTTTCAATCCCAGGAAGGGAATTTCAGTGACGACTGCTACCCTGTTACAACGTTGGGCACTAGTCCTAGGAGCCCACTCTTACGACATAGAGTTCAAGTGTACCAAACAACACAGCAACGCTGATGGTTTCACCACTGGCAACTGAAGAAGAAAAGTTTTCTTATTGTGACCCAGCAAAAGTATTCCACACCGCATTGGTGGACCAGTTGCCAATAACAAATTCCAAAGTACAAAGGAAACAAGGACTGACCGGACATTGTCAAAAGTCTGTGATATCACCATGCCAGGATGGCCAGCTCATGGTAGCCCTGCTCCCAGAGCTCTGAGCGAGATGAGACCAACTGCTGGTATGTCAAAGACTACTGACATGTGGATCCTGTGTTGTGGTTCCCTCTAAACTGCACACCAGAGTGTTAGAGAATCTGCATGAAGGACACCTGGGTACAGTCAAGATGAAGAGTTGTGTATAGTGGCCAGAAATAGAAAAACAGATTGAAAACTTAGCCAAAGAATTCAAAATGCTCCCTCACAGACACTGTTATACCTACGGGAGTGGCCATTGTCACCTATGACAAAGACTACATATTCTCTTTGGGGGGCCATGTTTCTGATTGCTGTAGATGCTCTTTTAAAGTGGCCATAGGTTATACCAGTGAAGTCAAACATCCTAGCAAAGACCATCTCCTCTCTGAGGACTACCTTTGCTAGAAATGGCTTACCTGAATAAATTGCGAGTGATAATGGAAGACAACACTTGTCAGAAGAATTCAATAGGATTTAATAGGTTTCAATACAATTTAGTGTCGGTGAAATGTATACAATATGCATCCTGAAAATCTTTTTCTTCACAAACATCCATGAAAACAGAGGAGTGCCCCAAAGAATGAATGACAGTTAAATGTGAAAACCCCAAAGTCCTCCCCCCCAACTCCCCCCTCCCATGCATAAGCAGCAGCAAGGTAACGATAACCCCCCACACTCCCCCACCAGCAAAAAAGCATCAGTGCCTCCCACTGAGCTCTCAAGCATGCAGCAAAGCTTTAATGAAGACACAGACCCGCAGTACCCCAAAGACTGCTCGTTCCCCCGGTCATTCATTCATTCATTCTCATTCTCTCTCTCTCTCTCTCTCTCTCTCTCTCTCTCTCTCTCTCTCTCTCTCTCTCTCTCTCTCTCTCTCTCTCTCTCTCTCTCTCTCTCTCTCTCTCTCTCTCTCTCTCTCTCTCTCTCTCTCTCTCTCTCTCTCTCTCTCTCTCTCTCTCTCTCTCTCTCTCTCCACAGCGAGAGGGGAGACATAACAAACAACTCGCTGATTTATGGTGTTAAAAGTCTGTTGCGTCGCTTTTTCTGAGCTCTGTGGCCAAAGAGCTCAACTCTCTGGACACACAGCCCACAGCAGCTAGCCCACTTCTTCCGATCGTCTGTATTCTCCCATGATGCACCAACCTTGAATCAGCTGTCTCCAGAGCTACGAAAATCTGACCCTGAAGGCACATTAGTCTTCCAGGCCTCGTCCTTGGGATATCAAAAAGTGCGCTGGTCGTGAGGTTCTGAGAGCGGGTCCCATTACCTCAAAGAACCGAGTCAGAGTGTAACCTGTCTTCAAAAGAACCTTGAAAAGGAAAAGGGTGTCAAAGATAGAAATAGATCTGTTTCTGTAGATGCAAGCAAAGGAGTCCTCCAACAGTTCATGAAGAAAAATGGTATCAGACATTTCAAGTCAGCTCCTCGCCACCCAGCAATGAATAGGTTAGCTGATAGGTTTATCCAAACCTTGAAGTGATGAACAAGGAGGAAGACTTTTCTCTACAGCAGAAGCAGGAAAACTTGCTTTTTGTGTATCGGAGCTCTGTTCATGAGACGACAAATCAATCTCCTGCAACGCTGCTCATGAGCAGAAATCTGAGATCTCGCAGAAATGTCCTGGGACCAGACATCCAGAGAGAAGTACAGAATAAACAGTTCAGCCAGTTGCCAAGTGAAGCAGCAAGAAGCTTCGAGATTGGGCAGGAAATCCAAGTATGTGCTTACTGAGAAGACAAGTGGAGACCCAGGAGGATAGCTACAAGAATGGGACCACTGATGTACACAGTGGATGTTAGAGATCAGACGTAGAGACGTCACGTGGACCAGATACTGGATGCTCAACTGAGGAACACACTTGAGTCAACTGCATCCAGCAAGATGGGCACATTACAGTCACCAGACTTACCTCTCAGCGATGATCCTGAAACTGACAGCAACGTGACACTGGAACCAAGAACTTTGTCTTAGACAAGACAACTACCAAACCTAATGCCACTCCATAGGTCCAGAGGTGCTATTCTGAAAAAAACAGTGTGCCATCCAAAAGGCTGAACCTTTAGAAGTGTGGAGTTAGTTATGGACTGTTATTGTGAAAGCTTGTTCATTTGGAATATGGGTTTGTGAAAAGGAAATTGAATATTTTTAGATACAGTTTTATTTTGCATTAATCTAAAGGGGGAGGAAGTGTAATGTATGGATCTATTTCTTTTGAAGCAATGACCCCCCCCCCACCTTAGCACTATGTATCGCTCTGTTGTCTACGCGTGTGTGTTGTTTTCCCTCTCATACTCTCACTGTAATGTGAATACACCAGTTAAAGCCATCTCCCGTGTTCATGCTTTTTACAAACCCCATTTCCAGAAAAGTTGGGTTATTTTCCAAAATGCAATAAAAACAAAAATCTGTGATATGTTAATTCACGTGAACCTTTATTTAACTGACAAAAGTACAAAGAAACGATTTTCATAACATGAAATGCTGGCAGAACTCAGCAGGCCAGACAACATCTATGGGAGGAGGTAGTGACAACATTTCAGGCCGAAACCCTTCATCAGGAGTGAAGTAACATGGGATGGTCGAGGGGGGAGAAGAAGTGGGGGGAGGGATAAAGTAGAGAGCTAGGAAGTGATAGGCTGAAGGGAAATGGGCTAGGGGAGAGTGGAGAATTATGGGAAATAAAAGAGAAAGAAAGGTAGGGCTGGGGGAGATTATAGTGAGGGGGGAACAAGAGAGAGAAAGAGAATCAGACTAAAATAATAGATAGGGATAGGGGTAGGGGGGGGCAGGGGTATCAACGGAGATCGGTGAGTTGGACGTTCATGCCAGTAGGCAGGAGGCTACCTAGGCGGGAGATAAGCTATTGCTCCATCGACCTGCGTGTGGCCTCGTCATTACGGTAGAGGGGGCCATGGACAGACATGTCGGAGTGGGAGTGGTCTGTGGAATTGAAGTGTGTGGCCACATGCCTCTGTCCCAACTTTTGTTGAGTTGTTGCAGCCATCAAATTCTAAATTTGTGTATATTTACAAAATACAATTAAGTTGGTCAGTAAAACTATTGAAAATCTTTTGTTTGTACTTTTGCCAGTTAAATAAAGGTTCACGTGAATTAACATATCACAGATTTTTGTTTTTATTGCATTTTTGGAAAATATCCCAACTTTTCTGGAAATGGGGTTTGTAGTTGAAACGTAGTTGTGCACAGACACAACGCAGACATTATTCAGTCCAATTTTGCCACTATGTGTGAACAACAATGAGTCAAAAAGACCACATCTCAACTAAAAAATTAGCAAGACCTCAGATGAAGTGTTCCAGTCATAAATATATAACCTCATCACACACATCAAAGAAATTTCATTTAAGCCAAATAGTTGTACAATGTAGTTAAAAACAAGATGCTAAAATATTCATAAAATTCTTAAGGACCTTTTTTTAGACAACACAATGTTAAACTGCATTAATTCACAACTTCCCAAATTTTTAACTTCTTACTTTTTTTCAGAAGCATATTAAATATTCTTGGTTCATTATCTGATACTAAAAGTTTCAGCTATGAAAGGTTAATTTGTTTTCAAAAGGAATAAGGAAAGTTTACTACAAAACTATTTATTTTACTTTGATCTTGAAGGTGAAGTAATAACCTGCTTTGTAATGGGCTTTATGAAGTTAATATATTGTAATGGGGCTCAAACCTAATTTAGATGTTAATGTAATAAAATTAATGCAATGCATTTCTGTATTTATTAACATTGTCAGGCATATAAAAATGAGTGTAATTTGATTTGCTGCGTATTTCAAATTCAGTGTTGTTAAGGTTTGGACTCATATTGTTTAAAGTCTGGAGGTCCACCATATGATTATTCTAAGTATATACTCAAAATATACTGAGTACTTATCTTTACACAGTTTGAGAACTGTAACTGCTGCAATATTTTAAAAATGGATTCAATTAGATAATGAATTCATTTTATCATTTAGTAACCAACATGGGCTAATGCTACATTTTTAAATTTAAACCAAAAGACTATAAGATACAGGAGCAGAATTAGGCCATTCAGCCCATCGAATCATTCAATTAACATGTTCTAATAACTGCTTGAACATGTACAGTTTGCCAAAAACAAATGAGTAATATTTCTATTTTGCAAAGATTGTAATTTTTGCAAAAGGATTATCTTCAAAGATAATATTGCTTATTTTTGTTCTACCTACCATACACAATCATCTCTCCACTGTCTTACATTACTTACACTGCCAGTTTTTTCTACTACTTCAGATAGTCTGGTCAGTTAACATATTTTGTGTTAAACTCTTGATTTACTTTCAAGTCCAATGATACAGAAAAAGCACTCCATCAAATTCTTTACCTTAGAGCCCTGATCAGGCCTGATTTAAATGTGCTTAATTTAGCTTCACACACCACCATCAGAATCATCCTCAACTCCAAAAATTGAATATACAAACCCCATTTCCAGAAAAGTTGGGATATTTTCCAAAATGCAATAAAAACAAAAATCTGTGATATGTTAATTCACGTGAACCTTTATTTAACTGACAGAAGTACAAAGAAAAGATTTTCAATAGTTTTACTGACCAACTTAATTGTATTTTGTAAATATACACAAATTTAGAATTTGATGGCTGCAACAACTCAACAAAAGTTGGGACAGAGGCATGTTTACCATTGTGTTACATCACCTTTCCTTTTAATAACACTTTTTAATCATTTTGGAACTGAGGATACTAATTGTTTTGTAAATTCAAAGTAATGTTCTGTATTTTAAATAAATATGTGGCAATATCAATGTTTATTACCCATGGTTAAGATTATAGTAGTGAGTCTCTTCTCGAATATTTGAGGTCTTTCTGGTGATGGTACTCCCAGAGTTGATGTTAAAGAGCTCAAGGACAATGAAGGAAAGGTTTTATATTTCCAAATCTGGATGTTGTGAGAGTTTACAGGATTATGCAAGCAGTAAGATTCCCAGGTATCTGCTGCCCTTGTCCTTCTTGGTAAATTTGAAAAGTGCTCTTGAAGGGTCAAGATTAGTAACTACTACATTTTAAATATGGTGCACACGGCAGACACCACACACCATTCGTGGCTGGTGGGAAACTGAAGTATGGTGCAGCAATCAATCTTTTACAAGTTAATTCTGATTTCTAAGGATTGTTGGTAATCCACATATCCAAGCTAGTGAAGCGTATTGGTTCACGTTCTTGACTTGTGCCTTGTGCTGGGATGTCAGAAATGATAGGTACCCAGCCGTTGACCTGCTATTAGAGGTATTGTCTATGTAGCTGATCCAGCTGAGTTTTGGTCAATGATGATCCCAAAGCTGTTGATGGTGGAAGATTCAGTGGTGTTTCTCTCTACGATTCAAGGCTAGTAATGCTAGGAATTGAAGGTCTCATGCAGATTGGTTAGACTCTCTCTTGTTGGAATTGGTCATTGCACGGTACTTTATTGACACAAATATTAATTTCCATTTATCAGCCTAGTCATGAGTGTTGTTTGGTTCTTTTTGCATGAAAGAATGGATTGTTCCATTTGCAAATAAACATGGCGCTATCATCAGTGAACATTCAGAAGTATTTGGAACAGAAGCAGAGTCAATGAAACAGCTGAAGATTGCTGAGCCCAGCTCCCTCCCTCTGGAACTCCCGTAGTCTTGGCATTGGAATGATTAACCTCCAACACCCACAGCCATCTACCTTTGAGCAAGATATGGTTCCAGCCACTGGAATGGTGTCTCCTAAATAATACAAATGGACAAGATGATAAGGAAGGCTTATGGCACTTTCAACTGCATCAGGCGAGGCACTGAGTATAAAATTTTCTTTGTACTCTTTCAATCTTTGCAGCTTTTGTTAGGCCACATTTGAACTATTTTGCCTGTTACGATCCACACACTATAGGACGGATGTGGAGGCCTTAGACAGGGTGCAAAAGAGATTTACCAGGAAGTTGCCTGGATTGGTGTGTATCAGCTAACCCACCCTTTCACACAACCCCACAAACACTACTTTACCACTTCCTGTCAGAGTCACCTTATAGACACTCTTGCACCTAGTGTCACTTCATAGGCATACAATCAACCTATGTATACAAACTATCTTATGTATTTACATTTATTGCTTTTGGTATTATTGTGCTCTTTATCTTATTGTATTTTTTCCTATGCTGCATCAGATCTTAAGTAACAATTATCTTATTCTCATTTACACTTATGTACTGGAAATGACATTAAACAATCTTGAATCTATAAGGCGAGGTCAGACAACTTGGATCAATTTTTCTGGAGGGTCAGGGGCTGAGGAGTGATCTAAGGTGAGAGATGGTAGGTGCCTGGAATATGATACCAGGAGAGGTGGTAGAAGCTTAGCTAGGTATCATCATAAAGAAAGTTTTTGACACATTGGTCTTAATAAATCAGAGCACTGAGTAAAGGAGAACATTGAGTACAGGAGATGGATGTTATTTTGAAGATGGATAAGACATTGGTGAGGTAAAATTTGGAGTATTGTGAGGAAATATATCAATAAGATTGAAAGAGTACAAAGAAAATTTACAAGGTTGTTGCCAGGACTTGGGGATATGAGCTAATGGAAAAGGTTGAATTGGTTAGGACTTCTTCTCCTCGAGCATAAAAAATGAAGGGGGGGGGGGGATTTGATAAGTATGCAAAATTATGTGGGATGTTGATAGGGTAAAAAGCAAGCAGGTTTTTTCCTTTGAGATTGGGTGTGACTGGAACTAGAGGTCATATGTTAAAGGTGAAATGAGAAATATTTAATGAGAAGATAAGGGAGAACTTCTTCACTAAAGGATGGTATGAGCTGCCAGAAAAAGTGGTGGATGTCGGTTCAATTTCAACATTTAAGAGAAGTTTGGATAGGTACGTGGATGGGAAGGTTATGGAGGACTTAAACCAGGTGTGGCTAGATGGAACAAGACAGAAAAACAGTTTGGCACAGACTAGATGAGTTGAAAGTCCTGTTTCTGTGCTGTAGTGTTTTATGACTCTGAACAGATAACAACTTTTAAGAGGCCTTTAGATAGACACGCAAAGTAGTCGGGGGAAAGAGGAATATAGACAATATGCAGGCATGGTAGCCACTAACAAGACAAACCATTCCTGTGCCGTACTGTTCTCTGCTCTATGCTCTTACATCCATTGATTTTAGTTTTACTAGTTATAAATTCTGTACAGCATTTTTGGACCAGTGAGATTTTCTTATCAGAATATAAATATTTGTTGGGAAATCTATGTTGGTGGCAAATAAATCTATAATATAATTAAATTTACATTTACCATTGACCAGCTGAATTGATAGTCATTAGCATCAACTCGTGTAGTAAAACAGTAAACAAAGCACATGAATTTTAAAGAGCCCTGTGGTATTGTTCAGATTTCAGTGGTAAATTTCAGGAACTGCCATACCTCCTATGAATGCCTTACTAAATTGAAAAATATCATAAAGTAATTCAGTGATTTACATGTTTGAATTAGTAACTTGCCTTTTCTGGTTGTTACACACAAAGAACATACCATTACAAAAGGTTGAAGCAGGTGAAATTGACAAGCTTCTGGACAAACCAACATTTGCTGCAGACTAACGTCATGCCATCACTTGAATGCACATTCTGCTCCATTTGTTAGAATCCCCATTGCATGTAACAAATGAAGATGTGATGAGCTTGTAAGCAGACAATGTAAGAGGTAAATCTCAATGTTCTTTGTGAGAGATGGATCAAACTGGATCAATGTTGTAACACAATTAAAATCCAAGAAAATAGCTGGGAATGAGGAAGGGCAGAGGATGCAATTACTCAAAACTGGATCAAATTATGAAGGTTATTCAAAACATGAAAGATGGTTTTTCAGTCATTGTAATTAATGGCTGCTGGAAGCTACATCAAAACTGAGGCAATGAAGGGTAGATAGAGTTGCTGGAGAATTGCTTTTCTAAGATGCCTTGGAAATCAAGCCATGCCTGCAGATGATGTTAGTATAGGGATTGGAGAAAATGCTACGATAGTGATATTCTTGCCATGGGCAAAGAGATAAGAATGTTGGCGAACAGAAGCACTTCAAAAGAGCTGCACAATGCTGATCCTTTGAAGGAAGACAGGATAATTCACTCTTGACAAAGACTTCTGGCTTTGGTCAGAATTATTTCAATGCTATAGGAGAATCAAAAATCTAATTAGGGAGATTTGAACAAGGATTTGTAACTGAAGTGAATATAGTTCTTGAAGTGGGCAACATTGGGCTAGAATTATAATAGTACCAAACTTTCTCAATTTGTGCTCCCTTCAACATAGTCCTTTTAGAAACATGAAAGCTACAATTTCACATTATATTTTAAAAGACTCTTTTGCTATTTAACAACATTAAACAGTGCTGTTGCAAATGATTAGTGATTCCACAAAGAGTCTCACATTGATACAAAAACATACAGCCACAAACAACTTCTTGTTCAAAATAATAGGTCTGTATTTCCAAAGGAGGCTTTCCACATCTGCCATTTACTGCTTCTCATTGATATTCCAACAAAATAACAGCAAAAATCGGTTTGGAGAAGCAATGTGAAAATTCATCCTCAAATTGTTTTTGCCTGTTTGCATTTCACAGAAAAAAAAATCACATTCATTTGACAAAAATGCAATTGTGAGTTGAAATATTATTCAGTAAATAGCAACGAGTTTTTTTTTGGGGAGGGAGTGCTTTTTACAACCATGTTCCAAACTTGCCAGAGAGAAAATAACTTTTAAAAGACTGAAGAGTTATACAGATATGTTAACGTTTTCATGTAAAAACCCATTACTTCTTTTCATATGTAAAAGCACTTATAGGACCTTCACAAACCACAAACACAGCTGAAGCTCATTGCATGATTTCTGACAGAAACTGACTGATTTTTGTTCCAAATCTACAATAAAACTAATTACATTTAGAAGAAAGTTCTAACTTTTTTACCTGCAAAGTTTGTTTTCAATGCTGTGTCCATAATGAACACAAACTGAAATCTTGAAACTGTTCAAAAATTTCAAAAACAATTGCAAAACCTCATGCATTTAATATTATTGAAATCTTAAATTCACTAGGGAAATTACAAATTCTCAACAAATTGAAGTCGCTGATGTCTGAATTTCATCCAGAACCTCACGGAATGTTTCCACAGAAACTTCTCCCTTTGCATGTTTCTTGGCAGCACACTTCCATACCTCTTCAAAGGTCTCTCTGGACATATCCACTCCAGCCTTACAAAATATTTGCTTTATCTAATGCAGTAAAAACGGAAATGACTGTCAATGCAAATTCAAGACCAGATAACTGCATTAGTTATGATTCAAAACTGAATCTGAAAAGATGATTTAAACATCAAAAGGAAAGTAGAAACAGAGGATTATTTGAATGTATTTGAGAGAAAATTACTAAAGGTTATAACATACTTAAACACAAACATTCATGAAATAAAATAAAGGCATTTTATATTAAATCATCTACTACTTTAAGAGACCAGCTAGTTAAAACAAAGATCAACATCTTAAAGAAATTTGGATATACAACTCATATGTAGCAATACACAGCATATTAGTATAACTTGACATCTAACGACATCAGGTGTCAAGTTAGCAACAACAATGCTTTTATGTTGCATCGTTCTACTAAGCTAAGGCTGGTTGCTGTTGTGTGAAGATTGCAGACTGAAGTTTAAAAACAAATCAGGTAGTTAGAGGATAAAGCCCTTATTCCACATAACTGTGCATTGCCTTAGCGTGCAGGAGACTCCGGGAATTTCCAGGAGAGGTGGGATGTCTGGGAAATCCACTTTGCTTTTTACAGCAATACTTCTGCAGATGATTCCTGGCAGTGGAGACCTATTCTGGCATCCCCGATTACGTATTGCTGTTCTGGTAACTGGCAGTAGGACTTTAGTTGCTGTTGTGTGAAGATTGCACACTTAAGTTTAAAAACAAATCAGGTAGTTAGAGGATAAAGCCCCTATTCCACATAACTGTGCATTAAATCCTACTGCCAGTTACCAGAACAGCAATACATAATTGGGGATGCCAGAATAGGTTGCCACTGCCAGGAATCATCTGCAGAAGTATTGCTGTAAAAAGCAAAGTGGGTCTCCCAGACATCCCACCTCTCCTGGAAATTCCGGGAGTCTCCCGCATATTGATAGCGACTCCCTGTTACAAATTATATACAATATCCTGGAGATTGATTTTTTTGAGAGCTAGCGAGCCAGAGGGGGGTGGGGGGGAGAGGGATAGAGGGAGGGAGAAGGGGGGGGAGAGAAGGAGGGAGAGAGGGGAGGGGGGGAGAGAGAGAGAGCAGAGAGAGAGGGGGAGAGAGAGAGAACAGAGGGGAGAGGGGAGGGGGTAGAGAGAGAGAGGGAGAGGCATTCAGCATAGTGCGTCACATTAAGATAGAATTCAGAAGTCAGTTGTCTCACAAAACATTTGTGAATCTGATGTCTTCCAAAATTAACAAATTCATTGACACAGACTGCTGTGAGGTTGAGACTTCCGGCAAAATGCTCAAATCTGCCAAGCAAGCCACATCACAGTACAAGGAAAGTTTGAAAAAGAAATAGAAAATCTATTTGCATTAGATTAGCGTTTAGCTGTTAGCATTGAGGCTGCCAACAAAATACTCAACAAAAGTGTGTGTGTGTGTAAATAGTTTCAATATGTGATCAAATGAATTGTTGTGTTCTTTCATAATCGAATGTGACTGGAGGGGGATATGGAGATGTGAGGGGGCGGGGGTGGTGGTGCTACCTCCCTGAAATGAGTTTTTGTAGGATGGGATGTCTGATCTCCAAATTCACTGTGGTTTGCTCCAATATTACACAATGCCAATATCATGCGGCTTTCATCCTTGCAAGCAATTGAGGAGAAGGGTATGGAGAAAAAGAAAGGAAATGCATGGATTCCACATCCTCGCACCCTCTCACACAGCTCCCCTTCAGGCCTGGCTGATACATTACAATTCATCACACTGCTCACTAAATTAACATAGTGCCAATTCTCCATTCCACAGTTCTTTACTTTGCTGCTGAACATCTCACACCTAATTGATAACAATGACAGAATGAAATTCAATCCTAAATCAACATCACACTCCAGATTTCTTCAATTTTGCAATAGTCCTTAAAAATATCATCTAATCACTCCATGCACTCCTTAGAGTCTGTCTTCTGCATGATTTTACTTGCACTGATGTTTCTGCGTAGTCTCTTGTAGCTTCAGAAAACTAGTGAATGCAGTGAAGGAGGCTACAAGCAACCTTGGAGGATGTCAACAAAGCCGCTTTGGATAGAGAAGGCCTGCATTGCTTCATTAGAAATTCCAATGATTTGGCTTGCTTACAGATCGACAGAAGAACATTAGCGGAGAGGCAATGAAAAGATCACAGACTATATGGAGAGTGGCATACATCCATATTCTATAGAACAAAGGACACGCTCCTAAAGGAGTACCTCAGAAATCCTAGTTACCACACGGATACCAGACAGGTAGACTGTTGTGATACCTCCCATGTGCCTTTGAGCATCGGTATCCAAAGATGTGATCCCCTTAACTTGAGTTTCCACAAGACTACTCAATATTAGATCATTTCTGTTTGTACTTGCAGACTCAAATCCAATCAGCCATCACTTACACAATGGAAAGGATAAACACTAAAAAAGCACTACAAAACACTTTTCCTCTAAAGACGCCCTGGCATCGACCCCCATGTTTTCTTGCAGGCCTGCCATTGCATATCACCAGGCATGTTTTTATAGGTTGTCCCTTATATTCAGAACAGCAGAGTGTTTGCAGATGAGCCAGCATTTCTATCTACTCCGTCCAGTTTACACATAGCAAGTCACTCACCATTTGCAGATCATGTGTCCAACCCAACCTGTTTACAATACTGAATATCTGGATTTAATTTGTCCATTTTGGGATTGAGTGATACCATGCCTTACTATTTTCTCTCAAGCTTTTAAAACACTGAAGGGTTTTATTTGGACAGTATTCTCTATTCTAGCAGAGTAAATCGTTGCAATAGCACACTTTTCAGCATATTTCTGTTGTCAGTTCTGGGTTACCAGAGAGAGAGTGAATAAGAAAAAGTGAGAAAAGGGAATCAATAGTGACAAGAAAGCAAAACAGAGAAAGAGAGGGAGAATAGTTAGGAAAACAGGAAGGTTGGAAAGAATGAATTTGGGTGCTTAGTTTCAATAACAAGCAATCTCTATGATGATGAGGCTTGGAAATGCATGCAGGATATGCTACCCTATCAAGTTATGCCTAAGTCCTGATCAAAAGAGATCGTCGGCTATTAAGTAGTGATGCTGCAAGACACTAAGCAGCGTTTGAGGCTAATGATGACTTTCCATGCATCACCACTGAACATTTTTTTAGTACCGCATCCTGGTCCTTCGCATTAGATTCCTTGCATTGATCTCCATGGTTATCATCAAATGGCCAATTCATTGAACTCCAGGTCAGAAAATCTGTGTCCTCTCTTGCCTGGGTTCTTTTCTTAAAGATTTAAGAATTAAAGATTAGCTTTATTTGTCATATGTATGTCGTAACTTTAAAATGTACAGTGAAAGGCATCGTTTGGGTCAACGACCAACACAGCCCAAGGATTGTGCTGGGGGCAGCCTGCAAGTGTTGCTATGCTTCTGCCCACACAATTTACTAACTCTAACCAGTACAACTTTGAAACGTGGGAGGAAATCGGAGTACCTAGAGGAAACTCACATAGGCACAGGGGGAATGTACAAACTCACATAGGCACTGGTGGGAATAGAACTCTGATCGTGATTGCTGGTGCTATAAAGTGTTACACTAACCACTATGCTAATTTGATGCCCTCTTTTCTACCATCATTTTTACTATCTTTTCCAGCCAGCTCTACTGTCTCCTCGAATGTTCCACCACTGGATCCAGCTACAAAATATTCATCCTATTCATGAGTGGCACTGATCATGAAATGTGCAATTCATAAAATTAAGACCATTGCTGATACCCTAAAGAAATCAAAAGCATATTTATAATGAGATAGTCACGGAAATCAAATGAGCTCAACTTTCATGTGTGGCCTGCCATGGTTGAATGAGCATGGGCTAATCACAGCTCAAGATCCTAGCACACATTATCCAAACACTACCCAATTTAGCCACAACTGAATGGGCACCTAGTTTTTGCAAGTTTTCTGGTTCAAATTTAGCTTTGGTATTACTTACATTCTAATAGTAGGAATTTAACAAAGTCCTGACCAAATATTTGGAGCATTTTCAACCTTGAGTATAACTGAGAGAAAGAAATACAATGGGGAATGGGTGAGGCATCAGACTCTCCAACCAGCTCCCACCAATTTTCTGTCTTTGACTTATCTTCTCTAACACAAAAACTTTTTGTCATACGACAATCATCCATCATTCTGAGCAGTACAAATTTCTTTTGCTGTGTTTGGACTAGGATGAGTTAAATGTTGTTGCCAATGACTTACCTCTTCTTTGGGCCTGTCTAAAAACATGTCTTTCTCATAAACTTGACTTTGAGCAAAGATAGAAGGACTTAGCAAGGCCGAAGCAGTTGCCTCATCACCATAGTTAACCATATCACTAATACGACGAAACCGAGGAGCTGCTAAGTCAGTACGAATAGTAGGTACACCACAGGTTCGAAAATCTGTTTGAAACAAAATATAAAGAAATAAAGCATTAAGGGATTCTTATTTAATATTTTAATCAAAATTAGACATTAACGACAGATATATTCCTGACACGCACTGTGACTTAAATGAAAATTATAATTCCAATAAATCTTGTTGTTGGACTGTAGTTCTTTCCAATTGAGTATCTGATTTTGATGCCCATAGTAAACTTTCAGTTTCAAGTAACCAACTTCATTCTCATTTAACAGAATCACTTAGGATAAATTTCCATTTTTAGATTTCAAAAATGCTGAACCTCAGATCACAGTTCAAAGTACATTTATTACCTAAGTATGTATACCATATACAATCTTGAGATTTATCTTCTTGCAGGCATTATTGGAGTATAAAAGTTGCTTTGTTTGCTGTGTAACCAAAACTATGTAGTCAGCTTTGAGTTTGCTATTTGCTATGCATGTATCCAATTTAGTAGAAGAATGAAATCTTAAGAATTTAGAAGATAATGGGGTGTTAATGAGAGGCTAGCTAAGAGATGTAGATTAGGACATGATTAAGTAATGGGTAGAAACAATAGTGGCAGATGTACTTGTGACTAGCTCAATGACTGTCTCAGCTTTGATTTGCAAATTAAAGTTTTGAAACCAACAACAAAATTGGCGACCGTGACAGGACCGGAAAGAGTCCCGTGGAAAGGAAACAGCAGATTGGGGACGTTTCCCAGTCCTCTAGGGACCCCCACAAGGCTAACAGAGTTAAGGGGTGCACCCAAACAAAAGGAAAGCACTTTTTGCGACAATTTGGACTAAGAATTCTGTTGGTCTTGGGAAGCTCTTGGAGTCTCAGAAGTGTGGAACCACTGCCGAAGGGTCTCTCCGGTCCAAAGAATCTGGCAGAATTGGGGGTTAATAGAGAAAATCCTCGTGGATACCGCCTTAAGAGATAAGGGTCTGAATAGACGAGGTGCATAGAGAAAATCCCTGTGGATACCGCTTCGTATGAAACGAAGGTCTGAACGGGCAGGGAAAGGAAAATAGAGAAAATCCTCGTGGATACCGCCTTAAGAGATAAGGATCTGAATAGACGAGGTGCAAAGAGAAAGTTCTGTGGATACCGCTCTGAGTAGAGGTCTGTATGGGCAGAACAGAATAGGAAACAAGGACAGTCCAATACATAGTTTAAAGCGCTGGTAGATAGACGATAGACTAGGCATAGAATTAGAGTAAATAATATTATCCTGTAAACGAACTGTGAATCTCTGAAATACCTTAAAAAGAGAGAACAACATGACAGGTAAAGGAACGGCAGTAGAGATTCTGAGCAAAAAAATCCCGGTAAATAAATATGAGATTACAAAAACTTCAGAAAAATGGGAAAAGAGAACCAAAAACCTGTTCACAAAATGGCCAAGAGAAGGAATGTTTGATGTAAGCTTGTGCAATGAAATGGAGGCACTAATTAAAAATTACAAACCAAAAGATAAATCTAAGAAAAGAGGGCAAAAAGGAGAACGAGAAATGGAAGTGCTAAAACTCTTCAGAACGGAGGGAGAAAGGCTGAGGAGGACAGGTAGAATATTGATTACAAGCAAGGAAGACACTAAGGTGCTGGAGAAACAGCCTGTTAGAGAGAGAGGAAGGTACACTGAGAAGCTGGCTTCAGCTCCGTACCCGGATGCGAAAGAAACAGTAAAGCCCCCTCCCTATAATGAGGAAGGAACCCCTAAGCAGTGCCCCCTGCTGACGGGAACAGTAAACATGCAGGGAGAAGTACAAGTTTGGGATAATGAGGAGGAAAAAAGACAATATGAGAAGGAAAAAGTGGCGATATGGAAGGTATACAGGCAGAAAGGATAAAGGTGGAACAGGCAAAGAGAGAAATTAAAGAAGAGATTGAACAGATGAAATACTTGAGAGAGGAAAAGGAGTATGAGGAGTATCGGTTATACCATAGAAATAAACAGACTAGAAAAGAAAGTGGCTCATCAGGGCAGGAAGAGATGAGGCATTCAAGAGGAAGTGGAAAAAAGATAGGAGGTGAGAGTCTTGGAGAAACACAAGAGAGAAGGGAATCAAGCACGAGTAAGGATCATGAGGAGTCCCTGCCACAGGTGTACAGACACGGACAGGAAGAAAGAGAAGGTGACTCATTGGAGGAGCAAGAGTTAAGTGGAGAGAGAGAGGATGCGAGAATTTGTGGGGAAGAGGTACGAGGCAGAAGCCCAGAAGAGCAGAAGGAGGCAGTAGGGAAGTGACTTGCGGAAGTACAGAGAGAGCTAGATAAGTTACTGAGAGGGGATTGCCAGAGAAGATGCGAAAAATACTCCAGGGTCTAACCAAGTATTGAATCAGGACAGAAAGGAAAGACTCCACAGGGAGACCGAGGGAAGAAGAGGACCCCAGAGAAATTTGTGTGGGAGGCAGTAAAGACATACCCTGAGACAGATGGGGTCAGGTGAGGAGGAGAGCCAGGGCAGGTGGGAAGAAGGAGGAAGAATGATGCCGTTGTTAGTTAAAGGATCAGGACAAGTGCAGTATATCCCTTGGGGATCCCAGGACCTAGAAGGGCTGAAAAAAACACTGCCCAATCTACATGAAGGAGCAGGGAAATGGATTAGAGCCTTTGAAGAAGAAACGGCAGGACGATTATTGGCTATGGGAGATTTGGAGGCACTATTGATAAGGTTGATGGGAACCTCCAAATTTAACAAACTAATGGAAATGGCTGGCATAGTAAACTCGAACGACCCGAGAACTGATGGAGACGGGTTTGACAGAGGGTATGGCAGGCCCTCAGGAAGCTTTATCCACCCAAAGTGGACCCCAAAGCCTTAAAGGGGGATCCACTGGGAGACACTGAAAACCCAGCAGCCTACATAGAAAACCAGTTGAAAAGGTGGAGACTGGAGACTGAGCAAGAGGTGGAAAATAGCTTATTTATCACGACACTGTTCCGACATAGCATTTTGGATGCAATGCCTCTGCAAGTAAAATCCAAACTGGAGAAAGTGGTTGGGCTGACGTCAATGACCCCACAAGAATTTGGAGACCACGTAGTCCATGAGGTTGAGAAATACTGGAAAGACAAACGAAGGTTGTCTGAGCAGCAGGAAGAGCTGCAAAGAAAGTTAATACAAATGCAGCTCGAAGAACTCAAAAAGAAGGAAAAAGAGAAAAGCAAAAAGATGCTGCCAGCAACCGCCGGTCCGAGTACAGCCATCGAACTGGATGAAGCACCGCTATATGGAGGAACCGATCACACTGTAAGACAAGGGCCGGAAAACCCCATGCCAATAATCAACGTCTTTGGAGGAGCATTCCCACGAATGCCCTATCAGGAACAGACTAAATTCAAACAGCCCAGACAGGACTGGAAGTCCCAAGGAGGGGGACAGAGGAGCTATGGGCAGAGAGGACCAGTGAGGAAACAGGGGGAAAGAGAGGTAGAGAGATTGTGCTGGGGATGTAATCAGCCAGGTCACATGAGAAGAGATTGTCTGTTTACACCATGGCCTGTCACACACCAGCAGGAACCGATAAGGAGGGAACTAAAGTTTAGCCAAGGACCAGCCCCCACAGGCCCAAGCGGACCTGTGAACCTCTATACGAGGTATTAGGGGTGCCCCGAGAACTTGAGTGGGAAGGGACATTACCCAATGATAACAAGGGAGGCAGACGAGGAACCCATTGTTCAGGTTATGTTAGAAGGGCAACTGACACCAATGATGATAGATACTGGAGCCAAGTACACTTGTGTACAGCCACAGTATGCCCTTCACCTTCCCATGTCAGGAAAGTTTATTAAGACGGTAGGGTTCTCGGGGAAAACACAGTTGACACAGTGCACGGCTCCAGTGCAATTGAGAATGGGAAATAAAGGAATTGTTTTGCCGGTGCTAGTATTTAAAGGAACTCAGATTAATTTGTTAGGCAGAGATGCCTTATTGAAACTGGAATTAAAATTAGAATGCACCTGAAATGGGCTGAGTATGGAAAGAGCAGGGGCTCAATTGATAGTGCGAGAAGACAAGAAGGCTAATGTCTTTTGGATAGGAGACATCGCAGATCAGATTCAGGAAACCTGGGAAAAATGGAAAAAGGGCGTGCAGGCTATATTACCCAGCGCTATAATGCCCAAATCTGAGCTACATTGTACAGTGATTTTTGACGAGACTCAGAACAGGGAGTTAGAGGAGAGATGGCACCTGGAGGCATGTACACAACAGCGCCTGGAAGGGGAGGCTGTGATAATTGGAAAGCAAGGGGCAGCATTACAAGTTGAGTGGAACACCTTTTTAGGAAAATGGTACAGGATACCGGAGGCTGCGCCCCACATAACTTTGTTGGTAAACAGGGATATCAGTCTAAAGACTTAGGACCCTTAGTTAAGAGTGCTGAAACCGTAACAGTGTGGAGGAAAATCACGCCAGAGGTGTGGATATCAGAAGACAACAATTGCATTAAAATAATGGTAAGTGTAGACATGTAAGGGAGGACAGTGAGAGAGGTTGAAATAACTCCCCAACCACACATGCCATTGCTGGGAAAGGAAAGAGGCCAGCAGAGAGATAGAAGATAGATGAGTTGCCATCTATTCTGTGGTCACAGCATGACACGGACGTAGGGAAAATAAAAACAGCTAGTCTGGTGGAAGTAAGGCTGAAAAGGGGAGCAATTCCACCCAGGAGACCACAATACCCTCTAAGACCAGAAGCAGAAGAGGGAATAGCATTGACAGTGCTGGGGTTGCTTGAAATAGGAGTGCTTAAAAGAACAAACAGTCCATGCAATACCCCGTTGCTGCTGGTCTTAAAAGCAGATAAATCTAAGTGGAGATTGGTGCATGATTTGCGAGCGGTAAATGACGTGGTAGCGGACTGGCCAGCAGTAGTCCCCAACCCACACACGCTTTTGACTAATGTTCCACCAGAAGCAAGTTACTTTTCAGTGATTGATTCAGCATTCTTCTGGCCGACCAGTGTCAGTATCTGTTTGCATTTACTTACAGAGGTGCTCAGTATACCTATACCAGAATGCCGCAAGGGTTTAAACATTCACCACATGTTTTTAATCAGGTATTGAAGGCAGACCTAGAGGGCATACCATTGGAAAGTATATTGTTACAGTATGTGGATGACCTGTTGATTTGCTCCCACAGTAAGGAACACTGTGAGCAGGACACCGTAACTCTGTTAGAGAAGCTGGCGCACGAACTCTGTTAGAGAAGTTGGCGCACGGAGGACATAAAGTATCCAAAAAGAAACTGCAATTTTGCACGCAGCAAGTGGAATACCTAGGCAGGGTAATATCCAAGGGAGTGAAGGTGATAGCACCAGATCAGATTGAGGCAATAACTAAGGCCCCAAAACCCCAGACTGGAGGGTAGATGATGACGTTTTTGGGAATGGCAGGATACAGCTCAGATTGGATAGGAGAATATGCTGAGATTGTGGCACCTTTGAGAAAGATAATGAAAGAAGCAGAACATACAAATTGGAAAAACGGCTTACAGTGGAATGGAGAGGCGGAGACAGCTTTCAATACTATTAAGCAGGAATTGCAGTCAGCACCAGCATTAGCTTTGCCTGACTACGAGAAGGTTTTTCATTTGTATGTATCCAACTGACAGGGGGGTTATGTCACAGCGGTTCTAACACAAGAGACAGGCACAGGAAAAGCAAAGCAGCTGATAGCATAGTACAGTACGAGACTAGATGAGGTGGCTCAGGGGTATCCACCCTGTATTCAGGGATTGGCGGCGCTGTACTATGCTTATGAAAAGGCATCATCTGTAACCCTGGGCTATCCTGTGACTCTGTACACACACCACAAAGTAGCAGAATTGCTGGAAAGAAGGAAATTTGTGCTGACGCCAGCCAGGATAGCAGCCTATCGGATGCTATTGACATTTCCAGACATAACTATACAGAGATGCACTACCAGTAATATAGCCGATTTTGTCCCTTTGGACTATGAAGGAGAACTCCATGATTGTGTAGGGAAGACGATGGCATTTGCCAAATTGAGAGCAGGTTTACGGTCAGAACCACTAGAGGATGCAGATAAAAAGGTTCTGTTCGTAGATGGCTCTTGTTATAGGGATTATGATGGATATCATGCAGGGTTCTCAGTAGTGCAGCAGTATCAGTCGAGCTATAAAATTATTAGGATGGAGTCCTGTCCCCAACCGTGTTCCGCCCAACTAGCGGAAATCCAAGCCCTGACAGCTGCGTGTGAAATGATGGAAGGTGAGAAAGTAGACATCTATACTGATTCGGCATATGCCCATGGAGTATGCCATTTGTTTGGAGCAGTGTGGAAACAGAGAGGTTTTAAAAAAAGCAGTGGAGATCCCATACAACATTGTCAGCAAATTCTAGACTTAATAAAAGCCATAATGAAACCTAAAGCATTGGCTATAGTAAAATGCCAGGCACATAAAAAGGGAAATGATGTAATAACAAAGGGAAATCAAGCTGCGGACGAGGCAGCCAGAAAAGTGTCTGGATGTACATCAGCTGTCATTGCCCCCCAGGTAAGCCTAACTCCAGAACCTGTGGTAGAGGACCTAATTGAAATACAAGGTAAGGCAACTTTGGCAGAATAGACAATGTGGAGACGAAGGGGGGCCAAGCAGAACCAGGAAGGCTTGTGGAGCATGGAAGACGGTTTGTTGGTAGCGCCCACCCCTCTACTGATGATTCTGATTTCAGAAGCGCATGGGATTGACCATTGTGCAAGGGGGGAAGTGATAAAGAAAATAAAGAAGGATGGGGAGCATGGCTGACTAAAATGGCAATAACTGTCAGTATTGTATTGTTGAGCTGTGCGCTTGTGCTGTGCTGTTTCCTTCCTTGTCTCAAGTCTCTTGTAGTGCGTGCTGCAACCAAACAATTTCTGATGCTCGTGGCAATTACTGAAGCAAGCTCAGTGGAGAAAGAAACACCGAAAATGTATCGTTACAGCCTACAACACCTGCAGGATGAACAGGAGCAAAATGACAGTGTGGGAGTAGATTGTAAGGGCTTCTGAGTTTTTTTCCCTGTCTCAGGTACAAAGGGATAGGTTTTTGGCTCAGCGGCCCAGGGTAACAGGGAGAGAATACTTTGTCTTGGCGCAGAAAATTATAGTTATAGTTTAACCCGAGATTTGGGAGTAAGTGCTTGAGTCTATTGGGGCTTTTGTGCGTGGACTCTTAGTCCTTTCTTTGTGTGAGTTTATTGGGGCTTTTGTGCGTGGACTCTTAGTCTTCTTTCTCTGTGTGAGACTGGGTCTCAAAGGGGGGATACATTGAAGTATAACAGTTGCATTGTTTGCTGTGTAACCAAAACTATGTAGTCAGCTTTGAGTTTGCTATTTGCTATGTATGTATCCAATTTAGTAGGAGAATGAAATCTTAAGAATGTAGAAGATAATGGTGTGTTAATGAGAGGCTAGATAAGAGATGTAGATTAGAACATGATTAAGTCAATGGGTAGAAACAATACTGGCGGATGTACTTGTGATACGCAACTATAGACTGATTGGACATGCTAATACAGCTAAACCAGGAGATTGTTATAAAAAATGCTATGTACAAGGATCGGTGGGCAATCAGCGACTAGCTCAATGACTGTCTCAGCTTTGATTTGCAAATTAGATTTAACCCTTCTTGAAGAATCTTCTGCATCTCCTGGTCGTTTGTGGGGCACGAGAAACCATGACAGCATCCCCAAAACACAGTAGAGGCCATGAAAAGACCCACACAACAATGACAGTCAATCATCCAACATGCGAAAAGAGAACAAATTGTGCAAACAATAAAAAAGTAAACAAATAATACACAGGACATGAACTGCAGACCCCCTGAAAATTAGTCCAGAGCCATGTGGCCAGTTCAGCACTGAGGAGAGTGAAGCCTTATGGAGTAGTGAGCTGAACACTGGTTGATCCTTCACCCTCAACCTTGACACGTTAAACCTTTTAATCTGGATCAGCACTTAAATCGGTTATACATCGGTTCACTCTTTGCTCTTGGGCCCAGGTTTCACCACTTCAATCCATCCCAAAGTCCCCTCCAGCAATGGCTGCCGTGACCAAACCTGCATTCCCAGCAGTTCGCTGAATCCTTCAGGATGCCGCAGAAATGCCAGGCTCAAAACCGTACAGACTGCAGATTGCACTGATTGTGATCCATAAAAAGTATATCTGGTAGAATAGTTGGTGGTTTTTGCTAGCTGCCCACAAAACTTTGTTGTACAGGTGTCCCCCGCTTAACAAAAGTTCGCTTTATGCCACTTTGCTTTTACGAAAGATCTACAACAGTACCTGTTTTCGCTAACTGAAAGAAATCTGAAGAGGATTTTTGCTTTTACAAATAAGGGTACCCACTTTAAACTTGTGTTTACCCCAAGAAAGACTACCATGACCGTGAAGCCTTGCACGGGTAGGTGTGTGCGCATGCGTGTACATGCCGATTTTTTTCTACAAATCGGTTTTGGCTAAACCTTCCCGATTCTGATAAGTGAAACTACACTGTACATACCTTATTTCTACTTTATGTATGTAGGCTGTGTATTTATCATATCATTCCTGCTTTTACTATATGTTCAGGTTATTTTAGGTTTTATGGTATGATTTGGTAGGTTATTTTTTGGGTCTGAGAACATTCAAAAATTTTTCCCATATAAATTAATGGTAATTGCTTCTTTGCTTTATGCCATTTCGGCTTACAAATGGTTTCATAGGAATGCTCCACTTTCGGATAGCGGGGGAAACCTGTGTCTCCCCAGCACCATCTTGGGATAAAGTCCAATCATCAGAAATCCAGGGGCACGGTCAATTTTCCATTCATTAAGCTTAAGGAATAGGTAGTTTTCACTTCCCAGCCAAGTGTATGGCCAATTTTCAATTTGTTACGGTTAAAGAATCGGTTCCTTTCTCTTTGCAGAAAAGGAAAATAGTAAAGAAACTTGATGAAGTTCTTAAACAATTTCAAGGACATGGGACATATATACCTGGAGAAATTCTCCAAATAGTTATTAGAGCCAGGACTACAGAGAGATTTTCAGAATGTCAAATGAACAATAATATTTTAGTGAGAATAGAAAAACATTGGCAATTCATTCCCAGTACAATGGTGAAAATGAAGCAGACAAATTCTTGCTGGAAGAAACAGCTCAAGCTTATTAATTCTAGAGATATATTAAAGAAAAACAATGATGGATTTATAATTATAGACAACATGGACCAATGCACCTGAAATTTCCATAATGTCATTGTTGGATCATTAAAAAAAAGCTGTGCTATCTGTTTACACAAACATCTATGCTACTTTTTCTTTGATCTTCCATCAAAGACATAGCTGAAGATCAGGATGACACCCTATACACCTGTGTATTCTTCTCCTGTTGAAAATATCCTGTGAAAATTGGGGAAGATAAATCTTAAAATTCCTCACATCCCGAACAATGTCCTTTTAGGTTCATTATATTTCTAATCTATGGCTGAGAGATAAACTTGTTTGTTTTCTTTTTGAAGTATAACCACCACCATTTTATTCATCAGCATCCATTGCACACTTCAGTGATGTCAGAAACTTTCTTGGAAAATGTGAATCGATGAGCAACCTCCTCTTTTATCCCATTCCCAGCCACTCCAAAAGAAATGATATCACCTAAAGAAGATATGACATGAAAATAACCTCAGATGTGCAAATATGACTCACACTGGAAGTCTGCTGTGGAATCTCTGGGGTGGTGCCAATTTTTAATCATAGAGCACTGAAATAAATGCGCATCTTCATGTTTTTCTGATCACATCCTATCCTCCAGAACAGTGGTGCATAAAAACTTGAAAAACAGAAGCAAGAGTAGGCTGCCAACATTCAGTTGGATGAAAATGTAAATTCCAAGTATTCCAAGCTGATTTGAAGAGCTTGAGAGCAGCTTTGTGCTAGGCGACGAACTCTGGGCCCAGGGTGAGTCACTGGAGAAAGTGGTCTAGGCCCAAAGCCTTTTGCAGCAGTGATGCCTGGGTTCTATGTGAGGTATAATGCGCTGTTTAGACTATTTAAACGCTTGACCAGATCAGAGGTGACAACCAATTTCACTCACTCTCAACAATGTTCACTTCTCCCTCAAGGGTACGGAGACTTTCACTGAGTTACTGGATCAATTTAAATGCTGGCCCAGATAGACTGAAAAGACAGGTGTCAGTTGGGCCGAGAGCTGATTTCGCCCACATTGCTGGTACTTTTTTTCTTTCTCTTGCACATGGAGTGTTGGTCTTTCATATTTATTCTTTTTTTCCTTTTAATTGGGTTCTTTCGGGTTTCTTCCCTTCTGACTACCTTTGAGCAAGCAAATCTCAAGGTTGTATAATTTATATATTCTATAATATACTTGAAATACTTCAAATTAATCTTAATAAGATTGTATATTCTACATGAAAATACAAAATTGTTCATACAAAATAATATTATCTGTTAGGAAAATTAAACTAAACACTTACTTTCTGGTGAATAACTACCAGAAACTGCATTGATCAGTGAAGAGCTTGTACGATAGTGGCCATTAGACCTATCTTCTTTTCTGGTTATAGTTCTGAGTGTCTTGATTGAGCTACCAATTTCTAATGGTACAATATCGTCAGGTGCTACCAGCCCAGTGCCATCTTCATTTGTCGCACTTCCTATGAAGAATTAGTTTCTCATTAATAAAGGAGCATATGATCATTAAAACAAAAATCAGTTAATACGGACATCTGAAAAGAGCTGTCACATATTCATCTATAGTAAACAAAACAGAGTTAAATTTAACTCTACACTTCACTGCACAGACACTGCCTGATCTGCTTACTATTTCCATCATTTACAATTTTTGCAAAATATGCAGCAAAGATGTACCTTTTGTAATAATCTTTTGTTCTGTTTCTCTCAGAGGCATTTTATCTTTCCAATTCAGAAAATTTGCAAACTCTAAGAAGTTGATGGTGCCAACCCCTTCCACATCACAATAGTCAAATAATTCATCCACCAGTTTGGAATCTAACTTCAGGTTAAATTGTAAACAGACATCTCGTAGCTCTTCTCGGTCAATTTTACCATCACCATTCTGGATAGGATCAAACAAATGAAGAATAGAAATCAATCATTTTGCTTCTGACTATCAGATATTCAAATTAAACCTCCATGAGTTTCCACCCATTCACTTTAATAAGCAAACAAATTCCTGATTGATTGTGGGTGAGTGGGATTTAGGCAGTTGGGGTGCACAGTACAGCTAAACTCTCACAAGCTATACATGGTACATGACATATTGATCTTTGACACAAGAGGTGCTGCAGTTGCTGGAAATATAGAGAAATACACACAATGTGCTGGAGGAGCTCAGTAGGTCAGGCAGCATCTACGGATAGCAACAAACAGTTGCTGTTTTGGGTTGAGATGATGTCTTGGATGAAGGGTCTTAGTCCCCAACTCTTGACTGTTTATTCTCATCCATAGACAAAGGAAACCCCCAAGGCATTCTACACATATGTGAAAAACAGGAGAACTAAGGTCAGGGTAGGACTGATCAGAGAGAAAAGAGGAATAATGTGCCTGGAGTCAGAGGAAGTAGGGGAAGTTCTCAATGAATAATTTACTTCAGCATTCCTCAGTGAGACACACCTTGACAAATGTGAGGTCAGCATAAAACAGGCTAATGTGCTGGAAGATTAAGAAAGACGATGTGCTAGGTTCTGACAAAGATAAAATTAAGATTGAAAACACACCCAAAGTGCTGGAGGAACTCAGCAGGTTAGTCAGCATCTATGGGAATGAATGAACAGTCAACAATTAGTCTGAGACCTTCATCAGGACTGGAAATGAAGGGGGAATATGCCAGAATAAAAAGTGGGGGAGGGGGAGGGGAAGGTGGACAAGCTAAAAGGTGATAGCTGAAGCCAGGTGGGATGAAGAAAAAAGCCAGGAAGTGACAACTGGAAAAGGCAAAGGGCTGCAGAAGGAGGAATCCCATAAGAGAGGAGAATGGACCATAAGATAAAAAGAAGGAGGTTCCCTTTAGGATAGGTAATTCCTAAGGCTGGATGGGATATACCTCAGGTTACTATGGAAAGTGAAGGAAGAGATTTCTTTGCCGTTGGCAAAGATCTTTGAATCCACACTGGCCACAGAACTCATACCAATGTTCAAGAAAGGTAGCAGGGATAATCCTGGGAGCTATAGACCTGCGAGTCCTACATTAGTGGTGGGCAAAATATTGGAGAGGATGCCTGGAAACAGGATTTACGAGCATTTGTATAAGCATTGTCTGATCAGAGGTAGTCAGCAGGGCCTTGTGAGGGGCAAGCCATTCCTCATATGTCTAATTGACTTTCTCGAGGAGGTAACTAAACAATTTGATTAAGGTAGAGTAATGGATGTGTAAATGAACTTAGTAAAGTGATCAACAAGGTCGCCAATGGTAAACTCATACAGTAAGTCAGGAAGTATGTGATCCATGGAAATATGAAAGCGTGGATTTGGAATTGGCTTGCCCAAGGAAAGCAGAGGTATCAGATGAGGTAAATGAATAATAGTGTTCCGGAGGGAGCTTTTCTGGGAGGCCTTGCTCTCTATGATTTATACAAATAAATTATAGTGGTGCTAGAAAGTTTGTGAGCCCTGCAGAATTTTCTTTATTTTTGCATAAATATGGCCTAAAATGTGATCAGATCTTCATGTGAGTCCTAAAACAAGATAAAGAGAACCCAATTAAACAAATACCACAAAAACCATTATATTTGTTCATTTATTCATTGAGAAAAATAATCCAATATTACATGTACTGGTTGGAAAAAGTATGTGAACCTCTGGGGTAATGCCTTCTACAAAAGCTGTTTGGAGTCAGGTGCTCCAATCAATGAGGTGAGATTGGGGATGTAGGCTGGAGAGGTGCCCTGCCCTACAAAAAAAAAAGGCATTCGAGGTCAGATTACTGACAGAGCCTGCTCTCCTCAAGAAAGATCTATTTATGTATACCATGCCTCGATCAAAGCATCTTCCAGAGGACCGCAGAAGAAGAATTGTAGAGACACATCAAGCTGGAAAAGGCTACAAAAGCATTTCTAAAGACCTGAGTGTTCATCAGTCCACAGTAAGAGAAATTCTACAAACAGAGGAAACTCAGTACCGTTGCTACTCTCCCTAGGAGTGGGTAACCTGCAAAGATCACACCTAGAGCACAATGCACAATGCTAAAGAAGGTGAAAAAGAACCTAAGGATAACAGCAGAAGACCCTCAGAAATCTCTAGAACTTGCTAAAGTCTCTGTTCATGTGTCCAATATAAGAAAAACTCAAAAAAACTAAAAAAAAACAAGATGGTGTTCATGGAAGATCATCACGGAGGAAACCACTGCTCTCCAAAAAAAAATTTCTGTATATCTCAAGTTTGAAAAAGACCACCTGGATGTTCAACAATGCTTCTGGGACAATGTTCTGTGGACAGATGAGACAAAAGTTGAACTTTTTGGGAGAAATGCACATTGCTGTGTTTGGAGGGAAAAAGTGCACTGCACACCAACACCAGAACCTCATCCTAACAGTGAAGTATGCTGGAAGGAGCACCATGGTTTGGGGCTGCTTTGCTGCCCCAGGGCCTGGACAGCTTGCAATCATTGAGGGAACAATAAATTCAAAATTGTATCAAGACATTTTACAGGAGAATGTCATGGTAGCAGTCCATCACCTGAAGCTTAATAGAAGTTGGATAATGCAACAAGACAATGATCCAGAACACAAGTGTAAATCAACAACAGAATGGTTTAAAAAGAATAAAAATATGTGTTTTGGAATGGCCAAGTCGAAGTCCTGACATTAATCCTATCGAAATGTGTACAGGACCTGAAGCAACCAGTTTATACAAGAAAGCCCACCAACATCCCAGAGTTGAAGCAGTTTTGTAGGAAGGAATGGCCTAAAATTCCTCCAAGCCAATGTGCAAGACTGATAAACAATTACCAGAAATATTTGGTTAAAGTTCTTTCCTTACAAGGGGGTTACACCAGTTACTGAAAACAAAGGTTCACATACTTTTTCCAACAATTATATGTAATATTGAATCATCTTTTCTCACAATAAATCAATGAACAATTATAATGTATTTTGTGTTATTTATTTAATTGGGTTCTCTTTATCTCTTTAAATGTGAAGATCTGATCACATTTTAGGTCATATTTATGCAAAAATGGAAAATTCTACAGGGTTCATAAACTTTCTAGCACCACTATAGATGAGAAAGCAAATGGGTTGGTTAAGAAGTTTACAGATGGCATCAAATTCAGTGGTGTTATGGATAGCATCGTATGTTGTCACAGGTTACAACAGGACATTGATAGAGTGCAGACCTGATCTGAAAAGTGGCAGATGGAGTGCAATCCAGAAAAGTGTGAAGTGATACACTTTGGCAGATCAAACTCGATGGCAGAGTACAAGGTTAATAGCATGATTCTTAACATGTGGAGGAATAGAAGGATCTTGGGGTCCAAGTCCATTGATCCTGTAAAGTTGGCCACATAAAATATTCCACACATGGAGTATTGTTTTCAGTTCTGGTCACCTCATTATGAGAAGGAGGTGGAAGCTTTAGGGAGAGTGCAGAGGAGACTTACCAGGGTGTTGCCTGGATCATAGAACATGCCTTTAGAGGAAAGGCTGAGCTAGCCAGGGGATTTCTCCTTAGAGCAAAGCAAGATAAGAGAAGGCTTGATAGAGGTTATAAGATGATAAGAGTGGGCAGTCAGCACATTTTTCCCAGGGTGGCAATGGCTAATTCAAGAGGACATACTTTTAAGGTGATTGGAGAAAAGCATAGTGGGAATATCAGAGGTAACTGTTCTTTTGTACACAGAGTATTAAGTAGATGGAACACACTGCTGGATGCTGGAGTTGATAGTAGAGACAGATACATTAGGGACCATTGAGAGACTCTTAGATAGGTACATGGATGAAAGAAAAATGATGGACTCTGTGGGGAGGGAAGGGTTAGTTTGATCTTGGAGTAAGAGGTCAGCTCACAATATGGCCCAAAGGACCTGCACTGTACTGTACTATTCTATGTTCTATTATATTTTTAAAAAATCCAGATAACTTTTAACTTATCCTTTGTGATTTGGAATTCCCCAATCATCTTGGGAAGTTATTTTATTCCTAAAACTATAACCTAGCATTTTAAGAAGTCTGGCCCAGAGATTAACCTATAAAAAGACATATTGACTGACACTTAGTACGACTTTCATTCTGTGAAGCTTGTCTAGTTCTCAAAATAATTACAGATAGATTTCTATCCGAAATAACCTCGTTAAATACCTTCCAAGTTAAATGCTGTCTGCATACCCAAAACTCAAAACATGTTCTTGTAAGATTATGTATTATTCTCAGCACACTGTTCATTAGCCAAATAATTAGATTAAGGTTAAAATAAAAATGGAAAACAAAAACACTAATAAATGGAAACAGATTTTACTTGCTCATTATTTTAAAAATGAGTACTAATTGTGCAACTGTTACAATTTAATAACATTAACAGAAAGCTAATAAATAAATTACTCACTTTGTCATAATGTTTAAAAGCTTCAAGAAGTGTTCTGAAATTCTGGAAATTTGCTTTTTTTAAATGCTGGCGAATAGTATTTAAGATGCCCTTTTCCCTATCCTTCTCTCGGTTGAATTTGGTAGGAACCTTATTGTAAATGAGATCTCCAATTCCTGAAATAAAAAATTCATTCATTGCAATGGTGCATGGAAGCTTTTAAAAAGAAACATTCATTGGATTTGCATATAACTGTAGCGCTCAGTATTTGATTGCAACTTCCAGCTCCATAGATTCGTCTGGAGCAATAGGTGCCAATTTGCTTCAATTCAGATTGCAATGCACTCAGTCAAATTTCTAAAATAATTCAGTAGAAGAGATGAATGGTTATTGAACTGAAACATTTATTTCATTCCTTTCTCAACGCAAACTGCCTGAGAATTTTTGCTTTTAATAATGAAAAACACGTTCGTGCTTATGAAGCACTTAACCAATATTAGACATATTATAGCACTAATCTGTATGTTATGTTTTTGTGATCAGACACTTAACTGTACAGTATTTAACATTTAGAAATTACATAATTTAAAGAAATCTTCATGGCTTGCAAGTTAGTTGCTCATTGATTTTAAAAAATGCTGATTGGTATAAGGTATGATTTAGCCTTTCCAGGTCTTGTTCATTGCAAAGTACAGAAGAAGCTTTTGCTTCAAGTATTTAGCAAAATCCAACTTTTGCTAACAATGCCACCAACCGCAAAAATATTAAATCACAGACACCTCATAATGAACTTCAATAAGTGTCACAACTAGGAGAGCTTTAATTCATTCACGATGATCACTGTCTCCCTATAAAAATTGCTCTAATTGAATTTCAGAACAAGGTCATAGAGCTAATGGCCTACTCCAGTTCCCATATAACTCCATTTTACTTTGCTCCTAGAACTTCAGGAACTTAAAGTCAATTAAATATTGCCTTATGATAGAATATTGCATTACCCTTGGATTGTTTACATTGGTATATTAATTTATTAAAACATTAACTTTTGTCATTTTCAAACTCTTGTCTCAGAATTGCCTACTTAACTGCCACATTTAACTATCCAAATTCTCTCAGTATTACAAACCAATATTATTAAATCCTCATGAACTTTCTATCAGTGAGAATCTCATCAATATTCCAAGTTCCAACTCTCCAACTTTCTTATGTTGTAAGAAAACCTATAAATCAGACAGTGCCAGTATCTGTATTTAATAATATAGTCATATAAAAGGTATGGATTCTGTTACTAGCAATTTGAATAATTAGAAATTTATCTTCATAATCACAATAGCCAAATATAATAAAGCTTTTCAATAAAACAACTCACAATGCATTACTTTCCAATGCTATGTGAGCCAAATTCATTATTTCTAGAGTCATAACTCAGCCTTCTGCATTTCTAGTAGATGATCTCTGTTGGTAGAAAACAAGATGACCTTTCACAACCACGGGACAACCCTTAGGCTTTATATAGTAGATTTATGCACACAACAGATTTGTCTGTCAGCTCATGAAAATTAACCAGGGTGAGCTCTCAAATAGAAAAGTACAAATAAATACATACATACTGGATATACAAATGAAGCTTAAAGTTTCAAAATAATATCTTAGTGTTCATCCACTTAAAATTAATGTACATGCCAATGTTAATTTGGCATGTTTATTCATCCGGAAATATCAGTTTAACTTTACCATACTCATCAGGATGCAGCAGGACACCAAATGTATGATCAGGGGGAACCTTCAGCGTATCTACAATTCTGAAAGAACAAAAGAGAAAAAAAACAAAGAAAATTCTTAATGGCAGCAATAAATTTTGAAGTGGGTGAATGAAAAACAAAAAAATTTTGACTTACTACCTAAATACTGCACCTTCAAGGTTCCCAAATTGACAGCCAGCAATATCGAGGACATCCCACCCAAAGAGTATCACCCAAAGTTGTGAATAAAAACATAGAACAACCAGCACGGAAGCAGCCATTAGTAGATAGTTCCACAAATTTCCCTGTTCATGGTTAATTTGCCTTTTGGCATTTAGCGCCATTTCTGATGGCCCTGCTGGAAAATTACCTTGCTGGATTCCTGTGATACAATAGCTTGCTAAATGTGGAGCCAGGAGAAATATCTCTCATCTCCCACAATCTCACCAACCCACTTTTGATTACCAATGCACCCAGCCCCTCTGAGGTGTCCCTGAGTTGTGTCTGAGGTCAACAACTTTGAGGTGACCCTATTTCTCTTCCCCAGAAGGTCAGCCTCTCTGCAAACTAACACTACTTTCTACCTTTGCTTCAGTATTCACCAAGAAAAAAGAACCTTGGCAATTATGGGGATAACTTAGGGTGGACTGAAATGCTTGAGCATATAGACATTAAGAAAGAGGATGTGCTGGAGCTTTTGAAAAGCGTTGTTAGGTAAGTAACTGGGACCAGATGAGATATACACCAGCCTACTGCAGGAAACGAGGGAAGAGATTGCTGAGCCTCTTCCTATGATCTTTGCATCATCAATAGAGCCAGGAGAAGTACCAGAGGATTGGAGGTTTGCAAATGCTGTTCCCTTGTCAAAGAAAGGGAGAGATAACCCAGGAAATTATAGACCTGTGAGTCTGACTTCAGTGTAGGGCAAGTTGTTGGAGAAGATCCTGAGAAGCAGGATTTATGAGCATTTGGAGAGACATAATCTGATTAGGGATAGTCAGCATGGTTTTGTCAAGGGCAGGTCGTGCCTTATGAGTCTAATTGAGTTCTTTGAGGATGTAACAAAACACATTGATCAAGGTGCAGCAAAGGATGTAGTGTATATGGATTTTAGTAAGGCATTTGACAAGTTTCCTCATGCAAGGCTCCTTCAGAAAGTAAAGAGGCATGGGATCCAAGGAGGCCTTGCTTTGTGGATCCAGAATTGGCTTGCCCACAGAAGGCAAAGGGTGGCTGTAGATGGTTCATATTCTACATTGAGGTCGGCGACCAATGGTGCAAGGATCTGTACAGGGACCCCTCCTCTTTGTGATTTTTACAAATGACCTGGATGAAGAAGTAGTAGGGTGGGTTCGTAAGTTTACTGTTGACACAAAGGTTAGGGATGTTGTGGATAGTGTGGAGGGCTGTCAGAGGTTACAGCAAGACATCAATAGGATGCAGAATGGAGCTGAGAAGTGACAGATAGACTTCAACCCAGTGAAGTGTGAGGTGGTTCATTTTGGTAGGTCCAATTTGAAGACAGAATATAATATTAATGGTAAGACTCTTGGCAGTGTGGAAGATCTGAGAGATCTTGGGATCCATGTCAATAGGACACTCAAAGCTGCAGCACAGGTTGACAGTGTTGTTAAGAAAGCGTATGGTGTGTTGGCATTCAACAACTGTGGGATTGAGTTCAGGAGCTGTGAGGTAATGTGAGCTATATAAGACCATGGTCAGACCCCACTTAGTGTATTGTGTTCCGTTCTGATCACTTCACTATAGGAAGGATATGGATACTATAAAGAGAGTGCAGAGGAGATTTACAAGGATTTTGCCTGGATTGGAAGGCATACCTTATTAGAATAGGTTGAGTGAACTTGGCCTTTTCTCCTTGGAGTGACAGAGAATGAGAGATGACCTGATAGAGTTGTATAAGATGATAAGGGGCATTGATCGTGTTGATAGCCAGAGGTTAACACGAAGGGACATAATTTTTAAGGTGCTTGGAAATAGGTACTAATGGGACATCAGGGGTAAGTTTTTCCACACGGAGAGCGGTGGATGCATGGATTGAACTGACAGCAGCGGTAGTGGAAGCAGATACATTATAACTCACCCTTCTACTTCTTCATCCAGGTCATTTATAAAAATCTCAAAGAGGAGGTGTCCCGGTACAGATTCTTTTAAGAGCCTCTTAGACAGGTATGTGGAGCTTAGAAAAATAGAGGGTTATTCGCTAGGGAAATTCTAGGCAGGTTCTAGAGTAGGTTGTATGGTCAGCACAACATTGTGGGCTGAAGGGCCTGTAAGGTGCAACACACACAAAATGCTGGTGGAATACAGCAGGCCAGGCAGCATCTATAAGGAGAAGCACTGTCGACGTTTCAGGCCGAGGCCCTTCGTCAGGATGAAGGGTCTCAGCCCAAAATGTCAACAGTGCTTCTCCCTATAGATGCTGCCTGGCCTGCTGTGTTCCACCAGCATTTTGTGTGTGTTGCTTGAATTTCCAGCATCTGCAGATTTCCTCGTGTTGACCTGTAATGTGCTGTAGATTTCTATGTTCTATGATGGTTCATATACAAGGCTATGACCACCTAGCATCAGCCTAAAACTTATCTTTCAGGTTTCCTTTGGCAGGGCTCCAAGCATAAAAATGTGAGAAAATAGAAACAGGAAAGATCACTCAGCCCTCAAGACTGGCCCACAATTTAGTATAATCATGGCAGATTGAACCCAGGCCTCATTTCCTTTTCTCTGCCAGCTCCCCATAGCTTTTCATTCTTTGATCTTTCAAACATGAGAAATCTACAAACATACTTCCATTTTAAATACCACAAATTATCTAGCATCCACAACCCTCAGGGGTAGAAAATTCCAGAAATTCACCACCCTCTGTAACAAAAGGTTCCTATGCACCTCCATTTTAACTATGTTGTTAGGAAAATGTCAGACGTGGTTCACCTTTCAGAGTTATGGAATAGGGTAGCACGCTTTAGTACAAACAAGAACCAATGTTCAAGAAGTCTGTTAATATGAAAAGTACAAGCAGCACTTTGAAGCTTGGATACCTCTCATTCCAAATTTTTATTTCAAATAGATTGTCCCTTTCTTCTTTGGGCAACCCTGTTCTTCTTCACCTATAATTAATTCAACTACTCTTGCAATTCATATGTTTAATATTATTAGCAGCATATGCATCTCATAAAGCAAAGGATTGAACATCAGAGAATAATATATTCAAAACTGCCTTTAGCCCAGAGTTTTGTTAATTACACTTTAGTTTAACAAATTGATTACATCAAAAAATGAATGATTCCAGTTAATACTGATCCATAATGTATGTTTAGATGGAGCATAAAGATATACAACTACTGGTGGATAAACGGTGAGAAAACTTAATGTTTATTGATTGCTGGTCATGTATATTTCATGTATTTCTGAACAGTGCAATTTGGAAAAGTTGCAAAAATTGACTGATATTGTTAGGGTCAACGTCTGCAACTTAGAACAAATTAAACGCTAAGTATTAGTGCATACATTTATGTAATTATTTTCCTTAATTTTAATATCTGATTTTATATTTCTAACAGAGATTTGGCTGGGCCGAAGCAATAGCACACCAGTTCCTATCGAATCAGCTCCTCCTAATTTCCATTTGATAAGTAAGACCTGGATAAAGAAACAAAAGGGAGGAATAGCCATTTTGTTTAATAATTCTTATCAGTGTAAGCAGATATCATATGAAGTATTTGCATCTTTTGAATATCTTGCCCTTCAGCTGAAATCTTCCTGTTATGCTTTATTTTTAACTATATATATAGGCCACTAAAATATCTTGCAACCTTTTTTGATGACTTAGCTGAACAACGATTGTTTGCATTGACTTTGACTGGGTGTCATTGTTGGTGATTTTAATATTCCTGTTGATAACCCCAAGGACGATAATGCTAATGAACTGCTCTGCATCCAGGGCTGACACAACGCATGTCAGAGCCCACTAGAAGCAAGGGCCACAACCTCGACCTACTCATTTCCAAAGGTCTTAACACTTCTGAGGGTGTGGTAACTGATGTTGGTCTTTCTAATAATTTCTGTATTTTTTAAAATTACTATGTTTCTATTGTTACGTACCCCGTAACTGGGTCACTTACCAGCAAAGATAGAAATGTCCGTTGAAGTCTGATGGTACAATTTTTAATATTTATTGATAAAATACACAAAATAATATCAATGCAACCATACAGATAATATACGTCGTCAATACTAAATCTAAATGCGCGGGTATAATAATAATCAATAAGAAATAGCTCTATTATTGTCTAGGGGATAATGTATTGTCCAATGGAAATATAAAAGTCACTGTTAGCTCATTCACGCTGCAGCATTTTGGTTTGAGAGAAAGACAGGTTTAAAACTTGCCCAATCCTTTTATGATGTTAATCCTTCGAGTCGTGGGGAGTTGGTTTCCCCGTTGTTAGCTAAAAGCCGTTTTTCCGTGGTAAAGGGCACCGGTTTCGGGGCAAAATGGAACCGAACGCACGTGGCCTCCCCACCGGCTTCCGCTATTACGGGATCGCTAGCGTTTCTTCCGGTGCATCTGAGGGGCTGTTCCCACAGACCCTCTTTTATCCTGACTCGCAGGGTCGCAGATGTCAATCAGGTTGGGGGTGATGCAATCCCTCCCTCAACCAGCCCACTTTGCCTGAGGGCTTCCACGTAGCACAGTATTGCAATACACAAGTTCGACTTCAAGAGACAATGGCCATGTCCCGTAGCTTTATATTGCTGGGGAACGAGACATTCCGCACCTCTGTCTCTCATTTTCTGGGTCTCCTGACCCAAATCAATAGTGATCTTGCGATTCTCACAAAGGAGGGGGCTACCCCGCACCCTTCGGCCCCTCAGAGCTTTGGTACATTCATAACACCCCCTTTCTTCAAAGCGTTTTCACCAGCGGTGAAACGAAGTAGTACAGAGTCTTACAGGATTTTAGAATCTTAACACAATACAAAAGTTTTTCCTTTTCACTACAGAGTAATACAGTTATACATTCAATTCAGCATCTAAACAGTTAACGATTACAGTGTCACTTCCTTGAATATCTTAACATCTTGTACCTTACTAAAGTCTTGTAGCATCAGACTTCAATTTAATAACCACCTATTATTTCTTTATTTTTTTATTTCTTTCCTTCAGCAAACAAAAACTAAGGAGTTGTGATCTTAGCTCACGTGTATCTACAAAAGTTCATGCAAATGCTAATCTTTCTGTTGCTTTCAAACTTAACAGGCAGGCTTCCATGCCTGTTTATTATTTTATTATTATTCACATGCGTTGTCGAAATCCCGTAAAACCGGCTTTTGCTATTTAAAAATGGCGTCCCCATTAACCGTCACCTCTCTTCCGGTTAGTTCCCACGTGGGGAGCTTGGGTACCCTGGTGACAGAGGCTCTCGCCCGCTTCTTTCATAGGAGTTATTTTATCAACACCGTGTCCCAAACTTAGACCATCTTCTGAATTTCCACCCAACTCTTTAATTTTACACAGGTGGCTAGCCCTCTCGTCAGGACCCTTCAGGCTATGTGTTTTCAGTTCCAACTCTTTGTTCAAGCAGCATTTCAAATTCTGCCTTTTCACACCACGCTCTGGAATAACCCCCACCGTCATCATCCAACCCAATCTGTAAGCGATCCGCAGGCGTTAAATTTTCTTCATTCGATTTGGGAACTACATATTTCCCGTTTCCTTCAATAATAATATTTATCTCCCCGCCTTTGATTTCCGCATTAACTTTTAACACATCATCGAGCACAAACACCTGGGAACTCTCACTTCCCACTATTACCAAGGTTAACCCTTTCTTCACTGAAACAAGGCTGGCCGTCCCTTTCAACTGAATCAAATACCTCAGACTTTTTCTGAGCTCCAGTACTAGGTTCAGTACCACGTGCATCCACATCTGGGACACACTCAAATGGGACATTTGCCTCTTCCAGGCTTTCAATACTCGTACCCGGTCCAAATTCTAAATTCCCCTGATCCTCCCAGCTACTCTCTGGGCAACTCCCTTCCGGAGTAAACTCAACCCCCCGGGCTGAAACAACCTCATCTGCCAACCCAGCAGACTTCTTCAAGGTAAGGGCACCCTTTTCATCTAGGACTGCCCTAATTTCATTATCGGGACCACCTTTAGAATTTTCAACTTCTTCAAACAGTACTGCCAAACCAGACAGATCATCTATGTCCAACCCTGGATCTTTTAACAGCTCTATCCGTGTCTCATCTTTATCTTCTGCCTCTAGAACTTTTCTCCTCGCTAAGGGCAGGTCTACCTCCTCTTCCTCTCCCTTACCCTCTTTCACTTTACTACTCTTCGTTTTACCACCCTCTAAACCCTCGTGGTACAGGGTTGGTAAAAATGTCTTGGCCAAATCGATACTGGCCTGATTTAAACTGCTCTCTGTCTGGGCTGCCTTTCTCGACATGCTGCGAGTGACCGCGCATGCGGGGTAGATCTTGGGATCTAGGGGCGGGGCCGCAACACTCACCGGCCGGCTTGTCAGCATCATTGCTGCCCAAACCTTACCACCTGATAAATCGTTACCAAGAAGGACGTCCGCGTCAGTTCTCGGGAATTCTGATTGCACCCCTATTTCAACTGGTCCAGATACCAGCTCACAATCCATAATGACCTTATGTAAGGGTACCATTTCTGTTCCTTTACTTATTCCTTTCACAGCTACCATTCCCGTCTTGCGACCAAAATCCAGTACCTTACTACTGATCAATGATAGTTTAGTCCCCGTGTCTCTCCAGATCCGTACTGGAACTGATGTGTCTCTCTCCCTACCAGACACGGTTCCGTTTGACAGACAAGTCTCAGACCCTTCTCCTACTCTGTCTACCCGGGGCTCTCTTGTTGATTTACTGATTACCACGGCACATCCGATAGGGACTGCTGCTTTCCTTTTTCCTGTCTCTTTCCTCGGAGCAAAGCACCTAGATGCAATATGCCTCCCTTTCCACAAATAAAACAGGTCAAGCCCGGAAATCTCTGGCCGTCTGGCCTTTCCCCCTCAACCTTACCACTAGCTCCCGGCGGGACCTCAGCCTCAGCCGGTGGGCTTTCTCGATTGTTCCCACAGTCTCTCTGGGAACTTTTATTCAAGGAAAACTTTGTTTTGTGAGTTAGGGCATATTATTCTGTGAACCTAGCAAATTCTGAGATGGACTTATTCGGCTTCTCATTCAAATACATCTGGATATCCTCCGAAACACAACTTTTAATTTCCTCAATTAGAATTAACTCCCTGAGACGCCAATAATCCTCTGCCACTATCTCTGCTGTGCACCAACGGTCCAAGAGCACACCCTTCTCATAGGTAAACTCGGTATACGTCTGATTCCACCCTTTCTTTAAATTTCTAAACTTTTGCCTATACGCCTCAGGTACTAGCTCATAACTCCAGAGAATGGCTGCCTTTACTTTGTCATAACTCTCCTCTTCTCCCTCCTCCATGGCCAACGCCGTATATGCCCGCTGTGCCTTCCCCTTTAACACACTTTGTAACAGCGCCACCCACTGACCTCAGGGCCACTTCTGATTCACTGCCACCTTTTCAAAAAGCAAGAAATAACTATCAACATCCGTCTCCTCGAACGGAGGTACTAACCCAGGGGTGGGCAAACTTTTTGACTTGAGGGCCGGACCAAGAGCAGATGGACAGAGTGTTTTGGTAATACACCTCATAAGAGAAAATAAAATATCATGGGATATGTAGAAAACATGTGCTTTAATTTCAATTGAAAATGAACAAATGCATTACAACAAAATATCTGTCTTTGAAGTCCCATGGTATTTAGCTATTTATTGAAATGACTTTTAAAACACTGAAAATTAAATGAATAAAATACAGCTTTTTTTAATAGTAACAGTTATTATTTTAAAGCACTGAAAATTCTGTTATCCTTCAAGATATTATCATCATCACTCTCCTCCTGACTGTCTTTATTTCAAAAACGGTAGGAGATGCAGGTCTACTTGTCCTGCTCCTTCTCATTCAATTGTCCCCTGTGCCAAAACTCAACAACGACCCGCACAATGACAGAACAGTGACAGCGCGCCAGTATGCGGAGCCCGTTATTTGAGCGCATTTTTTATTTTGAGAACGTACGTGCACCTGCGCACTACTCATGTCCATCACTTAACAGAAATGACATGTAACATGTAAGGCTTATTGAAAAAAATATTTTCAAATGCATTTTTTACATAACACAACGAAGAAACTTATTTTAAATTTCAGTGGGAACAGTGTTGTTGGTCTCCCTTTTTAGCCAGCGCATGAAAGTCTGGATTTAGTTTTGTTGTGGCGATTCTCAGGATGGATCTGAGGTGTTGGTCAGTTAACTTGAATCTGTGGCTGGCTTTGTTGATGTTCATGACGCTGAACGCCTGTTCACACAAATAGGTCAAGCCGAACAAAGAGTAAAGCGCAAATGTGGAGTAATACGCTGCACCTCAACAAAGGTCAATGTGTAGCGGTGTGCCACATGCAGCGCTAAAATTATGACACGGAGTCGGTAACTGCAGTTGAAGAAAAAAACTTTTTTCGAAATCCCCAGCCTCAATTTTAAGCCTCCCTCAACCTGCCCCCCGTGGCGCAGAGGCTCCAAAGCTCTGCGCTCGCAAATCCCCGCAGGCTATCTCCCTTCGCCGGAACGCTGGCTAATTGTGAGCCAGTTCGGATGTGCCAGGAAATGGGTCGCCACAAATGTATATAGAGTGTGTCATCTATTGGGAAAATGCCAGAATTGCGGGGAAAAAACGTTAACAAGGTTTATTAATATAATTTCATCAAGTTCTGCGGGCCAGATTAAAAAGCTTAACGGGCCGCATATGGCCCGCGGGCCGTAGTTTGCCCATGCCTGTACTAACCTCAACTCTCGACTAACATTGAACCGCTCCTCTCGGTCTGACCCCGGAACTTGTGGCTCTTGCCGTAACTTCTCCATCTCCAAGTCATGTTTCCTCTGTTTCTCTGCCGTCCTCTCCTTCTCGGCCCTTTCCTTCTCCTTCTCAGCTGCTTCCAGCTGTTTTAACTGAATTTCATGCTCTCTCTCTCTCTCTCCCTCTCAGCTCTTTCCTGCTGCTTTACCTTAATTGCATGTTCCAACCTTAGTTTCTCCAACTCTTAACTGAGCCGTCCCACTAGCTGGTACCTTTTCAGGGATATTTTCCAATACCTTAGCTGCAAACACATTCTTCCCAATATAATACTGAGTTATTGCCCTTCGCACCTCCCACTTTTTCATTTACAACCTCACCTCTGCGAGGTTTAACCCCTTCGCCAAATTTATCAAGTCTGATTTGGTGGCCGCCTCTAGCACCTGCAGAGTCGGGTTTTCTATAAATTCACCCACGTCCATCTTTGCTGGTTTCCCGTCTCGCTACCGCGTAACCAGATCCAAGTTTTGGACTTACAAGCCCGATTCACTGGCCTCCTGATTTGGTGTCAAATCCCGAGACGAGAACTCCAATTTTGTTACGTATCCCGTAACTGGGTCACTTACCAGCAAAGATAGAGAGGTCCGTTGAGGTCTGATGGTACTATTTTTAACAGTATTTATTGATAAAATACACAAAATTATATCAATGCAACCATACAGATAATATACGTCGTCAATACTAAATCTAAATGCACGGGTATAATAATAATCAATAAGGAATAGCTCTATCATTGTCTAGGGGATAATGTATTGTCCAATGGAAATATAAAAGTCACTGTTAGCTCATTCACGCTGCAGCATTTTGTTTCGAGAGAAAGACGGATTTAAAACTTGCCCAATCCTTTTATGATGTTAATCCTTCGAGTCGTGGGGAGTTGGTTTCCCCGTTGTTAGCTAAAAGCCGTTTTTCTGTGGTAAAGGGCACCGGTTCTGGGGCAAAATGGAACCGAACGCACATGGCCTCCCCACCGGCTTCCGCTATTACAGGATCGCTAGCGTTTCTTCTGGTGTGTCTGAGGGGCTGTTCCCACAGACCCTCTTTTATCCTGACTCGCAGGGTCTCAGATGTCAATCAGGTTGGGGGTGATGCAATCCCTCCCTCAACCAGCCCACTTTGCCTGAGGGCTTCCACGTAGCACAGTATTGTAAATCACAAGTTCGTCTTCAAGAGACAAAGGCCGTGTCCCGTAGCTTTATATCGCTGGGGAACGAGACATTCCGCACGTCTCTCTCTCATTTCCTGGGTCTCCTGACCCAAATCAATAGTGATCTTGCGATTCTCACAATGGAGGGGGCTACCCCGCACCCTTCGGCCCCTCAGAGCTGTGGTACATTCATAACACTATCCACTAGCGCTCAAAATGGTATATCACTGAAAATACTGAGGTATTATTCACGCAGGCCTTTTCTCCCACACCTGCCCTCTCTCTGGTGTTTGTCAATGATCTTGTAGACCATCTCAACTCTAAAATTACAGATGTTGTTGATAGAATTGCCCCCACAAAAGTAGTTTCTGGAAAGAAAAAAGCACCATGGAGAAGTGCCTTCTGGTTGAACTCCAAAAAACAGAATGTTGAAAAGCTGAACACAGGTGGCAGAAACAAAACTCCAGGTCCATTACAACAGTTATCAAGAAACACGTCGTATTTATAACTTAGAGTTGATATGTGCAAGGCAGTCCTTCTTCTGATATTATAAACAAAAACAGCAATGCGCACATGCCTTATTTGCTACAGTTGATGGGTTCAAACATCTTCCTGTATCAGTAGCACCTGAACTTCTATCTACAAAGTCAGATAATGACCTTGTCTTCTTTTTTACTGACTAAATTCAGAAGATTAGACATGCCGTCAGTGCCTCTGCATCAGGTCAGAGGTCAGTGCCATCCTTTCCCTCACTTCAAACTTAGTTAAGATGACACAGTTCAAACCTATTGGCTATAAAACTCGAAGAAATTGTGCTACACCAGAAATCCTCCTCCTGTTCTCTTGACATTTTACCTACAACCTTTTATTAGGATGTTTTTAATTGCATGGCACCAGACACCCTGCAAATAGCTCACACTTCTATAAGGCTGCTTCCCAAAGCCCTGTAAACTGCAGTTATCAAGCCTCTTGTAAAAAAGAACAACCCAGATGCCTCAGTAATTAATAACTACAGGCCTATATCAAACTTTAAGTAAAATCATTGAAAAGATTGCTTATCAACAACTTAACAGCTTTTTGGCACTAAGCAACTTCACGGATGTTTTCCGGTCTGGATTTCAACAACACCAAGCACTGACACTGTTCTGGTCAAGGTTTTAAATGTCATCCGCTTAAACCATGATGATGGTAAAATTTCAGTTTTGGTTCTACTGCTTTTGACACAGTTGATCATGGCATTTTACTGGACTGACTGGAAAACTGTGTGGGACTTTCCAGTGCAGTTGTAAAGTGATTTAAATTGTACTTAAGGGCAGGGACTATTTTGTCTCGATTGTTAGCTATATATCTAACCAAACAAAAATGATATGCAGAGTGCCTCAAGGGTTCATACTAGGGCCTCTTCTGTTTAACATATACATACTCCCTCTAGCTCAAATCATGGTAAGCAACAAAATATCTTACCATAATTATGCGGATGGCACTCAGATTTATATAACAGTGTCATCAAATGACTATGGTGTCATACAGTTACTAAAAAAACTGTATTGAACAAACCACCAATTGAAAGATCCAAAATTTCCTCCTGTTAAACAAAGAGAAATCCTGAAATAATTGTTTTTGGTGCCAAAAATGGATGACTAGAAGTTAGTGCTCACTTAGAATCCCTGTTGTCACAGTCCACAAACTAAGTCAGAAACCTTGGTGTTGTGATGGACTCCAACTTAAATTCCAACTGCCACATTAACACAAATACAAAAGTCAGCCTACTACCATTTTAAAAATATAGCGAGTTAAAAGGCTTATGTCTCAGCAAGATTTAGAAAAACTCGTCCATGAATATAGTTTTAGTAGGCTTGACTACTGTAAAGGTGTTTTCACAGGTCTCTGTAAAAAAATTCCCCAGACAGTTGCAGCTCATTCACAATGCTGCTGCTAGAGTTCTCACTAGGACCAAGAAAGTAGAACATATCACTCCAGTTCTCAGATCATTACACTGGCTTCCTGTCCATCAGAAGACTAACTTTAAAATATTACTTCTGGTTTATGAAGCACTGAATGGTCTGGGGCCAAAATACATCTCCGATTCTTGCTGCATTGTGAACCTTCCCAAGTTCTCAGGTCATCCGGGGTGGGTTTTCTTACTGTCCCCAGGGTCAAAACGAAACATGGTGAAGCAGCTTTTAGTTACAATGCTCCACATATCTGCAATAACCTTCCAGAGGATCTGAAATCTGCCCCAACTTTCAGTTCTTTTAAAACGAGGCTTAAAACTTTTCTTTTTGCTATAGCTTTTAATTAGAATCTCCTGCACTTTAACTTTTATTTCTTTATTATGTGTGATTTTACTCTCTTTATATTGTCTGAAAATTGATGCTTGATTTTTATATTTTGTTTTATGTAAAGCACTTTGAACTGCCTTGTGTTTGAAAAGAGCTATACAAATAAACTTGCCTCTCCTTGCCTTAATTCTATGCCAGAGGATGGCGACTCTTTGCAAGCTGCTGATCTATTTTTTACACTTATCAAGGTTCCTCAAGGTTGTTGTAGCCAGGGTGGTAGTGGTAATAAGCTCCCACTGCCTATTAAATGCTTCTAATGGCAAACGCCTCAAATAGTCTCTGACAACCAGGTCCAGTTCCTGGCCTTCACATGTGGTGTAGCTACTAAGCCCGGCGGAACCACTTCTACTGACAGGAGAAGGGGCAATGGTGGATTACTGGCGCCTTAAAACCAGTTGTTTCTGGTAGATGGGGCTCATCAGCAATGGTTGGCAGCTCATCTAGGAGAAGGAAAACTCTGATCTCAAACTGCTGCTGCCTTACAGCTATACGCACTCATGGGGAAGGCTTCAGGAGTAATCCCAGGGGGAGAAGTCTGGAGCTAGAGTCCCTAAGGCAATCCTTCATTGAGTTCACACAGACTGGCAACTCCTGCAACGATGCTGGTGGTTATTTTGCCCTTTAAAATCTCAATTCTAAGAATGTGAATTGCACTTTATCTGTAACTGCAGTTTCCATTGTTTTCTTTTCTCCTATCTCAATATACTGTTATGTCAATACCAGCTAAAAATGGAAAAATAGTAAGCAATACTAAATAGTAAATAAAAAATAAATACAGATCATAAGGGATAAGTAACTATAAATAAAGACCACTCCCACTGAATCCAGATAACCTAATAGCAGAAAGAAGTTATCTGCATTAAACTAGGAAAATGAGCAATGGACGTGGAATAATAATCATGAGAAATTTCAGCTATCCTGAAATTAACTGGGTGTCAGTGATGGGTAAAGCGAACAAGGGAATGGAGTTCAGATAATGTGCATGGGATTTCTTTCTAATACAGTGTGCAGAAGACCCAAAAGGAAAGACTAACAACTCATTTTGATTATCAGGGATGAACGGCCCAAGCAAGATAATGAAAATCAGAATAAAGTCTAGCGAATGGCGCATCTACTACAGCATGATGGGACAATTACTGAGAAGGAAACAAATAGGATGAAGGTCACATATTTCCAATGCACTGACAAGCAATGATGTGTAAATATGAAAATGTTAAACTATATTGTGAGTCCAGGAAAAGTATACACAACTAAATCAATAATAAATTAAGCACTAATGGGGCACTATGAATGAATAAAACATACTGGGAGAGAAATTCATCCTTATTCATTAATACTAATCGTGCCTTCTTCAATTTCAAATTTGTTTTTATCTTCTGGTTTCTTTGGGTCAAGATGACCTGCTTTTATTAATGTTTTAAAAGTTCAAATATGACTGATGAGGGCTTCGGGACACCAGCTGTGGATTTTGCCTCTGGGCTTACTCTCAAAGCTTTCCCCATGAGTCTGTATAGCCACAAGGCAACAGAGGTTTGAGATCGGAGGCTTCCTTCTAAATGAGCTGCCAACCACGGCTGATGAGCTCATCATGAGATCCGCAGACTCTGGTGCAGGTAGGGTGGGCCAGTAGGTAGTTTAGGAGCTGGTTATTGCTTCCATCATTTACAGTGTTTTTCTGTGCTTTGGACAAATTTGTATTCATATAGATATATTCATATGAAACAGTAACATTTAAACTTACTGGGAGGCCTCATATGAAACTGGCACAGATAAGACCATATGACATAGGAGCAGAACAGGTCACTCACCCGATCAAATATGTCTGCCAATCCATCACGGATGATTTATTATCCCTCTCAACCCCATTCTTCAGTCCTCTTCCTGTAACCTTTGAGATTCTGATTAGTCTAGAAACCATCAACTTCTGCTTTAAATACACCCAAAGAATTGGCCTGCACAGCTGTCTGTGGCAATGAATCCTCTGATAAAGAAATGTTTCTTCATCTCTGTTGTAAATGGATGCTTCTCAATTCTGAGGCTGTGCTTTCTGGTCCAAGACTTCCCCAATCTAGGAAATACCCTCTCCACATTCACTCTGTCTAAGCCTTTCAATATTCAATAGGTTTCAATAAGGTACCCCCTTATTCTTCCAAACTCCCGCAAGTACAACCCCAGAGCAATCAAATGCTCCTCATATGTTAACCTTTTATTCCTGGGATAATTCTCATGAACCTTTTCTGGACTGTCTCCAATGCCAGCATATCTTTTCTTTGATAAGGGGCTCAAAACTATTCCAAGTGTGGTCAGACCAATGCCTTACAAATCCTCAGCATTACAAGGCAACATTGCTTTTATATTCTAGTCCTCTCGGAATGAATGCTAACATTGTATTTGCTTTCATTACCACCAACTCAAGTTAACCTTTTGGGAATCCTGCACAAAGCCTCCCAAGGCCAGTGGCAAGTCTGATATTTGAATTTTTTCCCCCATTTAGAAAATAGTCCACACCATTATTCCTTCTGCCAATGTTTATGACCATGCACTTCCCTACACCATTTTCCATCTGCCATTTCTTTGCCCATTCCCCAAGTCCCTCTGCATCCTTCTGAAGACACTCTGCTACCTCAACATTATCTACCACTCCATTTATCTTCATATCGTCTGCATATTTGGCCACAAAGACATCAATTCCTTCATCCAAATCATTGACAAAAGGTAAAAAGTGAAAAGAAGTGGTCCCAATACCGACCCCTGCAGCACACCATGAATCACCAGCAGCCAATCAGAAAACACCACCTTTACTTCCACTCTCTGCCTCCTGCCAGTCAATCTTCTATCCATGCTAGTATCTTTTCCGTAATACCACGGGTTCTTATCTTCCTAAGCAGCCTTATGTGCGGTTCCTTATCAAAGGCCTTCTGAAAATCCAATTAAACAACATCCATTGATTCTACTTTGTCTATCCTGCCTGTTATTTCCTCAAAGAATTCCAATAGATTTGTCAAGCAGGATTTCCTCTTGGGATAACCATGCCTATTTTATCATGTGCCTCCAAGTACCCTGAAACCTCATCCTTAATAATACATCTTTCTAACCACTGAAGTCAAGCTAACTGGCCTATATTTCCTTTATTTTGTCCCCGTCCCTTCTTAAAGAGTGGAGTGACATTTGCAATTTTCCAGTCCTCCAGAGCCATTCCAAACTCTAGTGATTCTTGAAGGATCATTACGAATGTCTCTACAATTTCTTCAGCCACCTCTTTCTGATGCTGGGTCATTGTCATCTCATCCAGATGACTTATCTACCTTCAGACTTTTCAACTTCCCAAGCACCTTCACCTTAGTAATTGCAATGACACTAACTTCTGCCCACTGACACTCCAGCATTTCTGGCATTCTGCTATTGTCTTCTACAGTGAAGACTCATACAAAACATTCAAGTTTGTCCATAATTTCTTTGTCCTCCATTACTACCTCTCAAGCATCATTTTTCTGCAGTGCTATATCCACTCTCACCTCGCTTTTACTCTCTATAGACCTGAAAAAAACTTTGTTTCTTCTTTGATATTATTCGCTAGCTACCTTTGTATTCAATCTGTTCTCTCTTTATGGCTTTTTAAATTGCCTTCTGTGGTTTTTAAAAGCTTCCAAATCCTCTACCTTCCCATTAATTTTTGCAATAACATATGCTCTCTCGTTTTTATGCTGTCATTGACTTCCCTTGTCAGCCACATTTGTTCTTTACAATACTTCTTCATCTTTGGGATGTATCTTTCCTGCACCTTCTGAATTTCTCCCAGAAGCACCATCCATTGCTGCTTTGCTGTCATCCCTGCTGGTGTCACCTTCAAATCAACTTTAGCCAGCCCCTCTCTCATGCTTCTATAAATCCCTTTACTCCACTGTAACACTGATACATCTGATTTTAGCTTCTTCTCAATCTGTAGGGTGAACCCTACCATATAATGATCACTGCCTTCTAAGACTTCCTTTATCTTGAGCTCCCTAATCAAATATGGGTCATTAAATAACATCCAATCCAATATTGTCATTCCCCTAGTGGCCTCAACCATTTGTCGAAAGCCATTTCATAGGCATTCTACAAATTCCATCTCTTGGGATCCAGCACCAACCTGATTTTCTCAATCTCCCTGAATATTGAAATCCCCCATCATTAATTTAACATTGCCTTTTTACATGCCTTTTCTATCTCAATTCCATCACCAGATCTCATAGGCTTGGGGCAGAAAAATTAAGGGCTACTTCTTCACTGTTCCTGCAGAGGATCCATCTGTATGTTTCTCAAATTCACTATGTTCAGGAGAGTCATAATTAATAACATCAATATTTCCCACAAAACTTAATTTGACTTACGGATCAAGGACTTTTCCAACTTGATGATGTGTTTTTTCTCTGAAGTCATCAACTTTTTTTGATACTATCTTTGCGGACTTTTGCCTGGAAAGAATTGGAAATTAGAACAAAGGGAAGAAACAAAGATGCTGGAAATACTCAAGAGGTCAGGTAGCATCTATGGAATGAAACATTAGCTATGCTTCTTTTTCCACAGATGACGTTGACCTCAAGTATTTCCAACATCTACAGGTATTGTGATTACTACACATACACTTATACACTTTACTGGGAAATATACCAATTCTTATTAACAACCCAATAGCATTGATTTTATATAAACTGTGTATTGAGAGCTTTCATGCATTCTGTTTTGCATTTCTTTAAAAGGTGATCGATATTACAATGTATCTGCCAAAATCTCAGTTAGCACCTACTTTTATACATTTATTAAGTGTAGGCATTACCGGAGAGGCCAGTGTGAATTGCACAGCTCTAATCCTGTAAGTATTGATTCAAATCATTAAGTGAAGATAATGATACAATGTTATTCAAAGGGTTTTGTCAGAATTTTGATTCGGCAGCAATGAAAGTGGTCTTGAAATTCCTCCCTAGTCAGTAGCACTAAATCATTACATCAATGTATTGTCCAAAATTTATATTCATATGCACAAATACATGCAGCACAGATGCAATGAAAGCTTGCAGCAACATCAGACACAAAGCTTCATATAAGCAGCATTCACAAGAAAAGCACAGAATAATCATTAAATTATACACAATTTATCAAGAAAAAACAAATTGAAAAGAAACAAAGTCCATTTTAGTGCAGAGTGTTCAGACAGGTCATGATGTTGCTAAACTGAATTGGTGATTAGCAATTTGCCTGTTGGTTCAAGAACAATGGCTGAAGGGAAGTTGCTGTTCCTGAATCTGGTGGGTAGGACTTCAGGTAACTCTTGCCCTATGGTAGCTGTGAAAAGATGGCATGTCCTGAAATCTTTGATAACGGATGTTGCTTTTTTGAAGCAGCACCTCCAATAGACATTACCATTAGTGGGAAGGGACATGCTCACGATGCCCACTGTTCTCCACAGCTTCTTATACCCCTGTGCATTCAAAATGCTGCAGTAGGCCATGATGCAACCTGTCAAGATACTTCTCAACAGTATAATGTAAAGTATTTAAAAAGTCAAGGAAAATGAGAGAGAGGCACAAAAAAACATGATTTAAACCCCATTATGATCTTTTTGTTAAGTACTGAGATGGTCTTTTACATTCCAATGGTTATTTTGAAGTCATTGATCTTCTGACAGCTCAGTAGCATTTCTGTCTCAGTCTTAGTAAAGCCTGGCAGTTAATTTATAAATCAATCAGTGTACAAACCCAACGGCTATGTTTCATTTGGGATACCATGCTTCACCAGAGAAGAGACCAAACAGGATTTCACCACAGCACTAATCTTTGTAATGAATACTTACTGTTGCAGTTCAGTTAACCAGCGCAATGATTTTGCAGCCAATCGCCCATCACTGAAGTAAGGAGTCTCTATTCCAAATGCACTTTCTTTGCTGATTCTTGACCAATTGTACTTTCTATCCACCTGTTCCCCTATGGAAATAGTTTAAATCAGTACAACATTGGAATTCCTGGCTTGATTTTGCTCAGCCAAATGTACCAGTATAAATTATTTATTGAGAAGAATTAAAAAGAAAGCAAATCAACTTTTCCATCCTTGTTGATAATAATCAAAACAAAGCTGCATGCTGAGCATTTTGATTTAGATTGATGATTTCAATTAAGTTCAAGGTCTACCTTTCACACCTTCAGACACATTGCTCACTAACCGTGCTATTATGCAATCTGTGACCACATAAAAATGGAATCAGTTTGGTCTCTGCATGGTTGCTAAATCAATCTTATATATTGCACACTTGAAGGAAATTCCAAATAACAATTGCTCGAAGACACATAGATTCATAAATGCACAGAGCCATAGAACAGATATATAGTCCCCTTGCCCATCATGAAAATTACTCTCCTGGTTATTACCAAATCCAGATTTTAATTTATGCCAGATTGAGTCATTTAGCAGACTCCAATCTTAATCCTTCATGTAGAAAACTACAATAGTTTACGTACTTGTGTATACAGTGGATTCTGGTTAATTAGGTCATTATTTAATTAGGGAGCTGTTTACTTAGGACAACTCTTAAAGAACAAAAACCAAATCGAGAAAATAGCCAGGACATCCCTCATTTATTTGGGGCACTATGCCATTTAACTGGGGCAGGAGACTGTTGCTGATCAGTTTCTAACTAGCATCAGTTGCGTGCACTTGCCTGGCCGTTAGATACTACATCATGTTTACAGTGAACAGTTTTTATATAGTGTCAGTTATATGTGTTTGTGCTCAAAAAGCAGTGATTGGTGTCACTGATGGTTGGCAAGAAATAAACAGTAAGATAATTCGGAACTGTTTTGCTTACCATGGTTTCAAGCATTCAGGCTTGGAGATGCTAGAAACAACCAGGAGTGAAAATGAAATGATTTCACTACATCAACAAATCAGGATTTATGAAGAATTTTAAGATATTAAAAATGATCACGAATGTTACAATGAAAATGAAGATTTGGAGGATGCAATCGACAGAAGCATTGTATGAAGGTAGTCCATTATCAACACTGAGTGTCTGCTGATCTTGTTCATTTACAGTCAGTCAAAAGAACACAGCAGATGAAATCTGTCGTTGAAACATTAGGAACTAATAGACAATTTTGTAATATTGTGGAGGTATTGGCAGTGTTCTAATTCAGTCATATTTCATTTAAATACATAAATTCTTACTCAGTTAAGTGGTAGTTTGTCTTTTTTATCCTTTTAACTATTTCCATGAAACCTTGGCTAATTGGGTCAGCCACTTAATTAGGCCAAAATGCACTGGACTTGATGTGCCCTAATTAACTGGATTCCACTGTATTTGTCAGAGATGATATTGTTGACCTGCAACATTGCAAATAAATAATGTGTCTTTACCAACGTTGTAATCATTATGTGTAACAATATATAGTGGATGTCCTCTTTGTGATTCTTCATTAACTTGTTGTCGAGTCTTCGGTGGGTTTACAAGCTCGCTCGCAGTGGTATCTGAAATAAAATTTTCAATATTGATTTGTGGCCAAAACTACAGTTAATCATTAAATTAAACATATTTAAACTACGCATTATTTTGCAGCTATAAAATTCTGTGTTCATTTTCACTGCTGCCAAAGTCAAAATATTATGTCAGAAGGTAGTGGGCTAAACCTACATCAAAATAGACTCTTGCTTCCATACATTATGAGAAATTCAACAATGATTTTGAACATTCTGCATTTCAATAATAACATAATATTTTAATGAGTCATTTGTGCATATCAGATAGTTTGTTAAATTTGTTCTAGTTAAGAATGGTAGAACACATGTATCCAAGGTATGCGGCCATCAATTTGACATTTCCTGTTCACATTGGTTAACAAATGGATGTTAAATTAATATTATTTCCTATCCTGTGGCAAACAGCTCAGCAGTTATCATTCTGCTGGTGTTCATTCACCATTGCACGTCTGTAATGTTGTCAAATACTATTATACGAAATTAATTTGTGCACCCTTTAATAAATTCTCTCTAATGTATTCTCATTTTTCTTTGCTCACTTTCTCCATCTTATCTGAAAGACAACTACAGGCATAGTCATTTACTCAGTGCCCCATTACAGAATTATACGCCCGTAACTTCCCTAACCCCTATAAAATCAATCCCAGGTGACCAACAGCCCTATCCATATCAGACTGTAGCCCAAAGGCGTCCTGTCCCTCCACCACCCAGTCCAATCCTCAAAATCTTGGTCAAAACACAAACCTCTCCATCACTACCCTAGCCCCTCTCAACCACCTCTCTGCAGGTCCCAAGACTGATCATTTCTATTCTGGCACCATAACAGTAGTATGTTGTCATGGGGGAAATGTGAAATAGGTGTAGACCAACCCAGCCCCATAACCCTGCTGTGCTAGTTCATGAAACCTTAAATAAAAATACTTTGTCACTTAACAGAGACATTGGTACTAAGCCTTTAAGGAGGTATTAGATGACATGCTGCCAGGGGCGGGTATAGTTTTGTTCAGTGGTTCTTATTAATAAGAGATTGAATAAGGCACAGCAGAGAGAGTCAAGATGTGCTTTATTTGAGGCTAATGATATCCTGCCAACTGAAGATAGCCAAGAGCTGCTGGCTTGGCTACGTGGATACATGCAAGACAGGAGAAATGGGAGCATTTCTCAAGCAAACCTCCAGATTCTCAAGGAAACCTGCCACGATCTCTTCCCCATGATCAGTTAACCCACCACACCAAAAAGGAAAATTGGCAAATTTGTCAAGTTTCCATTGTTTACTCATAAGCTCCCCTTGCCCATCTCAGATCCAAGCCCACCATCCCTTTGGTCTGGTCCATTGTCTTTATTGCTGAGCGATGAACATGGCACTATCTAGGTGCTGAAAAGCAGCACAGGAATGCCACTACCAGTCAAACAATTATCTGGTCATTGCCAATTTCCAACTGACAGTAAATAGAATGAAGGACACGTTTCTTTCAGAAAATTTATGCTGCAGAAGTCCACTTGGTCAATCATGTCCATTGTAATCTAATCTCTCCTCCCAGCACCAGACTGTTTGCCCTGTAGGTCACAACTCTTCAAGTACATATCTGAGTACTTCTAAAGGTGACAGTCCTTCCAGGTGAGGTGACACTTCACCTGTGAGTCGGCTGGTGTGGTATACTGTGTCCAGTGCTCCCGGTGTGGCCTTTTATATATTGGTTAGACCCGATGCGGACTGGGAGAACATTTCGCTGAACACCTACGCTCGGTCCGCCAGAGAAAGCAGGATCTCCCAGTGGCCACACATTTTAATTCCACATCCCATTCCCATTCTGATATGTCTATCCGTGGCCTCCTGTACTGTCAAAATGAATCCAAACTCAGGTTGGAGGAAGAACACCTTATATACTGGCTGGGTAGCCTCCAACCTGATGGCATGAACACTGACTTCTCTAACTTCCGTTAATGCCCCTCCTCCCCTTATTACCCCATCCCTGACATATTTAGTTGTTTGCCTGTTCTCCATCTCCCTCTGGTGTTCCTCCCCCCTTTCTTTCTCCCAAGGCCTCCCTTCCCATGATCTTTTCCTTCTCTGTATCACTTTCGCCAATCGCCTTTCCAGCTCTTAGCTTCATCCCATCCCCTCCGGTCTTCTCCTATCATTTCACATTTCCCCCTCCCCCCCACTACTTTCAAATCTCTTAGTATCTCTCCTTTCGGTTAGTCCTGACGAAGGGTCTCGGCCCGAAACGTCGACAGTGCTTCTCCTTATAGATGCTGCCTGGCCTGCCGTGTTCCACCAGCATTTTGTGTGTTGTTTGAATATCCAGCATCTGCAGATTTCCTCGTGTTTGCCCTTCTAAAGGTGATGAAGGTTTCTGTCACTACCAATTTTTCATGAGAGAGTGTCTTTCTTGGTGCATAATTTTCTTCCTCATCTCCCCACTAATTCTACAATCACTTGTTTTAAATCTATGCCCCTGGTTTTTAATTTCTCTGCCTGGAGGTGCAAGTCTGAGCAGGTTGATCCATCTCAGCCCTTACCTATTCTACTCCTTATTTCAGTTTCTCTCTGCTCTCCTCTGATCGAAATGGAAAAAAATGCTAAATTCTGTCACCATCTTAAATCTCGTTCATAACTTGTCCAATGCAATTGCACCCTTCCTGTAATGTGTTGACCAGAACTATACTTAGTACTCAATCTGAGACCTACACACTGTATCTAAAGGACAGGAAGGTGTGGCTCGGTTGGCAAAAATGAAAACAAATCATTAGAAAGAGGAGACAAAGGATTGGAAAGTGTTGAATCATTGAGGGTAGAGGCTGAGGAACTGCAAGGGTAAAAAGACCCTGATGGAAGTTAAATGCGGACCACCAAACAGTGGTAAAAATGTGGCCTAAAAATGACTGCAGGAGATAGAAAGTGCATGTCAAAACGGCAATGTTACAATAGTCATTGGAGATTTCAGATGCAGGTAGATTGGGAAATTCAAGTTGGATTTGGATCCCAAGAAGAGGGATTTGCAGAATGCCTACAAGATGGCTTTTTCGAGCCATGGGTTGAGCACACTATGGAATCATGTATTCTGCATTGGGTGTTGTGCAATGAACCAGAATTGATTAGATGGCTCAAGATAAAGGAAACCTTAGGGGCAGAATGACACAACTGTGGCTGACAAAAAGTCAACAGCAACATAAAAGCCAAAGAGAGGGCCTACAATAGAGTGGTCAAGTTTTCAAAGGATACGAAGATAGGTGGAGGTGCAGGTAGTTTTGAGGAAATGGAAGGGCTACAGTTTAGGAGAATGGACAAAGCAGTGGCAAGGAGTATATGGTCATGCATTTGGTAAATAATAGCATCGATTATCTGAAATGCAAAGGGACGTGAGAGTGCTCATGCAGGATTCCTCAAAGGTTAAATTGCAAGTTGAGTTTGTGTTGAAGAAGGCAAATGTGATGTTAACATTCATTTTGAGAGGACTAGAATATAAAAGCAAGTATGTAATGTTGAGAATTTGTAAAGCACTGGTTGGGCCTCACTTGAAATATTGTGAGCAGTTTTGAGTCTCTATATATGAAAGGATATGCTGACATTGGAAAGAGTTCAAAGAGTTCAATTGGATTGAGGCTGAGAGGGAAAATGGACCAGCCGTGATGAAATGTGGAACAGACTCAATGGGTCAAACAGCCTAATTCTGATCCTATATCTTATGGTCTTATGATCTAACTAATGGAGCTCTAGCAAAACCACAATGCTATCTATATTCTGTGACTCAGCCATCAAAGGAAAACACTCGTATGCCTTATTACCCATCTTATTGACCTGTCTCATTAAGGACCAATGAATATGTAGTCCAAAATCCCTCTGTTCCTCCACATTACTTAAATACAGTCACCACCTTGCAGTTAACCACTTAGTTTCCCACTTCGTCCTTTTATAACCCATTAAGCATGTAGCTAAAAAGGATTCAAAAACTGCAGCCTCTTCAAATGATCATAAAAGGATCGCAGATTAGTTACTGGGTGACTTCTTTCAACCCACTGCTGCAATAGTATGTGACCTTGTAAGACTCCTACATTTCATAAAAATGTAGTAACTCTACTGAGTCTATCATTAATGATGAATATGAACAGTGTGACAATGGTGTTAATAATGGTTTACCAGTCATTTGAAGGAAGACTCTCCTTTCTTGCCCAAATGTGTTTCTAACTCTCAACCACCCACTAATTGCCTCATTTCAAGGACAATTAGGGCTGAAATACAAGTGCAAGCTTTAGTAGCAATACATGTATCTCCAAAAAAAACCCATGGTACAAGAATCTGCTTCCTAAATGGCATCTCAAAAAGAATGGATGTCTGAACTTCACAAAAATATCATAAATGAAATATGCCTAAAACAGAGCAAGAAATGTAATATATTTGTATGTTATTGTCACCTGCCAGGCTGTTGTTGGAAATAAATGCAATAAATCTCACTGTTCACTACAATTGAAGTCTTTGAACCTCTCCATACAAACAGAAACAAATTTATCTAATTACTCCATTTATACACCTGTGAATCGTGTAAAGAAAAAGTCTTTTCTCAAGTAATAGGTCTGACAAGTAGTAGATCCACAAAGAATTTCTAGACCATGTACATCATTCATCCAACCAGAGGAAACCCGTAAAACAAAAACATGCTTTTCATCTTGTACATGAGTCAATTAATCTAAAATATTATTCAATTAGTCACACTCTTCTGCTCTTCCCAAAGCACCTCAATTGTTTTTCACTTCAGAATCAGAATCAGGTTCATTATCACGGGCATATGTCATGAAATTTGATAACTTAGCAGCAGCAGTTCAATTCAATACCTAATATAGAGGAAGAAGAAAATAATGATAATAATAATAAATAAATCACAGTAAATTTATATTGAATAGATTTAAAAATAGTGCAAAACCAGAAATTATATTACAAAAGTGAGGTAGTGTTCATGGGTTCAATGTCCATTTAGGAATCGGATGACAGAGGGGAAGAAGCTGTTCCTGAATCACTGAGTGTGTGCCCTTGGGCTTCTGTACCTCCTACCTGATGGTAACAGTGAGAAAAGGCCATGCCCTGGGTGCTGGAGGTCCTTAATAATGGATTCTGCCTTTCTGAGACACCCCTCCTTGAAGATGTCCTGTGTACTGTGTAGGCTAGTACCCAAGATGGAGCCAACTAAATTTATGACCCTCTGCAGCTTCTTTCGGTTCAATGCAGTAGCCACGCCCCCCCCCCCCCCCCCCCCACCCCGCCACCCATACCAGACAGTGATACAGCCTGTCAGAATGCTCTCCATGGTACATCTATAGAAGTTTTTGAGTGGTTTTGTTAACATACCAAATCTCTTCAAACTCCTAATGAAGTACAGTCGCCATCTTGCCTTATTTAGAGCTGCATCGATATGTTGGGACAAGGTTAGGTCCTCAGAGATCTTGACATCCAGGAACTTGAAACTGCTCACTCTCTCCACTTCTGATCCCTCTATGAGGATCGGTATGTGTTCCTTCGTCTTACCCTTCCTGAAATCCACAATCAGCTCTTTCATCTTACTGATGAGTGCAAAGTTTTTGCTGCGACACCATTCCACTAGTTGGCATATCTTGCTCCTGTATGCCCTCTCTTCACCACATGAGATTCTACCAACAATGGTTGTATAATCAGCAAATTTATAGATGATATTTGAGCTATGCCTAGCTACACAGTCATGGGTATATAGAGAGTAGAGCAGCGGGCTAAGCACACACCTCCGAGGTGCACCAGTGTTGATTGTCAACAAGGAGGAGATATTATCACAGATTGTGGTCTTCCAATTAGGAAGTCGAGGATCCAATCGCAGAGGGAAGTACAGAGGCCCAGGTCATGTAACTTATCAATCGGGATTGTGGGAATGATTGGGTTAAATGGTGAGCTATAGCCGATGAACAGCATCCTGATATAGGTGTTTTTTATAGTCCAGGTGGTTAAAGGCCAAGTGAAGAGCCATTGAGATTGCGTCTGCCATTGACCTATTGTGGCAATAGGCAAATTGCACTGGGTCCAGGTCCTTGCTGAGGTAGGAGTTCAGTCTAGTCATGACCAACCTCTCAAAGCATTTCATCACTGTAGATGTGAGTGCTACTGGGCAATAGTCATTAAGGCAGCTCATGTTATTCTTCTTAGGCACTGGTATAATTGTTGCCTTTTTGAAGCAAGTTGGAACTACCGCCAGTAGCAGTGAGAGGATGAAAATGTCCCTGAGTACTCTCTCTAGTTGGTTGGCACAGGTTTTCAGGGCCTCACCAGGTCCTCCATCGGGGGCTTCAGCCTTGCAAGGGTTCACCCTTTGTAAAGCCTAACATCAGCCTCCTAGACAGATCACAGGGTTATCAGATGCAGCAGGCACTTATCTGATTCTGGATCTGAGTTCTGAAAGATTATATTGAATCTGCTTCTAGTATCTGCTCTCAATGGATTCAGGATCATGAAAATTACATAACAGGTTGTGATTTCTCTCATTTTGTCTCCTGGTTTTCCACAGAATTCTAGTGATTTTTTTCTTGATATCAAGTCCAGAGCCTTGCCAATCTTCCTCAAATCTGGTCATTCATATTGACACAATACCCAGCTGCATCCCATTTGGGATCTACAGGTTAGCATTGCATGCTTGATTTTGTATTCAATACCTCCAATTAAAAAAGCAATGGATAATGTATGCCTTTTTAACAACATACAGTACATGAAAGTTATGGTTCTGTTCTCATAACTCTTTTAAAATTGCATCCTTACCCATTACCTCAGATATTTATCAAAACATAAAATATTTCAGTTTGTCTATTATTATAGTCATTTAAAACAAACTTGTCTGTTTATTAGCACCTTTAGTTACTCTTTTCCCAAATGTGGTATTATATATATCTAGTCCCTTGGGTAGTCCTGGTGCTTGATCATGAGACTTTCCCAGTGGAGCTCGTTGATGGCTTGGATAAGCTGCAGCAATTTTCTCTGAGAGTATGTGCTGAACCCGTGTCTTCATTGGAGGATTTATCAAAGAAGCAACCTAAATGACAAAGTAAACTAAAGTTACAGCATGGTTATTTTTGACAATCACATAATTGTTGATTTATTTTCTAGTAGTGGTTAAATCCCTGCACTTCTTCATTCTTAGAGGTCCATTTTTCCATCTACTGCTCGACTTCACTGCCACCAAAATTGTTGCTGGGTCTACAGTTAAAGATTAGAGTCCACATGAGGACTTGAAAACAATTAATATTGACACTCCAAAGAGGTAATGAAGAAATATTGCACTGGCAAAATTACGGTTATAAAACTGGAGTCATACTTACTTGATTTGGGCAGAGAGCAGAATTTCCATAGTATTATTTAATAAAGACAATGGAGCTCTCCAGATGTATTACTTGCTCATCTTCCCCTGATATTATCAGTGAAAATAAGCAGAGCAGTTGTCCTTCAAACATCTGTTGCAAATGCTCCAGTGAAAAATTACATTGACTATCATTTTAAGCTGTACAATTGTCACTGCAGCCTAGTGACAATTAATTGAGCATTTTTGAATAATATTCCACTATTCAAGATCATGTCTAAGAAGTCCCCATTTATTGACAGTATAAAGGATCATATAATCATTTTACCTATTTTTACCCAAACTTTCCAGATCTTTAGATGGGTGAAACACTAAAAGAATCAAGTTTGTTTATTGAAGCATGCAAACAAAATTCAAACTATGAATTGACATTTTGCTTAATTTTTAACATAAGATAAATTTGAAGAAAATCTAGTGTTATTGCAGTAATTTACATTTATGACATTTTGTGCTTCAAGTAAGGGTTGCAGGGTTCCAATGTGTGAATCATTTATACAGTATGGATCAAATTTTATAACAAAATCTGAATGTCTTATATTGAATGTAATTATTGATCTGTGCTTGATGCCAGGTTGTTCAGGATTTCAGAAGAATAACCCAGCGAGAGTGTGCATGGGACCACTCAGATGTGTTTAACCAGTCATTGTGATACAGACTGATCCAATTTTGGTCTCAGGACCACCATCCTTCCTATTCTTCCTAACCCATTATTTCCCCAGAGAGCCAAATTTTCTGTCTCTGCTTTGAATACATTTGTTGATTTGTATGTATAGCTCTCTTGGGAAGAAAATGCCAAAGATTTACAATCCTTGGATAAAATATTCTTCTTCATCACCATCATTAATTGGTGACCTGCTTTTTCTGAAACCATGCACCTAGTTCTGGATTCTGCAAGGTGAAACATTCTCTCAGCATATATATAAGAATATTGAAGCCCCAAATTTGGTGTCAACTGTTAACTCCTGATATAACTCCAATGCTGGACTTCAGTACCAGGGTTCAACATTGAGCAATACTAATTTCAACAATATTCTCCAACAATAATTAGCGGTGGACCAATCGATTTGAAGGGAGGGAGAGCTTCATACAAGTCAGGGGAAAAGTTTAAAAAAGGAGTGTTTTGCAGGGCTCAACACATTAGCGATGAACCAATCAGTTCAAAGAGAAAGACAGTTTTGCACAGGTCAGGGAGCAGAGTATAAAAAAGGATTGTCTCAAGGGGCTTGGAGCATTAGAATAGTGGGTATGACCAGAAGGCCAGTTTTCTGTTCTGGGTCAGATGTGGGATGTCCAGACCTCCAACCTCCCTGATGGCCACATCTGCACCAGGTGCATCGAGCTGCAGCTCTTTGGAGACTGTGTTAGGGAATTGGAACAGCAGCTCGATGACCTTTGGCTTGTTAGGGAGAGTGAAGCAGTGATAGACAGGAGCTACAGGAAGGTAGCCACCCTGGGGTTACAGGAGGCAGGTAAGTGAGTGACCATCAGGAGAGGGAAGGGAGGGCATCAGGTGGTGGCTGTCCTCCTTAACAATAAGTTCTCCATTTGGAGTGCTGTTGGGGGTGGGGGGGATCAACCTACCTGGGAGAAACAACAGTGGCACTGACTCTGTCCCTGTGGCTCAGAAGGGTACGGAACAGAAGAGGAAGGCGGCTGTAATAGGGGACTACAGTTAGGGGGACAGATAGGTGATTCTGTGGACAGGAAAAAGGAACATGGATGGTTGTTTGCCTCCCAGGTGCCAGGGTTCGTGATGCATCTAAGCGCATCCATGATATCCTGAAATGGGAGGGTGAGCAGCCAGTGGTAAATGTTGGTACCAATGACATAGGTAGATAAAGAGTGCAGGTCCTGAAAATAGGCTACAGGGAGCTGAGAAAGAAGCTGAGCAGCAGGACCTCAAAGGTAATAATCTTGAGATTACTGTCTGTGCCACACGACAGTGAGTATAGGAATAGAGTGAGGTGGAGGATAAATGCATGGCTGAGGGTTTGGAGCTGGGGACAAGGATTCAGATTTCTGGATCATTTGGATCTCTTCTGGGGCAGGTGTAACCAGTACAATAAGGACAGGTTGCACTTGAATCCAAAGGGGATCAATATCCTGGCAAGGAGGTTTGCTAAGACTATTGGAGAGGGTTTAAGCTAGATTGGTAGGGGGTGGGAACGGAAGTGAAGAGGCCAAGGATGGGGAGGTTGGCGCACGAGTAGAGACAGCTTGTAGGGAGTTTGTGAGGAAGCATAGGCAGATGTTAGAGCAAAGATTCACTCAGCCTGATGGTTTGAGATATTTTATTTTAATGCAAGGTGTATCATAAACAAGGTGGATGAACTTAGAATATAGATCAATACATGGAACTGTAATGTTGTGCCATTGCAGAGACTTGGATGTCTCAGGATCAGGAATGGCTGCTGAATGTACCAGGCTTTAGATGCTTCAAAAAGAACAGAGACAGAGGCAAAAGAGGTGAGGGTGTGGCATTGCTAATTATGAATAGTGTCACTGCTGCAGAAAAGGAGGAAGTCATGGAGAGATGGTCTACTGAGTCAGTGTGGGTGGAAGCCAGAAACAAGAAAGGGGCAATAACTCTACTGGGTGTTTTTTATAGACCCCCCCCCCCCAATAGTTACAGGGGTATCGAGAAGCAGATAGGGAGGCAGATTCTGGAACAGTGCAATAATAATAGGACTGTTGGGATGAGAGATTTTAACTTTCCTAATATTGATTGGCATCTCCTTAGCGCAAGGGGTTTAGATGCGGTGGAGTTTGTTAGGTCTGTTCAGGAAGGTTTCCTGAAATATATATAGTTAAACCAACTAGAGGAGAGACTGTATTTGATTTGGTATTGGGAAATAAACCTGGTCAAGTGTTAGATCTCTTGGTGGGAGAGCATTTTGGAGGTAGTGACCATAACTCTATCTTCTTCACCGTAGTGCTAGAGAGGGATACAGCAGAAAGTTTGGTAAAACATTTAATTGGGGTAGGGGAAAATATGATGCCATTAGGCAGGAACTTGGAAGCATAAATCAGGAACAGATATCCTCAGGGAAATGCCCGGCAGAAATGTGGCAAATGTACAGGGAATATTTGCATGTAGTTTTGCATAGGTATTTTCCATTGAGGCAGGGAAAAGAAGGTAGACTAAAAGAACCATGGTGTATGAAGTATGTAGAAAATCTAGTTGCGAAGAAAAGTTTACAAAAGGTTCAAGAAACTAGGTACTGTTAGAGCTCTAAAAAATTACAAGGTTGCTAGAAAGGTGCTTAAGAAAGGAATTAGGAGAGCCAGAAGGGGCCATGAGGAGGCCTTGGCGGACAGGATTAAGGAAGCCCTAAAGCATTCTACAAGTATGTAAAGAGCAGGAGGGTGTGCATTTGAGAATAGGACCAATCAGGTGCGATAGTGGAAATGAGTGCATGGAGTCAGAGGAAGTAGTAGAGGTACTTAATGAATACTTTGCTTCAGTATTCATCAGGGAAAAATACCTTGGCAATTATAGGGATGACTTACAACAGACTGAAATGTTTGCGCATATAGCCATTAAGAAGGAGGATGTGCTGGAGCTTTTAAAAAGCATTAATTAGATAAATCACTGGGATCAGATGAGATAACCACAGGCTACTATGGGAAGTGAGGAAGGAGATTGCTGAGCCTCTTATTATGATCTTTGCATCATCAATAGGGACGGGAGAAGTACCGGAGGATTGGAGGGTTGCAAGTGTTGTTCCCTGGTTCAAGAAAGGAAGCAGAGATAACCCAGGAAATTATAGACCAGTCAGTGTGACTTCAGTGGTGGGCAAGTTGTTGCAGAAGATCCTGAGAGTCAAGATTTATGACCATTTGGAGAGACATAATCTGATTAGGGATAGTCAGCATAGCTTCGACATGGGCAGGTAGTGCCTTACAAGCCTGATCGAATTCTTTGAGGAAGTAACAAAACACATTGATGAAGGTAGAGCAGTGGATGCAGTGTTTATGGATTTCAGTAAGGCATTTGACAAGGCTCCCCATGCAAGGAATGGGATCCAAGGAAACCTTGCTTCGTGGTTCCAGAATTGGCTTGTCCACAGAGGTAAAGCGTGGCTGTAGATGGTTTGTATTCTGCATGGAGGTCAGTGACCAGTGGTGTTCCACAGGGATCTGTTCTGGGACCCCCTCCTCTTTGTGATTTTTATAATTGACCTGGCTGAAAAAGTAGAAGGGTGGGTTAGTAAGTTTGCTAATGACACAAAGGTTGGAGGTGTTGTGGGTAGTCTGGAGGGTTCTCAGAGTTTAATGCGGAACATCGATAGGATGCAGAACTGGGCTGAGAAGTTTCAGATGGGCTTCAACCTTGATAAGTATGAAGTGGTTCATTTTGGGAGGTGAGACAGAATATAATATAAATGGTAAGACTCTTGGCAGTATGGAGTACCTGAGAGATCTTGGGATCTGTGTCGATAGGGTACTCAAAGCAGCTGTTCAGGTTGACAATGTTGTTAAGAAGGCATATGGCATGTTGGCATTCATCAACTGTGGGATTGAGTCTAAGAGCCAGGAGGTAATGTTACAGCTATACAAGACCTTGGTCAGACCTCACTTGGAGTACTGTGTTCAGTTTTGATCACCTCACTATGGGAAGGATGTGGATACTGCAGAGAGAGTGCAGAGGAGAGTTACAAGAATGTTACCTGGATTGGAGGGTGTACCTTATGAGAATAGGAAGATGAGAGGTGACATTAGAGGTGTATAAGATGATGAGGGGCATTGATCGTGTTTCCCAGAGCTGAAATGGCTAACACAAGGAGGCACAATTTTAAGCTGCCTGGAAATAGGTATTGAAGGGATGTCAGGGCTAAGTTTTCACACAGAGAGTGGTGGGTGCGTAGAATGCAGATAAAGTAGGGTCTTTTAAGAGCTTCTTAGATAAGAACATGGAGCTTAGAAAATTAGAGGGCTATGCGGTCGGGAAATTCTAGGCAGTTCCTAGAGTAGGTTACCTGGTCAACACAACATTGTGGGTCGAAGGGCCTGTAATGTGCTGTAAATTTCTATGTTCTATGTACTAATGTTGGGTATTGTACTCATATACTGTATATGCAACACATTAGACCCAAGGATTGTGTTGTAGTTTTCCATAGAATTACTATTGTAAATATAATGTATCAGGTTTTTCAGTGCCTTTCATATTTAAAAAAACATAAGAACAAAAAATGGCTTGCAAAACTGTCAGGATAAAGCAAAGTAATATTGCAACATTTCAACAAATACTTACAGAATGAGAAGATTTGCTAGAAACTCCATGTTGCAAAAGTGATGCCACATCAGGATCATTTGCTTTGCCGTAGAAAATTGTGGCAGCCCCAGGCTTGGGATTCCTGCAATTGGAGAACTTTTTCACCGTGGGTGGTGTAATGGGCTAAAGGAATAAGAAGTATAAACAAAACATTGTATGCATATTAATAATTCGGGCTCAAGCATCTGTTTCAACCTAACCCTTAATTAAATAATAATCTGAGCATCTAATAATAAATCCCAAATTTATTATGCTTATTCTTAGGGAACAAATGCTTAATATATTCCTAGGACATGCTTACATCTAGAATATTAGGAAAGGTATTAACTCATGTAAGCACAGAAACAAACAAAACTATGGGTGAGCCAAAAGACAGCACGAAAAGATAAATGATTGAGTGAACAATACGTTTGCCTGAATTGTAATTGGGACAGAATAGTAAACTCCAGGTGAAAAGTAAATAAATTTCCCACAAGTAATATGGAAAAGCTAACCAGAAGGAAATAGAGCATAGTTTAAAAGAAGATAAATCCCATTATTTACAATTTAAGGTTCAGGGAGCTTAGCTACATTGAAACAATTTTGTGACTTCCTTATCAAAAAAGAAAATTCAATGCTGTACAAAATTATTTAATTTTTTAAGTCTATCTTCCTTAACCAGTAGGATCACATCTTAAGAACCTTTCCCATTAATAGTATGTGCTGTTGGAGACACTGAAGTTAATTTTTAATTGATGTGTGTCACATCAGAGCTTCAGTCACCTACAGTACATATAAGGTCATATTATTATTAATGTATATTTAAGCAGCTCAAAAATTAAAGTCATATCAAGCCATTTTTTGGCATGTTTTGTTTCAGTTTTTAAGTTTTTGATATATAAATTAAGAGAAAATAATAGAATAAAATGAATCAAACCAGATTTAGTTAGATTTTTGATGAACAGATAGAAAAGCAGAATTTTCAGCACAGCAGTTAAATGGTTCCATTACATTTACACCACAATATAAGATTGCAATCTTAGATTGGACACCGTGGTAATGTAGTGATTAGCATGAGTCTATTACAGCTCAGGGCATTGAAGTTCAGACTTCAGCTACGGTGCTGTCTGAAAGGAGCTTATACACTCTCCCCACATCTGCAAGGGTTTCCTCCCGTGGTCCAAAGACATACCGGTTAATAGGTTAATTGGTCATTGTAAATTTGCCAGTGATTAGGCTGGGGCTAAATCGATGGGTTGCTGGGTGACACAGTTTATTGAACCGGAGTGGTTGGTTCCACACTGTGTCAATTTTTTTTAAATGTGCACGTCTGATACTTTTTTCCCCTTTCTCTGTGGCTTTAATAATTATTAATGTAGAATTATCATTACCTCTTTGACTTTGCACTCCATTGGTTATGTTTAATTAAAGTAATTGCTTAATATTTCCCAAAGTTTATGTGTTACTTTGAGGTATGACTAATACAAGGTATTATGTTTATGAGGCCCCAATTATGGCCAGTGAGGTTGGATGACCTTAAAGTACACATGTCTGTTATAAAATGTATTAAAAGCTCTTTAGTTAATATACCAAGACCACAAGCCAAAAGTCTTCAATTTTACAGTTCTAGCAAAACCTGTTTCAGTAATTAGAATAAATGATTATTTCAGCAAAGTCATTCTGTTCTGTCATGGAAACAACAATCCCAAGTATTTTGGGACTATTCAGTTGGAATAGTTAGCAGAAAGTCCCAATGTACGGATGAAGGAAAACTGAAGGGCTATGTGGGAGGGAAGCATTAGATTGTTATTAGAGAAGGTTAAAAGATTGGCACATCATCATGGGCCAAAGGGCCTGTACCCTGCTATCTTCTATGCTCTACACCTGCGGCCTGACTACAATGGAGTTAAAGTTTAAGGAATGTGCACATTTAAAAGTAAGGAAAGGCACACTCAGTCTTTCCTTATATCTTCAAAAGACATTAAGGATTGGTAATGTTATGAATGTACCACATCTCTGAGGGGCCGAAGGGTGCGGGTAGCCCCCTCCTTTGTGAGAATCGCAAGATCACTATTGAGTCCATTCAGGAGACCCAGGAAATGGGAGATAGAGACGTCCTGAATACCTCATTCCACCGCGATGCAAAATAATGCAACATTGACCATTGTCTCCTGGAGACCACATTTGTGGATTGGTGACTATGCTACGTGCAAGCCCTCGGGCAAAGTGGGCTGGTTGAGAAAGAGCTTGCATCATCCCAACCTGATTGACATCTGAGACCCTGTGAGGCAGTATAAAAGAGAGTCTGGGGGAACACCCCCTTCAGACGCACCAGAAGAAATGCTAACGATCCTGTAGTAGCGGGAAGCCATTTGAAGGAAGTCACGTGCGTTCGATTCCGCGGCAGGAATCAGTGACTGGAACCACAGAAACCAGCTTTTAGCTAACAACGAGGAAGACCGCTCCCCTGATTCAACGGATTTGCTTCATAAAAGACCCAGGCAAGTTTCTTTTCTCACCAATCTCACTCTCTCTCCAACAAGTGAAAACCCAGTGGTCCCCCAAAAGGCTGAAGCCTGCAGGAACTGAGTGACTTTTATATTTCCATCGGACAATATATTATCCCCTAGACCAGGGGTTGGCAACCTTTACCACTGAAAGAGCCATTTGGACCCGTTTCCCACAGAAAACACTGGGAGCCACAAAACCCGTTTGACATTTAAAATGAAAAATGAAATAACACTGCATATGAAGTATTTTTTGCCTTTATGCTATGTATAAACAAACTATAATGTGTTGCATTTATGAAATCGATGAACTCCTGCAGAGAAAACAAAATTACATTTCTGCATGCAACAAAAACCTGTTGAACTCCGATAAAAAGACATTGAGTTGAAGGTTACTTTTAAGTAAAATACTCAATGTCTATTTGAGTCCTTCTTGTATTTATGAAAAACGCCGAATTTAAATTGTCCGCCAGCAGCAAACCAAAAATAATGTCAGCCAGCTGTCAACCTGAAAAATAAAAGGACTATTTAACTGAACAATGAAAAAATATGAATATACGTAAAATAATAGGCGACAAAGCATTTCAGCACCTCCCCTCTGGACAGCCACGGGACTTTGCTGTGCAGCAGGAGATCAGAATATGCGCTTTCCAGTTCGTCCAGTAACAAACGGAATTGACGGTGATTTAAATGTTTTGCCATTATTTTATTGACAATCTGAATGACAACATCCATTACTTCTGTGCATTCCAGAGGAAATGTTTGAGCGCACAGTGCCTCTTGGTGCAAGATGCAGTGAAAAGTCAGCAGCTTTCTGTCCAGCGACTTCTGCAGTAAAGCCACAAATCGCTTGTGCGCTCCTGTCATACTTGGTGCCCCATCAGTAACTACTGACACCAGGTGGGTGGTCTTTATCCCTTTGGCTCTTAAACAATTCAAGACAGCCTCACAGATGTACTCCCCACGTGTTTGGCCTTTTAGAAGTATCAACTCAATCATTTCTTCCTGTGGCCCGGCAGAGTTTACATACCGGCAGAACAGCGCTATTTGTTCAATATCACCTTTGACTTTAGACTCGTCACAGGCAATCGAGTAGGCCACAGCTGAATTGATGTCTTTAATTTGCTGTCTTGTGATGTCTTCTGCCATTTTTATGGTTCTGTCTTTGACAGTCTTTGCAGAGAGGGGCATATCTCTGATTTTCTGCACAATTTCACTCTTGTTTTTAAAGTCCGTGAATAGATGTTCTGAAATCTTAATGAAAGATTCTTTTATATATTCACCATCTGTAAACTGCAGCCCGTGCCTGACTATTTCCTGAGCGGCAACAAGACCAGCATAATTAGTTGATTTTCCAGACTTCATCCACTTCTTGAAATGATTTTTGCTCAGATCAACCTTCCGCATCAGTTCCGAAACGGCTTTATTTCTCTCATCTCCAACCGGATATTTTCGAGCAAAGGCTGCGTGTTTATTCTGGAAATGTCTTGCGACATTTGACTTTTTGTTGTTTGCTAGTTTCTCATTGCATATTAAGCATACCGGTAAACCAGTCTCGTCAGCAGTGAAAGCAAATGAATCTGCCCACGCATCATTAAACGTTCTGTTTTCTTCAGTCACTTTTCTTTTTTTAGAATTCTCCATAGTTAGCCTACCTTGGATCGAAAAATTAAAGAAATCGCGCACTGGCGGGTGTCAGGCATTGGCAGTGGTGATGTATATTAATAGCGACAAAAAACACGTTTTATTTAGATTGTACAAGATCACCATAATCTTCAAATTTAGAATTACATTTCAAAAACTAACAAACTAACATAAAATACATTTTAATTAAATACTCATCATTTATTTTCCGAAGCCACAGGGAGCCGCAGCACAGAGATGAAAGAGTCACATGCGGCTCCGGAGCCGCGGGTTACCAACCCCTGCCCTAGATAAACGATCGAGCCGTTTCTTATTGATGGTCATTATTAGACCCACGCTTTTAGATTGAGTAGTGATGACGTATATTATCTGAATGTTTGTATTAATCTTATTTTTGTGCCCCTTCATAAATAAAGACTTTTAAAAATAGTACCATCAGACTTCAACGGACCTCTCTATCTTTGCTGGTAAGTGATCCAGTTACGGGATTTCGTAACAGTAACAACATCATCAACACAGGTGCCTCTGAAGGCTGAGTGCTTAACCCCCATTCTACTCTCCATGCACCACTCCAAGGCCATTTTCAAATCCACCAACAACACCACTGTTGTAAGACAAATCACAGGTGGCAATGAATCCATTTATCAGAGATAAGTCACTTGGTTGAATGATGCCACAAGAACTACCTTTCACTCAGTGTCAGCCAAAATAAAAGAGCAGATTGGTGACTTCAGGAAGGGGAAGGAGGATGAACATGCGTCAAACTACATTGGCGGAAATGTCAGGAACGAGCCCAGATGGACCCAAATACAGGACGCAGACGCTGAAGTACTAGGGGGAGGGCAGGATGGGGATGCCATGGCATTTAAGGGTAGAGCTGGGGTTCAGGTAGATGGAGTTCAGGCAGGCAGAGCGGAGCGGGCTCCCGGAGTTCAGGCAGGCAGAACGGAACGGGCTCCCAAAGTTCAGGCAGGCAGAGCGGAGCGACTCCCGAAGTTCAGGCAGGCAGAGCAGAGCGGGGTCCCGAGTTCGAGTTCAGGTAGACAGGCTCCCGGGGTTCAGGCAGGCAGGCAGGCAGATAGGTCCCCGGGGTTCAGGCAGGCAGGTCTAGGTGGCTAGATAGGCTGGCGGAGAGCCCTCCCGGGGTGGGCCGCATGTATCCGGGTAGGGACGCCTCCCAGGCAGAAACACCGGAGGACTGGGCACGACGTGGACCCCTAGGTGGGTGTGGGGCACAACCCCAGGGTTCGGGTGGAAGAGGAGGACGGGGCAGAACCCCGGCCAGGCAGCGGCAGACCGGCCGGGTCTGCCCGACAGAGGCAAGGGAAAGGAACGGGCAGAACCACCGCCAGGCAGCGGCAGACCGGCCGGACCTGCCCAACGGAGGCAAGGGAAAGGAACGGGCAGAACCACCGCCAGGCAGCGGCAGACCGGCCAGACCTGCCCAACGGAGGCAAGGGGTAGGAACAGACGGAACCACTACCGGGCAGCAGCAGGTCGGCCGGCCCTGCCCGACGGAGGCAAGGGGTAGGAACGGGCATAGGTCCAGGGTGACCAACACAAAAGTCATGATAACAGCAAAATCAGGAAAGACCGGCAGACAGTGCGACTGTGTGAACAACACAAACGAGCGGAGAAGCGGGACCAGCGCATGGGAAGAAAGGTGGGGGAGAGGACCAACCTGGCAGTACTGGTACGGGGCAGAGAAGCATGATGAAGAGTAGGTCTGAGCCCAGGCAGGATAACAGAATGCAGAGAAGAGTTCGGAGCCGGCGGAGAACAGGAAGCAGAACAAAACGACCACCCTCCTGGTCCCAGTCCCAAGGCCCCTTATAAACACCTGCAGCTCAATGAGTTACAGGTGTGTCTCCTTGAGCCAGGAGGGTCCTAACTAGATCACGGGTGACAGGAGGAACAACTGCAGAGCCTGGAGTCCGGAGTCCGGAGCCCCCGGACCGGATCGAGACCCGGAACGCAGATTCCGGACCGGACCCTGACAGGAAATTAATGCTGGCGTAAACAGCTTTAAATTATCGGGCATTAACACATCACTTGTCCTGTCCTGGGCCCAGCACATATGCAATCATGAGACAGCAAAGACACTGGCATGCTTTCGTTAGGAGATTAAGGAGGTTTGGCTTGTCATTGAACACTCTAACAAACTTCTACAGATGTACTGTTGAAAGCATCCGGACTGGTTGTATATTGACCTGGTATAGCAATTCAAATGTGCAGGAACATAAGCTGCAGGGAGTAGTGACCTCAGCTCAATACTTCAGGGCCCCATCACTGGCAGTATCTACACGGGGCACTGACTCAAGAAAGCAACACCTATCATCAAAGATCTCCAAACCATTCCATTTTTGCAGCTACCATCAGACAGGATCCAAGCAAGAGGACAGAAAAGCAAACAGATAAGGTACCTGTTGCTTTTATGCTGCAAGTTAGGTCAGCAGAACATTCAGATAAGGTTTCAGGGCATATTGTCTACAGCATGTCCGAGTGCATATTTCCTGTTTAAAGTGTGTGACCCAGCTCACCCAAGAATAATGTGCAATATTTTTGCTTGCTGGAAATTTCTTGAACTCCAAAACCATTCCATGCCATCAAAAAAATGTTTCCTATCCACGGGTAAGATAATGAACATGTAATTAATTGGAAACTATATCTTTGTCACTTGTTGGAAACAATGATTTGTCATATATCATTGTGTTGGCTTGGTGAGAATGCTGAAAGAATGTAGTATATGTAGTATGCCATAACAAGTTAATGTATATAAGGGAATCCAATTTTGGAACTTCAGTAGGATGTAGTCCAGCCATCAACAAAAACTCTTTATTTTTCTGCCATAAATTAAGTCCACCACAAATTAGGCAATTTGATCACTTGTACTTGTTTTCCCAGACCACACTTGCATTTGAATCAGATTCTGCAGTATTTGTAATGCCAAATAAAATTACTCAAAGGTGAAATACTGCTTTAATGCTTCAACACCATTAATGTTGAATGTAGTGCAATGAAAATATTTTTAAAAATAAAATAATATGCTGCAAAAAAGTTATATCTTCACTCACCTTTTTCAGAACTATTTAGAAAAATTTAATTTGGGGATTTGAGTTCAATTCTTAATCATTAATATATAATCAGTATTGATAATGCAGTATTTACTTTTTTATAAGTGCAACCTTTCATTCATAATGGATATGTCAAGCCAAATAATAAAAATCCCACATGGCTATTTCCAAAAGTACCATGGTATCCCCTACTATCTTAGGTAACATCACAAGAACAGTTGCATTGACGATTAATTTTATCTGCTATTTGTGTTATCTGGCTCTGCATTTGTCAGCTTCAAACACAATATCCTGGAGCAACTAAAAAAGCCAGCAAGAGTATTTGTCTGAAATGGTGCTTTCAGAGTATAAAGGCTTTGAGAAACTGACAGACTAATTCAATCCTTTAGGAGCATGTTTACCTGTTTCGTAATATGAAAGAATCCACATTCCACATGTGTGGGATGGTGGCACAGAACTGAGAGCATTGTAACATCCTTGGAACTGGAGCTGTTCCAGGACATCTGCACCACAATCTTCACAGTGGTTCATTATTGTGGACTTGAGTTCTCTAACGAATGCCCAAAGAGTGCAACAATACAGGCTTTCATTGAACTTAAGTTTTCTCAGTTGATAAGCTCACAAGGTTATTGTTCAAACTACGAGGAAAATACTAAGTCTTGCCAAGGCCAATCCTGATCCATCTGATTGGCAGGCAGTGTGCCACAAAGCCCAGTAAATGAAAAAGGTTAAAACAATAGCGAATACAGTGCAAAAATAAAATTGCTAGAAGAACTTGAAACAGCAAGCAGCACCTGTGGAGGCAAGGGAATGGTCGATATTTCTGTCAAGACCTGGCATCAAAACTGAGAACTGAGAGGGAATATAACCAGTAAATATATGCAAAAGTGAGCGAGGCTGATAGATCATGGTTAGAACCAGATTTACTTTGGGGTGGTGGGAGGAGAGTGACGATGAGCAGGTGAGGAGGGATTGAGTGTTAAAGCAGAGTCTGGTAAATGACAGGAGGAGAAGACAGATAAAAAAAAGTAACAGGGTGATAGAAAATCTGGTTGAGAGTGCCACCAACGCCTGTCACTCAATGTGACAAAAACAAAACAGCTGATCATCAGCTAAAGGAGGAAGAAGTTGGGGGTCCATGAGCAGTCCTCATTAGGGAATCAGAGATGGAGAGGGTCAATAGCTTTAAATGTCTTAGTTATCATATCAGAGCAATGTGCTTGTGATCAGAATATAAGTGCCGTCACAAGGGAGCCACAATGGTTAGCTCTAAGTTTGTGTACTTTGGCATGTTACCAAAAACTTCCTATAGATGCACAAAGGAGAGTATCCTAACTGGTTACATCACGGCCCAGGAACAGAAAAGTTCACAGAAATTGATGGATACAGCACAGTCTATCACAAGCAAATCCCTCCCCACCATTGAGCACATTTGCATGGAGTCCTGCCACAAGAAAGCAGTGTTCACCATCCAGGCTATGTTCTCTTCACACATGGCATGAGGTACAATACCACCAGGTTCGGGAACAGTTAATACCCCACAACCATTAGGCTGCTGAACAAGCATAGATAACTTCACTCACCACAACTCTGAACTGATTCTACAACCTACAGACCCACTTTCAAGAACACCTTACAATTCATGTTCTCAGTATTATTAATTTTATTTGCTCTGTTCGTCTTTTGCATATTGGTTGCTTGTCTTTTTCATGTATAGCTTTTCATAAATTCGATTGTATTACTTTATCTTCCTGGAAATACCTGCAAGAAAATTCATCTCAAGGTAGTATAAGGTAACATAAATGTACTTTAATAATAAATTTTACTTTGACTTTGGCAGAGCTGGATGGAGACGAATTGTGGTGGTGGTGGGGGAGTGGAATTGTAGAGACAGTGGCTGGTAGTTGATAGGTGGATCCAGGTAAGGGAGGGATGTTGGGCAGATGGAATTAGGTGAAGGTGGATGGATGTTTGGATGTTTCTCTCTCCAGATTGTTTCAGTTTCACTCCTGGCAGTCCCCCTTCATGGGCTCTGAAGTCAAGAATGCAAAATAAATGCTGCCTGTACCTGGCCTAATTAGTGTCCAAAGAAAAGCTAAATGAAACAACTTCCAGCTCCATATAGTTCAGCTTTTATCATCCTTGCAGCCACAAAATACTATCATATTGTACTTGTGAGCTAATAACAAGAATCTACAGCAGACTTAAAAATGGCTTGAGTAAAACTGAAAAGCTGGAATGCTTTGTGATCCAAATCGCAATTTCTCTCCAGAAGATGCTGGTTTACATCATGTTATGTCTCAAAGGACAGTACTCTATGGTATTACTCTCTGGAAAAAAAAAATCAACCTAACTCATATAAGTACTTTCTACATAGAGAGCTTTTTTAGAAAGTTCGTTATCTGATCATTGAGTTTAAACCCACCACACTCAACCTTTCAAAATCCATCCCTAGTCCTACAGCTCTGAATAGGGTGAGATCTTCCAATTCCATTTCTGTTTTTGGTATCTCATTATTAATGGGTAATAATTCAGAAGGCATGCTTTGTTTTAAAATGAAAAATCATGGCAATACTGAGAAAATAGATTCGCTGACATAGACTTTTTGTACAAGAAAAAAGAAAGCTTTTGGTGAATGCCTAATAGATGTGACAAGGTATTGTGACCAAACCTTCCAGATTTCTATGGAATGGTTTTTGATGGACTCTCATTCATTGTCTCTTTGGGGGCAGTGTGGGGGTGGACGCTTTCTGCTGGAACAAGTAGGGGAAAGGAGAGGGGAGAGGGTTGATGCTTTGCTGCTGGAGGGGGAGCTTTGAGTTCTGACGTTTTTCTGTCATTTGTTCTTTGGGATTTTTCTTCTGTTTTGTGGATGTCTGTGAAGAGTAAGTATTTCAGGTTGTATACCGTATTCATTCTCTGATATTAAATGGAACGATTAAACAGTAAATCTTTTATTTCTGTGAGAGGGCAAGATTAAGGAATGATGTGTTCTGGGATGTGACAACTTTAGTACAGGTATGCACATTAGAGTTTCTTCTTGCTGGTGCCAAGGTATCCTTTTCAGTCAGGTTTTGCACTGTCGTACTTTGTAACATCACTAAATAGATATCACATTTTAAATCCTGGCAAGAGCAGCTGATATCCTTTTCAAAGGGAGTTTAATACAAGTATGTAAAATGGTGCATTTTGGGAAGTCAAAGCAGGATAAGAGTTTCACAATGAAAGATAGGGCCCAGTGGTAAATTGTAGAAAAGGGAGACATTAGTTCTACGACAGGTAGAGAAGCATAATGAAGAAGATTTTTGGCACACAGGTTTGACCAGTCAGGACAGTGAATATAAAAGTTGGAATAACATGTTGCAGTTGAACAAGAGGCTGCACTTGGAAAACTCTGTTCAGTTTTAGTCATGCTGCTTTAGGAAAGATACTATTAAGCTAGAAAGAGTGCAGAAAAGAATTACAAAGATGTTGATAGGACTGGGTTTTGGGGAGAGGTTGGGCAGGCTTTGACTTTATTCATTGGAGTATAGGAGACTAAGGCTACGTCTACACTAGGCCGGATAATTTTGAAAATGCTGGTTTCGCATAAAAATGATAGGCGTCCACACTAGGCCTTTTTTAAAGTATCTCTGTCCATATTAAAATGGATATTTCGGTGAATCTCCTCCTGCTGGGCATGCGCAGGACACGTCTATCAAAACCAAGTGACATATTTGGTGTTGAATCTCGCCGTGAAAGACTTGGTACGTGTTTGTGTAGTTACAGACGAGAAAAACTTAAACAACGGACAGCTGTTGGCTCTCGCGCAGTAGGACTTAAAACTAAAAAAAACAAATATTGGAGCATATGGAGGCAACCAACAGGAAGTTCATGGACAGTATGACCCAGCTGACGACAAACATTGAAAAACTGACTTACTCTGTTGCATTAATAAAGCACCTTGTCAAATGTGTAAAACATGTCTGCATCAGTATTATCTTGTATTTCCATACAATGTTACATTAGGCTGTTACACTTCTATTGTCAGAGAAGTACTTGCATAAATAGGTAAACCACCTTCTTACAAGCAAGGACAGAAATCAGAGCAAAGTGAGCATACTTATTTATTCAGTAAATTATGGGTCAAAGTATTTGGTGAGTACATTTCTAACTCGTCTGGCTTCAGTCTCGCCGCCATCTGTTCTGAAATTGTTAGGCTGCGTTCAAGAAAACAATGAAATGGCATGCTGCCATCACCATCTGGTCTGGCACGTCATGACAGCGTTTTTAGATTTCTCCAGTTACCCCATCCACATTGCTCCGGCCAATCCAGCGTTTTCAAAGTTACACGCACTGGAGAGCGTTTCTGAAAAGCTCCGTTTTCGGGGGACGAGAAAAAGCTTTGGTTACAGATTTATCTGGTGTAGTGTGGACGTAGCCTGAAGGTATATAAAATTATGAGGAGCACAAAAATGGTAAAAGCATATGATCTTTTTCCGATGTTTCTGGAACGATGAACTAGAGAGCATAGGTTTAATGTGAGGGAGGAAAGACTTATTAGGAATCTGAGGGATGACTGTTTCACATGGAGGATAGTATATATTTGGAGGCCACTCAGTGTATGTCTGTGGTTTTCTACCGCTGCAGTCCATCCACTTCAAGGTTCGACGTGCTGTGCTGCACACCACTGTTGTAACCTTCCTGTTAGCTTGAACTACTCTAGCTATTCTCCTCTGACCACTCTCATTTTACCCACAGAACTGCTGCTTACAGGATTCCTTTTTTGTGTTTGTCGCACCATTTTCCGTAAGCCTTGACTGTTGTGCAAGAAACTCCCAGGAGATCAGCAGTGTCTAAGATACTCAAACTTCAGATTCTGGAATCATTCAATGGTCAAAGTCACTTAGATCACTTTTCTTCCCCATTCTGATGTTTAGCCTGAACAGCAAAGATTGAAGTATATATATTATCTAAGTATGTATACAGTAAACAGCCCTGAGATTTGTCCCCCAGCAGGCAGCCACTAAACAAAGAAACACCATAAAACCCATGTAAAGAAAATAACAAACACCCAACATAGAACATAGAACAATACAGCACAGTACAGGCCCTTCAGCCCACCCTTAAACCCTGCCTCCCATATAACCCCCCACCTTAAATTCCTCTAAATACCTGTCTAGTAGTCCCTTAAACTTCACTAGTGTATCTGCCTCCACCACTGACTCAGGCAATGCAATCCACGCACCAACCACTCTCTGAGTAAAAAGCCTTCCTCTAATATTCCCCTTGAATTTCTGACCCCTTACCTTAAAGACATGTCCTCTTGTATCGAGCAGTGGTGCCCTGGGGAAGAGGCACTGGGTGTCCACTCTATCTATTCCTCTTAATATCTTGTATACCTCTATCATGTCTCCTCTCATCCTCCTTCTCTCCAGAGAGTAAAGCCCTAGCTCCCTTAATCTCTGATCATAATGCATAATGATGATATGCATAATGGCTCTTAAACTCCATCCGTTGACTTAAGAAAGCTTATGGAGTATTACCTTTCATAACTACCCTATCTACTTGTGAGGCAACTTTCAGGGATCTGTGGACATGTACCCCCAGATCCCTCTGCTCCTCCACACTACCAAATATCCTGCCATTTACTTTCTACTCTGCCATCTGCCACTTCTCAGTCCACTTCTGCATCCTATCAATGTCTCTCTGCAATCTTCGACAATCCTCTATACCGGGGTCGGCAACCCGCGGCTCCGGAGCCGCATGCGTTTCTTTCATCTCTGTGCTGCGGCTCCCTGAGGCTTTGGAAAATAAATGATGAGTATTTAATTAAAATGTATTTTATGTTAGTTTGTTAGTTTTTGAAATGTAATTCTAAATTTGAAGATTATGGTGATCTTGTACAATCTAAATAAAACGTTGTGGCGACCCATTTCCTGGCACATCCGAACCAGGCTCACAATTAGCCAGCGTTCTGACTAAGGGAGATAGCCTACGGGGGTTTGTGAGTACGTGTCTTTTGGAGCATCCGTGCCCACGGGGGGGGAGGGTTGAGGGAGGCTTAAAAGCAAGGCTGTTTAGTTCGAATAAAGTTATCTTTGACTGCAGTTTACCGACTCCGTGTCGTTATTTTAGCGCTGCATGTAGCACACCGCTACAACGTGTTTTTTATCGCTATTAATATGTCACCACTGCCAAGGCCTGACACCCGCCACTCCCCTAAGCATCGATCCATCCCTACTGAATACAACTGCATTGACAGGTGTGAGTCAACCTGATCTTGAGATGGAACTGGCCGACACAGCCGACAAAGACATATGGGTGTCCAAGTTTAGACGCTTGACAGCAGACCTTGAAGATGTTGCCCGTCAGAAGGCCGTTCTTGCTCAGATGGAGTGATATTGAAAACCTCCCCAAACGGACAAACTTGTGTTCGAAACATGGAATGCTATCCCCGACATTTATGTAAACATTAAAAAGTATGTGCTTGGAGTCCTGTCGATCTTTGGATCCACATATGTATGTGAGCAGGTGTTCTCCAACCTGAACTTTATTAAAAACAAACATCGTGCACGCCTCACAGATGACAGCCTGCGATCCTGTGTAAAGATGAAGGTGACGTCATACAGCCCTGATGTGCAGACGTTCTGCGCTGAGGTCCAGAAGCAGAAATCAAATTAATCAAGTATGATAAATATTTTAATTGCCTATTATTTTACGTATATTCGTATTTTTTCATGGTTCAGTGAAATAGTCCTTTTATTTTTCAGGTTGACAGCTGGCTGACGTTATTTTTGGTTTGCTACTGGCAGACAATTTAAGTTCGGCATTTTTCATAAATACAAGAAGGACTCAAATAGACATTGAGTATTTTACTTAAAAGTAACCTTCAACCCAATGTCTTTTTTTCGGAGTTCAAAATGTTTTTGTTGCATGCAGAAATGTAATTTCATTTTCTCTGCAGGAGTTCATCGATTTCATAAATGCAACACATTACAGTTTGTTTATACATAGCATAAAGGCAAACAAAATGTTGTATGCAGTGTTATTTCATTTTAAATGTCAGATGGGTTTTGTGGCTCCCAGTGTTTTCTTTTCTGTGGGAAACGGGTCCATATGGCTCTTTCAGTGGTAAAGGTTGCCGACCCCTGCTCTATACTATCCACAACCTTTGTGTCGTCTGCAAACTTGCAAATCCACCTTTCTACCCCCAGGTTCAGGTTGTTAATAAAAATCACAAAAAGTAGAGGTCCCAGAACTGATCCTTGTGGGACACCACTAGTCACAACCCTCCAATCCGAATGTACTACCTCCACCACAACCCTCTGCTTTCTGCATGTAAGCCAATTCTGAATCCACCTGGCCAAACTTCCCTGGATCCCATGCCTTCAGACTTTCTGAATAAGCCTACCGTGTGGTACCTTGTCAAATGCCTTACTAAAATCCATGTACATCACATCCACTGTACTACCCTCATCTATATGCCTGGTCACCTGCTCAAAGACATGATCTGCCCTTCATAAAGCCATGCTGACTGTCCCTGATCAGACCATGATTCTCTAAATGCCTACAGATTCTATCTCTAAGAATCTTTTCCAACAGCTTTCCCACCACAGATGTAAGGCTCACTGGTCTATAATTACCTGGACTATCCCTACTAACTTTTTTGAACAAGGGGAGAACATTCGCCTCCCTCCAATCCTTTGGTACCATTCCCGTGGACAACGAGGACATAAAGATCCTAGCCAGAGGCTCAGCAATCTTTTCCCTCGCATCATGGAGAAGCCTGGGGAATATTCCATCAGGCCCCAGGGATTTATCTGTCCGAATGTATTTTAACAACTCCAACACCTCTTCACCCTTAATATCAACATGGTCCAGAACATCAACCTCACTCATATTGTCCTCACCATCATCAAGTTCCCTCTTATTGGTGAATACTGAAGAGAAGTATTCATTGAGGACCTCGCTCACATCCACAGCCTCCAGGCACATCCTCCCACATTTATCTCCAATCAGCCCTATCTTCACTGCTGTCAACCTTTTGTTCCTCACATAATTGAAGAATGCCTTGGAGTTTTCCTTTACCCTACTCTGCAAGGTCTTCTCATGCTCCTTTCTTGCTCTCCTTAGCCCCTTCATAAGCTCCTTTCTTGCTACCCTATATTCCTCAATAGATTCATCTGATCCTTGCTTCCTAAACCTCACGTATGTTGCCTTCTTCCATCTGACTAGATTCTCCACCTCACTTGTCACCCATGGTTCCTTCACCCTACCATTCTTTATCTTCCTCACCGGGACAAATTTATCCCTAACATCCTGCAAGAGATCCCTAAACATTAACCTCATGTGCATAGTACAATTCACACCTGCAAGTTCTAGCCTTATAGCCTCATAATTTGCCCTTCCCCAATTAAAAGTTTTCCTGTCCTCTCTGATTCTGTCTTTTTCCATGATAACGTTAAAGGCCAGGGAGCGGTGGTTACTGTCCCCCAGTTGCTCACCCACTGAGAGATCTGTGACCTGACCCGGTTCATTACCTAATACTAGTTCTAGCATGGCATTCCCTCAGTCGACCTGTCAACTTACTGTGACAGGAATCCGTCCTGGACACACTTTACAAACTCTGACCTTTCTAAACCATTGGAATTAATCAAATGCCAATCAATATTAGGGAAGTTAAAGTCACCTATAATAATAACACTGTTATTTTTGCACCTTTCCAAAATCTGCCTCCCAATCTGCTCCTCAGTATCTCTGCTGCTACCAGGGGGCCTATAGAATACCCCCAATAGAGTAACTGCTCCCTTCCTGTTCCTGACTTCTACCCATACTGACTCAAAAGAGGATCCTGCAACATTACCCACCCTTTCTGTAGCTGTAATAGTATCCCTGACCAGTAATGCCACCCCTCCTCCCCTTCCCCCCACCCCCCACCCTCTATCCCTTTTAAAACACTGAAATCCAGGAATATTCAGAATCAATTCCTGCCCTGGTGCCAGCCAAGTCTCTGTAATGGCCACTACATCATAATTCCATGTATGTATCCAAGCTCTCATTACCTTCGTTCCTGATGCTTCTTGCATTGAAGTACATGCACTTTAGCCCTTCTACCTTACTACCTTTACACCCCTTATTCTGTTTCTCTTTCCTCAAAGCCTCTTCATATGTTAGATCTGGCTTTACTCCATGCACTATACTTGCAGCTTTCGCATGACCTTTATCCTCCTCCACCTCATTATCTGCTCTAACACTCTGGTTCCCCTCCCCCTGCAAATCTAGTTTAAACCCCCCCCCCCACCCAGAGCAGCACTAGCAAATCTTCCCACAAGGATGTTAGTCCCCCTCCAGTTCAGGTGCAACCCGTCCCGTCGGAACAGGTCTCACCTTCCCTGGAAGAAGGCCGAATTGTCCAGAAATGACACACACACGATACAGAAAGAACAAATGACACAAACAGCATAAAGTGAGCAATGAACAAGACAACACAAACAAAATCCAAAGGTGAAATCACGAACAATAATATTAGAAATGGAACTCAATAGAACTGTGATTGATCACAGAGTGCACAAGGCCTCTAAGTGCAGACTTAACATGAAGGAATATGTAAGGAAATAATCAACAGTCTGAGTCTTAAAAGAACAGCAGCAGCATTCCCGCTCACGTTTGGCGGAGAGCTTTAAAATCCCAGTTTCTGTAAAAGAGGGGTACTGCCTACCGCCAAGCAGAGTGGTCATCATGGGAGCAGTCGTCATCAAAGTAGTAAGGCTTTGGCTCAACAGGGCTTCAGCAAAAACAGGCAAGTTTTAGGTAAGTTCATTCCTTATTTCTTTTTTCTTATTTAACTCTTGAGAGAATAGGGGGTATGTCTGCAGAGCCAGTGTTCTGTTCGAGGTGTCAGATATGGGATTTGCAGGAGATGTCCAGCCTCCTTGTTAGCCACATCTGCACCAGGTACATCGAGATGCAGCTCCTTAGAGACCATGTTAGAGAACTGGAGCTGCAGCTCGATGACCTTCGGCTTGTTAGGGAAAGTGAAGCAGGGATAGACAGGAGCTACAGAGAGGTAATCAATCGAAGACTACAGGAGACAAATAAATGGATGACCATCAGGAGAGGGAAGCGGGAACATCAGATATTCCTCTCAACAATAAGTACTCCATTTTGAAAAATGTTGTGGGGGGGGGGGGGGGAACGACCTACTTGGAGGAAGCAACAGCGGCTGAACCCCTGGCAGTAATAGGGGACTCAATATTACTCAATGGAACTGAGACAGATTCTGTGGACAAAAAAAGGAAAGACAGATGGTAGTTTGCCTCTCAGGTGCCAGGGTCCTCCACGTTTCTGAACGCATCCACAATATCCTGGAAAGGTAGGGTGATTAGTCAGAAGTTGTGCTACATATTGGTACCAACAACATAGGTAGAAAAACGGAGGACGTCCTGAAAACAGAATACAGGGAGTTAGGAAGGAAGCTGAGAAGCAGGACCTCAAGGGTAGTAATCTTGGGTTTGCTGCCTGTGCCATGCAACAGTGAGGATAGGAGTAGAATGAGGTAGTAGATAAATGCATGGCTGAAGAATTGGAATGGGGGCAGGGATTCAAATTTCTGGAAAATTGGGATCTCTCCTGGGGCAGGTGGGATCTGTGCAAAAGTGACAGGTTGTACTTGAATCCGAGTGGTACCAATGTTCTTGCGGGCAGGTTTGCTACAGCTGTTGGGAGTGGTTTAAACTAATATGGCGGGGATGGGAACCAGTATGATAGAGCTGAGGATGAGCCAGCAGGTTTACAATAGATGATGGATGTAACATGAATGTGAGGAAGGACAAGCCAATGATTGGGTACAAATGCAGACAGAGCAAAGAGTTAAATTGTATCACAGAGGCAAAATTCAAAAGGGCAAAGAATGCAAGACTGAAGGTACTGTACTTAAATATATGTAGCATTCACTATAAGGTGCACAAACTTGTGGCGCAGTTAGAGACTGGCTGGTATGATGTTGTGGACGTCACTGAGTTGTGGCTAAAAAAATGTCCATAGCTGGGAGCTTAACAAAGGATATACTTTGTATCGAAAGAACATGCAGGAATGCATAGGTGAAGGTGTGGCTCTTTTGGTAAGAGATGGAATTGCATCTTTAGAAAGAGGTGACATAGGGTTAGAGACTGTTGAATCTTCGTGGGTGAAGTTAAGAAACTGCAAGTGTGAAAATACCATTATGGGAATCATACATGGGCCTCTAAATAGTAGCCAAGATGTGGGGTTGAGCTTGCAAAGAGTGCTGGAAAAGGCATGTTATAAGGGTAATTACACAATTGCAATGGAGGATTTCAAAATGCAAGGGGATTGGGAAAATCATGCCAGTGTCAGATCACAAGAGAGGGAATTTGTTGAATGCCTACTTAGAGCAGTTGGTGTTTGAGCTTACTCGAGGAAGGGCTATCTTAGATTTTGTTTTGTGTAATAACCGAGATCTTATCCGGGAGCTTAATGCAAAGGAACCCTTAGGAGGCAGTGATCATAATATCATTGAATTCATATTGCAATTTAAGAGGGAAAAACATTAGTCACATCTATCAGTATCACAATGGAATACCGGGAATTACAGAGGCATGAGAGAGGAGCTTGCCCAGGTGGATTGGAGGAGGATACTGGCAGGGATGATGGCAGAGCAGAGATGGCTGAAGGTTCTGGGAATAGTTCACAAGGCACAGGATAGGTATGTCCCACAGAAGAAGTTCTCAAATGGCAGGGGTAGATAACACTGGCTGACATGGGAAGTAAAAAACTGCATAAAAGCTAAGGAAAGGGCATAAAAAGCAGCTAAAGTGAGTGGGAAGTTGGATGATTGGGAAGCTTGTAAACTCCAATAAAAGGCAACTAAAAAAGCTATAAGTGAAAAGATGAAATATGAGGGCAAACTAGCCGATAGTATAAAGCAGGATACTAGAAGCTTTTTCAGTTATATAAAGAGCAAAAGGAACGTGACAGTTGATATTGGACCACTGGAAAATGATGCTGGTAAGATAGTAATTGGGGGACAAAGAAATAGCAGAGGAACTTAATGGGTACTTTGCATCAGTCTTCACTGTGGAAGACGTTAGCAGTGTGCCAGAGGTCCATGAGCGTCAGGGAATAGGAGTGTTTTTATAAAGGGAAGTCTTGCCTTACAGTTCCTCAAAAAAGTAACAAGTAGAGTGGACAAAGGAGAGGCGATGGATGCCATTTACTTGGATTTTCAAAAGGCATTTGATAAGGTGCCACACATGAGGCTACTTAACAAGATAAAATCCTATTTTACAGGAAAGATAGAGGAATGGCTGGAGGCAGCGAGTGGGAATAAAGGGGGCCTTTTCTAGTTGGCTGCCAGTGACTAGTGGTGTTCCTCAGGGGTCAGTATTGAGACCGCGACTTCTCACATTGTTTGTCACTGATTTGGATAATGGAATTGATGGCTTTGTGGCAACGTTTGCAGATGAGACAAAAATAGATGGAGGGTATTTGGTGCTGAGGAAGCAATGTGATTGCAACAGGACTTAGAAAAATTGGAAGAATGGGCAAAAAAGTGGCAGAAGGAATTCAGTGTTGGGAAATGTTTGATAATGTATTTTGGTAAAAAGGAACAGTAGTGTGGACTATAATCTAAATGGGGAGAAGGTTCAAACATTAGAGGTACAGAGGGACTTAGGAATCCTCATGCAAAACTTACGGAAGGTTAACTCAGTGGTCGAGTCTGTGGTAAAGAAGGCAAATGCAATGTTGCCATTTATTTCAAGGAGGAATAGAACATAAAAGCAAGGAGATAATGCGGAGCCTGTACAAGACACTAGTCAGGCCACGCTTGAAGTATTGTCAATAGTTTTGGGCCCCATATCTCAGAAATGATGTGTTGTCATTGGAGTGAGTCCAGAGGAGGTTTACAAGAAAGATTCCAGGAATTAAGGGATTAACATATGAAGAACATTTGGCAGTTTTGGGCCTGTACTCACTGGAACTTAGAAGAATGTGGTGGGGGGAATCTTACTGAAACCTACCAAAAGTTGAAAGGACCAGATAGGGTGGATGTGGAGAGGATGTTTGCTGTGGTAGGGATATCCAGAACTAGAACACACAGCTTCAAAATTGAGGGGTGACCTTTTAGAATGAAGGTAAGGAAGAAGTTTATTAGCCAGAGAATAGTGAATAGACAATAGGTGCAGAAGTAGACCATTCGGCCCTTCGAGCCTGCACCACCATTTTGAGATCATGGCTGATCAATTACTATCAATACCCGGTTCCTGCCTTGTCCCCATATCCCTTGGTTCCCCTATCCATAAGATACCTATCTAGCTCCTTCTTGAAAGCATCCAGAGAATTGGCCTTCACTACCTTCCAAGGCAGTGCATTCCAAACCCCCACAACTCTCTGGGAGAAGAAGTTTTTCCTTAACTCTGTCCTAAATGACCTACCCCTTATTCTCAAACCATGCCCTCTGGTACTGGATTCTCCCAGCATCTGGAACATATTTTCTGCCTCTATCTTGTCCAATCCCTTAATAATCTTATATGTTTCAATCAGATCCCCTCTCAATCTCCTTAATTCCAGCGTGTACAAGCCCAGTCTCTCTAACCTCTCTGCGTAAGACAGTCCAGACATCCCAGGAATTAACCTCGTGAATCTATGCTGCACTTCCTCTACAGCCAGGATGTCCTTCCTTAACCCTGGAGACCAAAACTGTACACAATACTCCAGGTGTAGTCTCACCAGGGCTCTGTATAAATGCAAGAGGATTTCCTTGCTCTTGTACTCAATTTCCTTTGTAATAAAGGCCAACATTCCATTTGCCTTCTTCACTGCCTGCTGCACTTGCTCATTCACCTTCAGTGACTGATGAACAAGGACTCCTAGATCTCTTTGTATTTCTCCCTTACCTAACTCTACACTGTTCAGATAATAATCTGCCTTCCTGTTCTTACTCCCAAAGTGGATAACCTCACACTTATTCACATTAAACGTCATCTGCCAAGTATCTGCCCACTCACCCAGCCTATCCAAGTCACCCTGAATTCTCCTAACATCCTCATCACATGTCACACTGCCACCCAGCTTAGTATCATCAGCAAATTTGCTGATGTTATTTTTTATGCCTTCATCCAAATCATTAATGTAAATGGTAAACAGCTGTGGTCCCAATACCGAGCCCTGTGGCACCCCACTAGTCACCACCTGCCATTCCGAGAAACACCCATTCACTGCTACCCTTTGCTTTCTATCTGCCAACCAGTTTTCTATCCATGTCAATACCTTCCCCCCGATGCCCTGAGCTTTGATTTTACCCACCAATCTTCTATGTAGGACCTTATCAAATGCCTTCTGAAAATCGAGGTACACTACATCCACTGGATCTCCCCCGTCTAACTTCCTGGTTACATCCTCGAAAAACTCCAACAGTTTAGTCAAGCATGATTTACCCTTGGTAAATCCATGCTGGCTCGGCCCAATCCTATCACTGCTATCTAAATATGCCACTATTTCATCCTTAATAATGGACTCTAGCATCTTTCCCACCACTGATGTCAGGCTGACAGGTCGATAGTTCTCTGTTTTCTCCCTCCCTCCTTTTTTAAAAAGTGGGATAACATTAGCCATTCTCCAATCCTCAGGAACTGATCCTGAATCTAAGGAACATTGGAAAATGATTACCAATGCATCCGCAATTTCCAGGGCCACCTCCGTTAGTACCCTAGGCTGGGGTCAGCCTTCAGTCCCATCAGTCTTCTCATCACTGTTTCCTTCCGAATGTCAATCTGTTTAATTTCCTCTGTTACCCTATGTCCTTGGCCCATCCATACATCTGGGAGATTGCTTGTGTCTTCCTTAGTGAAGACAGATCTAAAGTACTCATTAAATTCTTCTGCCATTTCTCTGTTTCCCGTAATAATTTCACCCAATTCATTCTTCAAGGGCCCAGCATTGTTCTTAACTATCTTCTTTCTCTTCACATACCTAAAAAAGCTTTTGCTATCTTCCTTTATATTTCTGGCTAGCTTGTGTTCGTACCTCATTTTTTCTCTCGGTATTGTCTTTTTAGCTAAGTTCTGTTGTTCTCTACTTCTCCTGACCCTATGTCCCCCTTTGCAAAGGACTGAATCTCATTCCTCACCAACAGGGCCACCCCACCCCCTCTGCCCACATTTCTGTCCCTACGATAGCACGTATACCCTTGTACATTCATTTCCCAGGTCTGATCTCCCTGCAGCAATGTCTCTGTTATCCCAACAACATCATAGTTACCCATTCTCACCTGGGCTTCAAGCTCATCCTCCTTATTTTTGTGGAATCTGTGGAATGTTCTGCCACAGACTGTGGTGGAGTCCAAGTTCAGGGGTATATTTAAGGTGGAAGTTGATTGTTTCCTGATTGGTCAGGGCATCAAAGGATATGGCAAGAAAGCAGCTGGATGGGGTTGAGTGGGATCCAGGATCAGCCATGATGGAATGGCGGAGAAGACTCAATGAGCTGAATGGCCTAATTCAGCTACTATGTCTTATATTATCGTCTTATGGGCATTGAGTAAATTAAATTGAAACCATACTCGAGGGAATTAGAGTGCCGAAACAATGATGTCTATCGCTATTCAGTCTGGATCATGACAGAACAGCCTCGCCTCAGCCAGCTGCTGCTGACCCAGGGCAGTCAGGATGGTGCTTGTGTACGTCCTCTACCAAGGTAGAGTCCAGGATGTTCCATGAAGGAATCCAGCTTCTTTTTTCTGGGCCATATCACTCCCAATGCAAGGGTTACTACCTTTTACCTCGAATAATGCCAGTGTTGAAAAATCACCAGACTGTGTACGTAGGTTGTCTCTCAACAATTCTGGGAGACAGAGGAGGTTTGGGAACTGGAACCAATGGCTGGCACTGCAGTGCTTGCGGTGGGATGTGTGTGTAACCCTCTCACCAGGGTTCATATACAGACTTGGTTCGTTAGCTAACTCTGCTAATAGTCACGTAACTCAGCCACCTTTCATGAACAGTATATACCTAGGATCAGTATGATTTGGGGTTCAACCAAACAGGAACCTCAATATGAGTGAATGCTGTGTAAATGCTTCCCATACACAGTTACCGGCAGCCCAGAAATAACAGAACGTACATCAGCATAAAATTATAAAGAATGTATATTTACTAAATATTCATCTTTAACAAACAGTTACAGAAAAAAAAAGAAAAGGGCCCATTACAGATAAACCAGTCCAATGTGCATATAACAATAGAGCAACAAGGAGTGCATCTTTTTATTCACACGCTGGATCGATGGTCTGCATGAAAGCACCCACCGCATACTGAACTCCCCTCAAAGAGCATTTTGAACAAACTGGCTCTCTCAGGAGTATTGGCCCTTCATCCACACAAAGCACTTCTTGCAATGGGGACTCTCCTTCTAATGGCATTCTTGGCATCTTCCCTTGTCCCCCACTCCACAGCACCCGCCTGAAGACCCCAAATCACAATCCTGACAGGCTGACATATATTCCTTAGTTGGACAACATGGCTCCTTGCCTTAGATGAAGCCAAAGCACTCCTTCCAGCAGGACACACAGCTTTTACAGAGGACTGCTAATAGAAACTACCTCACAGCATGGCAGGAGAAATCGTAACATGGGGAATGTGGGGTGAATCCACATTGTGCTCAGGAGTTAGAGGCAATAAATAACTGGGTTGATGCACCTCAGGATCCCAGGAATGTAACAAAGGGCCATTTTTCTGGATTGTATTTGCATGGGGAGATCTCTCTAGTTGAGAGCCAGACCCGATGACCAGAAAGAAGTGCTCATCCATCTTCTCCAGCAGTTCACCTGGTCTTGTTATTGCTGTGAATTGACCAACAGCATCTCTGTTGTCTTAACCCATTTCTGGCAATACCTTTGGACCAGTTGGCCTGCTGACAGAACACCCACCTCTGCTTCTTGTTCTGGGAATAGTACCCAAATTAGCATTCGAAAGGGGACATGCAAATAGAGGAATGATGAAGTGTGCTGTGTGGAAGCTCCACCCAGATCAGGCTGTCATTCCAGCTGGTATGGTTCCCCAAAGCTAGAGAGCTGAGTGTTCTTTCAAGGTCCTGGTGGAGCCTCTCCATTTGCTCATGGTTTGCGGATGGAACCCGGAACACAGACTGGCAGAGGCCCCATTGAGCTCACAAAAAACCTTCCAAAACCTAGAGACAAACTGGGGGCCACGATCAGAGACAGTCATGGGGGAAACCGTGAATCCTGAAGACATGCTGTAACATCAGCCTGACGGTCTCCAAAGCAGATTATATTTAAGGGATGCAAAATGGCAGTCCTTGAATAACCAGTCTATCACCACTATGATTACTGAATCACCTCGAGATGCTGGAAGACTGGTGACAAATTCCATAGAAATGTGGGACCAAGGGGGAGAAGGAATAGGGAGAGGCTGAAAAAGACATTGAACTGGGCTTGGGTTCTTTATTTTGTGTTCACACACTAAGACAGATTTCCAGGCAGCTTTAGTCAGGCCTGGCCAGCAGTAACATCTCTTAATGAACTCCAGGGCACAAGCCACCCCTGGATGCCCAGCCAGGTTCAAAACATGTAACTAGATAAACACCTCCAAATGAACAGGAACGAGAAAACATCCAGGAGGACCCGGATCTGCCCCATGTTGCTCTTGGGCTTGGAGCACTATCATCGTTTCCAGTAGATGGGTGCCACAACTGTAGAGCTGGGAAGTATTGTTGAAGGGTTCTCTTCCCATTTAGGAGCTACTGAAGGCATGTCGAGAGTACTCTTGGAGGATGTCTCAGAGTAAACTCAGCAAGTGAATTGGGAAGTAACTCAGAAGGTGTCTTAGACCCTTTTGGAGGCATTTCTTTTTGCACTGGTTTGACCAACCCATAGTAACGGCAGTAATCCAATTGACTCTCAGGTTATGGAATGAGAGCCAGGGATGACCCAGAATGAATGATATTTCTGGGGAGCCAATGAGATAGAGCTGGATTGACTCTGTATGCTGGCCAACCTTGAGCTTGAGCAGGGATGTTTAGTTGTTGACCTGCCTCAGCCAGGTCTCCCATCAAGGGCTGTGGCAACAAACTGCTGAGAGAAATTCAAAACGTGGATTTTGAATCCACTGGCCAGTCCAAGGTCCAAAAAGAAATTCCCTACTGCACCAGAGTCAATAAAGATGGCTAGGGAATGTTTTTGGTCTCCCAATGAAAGCGACCAATTGTAATGGAGCTGAACCAGGAGTCAGGGTAGCAACCGTCGCAGCCCTCCCTCCACTGGACAGTCCTGGGTGTTTCCCAGCAGCTTGGGACAAGAGGTCCAATAACATCTGGCCTCTCCACAGTAAATGCAGCACCTCTCTATCCTTCTTCTCTCTCAGTCGGCTCAAGAGGGCCTAGTCGGCCCATTTGCTTAGGCTCCTCAGAGGCAGGGATTTGCAACGGTCAAGGAGGAGCCCTACGTCGGGGAATAGGAGAGGGCAGAGGAGAGTCGGGACGGGGAGGGGAAAGAGTCTCTTTGGAATAATCCCCTTTGTCTATCCCTTTTCTTTTGTATTAATCGATTATTGAGTCATATCTTCAGGTCCATAAGAAACAGAGCAGTTAGTGCTTCCATATTCCAACTGGTCTCTGTGGCTAAGATATGAAATTCCATGGAATAATCGGCCACAGACCGATTTCCCTGGTGCAAGTTGACGAGTGCTGTCACAGATCCATGACCTCTGGCAGGGTGGTAGAACACCCTGCTCAAATTCTCTGAAAAGAGGTCTGCACTTGCACAGATGGGTGAATCCTTCTCCCAGAGTATGGTGACCCAGTCAAGGGCTCTTCCAGTAAGGAGTGAGATGATATAGGCTACCATATTGTATTCTGACAGGAATTTGGATGACTGTAACTCAAAGGTGAATGAGCATGTACCAGGAATCCACAGCATACTTTTGGGTTACTCTCATACTGCTCAGAAGCTGGTGGATGCAGCAATCTCTCATGAATATTAATGGAGTCTCTAGCTTGAACTTGCCCAGAACTGGCAGGTGCCCCAGCCAAACTCGGATCCTACTTACTGGAGTCAGCGAGTTTCTGGAGAGTAATGAGGATCTCCTGAAGCATATTGTCATGTCTGCCTGCAGTTGGTCCTTGGTAGGCCAATGAAGTTCGCAGATATACATATTGAGCTGGGCTCATGATGGCTCAATTGTGCTGTAAAGAGAGAGCTATGGATGGTGGTGAGTCCAAGTGCTGAGCAAGGTCTAGAATTAACTCAGACTCAAAATAAACAAGATGACACAAATGAAATCCAAAGGCAAAAGCACAAACAGCAGTACTAGAAAGGGAAGTCTTACAATTGTGCTCCGAGTAGTATAGACCTTCCACGAAGGAATGTGACAGGTAATAATTGGCAGTCTGGGTCTTAAGGGGACAGCAGCAGCTAACCACACTCCAAGGAGGTGGAGTGCCGAACTTGGATGCCTGCTGCTATTCAGTCGGGACCATGACACCGAGTCAGTTCAGTTTGGAGCTGTGTCAATGACTGAAGGCCTCATCCAGTTCTGCACCAAAGTGCCCTCTGATCAAATCGTGCAACTAGCAAAAGGAAGTAACCAGAACGCATGGAATATGAACCAGAGTCCTCCAAAAATGAGTCCACAACTGTGGAGCGCATTCAGCACTGAGGACATTAAATATCAAACCACAAAGTCCCCTAAAAAAGAGTACTACAGCCACGAGCCATACCAAGAGGCGATCGAATCTGCCCCCTCCTCCAATTGACTGCAGGCACAAGGTGCTGAACACCTGCTTCTCTTCTGCTCCTGTCCTAATCCATTTCAATCTGCTCAACTTTTTATTCGGCGAGGAGTAATAGAACCTACCTTGGGTTTACGTTCCGCCATTAAGAAATGACGGCCACACAATCCAGACAGACATATTTTATTGATCCCGAGAGAAATTGGGTTTTGTTACAGTTGCACCAATTAAGAATAGTGTAGAAATATAGCAATATAAAACCATAAATAATTGAATAATAAGTAAACTATTCCAAGTGGAAATAAGTCCAGGGCCAGTCTATTGGCTCAGGGTGTCCACTCCAAGCGAGGAATTGTAAAGTTTGATGGCCACAGGCAGGAATTACTTCCTATGACGCTCAGTGTTGCATCTCGGTGGAATGAGTCTCTGGCTGAACGTACTCCTGTGCCTAACCAGTACATTATGGAGTGGATGGGAGTCATTATCCAAGATGGCATGCAACTTGGACAGCATCCTCTTTTCAGACACCACCGTCAGAGAGTCCAGTTCCACCCCCACAACATCACTGGCTTTACGAATGAATTTGTTAATTCTGTTGGTCTCTGCTACCCTCAGCCTGCTGCCCCAGCACACAACAGCAAACATGATCTGCTCCAAACCTTGCCAAATTCCCCAGGAGATAGCAAAAGCATTAGATCATTCAGTCGGCCCAAAAGCACATTAACAAAATGGCAATCAATGTCAGATCCGAAGAAGCAGAAGCAGTTTCATAAGCTGTCTGCAGGATGTCCCCGTTAATGACCTGAACCTCTTGACCATGTCTGCTTGTTTTTATGCATTGAGTTGCTGCCAGCTGACTGGCTGATTAGATCTTTGCGTTGGTGTATGGGTGTACGTAATAAAGTGGTCACTGAGTATATATGGAATGAGTTTCTGGACAAAGTTGAGACAGGTTCTCTAAAAACAGGGAAAATGCATTTGGACAAGTATATGCATAGCAAAGGCTTAGAGTAGACCAATATGGGTCAAACATGGCAAATGGGACCAGTTTATATGGGCATCTTGGTTGGCATGGGTGAGGTAAGATGAAGGGCCTGTTTCTGTGCTGTATTACTTGATGGCTCCTGGTTTTGAGCATTCCTCTCAGCAAGAGCACAAAGTCCTACATTGCTCAGATTAATGATTCTCTGAACCCAAGGGAAATCTAAAGCCATAGGGTTGTGTGCTTGAAAGTCAGAAAGAAATGAGCACAGAAAGAGAAGGAAGAATCATTGTGAATGGAGATGTGTGGAAAAAGAACAGCAGCTAGACAGAGCTACTGAAGATGAAACGCGCCACCTTCAGATGAAGTCATAAAAAAGTTTTTTTAAAAAACCTGCAAATGCTGTAAATCTTAAATGAAACTGAAAATGATAGAAATACTTGCAAGTCAAGCAGTTTCTGTGGAAAGTGAAACAGGTCAAAGACATTTAATCAGAAATAGGAATGAGAAAGAAGGGGGAAAGGTGGGGGAAAGGGAGGTCCCTGACAGGGTTAAAATAGGACACCTATGAGAATAGGCTGTGACAAAGTTATCTGGTCAATGAGTGAATGGGAGGAGTTCGAGAATGTGAACATAGGCGTAAAACACATAACATAGGCAAAAAAAACACAAAGAAAAGGTGGGCTGTGAAATGCAAATTAAGAGACATGGTCAGCAGATCAGGAGAGGGAAAAGGAAAACAAAGCAAGCAAGCTGAACAAATATCTCAGATGGTTGACTAATACAGGCAGAAATCTAGTTAACTAAAGTTGATGAATTCAGTTTCGAGTTTAGATAATGAAAGAGGAGGAGTGTGAACTGGGAGTGCCTGTGAATTTACTCTGAAGGAACTTGCTATGAGAACCATGGGGGAAGGGAGAATTACTACGTGCTCTTTTGGATTCCTGAAAATATAAATGTTGCTTGTTCTTCAGTTTAAAAAAAATCTTGACCGAGAGGTAAAAAAATCCTTAAAGCATATACCACATTTAAAAAATTAATTTCCAAGAAAATCATCAATATTCTACCTCAACAAAGATTTTCGTGTTACTTTTCGGGTTCATTGAGTTAATAATGTTTCTTCCTATTTGGCGACCCATTTCCTGGCACATCCGAACCGGTTCACAATTAGCCAGCGTTCAGGCTAAGGGAGATAGCCTACGGGGGTTTGTGAGTACAGAGCTTTGGAGCCTCTGCGCCACGGGTGGTAGGTTGAGGGAGGCTTAAAAGCAAGGCTGGGTATTTCGAATAAAGTTTTTCTTCGACTGCAGTTACCGACTCCGTGTCGTAATTTTAGCGCTGCATGTAGCACACCGCTACAACCACTTAATTTACTAAAGATGGTACGCATGGTATGTAAAACACCGCCGTTCAATCTTGCACATTGTTCCATCACGCAAACCATTATTTATTTCCTCGTATCCAATCTATCTAGGCTTGTTCATTTCATGTGATTATCTTTTGATCAACCTCTTTTCAAAAACTACATCTTTATGCGTTTTAACCGCATCAGATGAATGCATTCCCGTTGTGTAAAGGCTAGGCATCAGTATTACCTATACTTCTATGACTGATGTTGCATTTACGTACCCTGGGCTGAATTTCTGTCAGACATTCCAAAGCGCTTCCAGTAATAGGCACTAATTTCCCCGCCTGCAAAACAAACATTAATTACAGCCAGCCTGCTGCCATTATTGTATTACACCTTTCAGTTCAAAGAATTACTGTTCATTTATGTCATCTCAAGACACAAAAGATAGCAAGCAATTTAAGGAATCACATTTAAGTTGTACTTGACGAAACGACTGGGAGCAAAATACTGAAAAGAGAAAATATCTACATACTGTATATAACGCGGGATCGGTATCGTAGAACTTCCCCTTGTATACAGGTTTTAAGGGTTGGAGGACAGCCGGCATGACGAGTTTATTTTACAATTACGGTGACACTTTGTAGATTCCGATAGCAGGCGTCGCCCCCGCGGCCCGCTGCGGGATTTGGCTCTCCTCCTCTGGAATGTTGATCTTCACTGTCACCCGGCAACCAGCCGCACGTGAGCACTGGGCAACTGGCACCAGGAACCCAGGGGGCAGCGGGCGGAAACAGCTCAAACCCATGGCAGTGGCACAGATTACTGGGGGTCTTTAGGCAATCTTGCCCTTTTTACAATATTCGGAAACTGTAAAGTATCATAAATTATCCCATTTATTGCTGCTGGCGGGACCATATTTATCGCACGGCCATAGTTACCCTGTGAAGGTGGTAAATGACAACAATCTGCTTTTATTAAGGATGTATATCATCAACAGCGAGAATTGGTAATCTCAGAGAGGAGACACAAATAGACTGCTGATGTTGGAATGTAGAGTGATAGACAAAATGTTGGAGGAACTCGGTGGGTTCGGCTTCATCTGTGGAGGGAACTGGGCAGTTGATGTTTCAAATCAAGACTGAAAGATAGGGGAGGGTAGTAAGTTCTTTTGTTTACAGCTGCGCAGACCAACTACCGCTCTGAGCAGGAAATTTCTCTACAGTCGGAAAACACGCGGTACCTTAATAAAACATAGAAAAGAAAATTCCAGCGGTGCTGCAACAAAGGCTGTGTGCGCGAGCGCAGTTTAGAGGGAGCAGCGAAGGGTAGATACACGGGTATGAAGAGCAGAAGGGAGGAGGTGGAGCAAAAACTGGCAAGGGAGAGGTGAATGGATGATTGGCAGGTGGAGGAGGGGAAATGGAGATAATGGGAGATAAACAGGCGAAGGCAAGAAAGGGCTATCTGAACCTGATAAGAGAGGAAGGTGGAGGATGGAATCAAATGAGGGAGCTCGGTACAGATAGGGAGGGGAAAAGGGGGAAATGAAACAGGTTGGTGTGGCTGGGTGAGCATAGAAGGAAACAAACGGATCAGGAGAGTGAAAATGGACAAAGTATGGATTTTTATAAAGCCTTTTGTGATCTTAGGATAAAGCAAATCAATGAAAATGTATTTTAATCTATTCTCGCTTGCATTATGTGGAAAACCTAGCAGCCAATTTGCTGACCTCAGGCTGTCACAAGCAGTCAGATAAAGTACCAGATAACCTGGTTTAGTTATACTGATAGAGAGAGAGATAACTATTTGGAGGACTCTGCCCTCTGGTGAAAGATTGCCACGTCAGCCTTTGCCTGACTGTTATCCAAGACTTGATGCTTAACCTGCTGAGGAGTTACAAAATGGAAAGTAGAAGGAAGGATATTGATGAAGCAGCCAAATACCACTGGATGTAAGACACTGTCTGATGAGCCCCTGCAGAGATATCCTGGGGCTGGGATAACTGACCTCTGATACCAATAACCATAGAGATAAGTTATAAATCAAGCTTTCTAATCCATAAGTTAGACTGAGAGCATGAACAGAGAGACAAGTCTTGTCCTTTGAGCGTTTCAAGTAAAGAAGTACTCACCTACCCAGAATTAGAATCGGGTTTATTATCACTGACATATCATGAAATTCATTGTTTTGTGGCAGGAGTACAATGCTACAAATAAAGATACTATCAATTACAATAAGAAATATATTAAAAACTTTTACATTAAATAAGTTGTACAAAAAGAGGGCAAAATGGTGAGGTAGTGTTCATAAGTTGGTTCTTCGTCTGTTCAGAAATCTGATGGTGGGGGTGAAGAGGCTGTTCCTAAAATATTGAGTGTGTGTCTTCAAGCTACTTAGTCTCTGATGGTAGTAATCAGCAGAGAGTACATCTTGGGTGATGGGGGCCTTAGTGATAGATCCACCATATCCCATTTTATAGGGTGGTCCCAGGTTCGAATCCATCTGGCTCCTTGCATCCATGCAGGGTTGACTGTTGGGCTAGTTACTTGGCCTGGTTAAACAGTCAAATGCTAAAGAAATGGCAAGGTTGCCGCCCAATGTGCCAAACATGGTTTGGGGAGGAACTTTAAAGAAATTAAATACCATGTTATCTAAGAAAAGAGCATCTATCTGTCATGTAAGAATATTATTGCTGAGGGACAAGGAAATTGAAATAAGAGTGTTTTGACCTATAAGTAAGCCTGGACATGGAACATAGACATTAGGATGTTCTTGAAGCAGAATTTAAAAAGCTTAGCAGAAGGTCATGAAGATTGATCACCATTTCTATACGATGTTATTATTTTGTACCTATTCTCATCTGATTACACTATAAATATAATATTTGAATTTTAGCTTATTTAATGTTTGTACTGTGTCTTTGATCATAGTAGATTAATATACTATCGAATAAGACTATCTCTGTTCTCTGAGATTAAACTCAATATTTATAATACAGTCTTTAATGAGGCAACACAAGTGTTACATAGCATGGAAACAGTCACTTCATCCCAAATTACCAATCTATTTGCCTACTTCAGCTCACTCTACTCACCTTTGTTTGGACCATATCCCTCTAAAACTTTCCTATCCATGTAGCTGACTGTTAAAGTATATAATGTAAGATAATGTATGTATTCATCATTGGTGGGATTTGAATTCTTCTGCATTATCTGAAAAATGGGGGAAATGCCCCAGATGACCTACTTCAATTTTTTAACAGATTAAAAAACCATGCTGTCAGTAAATGTCAACTATGCAAAAATTAGTTTTATTCATTTTGCTTTATGAATAAGTGCAATGGTTTTCAACACTGCTGTTAACAGCATCTCTTCCACTTCATGCACATCTGCTCTTACCCCATCCTCCCGCCGTGCTACCTGTCATGGTCCTGGTCATTAATTCCCTATCTTGCTCCTAATTTTCTTTGATTATGATATTGTCTCTATCGTTAATTTCCCTAATTGCTTCCAATTCTCTTTACTGATGGCACACCTGGTTTCCATCAAAGACTCAGGCTACGTCCACACTACACCAGATAAATCCGTAACCGAAGCTTTTTCTCTTCACTTTTACTCTCCGTCCGCACTAAAATAGCGTTTTCATCCCCAAAACCGGAGCTTTTCAGAAATGCTTTCCAGGGTGTGTATTTTTGAAAATGCCACTTGGGCAGATCAGTGTGGATGGGGTAACCAGAGAAATCTGAAAACGCTGTCAGACAGCAGTGCGCCATTTCATTGTTTTCTTGAACGCAACCTAACAATTTCAGAACAGACGGCAACAAGACTGAAGCCGGAAGAGTTAGAAATGTACTCACCAAATACTTTGACCCATAACTTACTGAATAAATAAGTATGCTCACTTTGCCCTGTTTTCTGTCCTTGCTTGTAAGAAGGTGGTTTACCTATTTATGCAAGTACTTCTCTGACAATAGATGTGTAGCAGCCTAATGTAACATTGTAAGGAAATACAAGATAATACTGATGCAGACATGTTTCACACATTTAACAAGGTGCTTTATTAATGCAACAGAGTTATAGACAATAGACAATAGGTGCAGAAGTAGACCATTCGGCCCCTCGAGTCTGCACCGCCATTCTGAGATCATGGCTGATCATTCACTATCAATACCCAGTCCCTGCCTTGTCCCCATATCCCTTGATTCCCCTATCCATCAGATATCTATCCAGCTCCTTCTTGAAAGCATCCAGAGAATTGGCCTCCACCGTCTTCCGAGGCAGTGCATTCCACACCTCCACAACTCTCTGGGAGAAGAAGCTCTTCCTCAACTCTGTTTTAAAAAACTGACCTCTTATTCTCAATCCATGCCCTCTGGTACTGGACTCCCAACATCTGGAACATATTTCCTGCCTCAATCCTATCAAATCCTTTAATTATCTTAAACGTTTCAATCAGATCCCCTCTCAATCTCCTCAATTCCAGCGTGTACAAGCCCAATCTCTCCAATCTCTCTGCGTAAGACAGCCCTGCCATCCCAGGAATCAACCTAGTGAATCTACGCTGCACTTCCTCAATTGCCAGAATGTCCTTCCTTAAACCTGGAGACCAAAACTGTACACAATATTCCAGGTGCGGTCTCAACAGGGCCCTGTACAAATGCAAAAGAACATCCTTGCTCTTGTATTCAATTCCCCTTGTAACAAAGGCCAACATTCCATTTGCCCTCTTCACTGCCTGTTGCACTTGCTCATTCACCTTCATTGACTGGTGAACTAGGACTCCTAGGTCTCTTTGCATTTCTCCCTTACCTAACTTGACACTGTTCAGACAATACTCTGCCCTCTTGTTCCAGCTTCCAAAGTGGATAACTTCACATTTATTCACATTGAATGACATCTGCCAAGTATCTGCCCGCTCACTCAGCCTATCCAAGTCTCCCTGTATTCTCCTAACGTCCTCTTCGCATGTCACACTGCCACCCAGTTTAGTATCGTCAGCAAACTTGCTGATATAGTTTTCAATGCCCTCATCTAAATCATTGACATAAATCGTAAAGAGCTATGGTCCCAATACAGAGCCCTGTGGTACCCCACTAGTCACCTCCAGCCAGTCTGAGAAACACCCATTCACTGCTACCCTTTGCTTTCTATCTGCCAACCAGTTTTCTATCCATGTTGAAACCCTGCCCCCAATGCCATGAGCTCTGATTTTACTCACCAATCTCCTATGTGGCACCTTATCGAATGCCTTCTGAAAATCTAGGTACACAACATCTACTGGCTTACCCTCGTCTAACATCCTTGTTACACCCTCAAAAAACTCCAACAGATTAGTCAAGCATGATTTGCCCTTGGTAAATCCATGCTGGCTCGGCCTAATCCTATTTCTGCCATCTAGATGTGCCACTATTTCGTCCTTAATAATGGACCCAAGCATCTTCCCCACGACTGACGTTAGGCTAACAGGGCGATAGTTCTCCGTTTTCTCCTTCACTCCCTTCTTGAAAAGTGGGACAACATTAGCCACTCTCCAATCTTCAGGAACTGATCCTGAATCTAAGGAACATTGGAAAATGATTACCAATGAATCCGCAATTTCTTGAGCCACCTCTTTTAGAACCCTCGGATGCAGACCATCTGGACCCGGGGATTTATTAGCCTTCAGTCCTACCAGTCTATTCATCACAGTTTCTTTCCTAATGTCAATCTGTCTCAATTCCTCTGATATCTTATGACCCTGGCCCATCCATATATCTGGGAGATTGCTTGTGTCCTCCCTGGTGAAGACAGATCTAAAGTATGCATTAAATTCTGTTGCCATTTCCCTGTTTCCCATAACAATTTCTCCCAATTCATTCTTCAAGGGGCCAACATTGTTCTTAACTATCTTCTTTCTCTTCACATAGCTAAAAAAGCTTTTGCTATCCCCTTTTATATTCCTGGCTAGACTGAGCTCATACCTGATTTTTTCTCTCCGTATTGCTTTTTTAGTTAAGATCTGCTGTTCCTTAAAACTTTCCCAATCATCTGTATTCCCACTCATCTTAGCCCTGTCATACTTCTTTTTCTTTAATGCTATACAATCTCTGACTTCCTTTGTCAACCACTGTGGCCCCTTCCCCCTCTTTGAATCCTTCCTTCTCATTGGAATGAACTGCATTTGCATCTTTTGTATTATGCCCAAGAATATCTGCCACTGCTGATCCACTGTCTTTCCTGCCAGGGCATCCGCCCATTTAATGCCCTCATTTGGCCAGCTCATCCCTCATGGCTCCGTAGTCTCCTTTATTTAATTGCAACACTGACACCTCTGATCTGCCCCTATCCCTCTCAAATTGATAAAAACTTATCATGTTATGACCACTACTTCCTAATGGCTCCTTTACTTCAAGATCACTTATCAATTCCTGTTCATTACACATCACCAAGTCCAAAATAGCCTCGTTCCTGGTTGGCTCAAGCACAAGCTGTTCCAAAAATACATCCCTTAGACACTTCACAAACTCCCTATCCTGGGGTCCAGCACCTACCTGATTCTTCCAGTCCACCTGCATGTTGAAATCTCCCATAACGACTGCATTACCTTTAGCACATGCCAATGTTAACTCCCTAATCAACTTGTACCCAATATCCACGCTACTGTTTGGGGGCCTGTACACAACACCCATTAGGGTCTTTTTACCCTTACTGTTCCTCAGCTCAATCCACACAGACTCTACTTCCCCTGTTCCCAAGTCACCTCTTGCTAAGGACTGAATCTCATTCCTCACCAACAGGGCCACTCCACCCCCTCTTCCCATATTTCTGTCTCTACAATAGCACGTATACCCTGGTACACTCAATTCCCAGGCCTGATCCCCTTGCAGCCATGTCTCCGTTATCCCAACAATATCGTAGTTCCCCATTTTCATCTGAGCTTCAAGCTCATCTGTCTTATTTCTGACACTACGCGCATTCAAGTATAGAATTCTTAGCCCATTCCTCCTCCTCTCTTTGCTTAAAACACTGTCTACTGTACCTAACCCAGCTCCTTGAACTTCCATCGGGCAAATTGCACCCTGAATTTTGATGACCTTCTCAAGATCACCCAAACCTTGTACACATTTAACCCCATGCTCCTTCTGACCAACCCTCTGGATCTGGATCCCTGCCCCCTGCACATCTAGTTTAAACCCCCCCAAGCAGCACTGGCAAATACTCCTGCAAGAATGTTAGTACCCCTCCGGTTCAGATGTAGACCATCCCTTCGAAACAGATTCCAATGTCCCTGGAACAAAGACCAATTATCCAAAAACCTGAACCCTTCCTTCCTGCACCATGCTCTCAGCCTCGTATTAATGTGCATAATCATTCTATTCTTCGCCTCACTCGCACGTGGCACAGGTAGCAATCCCGAGATTGTCACCCTGGAGGTCCTGCCTTTCAGCTTCACTCCTAACTCCCTGAACTCTCTAAGCAGGACCCCCTCACTCACCTTACCTACATCATTGGTCCCTACATGGACCACTACATCTGGGTTCATGCCCTCACTCTCAAGAATAGCCTGCACCCGATCTGAGATGTCCCGGACCCTGGCACCAGGAAGGCAACATACCATCCGAGACTCCCGATCTGCCCCACAAAATCTCCTATCTGCCCCCCTAACTATAGAGTCCCCTAAAACTATCGCTCTCTTCTCTTCCCTCCTCCCCTTTCTAGTTGAGGGTTCAACCTCTGTGCCAGAGGCAGGACCACTACAACTCGTTCCTGGTAGGTCATCCCCATCAACAGTATCCAGTACGGTATACTTATTGTTAATGGGAATGGCCGCAGGGGTGCTCTGCTCTCTCTGCCTGCTCCCCCTGCCTCTCTGGACCGTCACCCATCTGCCTACTTCTTGGTTTTTTGGTGTGACTACCTCCTGATAACTCCTATCTATCTCTGCCTCCACCTCCCGAATGATCCGTAGTTCATCCAGCTCCTGCTCCAACTCCCTAACTCGGGCTGATAGGAGCTGCAGCTGGACGCACCTTTTGCGGTGTGGTCATCAGGGACAACTGTGTTGACCCTGACCTCCCACATACTGCATACGGAGCACACCACTGCTCTGACTGTCTCCCCCATACCTGAACTGGATTAATAGAATAAGTCTAAAAAGCACCTAGCGACCTTACCTTCTTCCCCTCAGCAAGCAATCACACAAGCTTACCGAAGTCCCCTTACGCCAAAGCCCACTTAGCCAAAGCCCAGGACTCTGCTTCCACGGAATCCGCTGCCTGCTCTGAAAAGAAGTCCTGCCTTTTAAAGTGCGCGCTCGACGCTGACGTCACTCGCGCCTGCGCAGTTCCCCCTCCTCCACAGGTATTGACCAGGTAGGCTTAAATCCTACCTACATGGTCGAATTCTCTGAGCTCCCAGCTGAATCACAAGCTGTAACTTGCTCCCGATTCAAGTTAGTCAGTTTTTCAATGTTCTTCGTCAGCCAGGTCATGCAGTCCGTGAACTCCCTGTCAGTTGCCTCCATATGCTTCAGTATTTGTTTTTTTTTTAGTTTTAAATCCTCCTGCGCGAGAGCCAACAGCTGTCCGTCGTTGAAGTTTTCCTAGTCTGTAACTGAACAAGCGCACACCCAAGCTTCACAGTGAGATTCGACACCAAACATGTCGCTTGTTTTCAGTAGATGTATCCTGCACATGCACAGTAGGAGGACATACACCAAAATATCCATTCCAATGTGGACAGAGATATTTTTTAAAATGCATAGTGTAGATGCCTATCGTTTTTATGCGAAACCAGTGTTTTCAAAATTATCCGGTCTAGTGTGGATGTAGCCTCAGTATAAGAACCCCTACGTCACAAACACTAATCGCCAGTTCGTGGGTCTTTTTTCCTGTGAGTAAACTACGTTTCCCGACTGCTTAGAACCGTTTGTTCCAAGTTTAGCTCCGGTTTCAAGGGTTACCTATGAGACTCCGTTTCTGTGAGTCAAGGCTCCATGTCAAGATCCCTCCTGCTTGCTGTTCGGCGTTTACACCCGTATAAAACATCCAAACTCAATCTCCATGCCTGTGTCCTACACTTGGGTTCGCTTCAGTCGCTCATTGCAACACTACCAGGGATAGGGTTCCTCTTGTCTTCACTTACCACCCCACCAGCCTCCACGTCTAGCATATAATTTTCCAAAACTTTCACCACCTCCAACTAGATCCCACCACCATCTTTCCCTCCCCCCCACTTTCTATTTTCCACAGTGATCGCTTCCTACGTGACTCCCTTGTCCATTCGTCCCTCCCCATTGATCTCCCCCTGGCACTTATCCTTGCAAGCAGAACAAGTGCTACACCTGCCCCAATATCTACTCCCTCAATACCATTCAGGGCCTCAAACAGTCCTTCCAGGTGAGGCAACACTTCACCTGTGAGTCTGCTGGGGTCATACGCTGTGTTCGGTGCTCACGGTGTGGCCTCCTCTATATTGATGAGACCTGACATAGATAGAGAGACTGCTTTACCGAGCATCTACATTCCATCCGCCAGAACAAGCATTATCTCCCAGTGGCCACCCATTTTAATTCCACTTCCTATTTCCGTTCTGATATGTCCATCCAAGGCCTCCTCCACTGTTATATTCTGTTTGGGTAGCCTCCAACCTGATGGCATGAACATCGATTTCTCAAACTTCCAGTAATGCCTCCCTTCCTTCACCATTTCCCATCCCTTTGTCCCTCTCTCATGTTATCTCTTCGCTTGCGCATCACTTCCCTCTGGTGCTCCTCCACCCTTTTTTTCTTTCTTCCATGATTTTCTGTCTCTTTCACCAATCAACTTCCTAGCTCTTTGCTTCATGCCTCCAAGTTTCACCTATCACTTGGCATTACTCCCCCCCCCACCCCCACTACCTTTTAAATCTACTCATCAGCTATTTTTCTCCAGTCCTGCTGAAGGGTTTCAGCCCAAAACATTGACTCTACTTTTTTTCCTATAGATGCTGCCTGACCTGCTGAATTCCTCCAGCATTTTGTGTGTGTTGCTCAGCTTTCAAAATGTTCACATGGACAATCAATCAGTCCTGTAATCTGATGATGGCAAAGTTTGTATCACTTTGAATGTCTAGTTGTTTGAACTATTTTAAATGTAATATATAATAATAGTTACTTAGTATTTTCTAAGAACCAAAAATACACAATTTTGTTGAACACTAATAAAAACTGACAATGCTTCATGACTCAGCAAAATGAATTAAGGCACACCTAGACAAAAATCCACCTTGCTTTGAGAAGGTACATTTAAAGGCTTTCTCTCCTAAGAGGTAGAGCTCAATGCCTTCAAGCTTTGCCATGATGAGGCAGATAATCAAAAGGTGTGATTCAGAGCGAGTCATTAGAATATCAAAAAGATTCAGCATTCTAATGGATTGGATTGCAGTTGGAGGAGAATGAAAGGATTCATCATCCATACTTAGGTATGTGAACCTAGTGGAAGAGGAGAAAGGTGCGCACCTGACAATCTGCCAGTATGTTTCTACCCAGTTCATGGTTATTGAGGCAGGGTTTATGCACCATTCATTTATTCACATGTCACTCACTCAATGGGTACTCTTGTGTATTGTTGCAAGACCAGCATCTAAAACATTGCTTGAGTTAGAATCCCATTGTGATGTGTGAGCAAATTTAAGAGAAGGAAATTGAATAAAGTAAGCAGAAACTGATATTCTTAAAAGTTTTTACTGACTGTAAACAGGTTGCAATAAAAACCCTCTTAACTACCTTCGTTACCTGATCTGCCAAAAGTGTGACATCAGATCCATCTGTGCAGTCAACTCTAAATATCTCCTCAGTTCAGAGCAATGAGGAATGGACAATTCAACATGTACAAACAAGCTGGAGGAACTCAGCAGGTCAGGCAGCATCCGTTGAAATGAGCAGTCAATGTCTCGGGCCGAGACCCTTCGTCAGGACTGAAGAGGGAGGGGGCAGGGGCCCCATAAAGAAGGTGGGAGGAGGGTGGAAAACCAATCTGAGGAAAGATCAGGGGGTGGAGGAGGGGAAGCAGGGAGGGGATAGGCGGGAGAGGTGAAGAAGGAATGTAAGAGGAAAGCACTATGGGTAGTAGAAGAAGGTAGAATCATGAGAGAGCTGATAGGCAGCTAGAAGAGGAGACAGAGTGAAAGTGGGATGGGGGAAGGGAGAGGGAGGGAATTACTGGAAGTTGGAGAATTCGATGTTCATACCAAGGGGCTGGAGAGTACCCAGATGGTATACAAGTGTTGCTTTTCCAACCTGAGTTTGGCCTCATCATGGAAGTAGAGGGGGCCATGTATGGACATATCCGAATGGGAATGTGAAGCAGAGTTGAAGTGGGTGGCAAATGGGAGATCCTGTCTGTAGTTGCAGATGGAGTGGAGGTGCTCGACGAAGCGGTCCTCCAATCTGTGTTGGGTCTCGCCGATGTACAGGAGGCCGCAGCGGGAGCACCGGATGCAATAGATTACCCCAAAAGACTCACAAGTGAAGTGTTGCCTCACCTGGAAGGACTGTTTGCCCTGAATGGTGGTAAGAGAGGAGGTGTAGGGACAGGTGTAGCACTTGCGTTTGCAGGGATATGTACCAGGTGGGAGATCTGTGGGGAGGGACGTGTGGACCAGGCAGTCATGGAGGGAACAATCCCTGCAAAAAGCAGAGAGGGGTAGAGAGAGAAAGATGTGCTTAGTGGTGGGGTCCTGGTGAAGGTGGCGGAAGTTGCAGAGGATAATATGCTGGATCCGGAAGCTGGTGGGGTGGTAGGTGAGGACAAGGGGAACACAGTCCCTGTTGTGGTGATGGGAGGATGGGGGAGGGCCAAAGTGCGGGAAATGGAGGAGATGCGGGTGAGGGCATCATTGATGACGGCAGAAGGAAAACCATGATTCTTAAAGAAAGAAGACATTTGGGATGTCCTGGAATGGAAAGCCTCATCCTGGGAACAGACACAGCAGATGAGTCAGTGGGTTTACAGAAGATGTCAGTGGACAGTCTATCTCCAGAGATGTAGACTGAGCGATCAAGAAAGGGGAAAGAAGTGTCCAAGATGGACCAAGTGAATTTGAGGGCTGGGTGAAAGTTAGAGGCAAAGTCGATGAAATTGACGAGCTCAGCATGGGTGCAGGAAGCAGCACCAATGTAGTCATCAATGTAGCAAAGGAAAAGTTGGGGAGCAGTACCAGTATAGATTTGGAGCATAGATTGTTCCACATAACCCACGAAGAGGCAGGCATTGCTGGGCCCCATGCGAGTGCCCATAGTTACACCCTTGGTCTTAAGAAAGTGGGAAGAGCCAAAAGAGAAGTTATTAAGTGCGAGTACCAGTTCTGCCAACCTGAGGAGTGTGGTGGTGTTGGGGAACTGGTGAGGTCTATAGTCAAGAAAGTAGTAGAGGGCTTTGAGGCCTTCTTGATGGGGAATTGAAGTGTATAAGGATTGGACATCCATGGTGAAAATGAAGTGGTCGGGACCAGGGAACTGTAAGTTATTGAAGAGGTGGAAGGCATAGGATGTATCCCAGATGTAAGTAGGGAGTAACTGAACTATCGGTGACAAAATGGAGTCCAGGTAGGCAGATACAAGTTCAGTGGGGCAGGAGCAGGCCGAAACTATGAGCCTACCAGGACAGTCAGGCTTATGAATCTTGGGGAGGAAGTAAAACCGAGCAGTGCGAGGTGTAGGAATTATGAGTTATTTGGCTGAGGACGGAAGATCTCCGGAGTTGATAAGGGCAGTGCCGATACGGGAGACAATAGTTTGATGTTTTTTGGTGGGGTCAGTTTTTTTCCAGGGTTAAATAAGAGGAGGGGTCAGAGAGCTGCCATTTGGTCTCAGTGAGGTAGAGGTCCATCCGCCAGACTACTACAGCACCACCTTTGTCTGCGGGTTTGATGGTTAGGTTAGGATTAGTGCGGAGAGAGTGGAGAGCAGTGCGTTCAGAGGGAGTGAGGATGGAACAGGAGAGAGGAGTGGTGAAGTTGAGATGGTTGATGTCTTGGTGACAGGTGGAGATGAAAAGATCGAGTGCAGGTAGAAGGCCCGGTGGAGGTGTCCAGGAGGAGGAAGAGGGTTGAAAATGGGAGAAGGGCTCATCAATAGGGGGAGGGGAATCCTTGTTAAAGTAGTATACTCGGAGATGTAGGCAACAGAAGAAGAGTTTAGTGTCGTGCCGGGCACAGAACTCACTGCCTGACCTGCTGAGTTCATCCAGTTTATTTGTACATGTTGATTTGACCACAGCATCTGCAGTATACTTTGTGTTTAGGAATGGACAATGATTGCTTGGTTTTCCTCTACTTCCCTTTATAATAATTTGTTCAGCTACTGTTGCCTGTCCAAAGTATATCGGACTAAGAAATGCTCATGGGCCACATCAATTGATTTTTGGAGTATTGTAATCAATGGAAATTTACAGTAACGTTCATCAAATAGCCATATTGAATTAGTTTTTGTAAGCTATATGTCACTTTCTTCTTCATCCTGTTGTGGCTTCAGAAGAGGTAGACGGAGGTTACTCAGACCTTTTCCTGTGTGCTAAGGTACGTTTGACTATGTTGTTTGGGAGATAAAGCCTGTAGTATATAGGATGCATATTTTTAAGAACTTAATGTACCATATGATAAACTCTAGGTACATTGCTGATTAGTACTGCTGTTAGTTGAGTATTGTACACCTATAGAAAAGTCATCCTTCCTACATTACCATTTGGACCAACTACAGTAGGCACCTGAAAGCCGTGGAAAAATATCACCAGAAGTCCTTATGAAAGATTTTGAGGATCAGCTGGAAGGACAGATGCACTAATACCAGCATATGCAGGAGGCCAGCATGAGCATCATCTTCAGCATGAACCAGTTCTGGTGGATAGTTCCTGTAAATCACATCTCCCAAAATAAATCCTTTACTCCCAGTTGAAGGAAAGTCAGCAAGCCCCTGCTGAGCAAAGAAAATGTTTCAAAGATAACATTGAAATCAGCCTGAAGAAATCCAACATTACATCTAAAAACTGGGATGACATTGCACTGAAAATTTGTTCAAAAGGGAGCTGTGCTACATGACTTCCACTGTGCCACAGAAAACAAACAGCAGCTGCTAAACAAGAGACTGTAAAACCAAAAGAACCCAACTACCACAGTCACCATTTACTCTCACCCACACTGCTGCAGATCAGCCTCTACAGCCATCTGATGAGCCACCAATAGACAATCTCTAAGGAGAACATCACACTCAACTTGTGTGATCACAATATATTACAGTACAGCATTGACAAAAGATGTTCAGCTTTCTCTGTGTTACTTGTCTCACTAGACAGAAATATGGAGGAACCTAAAGACAATCAGAACCTTAACAGGCCTTGTCAAAGACTTCTCTTCCTGCACCTCTGCAATAACAAGTCATTGGAGATGAGGCGTGTGAGTAACTGGCTTCAGAGAGATAGCCTGAAAGAAGTGAGAATAATTGAGTGGTGCTTCCATGTCCACATACTCTTTCACTGTCATCCCTCTCCTGGGCCAGAGCCATAACACTCTTATCAGTCAGCAGCAGACCATTGTGGTGGAGATAGGTGACACAGTTTAATGCTACGAAGAAATTAATGGTTATCCTGTTTAAACAGCAGGCAAATTGTCAGCCAGTGTCTGGAAGTTTATGCTAATGATCTATATGGACACATTGAGAACTTTGTTTACAATTCCAAGGAATAAGTCACACTCCTCATGAAAGCCATTGTTACAATAGCTGTGGTGATGGTGCAATAATGAAATGAATGAACTAGTAACACAGATAGAAGCCTGTGCTAACAATCCAGGGACTGAGTTCAAATCTCATCATGGTTGCTATGGACTTTAGCCCTCTAGAAATGTTAATTTTTAAAAAAACTAACGTTGATTAAGATAACCATGAAACTACCAGAATGTTTTTCCAATAGATCTCAGCTGGTTCATTAATGCAACTCAGAAAAGGAAATATGGCTTATCTGTAACTCCAGAACACACAGTAATGTAATTGGTGCATGATTGGCCACTGATACCCACATGACAAAAAAACAATTTTCTATACCTCCAATGGTGGATGCCACTTGTTATTGTGGAGTGTGCATGGTATATTAAGTAATATCTATCTAAATTATCCATACAGCAATAGTATTCTACTCTTCAATAAAAGACCAGGTGTTCAGCATTAGTATGCAACTGGACAGAGCATGAAAATGATAGCAGAGAGTAAACTACATCCTGTTAAATGAGCACGAATGAGAGTAGGAAGGATACTTTGTCCTTAAACCTGCTCTGCCATTCAATAAATCATGGATGATCTAACATTTCTCAAGTTCACTTTCTTAATCTTTCCCATCTCTTGACTCCTGATTCAGAAATTTGCTGTAGCTATTCCATTCTTAAATATATGTAAGAATTCTGCCCCTTCTCCACCCATTGTCTTGATTGTCAAGGAGTTCCAAAGACTTTAAACACACATAGAGAAGAAAACCTTATTTGTCTGAGCTTTAAGTGTGTGCTCCCTTATTGTACTTGAAAATTCTAGGAGATCAGAAGATTCTGCAATACTCAAATTACCCTGTCTGGCACCAACAATCATTCCATGGTCAAAGATCACATTTCTTCCCCATTTTAATGTTTGTTCTGAACAAGTGAACTTCTTGACCATGTTTGCATGCTCTCATACATTGAGTTGCTACCAGATAATTAGTTTATTAGATATTTGCATTAATGAGCAGGTGCTCAAGTGTACCTAGAAAATGGCCACTGAATACATGTTTCAATTAGATCACCCCTCATTTCCCCCAATGCCAATGAGCAGAGATCCATCCTGCTTAATCATTCTAAACAGAGCAACTCCTGAGATTATCCCAATGAATCTTCTCTGAACACTTTCAGTGAAATACTATATTAAATAAGAGGATCAAAAATGTTAGTAGTGCTCTTGTCTTACCAGTAGCTTATACAGTTGCAATCAGTCTTATCTATTTATATCCTCAAAACCACATGAAATAAGTACCAGCATTGCATAAGACTCCATTAGTAGTTTCACAGTGTGCAGCTTTCTGTGCTTTGCATCCATTTCTGCAGTTTGCCTCCATTTAAGTAGCACTTTATTATTTTCTTTCCAAAGTGAACAACTTCACATCTTCCTGCATTATATTACATTTGTCAACTTTCTCAGTTATTTAACCTATCAATATCTCTCCATAAACTATTTCTATCCTCCTAACAACTTGCCTTGCTCACATTTGTTTCCTACCTTAAGTCAACAATATATACAGTATTGTAAGTAGTTATGTCCCAGTACTGACCCCTGTGGTATCCCACTGGCTACAGATAGCCAAACTAAAAATAACCACCTTTTTCCTACTCTCTGCTTCCTGCATGGAAGCTAATCTTCTGTCCATGGTATTATTTTATTTCCATCATTATGGGCTCTAACCTTGGGAAGCATCTTGTTCAAAGCCTGCAGGAAGTCTAAATACCTGTCGTCTAAATTGCCAAGAGCACAAGAAAAAATAGTAGTAAGAGTAGGCCTTCTGATCCCTGAAGACCTGCTTCAAGCCTCAACTTCTGTTCTGTCCTAAAACCTCCAGACCACCATCTTTCAACTATTATCTACTTCCACTTTAAATATTTCCAATGACCTAACCTTTATCACCCTGTAGGATAGATACTTCCTCAGAGAACTCAGATTTGTCAGACATAATTTCCCCTTCATGAAGCCAGTCTAGTTAATCACTTTATGATTTTCCAAATGTATAGATATAATTTCCTTAATAGAAATTTATATGATTATGAGAGGCACTGATGGAGTAGACAGCTGGTACAGTATGCTTTTCCGAGGAGTTTTAAAGTCTAATACAAGAAGGCCTGCATTTAAAATGGGGGGAGGGAGGGCAAGTTTAAAGGTGATGCTCAGCCTATGTTTTTATACAGGAAATGCAATGCCAGGCACCCCTAGAAGTATTTAAAACATTCATAGATACATACATAAATGTGCTGAGAATGGAGGCAAATGGGTATAGGGTAGGCAGAAGGTAATAGTTTAGCTGGATATTTAATTACCAGTTTAATTAGTTCAGCATAATATTGCAGGCCAAAGGGCCTGTTCCTGTTCCATATCTGAGATTATAATATTTGATTTTAATATATTAATAGGCCAATTAGGCTATTGTTATCCATTTCTTATCCTTTGTATATAGATGTGTCATATTGACAGTTTCTTGATTATTGCCTGCTTCTCCAAAACTTAAGAATTACAACTAACGCACCTGCCATCAAGATAGCCAAGAACACAATAAAACAGTAGCAAGAGTAGGCCTGCTGATCCCTGAAGACCTGCTTCAAGCCTGAACTTCTCTTCTGAACTAAAACCTCCAAAACCACCATCTTTCAACCAGTAACTACTTCCACTTTAAATATTCCCAGTGACCTAACCTCTGCACCCTGCAGGATAGAAAATTCCGGAGAATTGTCTACAATCTGCGAGAAGAATTCTGCTTCATGTCTTACAATGTATGTGCGAAGGCACCGGAAGACAAAGGCATGCATTGTCTGGCCTCCATAACATTGTATTCAACTTTATTGTGATTTAACCATTTCTATGAAGTCATCATATGTACCTTTGTCTCCAGTTATCTGCAACTCTTTTGTTTCAGTGTTAATGATAGAGAGGGAAGTACAGTAGTTGTACTACTTAACAGAGTATTTAGTTCCATTCACTTCAGTTGAGTCTGTTTCATTTTACATGGTGCCAGAGACACAGAAAACAATGTGCAATAATGGAAGTTCATCACTAAGAGGACTGTGTGGTGGTCATTTTTGCCAGTATTGCAATGGACAGATGCATTTAGGGCAAGTAGATTGGTGGGAGAACAAACATATAGAGTATACATACTTGGTGAGGTTGTTTTCAGGTATGTTTTATCTGCATTTTAGTTGTCCCACCATTTTCTGGAGATTAATTCTGGTACATTTCATTCAAGATGTAGCGGTGATACTACAAAGCTGTCTTTGGTAATAGACAACAAAGCCTATCATTCTCTGCCTTGCTATCATCACTGGTTCTTCCAAATGATGTTCTTCCATCCCTGAATCAGATAAAATATACAGAAAGATTGCAATGGACAATTCTAGGATGCTGAATGAAACATATGATTCTATATATGTGTATCAGGCTCTTGCCTGACCAATTTGAAGGACAGCCATTAGGCACAAGACAAGGCTTGGCATATTTCCAAGTCTTTGTCAAAGGATTTTACTCAGTGTCCCTAGTTCTATCCAAACATATGACTTGTCCTTAATGTGTTTCTCAGTATTTTTGTCATAGTGGCCCAAGCTTGTGTAAATCATTTCAATGACAAAATAAAACCAAGACATTATTATAGGTCTGGAGTCACAAAAAGACAAGTTGTGTAAAACTGTTGATTGTAAGGAGTAGGAATTGTATTCAACAATTTTACTTGGGTTTTTAAAGGATGTACCCCACATGTAAGATTGAAATAAGCTGTCAATGGATATTATATGTTTGATTAAGCAGGTAGATTTTAGTTGCCTAACTGTAAATTATGAAGGGCCACAGAGATGACTGCTGAACCTCAATTATTTACAATCTATTTCAATAACTTAAATGAATTGCAAAATAATGTATTCAAGCTTCCTCTGATCTAAAGAAATGTGGGAAAATAATACAGTGGATTCCAGTTAATTAGGCCATCAGTAAATTGGGGCAGCCATTTGTGTCGGCTCTTAAAGTATAAAATCTAATTGTGAATATTGCTGGGATTCCTTTTGTTTAGTAGGGACACTATGCTGCTTAATTGGGGCAGGAGACCGTTGCCAAGCGGGTTCTAACTAACATTAGATACTCGCACTTATGTAACCATTTGATACTCCACTGTGCTAAGAGCAAAATAGCACGAGTTGTATGTGCTTGTGTTCAAAAAGCAGTGATTTGGTCACTAATAGTTGATGAGAAATAAGCTGTAAGACAATTCAGAACAGTTTTCCTCGCTACAGTTTCAAGTATTCAGGCTTGGGAGATGCCAAAAACAGCTGGAAGTGAAAATGAAATGATTTCATGACTTCAGCAAGATAAGAACTACAAAGAATTTGAAGGTATTGACAAATATCTTGAAATGTTACAACAAAATTTAAGATTTGGAGTAGGCAAGGGTGAGTGGTGTAGTATGGAGGCAGTCATACCAGGTGCCTAATCTGATTTTGTTCATTGTGTACACTGCATGAATTCCTCTCTCAATAACTACAGAAAGTACTGCAAGATCATTGATAGTGTTCTAATTCTGTTCTGTATTTCATTTAAACAAATAACTTCTAACTCAGTCAAATGGTAGTTTGTCTTTTTTATACCTTTTTAACTGTTTCCATATTAATAGGAGCAGCTACTTTATTGGGCCAAAATACACTGGTCTGATGTGTCCTATTTAGCAGGAATCTACCATACTTACAAAAGATGAAGTTTCTGAAAAGTAATATAAATAGTTAATTGAATGGACAACAGGAGTATAATGGTGAGAAATGTAAGGCTATCCACTTGGTAGAAAGAAAAATAAAGTAGAATGTAGCTTAAATGCAGCTGGACTATTGGGATTTGTGAATACATATTTCAAGAAATGCATACAGATTCACAAATTAATTAAACCAGCAAATACAATGTTGCTTAGTTGCAAGAAGGGTGGAGCCCAAAAATAAGGAAGTCTTACTATCGATTTTCAGAGCTTTGCTGAGGCCACCACAAGCGTACTGCATGCAGTTTTGATCTTATTTAAGGAACAATACATTTATGACAGAGACAGAGTATCAGGGTTTACTAGGCTGAAAATAGGAAGGAATAGAAAGTTCTGGAATGTTTTTACCAGAAAGGTAGAGCAGAATGGATCTGTACTTTCTGAAGTTTTGAAAAAATGAGAGCTGATCTCATTGTTATATAAGATTCTGAGAGACAAGCCAGAAGCCTGTGAGGTTATTTTTTCTGATAAGGTGCTTAGAACTCAGTGACAGGAGTTAGGAGGCCTTTCCTCTGTGAATCTTTGAAATTCTCTACATAAGACAGCTGTGAATGTAAATTCAAGACTTTGTTAGGTAACATCTTGGAATCAACAGTTGCAGAGACCAGACCAGAAAACAGTTTTATGATCGAGAAACAAATTAGCCACAATAGTATTGATCAATGTTTGAAATCTTATAGCATAGAAAACAGCTTGTTGAAGCCACTCTGTGACTATGCAAAAGCAGTCCTGCTCGTCCCTTTACCTCACACTTGCCCAAAAGCCCCACAAACATTTCCCTTTCAGATATTCATGCAACTTACTTTTAAGTGCTATAACCATATCTGTCTCCACTATAAACTGAGACAGTGCACTCTAGATGCCAACCATCTGTTACATTAAAAAAAATCCCAATTTGTTAAAACTAATTTGTGAGATCAGTTTTGTGGGTTTGGTGAGTGGGGACAGAAAACACTCACTACCTGTAAGTTAAGTAATTATTTACAGTACAAAACAGACACTAAACATTTAGTACTGTAAACCCTTTTGAGTTACACTCAGTCACAAATGCTTATCTAAACTGAGCACCTGAAGTAGCAGGACAAAACATTATATAGTTATAAATACTTACCTAAAGTACACACTGGAGCCCACTTCTATTGTTTACTGTTTCTAATGGCACCGCCAATCGGCCCATGGTGACCTGGAGAACAAAAAGAGTGAGTGGTTACCGCGAGCTAAATTTAAATTCTACTGGTGCCATCATCAGTACATGACAGCTATTAAGAATGGCCACAATGCCCCTTACATGGGGAGAGTCGTTTGATGATTGGGTAAGTAAGACACTTATTGCAACATTCCACCCCTTGAAAGACACAACAGCATGACACTTAGCCCACAGGCTAGTATAACCCACACGGACCCCCACCGTACTACATACAAAACATAACACTATTATACCCAGAATCATCAGCCCAACAGTTACTAGTCAGTGTACTACAACAGTGCACCAGCTTCCAATGTCTTAAAAGACCAGCAACTTCCCTGCGGAACTGGCTCCCTACATTCCTGATCTTATGTACTGACGGCGGGACGTGATCATTCAGGTGAGTAATGTTCTCAGATTCATTGGGGTTGCAGGCACAGCACTCATGACCAATCGCAGCTCAGGTGCCATCTTTCTCCGTAAGCAGGTAGTCCAAGGTCGCCGTGCAAATAGCCATCATCTCAGCTGATTTTCTAGCACCTCTGTATGCTTGAGTGCTATGGCAGTCTTGTTTGCCAGCATTGCCATCACAAAGGCCATGCATACCAGTTCCTGGGAAAATCTGGCTGCACCATACAGGGGAAAGTCTATCATCCAGAACTGTTCTGCCCTTGTGTTACACCTCTTACTGCACTGACCCACATGGGAAGGGTGCTCATCCAGGCCATTAAGGCGGTGGGTATTTGATACTCTGCCCCTCAGATAGCAACAGCTGTTCCATCCTGCAGGAAGACACGAGTAGGCCGGGGGACAGCATATACATTATACCATTTAGCATCCAGGGAGTGCCCACCTTTACAGCACAATTTGGTGTTGGCACAATCATCCCAGGATACTGCTCCTGCTCACACTCACTGTATCCACTGACTGACTGGACCTGTACTCATTGTACTGCCTGCACCAACACTCCATCCTCTTCCCTGTTGGCAGAGGGATTACTCTCTGAGTACCTTGAGATTAGACAAATTTTAGACAAGTGGGAAGTATCAGCCTTTAAATTACCTACTCTATCGGGAGTTACTGAGACTCGAGTTTTTTTAAGGCCATTCGCATACAATGGACCAGGTTGGCTGGAATAAGATCATAAGCAGATAGGAGCAGAATTAGGCCATTTGGCCCATCAAATCAACTCTGTCATTTCATCATGGCTGCCCCATTTCTCTGTCAGCCCCAATCTCCTGCCCCATATCCCTTCATGCCTGACTAATCAAGAATCTATCAACCTCTACCTTAAATATACCCAATCATTTGGCAGCCACAGCCACCTGTGGCAATGAATTCCACAGATTCACCACTCTCTGGCTAAAGAAATTCCTTCTCATCTCTGTTCTACTCCCTCCCAGCTTCCCCCAAAACAGAATACCCAGAACTGAGAAGCTGGACAATTCCCTCCAACAGTCCTGTCCTTCTTCATTAAAGGGATCAGTATCAGCGGCATCCCTTCTGCAGCACAGGTTGGTGCCCGTATGCAGATCCAAAAGTCTGAAGTGTTGGCATGATTCCCATACTTATATTTCATCCATAACAACGTGTTGTAGGATTTCATACTGATTGCCATCATAAGCACTGCTGTCAGAATTCACCACTTTGCCTTTCTGTACAGAAGGGAGACACAAACTCATTCTGGGTAGTCGCTGAGTATTGAGACAGACTATCCCTTGTTCACCCCGTAGCACCACCCATCATGTATTCCCTGGTCCTTGTGCCAAACCTTCCCTGCTCTAGTGGCTCAAACCTTCCCCGATTCCTCTTCCAGCTCCATCTCTTCCACCTTGAGAGGATCCGACACTGCTAAGTGCTGCGACATCAGCGATCTACCCCCACCCCCCCAGTGCTTGCTGGCCAGGAGTTCAAGTGCTCTAATATATTCAGCCACCCCTGAAAGGTGTGGGTGGGGGTCAATAACTTGATCTGCAGTTTCAATAGTGCATTCATGCGCTCAATCAGCCCTGCCTTCTGTGGGTGGTCCATCGCCCAACACCTGCTGCCGCTGGAGTCTCTTTTGTATAGCCTCCGGCAAGGGACATAAGGAACTCTGGGCAGAATGCGAGGAATCCTGCAGAGGACAGGAGAAGCCCTCATTGGAAAGTGGCCAGTGAGTGAGTGGGCTAGTGAAGGAGTGGAGATTTGAGGCTTTGACTCGAGAGGTTTCGACGAGAAGAGGCGGAGGACGAGCTTGTTCCCAGTTAGTCTTTACAATGCCTGCTGAGATGGTGATGTGCCTCTCCTGTGAGATGTGGCAGTCTTGGGGGAACTCCCCTCTCCCGCAGGGTCACATCTGCCAGAAGTGCTTGCGGCTAGGTGATCTGGAAGACTGTGTGAGGAATCTGGAGCAGCAACTAGATGACCTTTGACCCATAAGGGAGAATGAGGCTGTCATAGAGCTACAGGGAGGTAGTCACACCTAGGCTGCTGGAAGCAGGTAATTGGGTGACAGTCCAAGGGGGGAAAGCGAAGCAGAGTAGACAGGTAGTGCAGAGCACCCCTATAGCCATTCCCCTGAATAATAATGGCTCCCGATGTGGCCATTTATACACTGGGGAGACCCGCCGCAGACTGGGAGACCGTTTCGCCGAACACCGGCGCTCGGTCCTCCAGCAGTGGCGGAATCTCCTTGTGGCCACACACTTCAATTCCACAGACCACTCCCACTCTGACATTTCTGTCCATGGCCTCCTCTACCATCAAGATGAGGCCACATGCAGGTCGATGGAGCAATACCTTATCTCCCGTCCAGGTAGCCTCCTACCTGCCGGCATGAACATCCAACTCACAGACCTCCGTTGATACCCCTGCCTACCCCCATCCCTATCTATTATTTTAGTCTGGTTCTCTTTCTCTCTCCTTTTTCCCTCCTCACTATAATCTCACCCCAGCCCTACCTTTCTTTCTCCTTTATTTCCCATAATTCTCCACCTTCCCCCTAGCCCATTTCCTTGCAAGCCTATCACTTCCTAGCTCTCTACTTTATCCCTCCCCCCACTTCACTCCTGATGAAGGGTTTTGGCCCGAAACATCAACACTACCTCCCCTCCAGGGAAGTTTGGCCAGGTGGATTCAGAATTGGCTTGCCTGTAGAAGGCAGAGGGTTGTGGTGGAGGGAGTACATTCAGATTGGAGGGTTGTGACTAGTGGTGTCCCACAAGGATCTGTTCTGGGACCTCTACTTTTCATGATTTTTATTAACAACCTGGATGTGGGGGGAAGAGGGTGGGTTGGCAAGTTTGCAGACGACACAAAGATTGGTGGTGTTGTAGATAGTGTAGAGGATTGTCAAAGATTGCAGAGAGACACTGATAGGATGCAGAAGTGGGCTGAGCAGTGGCAGATGGAGTTCAACCCGGAGAAGTGTGAGGTGGTTACATTGGAAGGACAAACTCCAAGGCAGAGTACAAAGTAAATGGCAGGATACTTGGTAGTGTGGAGGAGCAGAGGGATCTGGGGGTACATGGCCACGGATCCCTGAAAGTTGCCTCACAGGTAGATAGGGTAGTTAAGAAAGCTTATGGGGTGTTAGCTTTCATAAGTCGAGGGATAGAATTTAAGAGATGCGATGTAGTGATGCAGCTCTATAAAACTCTAGTTAGGCCACACTTGGAGTACTGTGTCCAGTTCTGGTCGCCTCACTATAACAAGGATGTGGAAGCATTGGAAAGGGTACAGAGGAGATTTACCAGGATGCTGCCTGGTTTAGAGAGTATGGATTATGATCAGAGATTAAGAGAGCTAGGGCTTTACTCTTTGGAGAGGAGGATGAGAGGAGACATGATAGAGGTGTACAAGATATTAAGAGGAAAAGACAGAGTGGACAGCCGCAGCACCTCTTCCCCAGGGCACCACTGCTCAGTACAAGAGGACATGGCTTTAAGTCAAGGGGAGGGAAGTACAAGGGGGATATTAGAGGAAGGTTTTTCACTCAGAGAGAGGTTGGTGCGTGGAATGCACTGCCTGAGTCAGTGGTGGAGGCAGACACACTAGCGAAGTTTAAGAGACTATTAGACAAGTATATGGAGGAAATTAAGGTGGAAGGTTATATGTGAGGCAGGGTTTGAGGGTCAGCACAACATTGTGGGCCAAAAGGCCTGTAATGTGCTGTACTATTCTATGAAGGCTTGGAGAATGACCCTTCTCCTTTAAAGGCCTCCTTGTCACTCCTTCCCTGGCAGTGCCCCCTCCACATGGCATAGAGGGTGGGAGTGGGAACCCCATCCAACTGCTCCCTCAGGAACCCAGCTCTGAGCAACGGCAAAAACAACACCCCAGACCGCTTCTCCAGCTTCAAAGCTCAAAGTCCATATATTATCAAAGTATGTATACATTATACAACCTTGAGATTCACCTCCTTACAGGCAGCCACAAAACAAAGAAACCCAAATGAACCCATCTTAAAAAAGACCAACAAACACCCAGCGTGCAGAGAGAGAAAAAAACAAATTGTGCAATAAAAATAAGCAAATAGCATTTAGAATGAAAGTGAGTCCTCTGACACGAAACCCTAAGCAGCCGGAGCAGGCCACAGCCACAGCCTCGGCCTCAGTGCACAGCAGAGTAAACGTCATGGAGCCCAGAGCAGCTGGAGCAGGCCACAGACTCAGCCTCAGTGCAGCAAAGAGTGAGCAGTGAGCACCTGACAACAGGGACCTCCCCCCATGTACTCTAATCCCTTCAATAATCTGATAGTGGCGTCTACTGTACCTCCTATCGCTGGCGTCAATAAGGACAGCACCACTCCCTTTAAACTGGGAGCTGCTGTTTTAACTAAATACCCCACTGTGGCCAAGGTTAACATAAAACCCTCCTGAGGGTTGTCACTGTTGTGATAGATCCCTCTGTGATCAGAACCCCCTGGTAAAAGGCTCCGTTCCCTTCCTCCACTCCACCTGGGGCTGCAAATCCCACTCGAAGAGTGAGGGATACCTGGCCTTAACTGCTGCTATGACACTGCCCCATGGCCATCATCACCCCCTTGGGCAGCAGGTGCCACTTTCAGGATGCTGTTAATCGCAAAGTGGGACGCCAGCCCCCACCCAGCACACCCACCACCCAGTTAGATAATCTCACTTCCGCAGCCCCTCAGTAACCATGAGGGCAGAGGGGCTCCCCTGGTTTCTGCCTGTACCTCCCTCCCAGCTCCACCAGTTCCTTAGCGAAGAACTCTCTGATGGTTGGCCAGTGGGTTGGAGAGACCCCCAAATCGCAACATCTCATGGGGGGAGGGGTTCTCTGACTTCTTTTTCTTTCTAAAGATATCCATCTTCTGTCAATCACCAAAGCCTGCTTGCAGCAGAGCCAGTTGTGTGTAATCAGGTTTATGGGTTCGGTGAGTGGGGACAGAAGACCCCCACTACTCTTAAGTTCAATATTTATTTACAGGACAATACAGTCACTAAGTATTTTGAGATACACTCAGTTACAAATACTTATCTAAACAGAGCACTCAAAGTGGCAGACACTAAACATACACACAGTGGCGAATACTTACCTGAAGTGTGCACCTGGCCCTCTGCACTGCAGCACACCTCCACTGTTTATTGTTTCCACGGCACCCATGTTATCCCAGAGAGTAAATAATGATTTCCTCTCATTAGATTTAAGTTCTACTGGCACCGTGGCATCATCAGCTGCACTGCAGCTAGTGGGGGGGCGGGGGGGGGGAGCGCCACTGTAATAATAAACTCTCAATTCCTGACTCCCTAAATTAGTTACTAAGTTAGACACTTACTACAACACCCCTCCACTCCGTCCTGTCCCACCAAGAAAACTATCTCTTTCATCGGCTTCAGCTTGGTGTTTAACATAAGGCAACTGTCCTTGTTGGGATTTAAAAACTCTCTCTTTAACTGGATCTTGGAGTTAGAAGCATAGAACATAGAAAATCTGCAGCACATTACAGGCCCTTTGGCCCACAAGGTTGTGCCGACCATGTGACCTACTCCAGGACCTGCCTAGAATTTCACGACCGCATAGCCCTCTATTCTAGATCTTGACAGAAAGATCCACAGTTAGTGCAAGTTAGCAACAACATTTGAAGCTCCATCACACTGAGTACTGGTGCCCCCCCCCCCCCCACCCCAGGGCTGTGTGCTCAGCCCACAGCTGTTCACGCTACTGACTCACGCCTGCACTGCCAGATTCCAGCTCAAACTGTATCATCCAGATACAACAGTGGTTGGACTCATCGGGAACACAGAATACAGAGAGAAGATTGAGAGGCTTGGCAGGTAGTGTGAGAACAGCACGAGTCTCAACATGGACAAAGAGGTCTTAGGAAGGAGGAGGTCAACCCCTCTCCATTGCACATCAACAGCTCTGAAACAGAGAGAGTGAAGAGAACCTCCTTAGTAAAGAAGGCAGGGCAGCATCAATAGATGAGATTGAGGTGTGCAAGGCTCCTGCCCCCATTCTAACAACTTTCTACAGGAGCACCGTCGAGAGAGACATTCTGGATGCATCATTGTGTGAAGCTGCAAGGCATCGAACAGCAAAAATTTACAGAAGATAGTAAAAATAGCTGAGAGGATCTCCAGGGCTTCCCTGTCTCCGTTTGAGACATTAACCTGGAGCACTGTATACAAAGGGCCTGAAGCATTCTTGAGTATCCCTACCACCCATCCCACTATCTCTTCAACCCCCCTGTCATCTGGAAGGAGGTACAGTTGCTCAGAATTATCACTGCCAGATTGGGGAACAACTCCTTCCTCCAGGCTGTGAGACTAAAGAATACCCTGCCACCACTGAGGTCCCATAACTAGGTCAGCGAGCTGTTTACTGGTTATCTGTGCTGCCCATTACATGCCTTTTGAATTATGTATTATTAATGTATTTATGGTAATATTGTTTTACGTGTTACATATATGTTTTGTGGGTGCATTGTGGTCTGAAGAAACAGTGTTTTGTTTGGTTGTGTGTGTGTGTGTATACAGTCAGTGTGTATACAGTCAGTGTGTATACAGTCAGTTGACAATAGACTTGAAAACTTGTATCCATTTTGGTCATTTGTCAGGAAAATGAGGTGTGTGTGTGTGGTGGCGGTGGTGGGGGGGGGGGGTGGTGGTGGTGGGGGGGGGGGTGTCCAGACAGGCAGAGCTGGTGTAAGCATCGCACACGGATCAGATCGAGAGTCTGAACCATACCCATGTGTACAGTCTTAGGCGGGGTTGATTCGCAGCTGCAGCGCTTACAAATTCCTCTGAATCCCGAAGTTAAAAGTTAAAGCTGAGGTTACAGAAAAAGCCCCCAGGCGCCCTGAAGCCTATGTCGCCGCTGCCTGAGCCGTCGGCGGGGCGGAAGCGGACGCCGCAGCGGAGGCGGTGATGCGGCGTGTGAATGAGTTCCGGTGCAGGCGGGCGTTTGTGCGGCGCGGCGCTGCGCTCGGGCGGGCAGTCGCTGGACACCCATTAATGTCATAGCCATCGGGTGGAGGGAGCGGCCGGCCGACCGACCGACCGGAAAGCGCAGCGCCTCCTTCAGCCGGTAAGCTTGCTCAGCTCTCGGCGTTCTGTCACATCGGGAAAGAGGAGGGTGGTGTCAGGTAGGTACCAGGGGCGCAACCCTCTTGCTCTCCGCCGATTGACGCTTGCGTTCACTTCGCTGCATTTTAGAAGGCAAAATGGCGTCTCCCCGCCTGCGTCGACTGGTTGTCGGGGTGGGGTGAGTTGGGGGGGGGGGGAAGAGAGGGAGACCGGGGACGAGTGTTGAGGGGTGGGCGGGGTTTGACTGGGGCAAGTGGCACTGCTATGGGGTGGCGGCCAGGCCGCTTTGAGGGCCGGCTTCCTCGATGCTGCCCCGGGCCCCAATGTTTTTGTTGCAAGGCAGGAATGACGTCAGCGGCGCAACCCGAGCCAAGATCTTTTTCTGGTTTCAATTTTACTTGTTAATTTAAACTTCGACTGGTGGTGGTGGGTTTATCCATAGACGGGTCAGAATAGTGTTGCTATTCCAGTGACCCAGAGATCTACAAATGTTTCAATGCATGTTCGTAATCAGTTAAACGCAAGTAATTAAAAGTAAATAAACGCCAGTCGCACAGAAAATCGTGATTTTTGTCGTTTGACATATTTTAAACCTATTCGTGAGTTATCTGTGGGATATTTTAATCTCATTAAAAGGACAGTGACGTCCATACCCTTCGAATGAATAAATTACTGCCCTAGTTTATTGAAGTAAAATTGTCCGACTTCAATTTATATGATGTGCAGTTTGTGATGAGAATTAGATAAATGGCGTGGATGTGGTTTCTTGGTATGTTAACTGACAACGTTGAGTGAATGAAAGCTAGAAACCTGAAAATGCTGGAAGCACTAATTATGTTCTAGTCATAAACATCAATCCTTTTTATCAATCAGCAAAAAGGTAACTTTGATGTCTAAGATTCTTTGATTTGCTTCTAATGAGTTAATTGAAACTTTGTGGAAGCTCCAAACAATTATAATCAGCCAGTTTCTTGTTTTTAGTGATCTTGTAAATGGCCATGACTTCCTCAATGCACTATTTTCATTTTTGCAGATTTTTTTTGCTCTTGAATTAGTATAAGAATGGGGGGGGGGGGTGGTTTGCCCTATGTCTATGGTTTTCAATTAAATCCATTATAGAATATTAACAACAGAACCAATTTTTGCATTCAGCCAGTGTGCAAAAGACAACGAACTGTGCAAATACAAAAAGAAAAAAATAATAAATTTAGCAATAAATATCGATAACATGAGATGAAGAGTCCTTGAAAGTGAGTCCATAGGTTATGAGAACATTTCAAGTGAAGTAATCCCCTTTGCTTCAAAATCCTAATGGTTGAGGGGGTAATAACTATTCCTGAACCTGGTGGTGTAAGTCCTGAGGCTCCTGTACCACCTTCCTGATGGCAAGAAGAGAGCATATCCTGGGATGTGGCTTTCCTATCACACAATTATGTATAGATGTGTTCAGTGCTGGGAAGGGCTTTCCCATACTGCCCAGTCCGTCACAGGAAAAGTCTTCTCACCATTGAGCACAACCTGCATGGACCGCTGTTGCAGGAAAGCAGCATCCATCAGCAACAACCCGCACCATCCAAGCCATGCTGTTTTCTCACTGCTGCCATCGGGAAGGAGGTACAGGAGCCTCAGGACCGACATCAGCAGGTTCAGGTACATTTATTACCCCTCAACCATCAGCCTCTTGTTTGAGAGGGGATAACTTCATTCAGCATCACTCACCTCATCATTGAACTGTTCACACAACCTATGGACGCAATTTCAAGACTCTTCATCTCATGTTCTCAATACTTACTACTCGTTTATTTTTTTTTCCCTTTTGTATTTGTATTGTTTGTCTTTTGCACATCGGCTGTCCTGTTGGGTGTGGTGTTTCATTAATTCTATTGTTTCTTATATCGACTCTGAATGCCTACAAGAGAATGAAACTGAGTTGTATATGATATCAATATGCATATTGATAATACATTTACTTTGATTTTTGAAGGGTTCTGTGAGCAATGGAACGAATGATTCTATTATTCCCGTAAACTTTTAATAAAATACCCATGGGCCATTTGTCAAATTTGAATTGTGACAGGGTGTTAAGTAGTGTTGGATACTGGGGCTATTTCTCAAATAATCTCAGTTGGTGTTTATGCTGCTCTGGTGGGTCATAATAGTCATGAAGTGGATTTTTGTCCAGTATCTCATCTCAGTTTTTCTCATTATTGCTTAAAATGTTTCTTTACGTAACTTTAAACTACCAGGAACAATTTGCCTTGCCTTTCTTACAGTAAGCATTTTGCTATTGGTCTAACCTCATGTATTTGGTTAAATTCCCTCTCAGTATTGAAAAGACCAAAGACGTGTGTGACCTTAGGTTCAATTCACACACTCCATTCGTTCATCACTGAATCTGCCACCCTCCCTGGATACATCTAAAACTAAATATTGGTGTTATGTTTGACTGAACTGTGGACTATGATGTCACCAAGATATGTTTCCACCTTGAAAATTCGTCCCACCTCTATCCTGATTTGTCACTTGCTCTGGAAACCTGTTTATGCTAATGCTTCCTCAGCACTTGATTAATCCTTTGTCACTCTGGCTGCTTTTAATTTCCCGCTGTTAGAGGAGGTCATATATAAAAAAATGGTAGGTGTAAACCATTCAGCCATTTGAGCCTGGTCTGCCATTCAAAGTAATCTGTACTAAGGCAAATTTCTTCTGTGTCTTACTTATAGTAGTCAATTCCCTGATTCCCTGATCTTTCAAAAATATCTTACTTTAAATAATACCATTGATCTAACCTCAACAAACTTTGGGTTAAAAAATTCTGGGACTTCCCTATTCTGTAAAAAGTTGTTCCCAGGCAATTCAGTTTTAAATTATCACTGTTTTCCCCCCTTCCCCCCCCCCCCCCCATCTTATGGTGATTTTCCCACATTCAGGATTCTCCTACTAGTAGAAACATCTGGATATTAATCTCCTGTCCTATAAGCTCTCTATCTTGCTATTTGCACAAGCTTAAATTTGATCATTTCATCATTGGTAATAGGGCATTGGCTAGAATGATCAAATATTTTTGTGGCTTGATAGGCCTTATTAATTAGCAATTTTATGAAGTACTTGGTTTGCCAGTATTATTACTGATTTTTTAAAAAATCTGTTTTTAAAAACAGTGTAAGTGTGATTGAACTGAAGTAAAATGTAATGGAGCTATGTGGTTGTCCTATATGTTACAGCATATTAAACACTTGAGTTAACTTCCACTGTTTAATTTTTTAATTTTAAATTTTGACTGTAAATGGTTATATTTATAAAACAAATTGAAGAGCATCAATTTCAGATAAATATCACATTAATCACTGCATTTTATGCATCTTCAATCTCACTGCTACAGTTGGAGATTCCCACCTGCTTCAAAAAGGTGTCAATCGTACCTGTGCCCAAGAAGAGCAGCATTCACATCTAATGTATAACGAAGTGCTTAGAGAGTCGGGCATGTCTAGAATTAACTCTTGCCTATACAAGGAACTAGACCTGCAATTTGCCTACTCCACTATAAGTCTACAGCTCATGTCATCTTGTTGGGTCTTCACTTGGCCTTGGACCACCTGGACAACAGTAATACCTACAATCTTTTGTTTATTGATTACAGCTCAGTGTTGAGCACTACTAATCAAGCTTCAAACCCTGGGTCTCTGTATCCCCTTGTGCAACTGGATCCTTAACTTGCTCATCAGGAGACCACAGTCATTGCGGATCAGAAATAACATCTTCTTGCCCAAAGTCAATGTCAGCACACCTCAAAGATGGGTGCTTAGCCCATTGCTCTACTCTCTCCATACCCATGATATGTGTGGCTAGGCACAGCTCAAACACCATCTATAAATTTTTCAATTACACCGCTGTTGTCAAAATCTCGTGACAAGGAGGTGTACAGGAGTGAGATAGATCAGCTGCTTGAGTTGTGTTGTAGCAATAACCTTACTTTCAACATCAGTAAGATCAAGAAATTGATTGTGATTTTCAGAAAGGTGAAGTCCAGGAAACAAGCACCTGTCCTTATGTCAGCATCTTTGAGGATCTATCCTTGACCAACATTGATACAATTATGAAGAAGTCGTGTCAGCAGTTATATTTTAGAAGTTTCAGGAGACTTCATATGTCACCAAAGACTAAGAAATTTGTACAGATGTTCTTTAGAGCCCATTCCAATTGGTTGTCTAAATATCGAGGAGCCACTGCATAGGATCTGAAAAAGCTGCAAACTCAGCCAGCTCCATTACGTGCACTGGATTCCTCGCATCGAGAACATCATCAAACAGTGATTCTTCAGATAGGCAGCTTCCATCATTAAAGATCCCTGTCAGCCAGGACACACTCTCTTGTTACTACCATCAGAGAGGAGGTACAGGAACCTGAAGACACACTCAATTTGTTAGAAACAATTCCTTCCCCTTTGCCAGCAGATTTTTGAATGGACAATGAAACAACCCAAAAAAACCACCTTACAATTTTTGCTCTCTTTTTGTACTAGTATATATGTAATATGTAAATGTTTTAATTATTGTACTGTGTTGATGCTGCAAAACAGCAAGTTTAACAACATATTTTAGTGATATTAAACCTGTTTCTGATTATGATTTTTCTACCTGTTCTGAATGTTAACTGTCACAAAAAAACAGTAAATATTGCAAATTTTCAGCAGGTCAAAATGTTTTAATGTATGTGGTTGATAATATTGGTTAATGCTTTAAAGTTATTTTGAATAGTAACATCATTGAAAATCATTGTCTTGAAAGATCTAGCCAGGCAGTTACCACGCAGTTTGATAGGATGTTTAAGAAAGCATATAATGTTGGGGAAATTGAGTTCAAGAACTGTAAGATGTTGCAGCTCTATAAAACTAGTTAGACCATTTAGAATATTGTGTTCAGTTTTGGTGCCTCATTATAGGAAGGATGTGGAAGCTTTAGATGGTGCTGAGGAGATTTACCAGGATGCTGCTTGGATTAGAGAGCATGTCATATGAAGATTGACTAAGCTGGTGCTTCTCTCTTTGGATTGACTGAAAATGAGAGGTGACTTAATAGAGATGGATAAGGGGTATGAACCGAGTGGATGGCTGAAGAGTTTTTCCCAGTGCAGTTATAGCTTATAAGAGGGGGGGGGGGCATAATTTTAATGTGATTGGAAGAATGTATAGGGGGAATGTCAGGTACATATTTTAAATAGAGTGGAAGTGTGTGGAAGGTGCTGCTGGGGTGGTGGTAAGACAGATACATCAGAGACATTATAGAGTCTCGGGTACATGGATGAAAATAAAATGGATGACTGAGAGGGAGGGGTTAGATTGGCTTTTAAAGGTCAACACAATGTTGTGGGCAGAAGGGACTGTACTGCTCTCTTCTAAAAGTAGCATGCCATAGCATTTATAAAGATTGGGCCAGTATTCACATCAATTTATTCAGATTCAGTTAAGATTTTTTTTGCATTTCGTGGCCTAATCCATTTTTCCGATCATGACCATAAGCATGTTTAGTAATAAATAATGAATTGGGTCTGTTAAGCATTTAGTATTAGAATATACTGCATGGGTCAAGACCATGATAAGGTTAAAAATAAAAACATAGAACACGAACTTTACAACCGGAAACAGGCTGTATTGTTAGCTCTCAAAAATGCTAGTTTATGTTATTTGTATGACTAATTTGAATCAAAGAAAGCATATGCTTGAAACATAGATGTCTGTTTTGTTTAACTAAGCAGCAATATTGTGCAAATAATAATTAAATTCCACCAGACTTGAAAACTATAAAAGAAACTTTGAGAATTAAAGAATCTAAGACTATCAAAATTAATATAATACATTTCATTAATTTTGCTACATCTTGAATATAGAGCAATTTTCTTTTAATTGTTGGTATCAGGTCCAGCATATTGTATTTTAAGCAGACTTTTTGTAGGTCAGCATAATGAGCACCTAAAATAAATAATATAATTGTTCTCAGTATTTTTAGAAACTGAAAAGCACACCACTAAATAAATGAGGTGGTTTGGTGTAAAATTGTTCAGAATCTTAAGGTACTGCAGTTGATTCAGTAATGAGGGGAGGGAGGGGAGTGTGCATGAGGAAGGTGGAATTGCTAGTGATGACATTTCACGGTAGTTGCTTTTGGATGGGGAATGCTGTAGTCTGAAGGTTACAAGTTAGGATTAAGTAAATATGAATAGGTCTCAGACAAATACATACAAAATGCTGGAGGAGCTTAGTAGGTCAGGTAGCATCAATGAAAAGGATTAAACAATCAATGTTTCAGCACAGAACACCAACGATTCCTTTCCATGGATCCTGCCTGACCTGCTGATTGCCAGTACTTTGTAGGTGTTATTCTGGATTTCCAGCATCTCGTGTCTCAGACAAATATCTAATACAAGTTTTTTTTAAAAACATCATTAGATCTTATCACAGCCTTGTATTCAAAAATTGAATGCTTGGATATTAGGGTTTGAGATAACGTTATCAGTTGTGTAAACTATGTAAATTTGATTTTTTTTAAAATATACCTTTGTGGCGACCCATATCCTGGCACATCCGAACCGACTCACAATTAGATAGCCTACGGGGGTTTGCGAGCACAGAGCTTTGGAGCCTCTGCGCCATGGGGGGCAGGTTGAGGGAGGCTTAAAAGTGAGGCTGAAGATTTCGAATAAAGTTTTTTCCTTCGACTGCAGTTACCGACTCCGTGTCGTAATTTTAGCGCTGCGTGTAGCACACCGCTACACCTTGATGTTTTTTTCTGCACCAAAATTGGAACTTGAATGCACTTATTTCAAAGCTGATTTTCATCAGTGTACTTAAAACCAATGGGTATCCACTCTGAAAAAGGGTCATATTGTTCTCTCTATTGCACAAGATAGTGCAACTGTCAAATGAGTTTTTGAATTCTCTAGAATAGTTTTTAGGACCACCTTCCATGTAAGCGAAAGTTGCCAAGTAAATGTTCTTTGGAAATAATGAATTGCTTTCTTCTTTTCCCTCTTATCCTTTCTAATTTAGCTTTAAAAATTTTAAATTTTTGACATCTTCACTCTTCAATTACTGTCAGGAAATAATAAGAACAGTTATTGATGGTCTTTTGACCCATTTAAAATAAGTGAATAATTAAAGTTGTCTTTTGGGAGATAACTAAGAGAAGAACATCTTGGTAGAAGGAAAATAATTTGGCTTGATTTTTATCTGTCTGGGTTTAGGGCCTGTTACGTGCTTTGGGTTTGGGATTGTCCTCATCAAAAAAAAATAACCTGTTGTGTATTCCCTGTAATAGATTTTCAGAATAATTTTTATACTTTTCATATTTTGCTGCAGCACGGGCAAATTGTTAATCTTAATCTAGCAAAACAGTAAGATTGGAATGTGAAATAGTAATTGATTTAATTAAGTTTGCCATTACTTCATAAAATGTCCTGTTTTCTCTTGTAGCCTGAAACTAATAAAACGAGGATTGAATACTAGTTTGGAATAAGCGATTCTGGTGACAAATTAGGACATGGCAAATCGGGGAGGTGCAGTGAGACCCAATGGATTAGCTGCTGCTAACAAAATCTGCCAGTTCAAGCTAGTTCTACTTGGAGAGTCTGCTGTTGGAAAATCTAGTTTAGTACTTCGCTTTGTGAAGGGACAGTTCCATGAATACCAAGAGAGTACTATTGGTGGTAAGTTTGTTTCGCCTTTTTAGAATTATATTCAAATAATCAAAAGTTTCAGTTCAGTATTTCAATTGTGTCCCATGAACACAGCTGAACACGGATTATCCAAAAACCTCCGAAATCCAAACTTTTTTTTGAGCACTGACATAATGCCACAGTAGGAAAATTCCACAAGGTGTGGGAAGGTTCCCAGGTGATAGGCAGGTCTGCACACCACAGTTCTGAGAAGTGACCTCACATACCCTGAGTAGGGCCCTGTTGGCACCATCTAACAGAAAAGTATGGTATTGGAGCAGTCACCACCTACAGCACAAAATTTTTTGAAATATTATATAAAATTACCATCAGAGTATAGGTATAAGCTGTATATATAATGTAAATGAATTTCATGTTTAGACTAGGGTCACATCCCCAAGCATTTCAGATAAAGGATGCTCAATCTATATACATTATTTTCTATCCTCTTGCAGATTGTCACACAACTTTCATAAGGGAGTTTCAAAAAGTTATAAACTTTCTTAAGCATATTCCCAGCTATTTTATTGCTCAACAAAATTACAGCTTTGGCTGGAAGAATTCTAGTTTTTCCATTGTGAAAATAAGGCAGGAAATAGCTCATGCTAAGCAGCCAAATTAATAAATGATCAAACTTAATGTTAAAACATTGCTGCTTTTGTGCAGGAGAAATTGTTGCTTTCTTGATTTAGAGCTCCTACTTCAGAGGTATCCTATTCTAAATGGAAATTAACGCTTCATTTGGAAGGACATGTAGGATGGTGGGAAAGCAGGAGATAAAAGGGTACTGGCTTCTCCAGTGATTGCATTGGGAAAGTGCTGTCACTATTACCTCACTACTGAAGAGCTACTTGTTTACCAGACTTTTAATGATGACAAGATCTTCCATCTCCTGCTTCAGATCCTCAATCCTGCATAGTCTTCGTTCTATCTCTTCTGAGAACTGCTATGCTTGTTTTTTCACTTCTACCTCTAGAGTGGATTCCTTCACTGACCATTAGCCTATTTGTATTGCCATCAAGCATCATTTTTTCTTTCTCCCCATTTCACCTTAAAATTGTTTGTTTTCTTCCTCTACTTATATATGCTACTAAGCTGTTCTTGACACGTCTATGAACAGTTGACATCATTGCAATTAAACTATTGTCCATCCATCCTTCATTGTTGACTTTTACAATAACCAATATTGAAAACTTTTCTTCAATTACCCATTCTTACCACTTCCATTGTCCTGATGACTAATTTAAGAACGTCGTAACTATTTAAACATCTTCAATCAAACTTTTTTCCCATTTCTACAAAATCAGAACACTGGCCAAAGCTACAAATATATTTTGTGATTGTGTCATTTGTCCTGTTTCAAACTGTCATCCTAAGTAAAATTAACCACATTATTCAATATTTTAGGCTTTAATCATTTAAATCCTTTTTTTTACTATGACGGCCTAGCTCTAGAATTGGCTGTGGAATTTTACATCATTGTTTGTAGAATATTGGTACAGTAAATAAATTATTAATCGATAAAAGCTTATGCTCTTAGAATCAGCACTCATTACAAAATAAGTGCACTTCTATCTCTTGCTGACCAATAACTTCAGAATCAGGTTTATTATCATGACATATGTTGTGAAATTTGTTATTTTGTGGCAGCAGTACTGTGTAAGACAAAAGTTACAATGGGTTACAAAAAATAAATCGAAAGAAAAATAGTGAGTGTGGGTTTTGTGGACCTTTCAGAAATCTGATTACGGAAGGGAAGAAGCTCTTATCGAAAACATTGATTGTGGGTTTTCAGGCTCATGTACCTCCTTCCCACCAGTAGTAATGAGAAGGGGACATGTCCTGGATGGTGATGTTCCTTTTAAGATGGATGCCTCTTCCCTGAGGCACTCATGATTATCCTCAATGGTGAAAGGATTGTGTCAAGATGGAGCTGGCTGAGTTTACAATCCTCTGTAATGTCTTGTAATCCTGTGCATTGGAGTCTCCATGCCAGGCAGTAATGTAGTCAGTCAATGTTCTCCACTGTGCATATGTAGAAATTTGCTGGAGGATTTGACGCAACAAATATCCTCAAACTCCTAATAAGCTGGAGCCACTGGCATGACTTTTTCTTGTTTGAATCATTCTGTTGAGCCCAGACTAAATCATCTGAGATGTTTATTGACACTTGGGAAGTAGAAGCTGTTCACCCTTTCCAGTGCTTACCCCTCAATGAACACTGCTGTGCATTTTCCTGATTTGCTCTTCCTGAAGTCCACAATCAGTTGCTAAGTCTTGCTGATGTTGTTGTGACATCACTCAACCAGCCAGTATATCCCACTTGTTAGGTGGTGACAAGGAGAATTCTGCCAACAATAGTGGTGTCATAGGCAAATTAGTAGCTAGTGTTTGAGCTGTGCCTTAACCACACAGTCGTGAGTGCAGAGAGTAGAGCAGTGGGCTAAGCACGCAACCATGAAGTGCGCCTTTGTTGACTGCCAGTGGTGAGGTTACTACCAATCTGCACTGGTTGTGGTGTCTGGACAAAAGGATTTAGTTGCAGATGGATGTACAGATGCCCAGCTTTTTAAGCTTATTGATTAGTACTCTCTACTCCATCCTTATTTGTTTATGGAGACTTGAGACTGCAGACAGCATCTATGGAGGGAAATGAACAATTAACCTTTCGAGCTGATGCCATTTATTGAGACTGAAAAGAAAGGACAAAAGCTAGTGGGGGGGCGGGGGATGAGTAGCATATGATGGCAGGTGACAGGTGAATCCTGTGAGAGGGACAAGTATGTAGGTGGGGGTGGAATGGAAATGATGTTAGAAGCTTGGAGGTAATAGGTGAAAGAGGCAAAGGGCTGAACAAGATGGACTCTGATAGTACAGGACAGTAGACCATTGAATAAGAAGCAGATGGGGAACCAGAGGGAGGGTGTGGGTGATGAGCAATACAGGGAAAAGAAGTGGTAAAAGAGCCAGAGGGATAAGGGAAAACAGTGGCGGGTGAGGGGGGAAATGGAGGGGGGAGTGGCTATGGAAGTTGGAGAAATGTGTTGATGCTGTTAGGTTGGAGTCTACCAAATGGAGTATGACATGTTGTTCCTCTAATCTGCATCTCCCTTCAACTTGGCAGTAAAGGAGGTTCTGGACTTCCATGTCAGTGTTGGATTGAGAAGTGGAATTAGAATGGCAGGGCAATGGAAGATCCTATCTGTTATGACAGGTGGATGAAGGTGCTTGATGAAGCACTTTGTCCTGTCCTATCTCCCCCATAAGCAATAATCAGCATTCAGTGAATTAGTGTACAAAAGGGTTCAAGGTATCTGGCAAATGGCAACCTGTCAGGATTGACATGATGTTAGTTGAATAGTAGTAATTGACATGATGTTAGTTGAATAGTAGTTAATTTATGTGGCATGATCTTACTGTCTTAAGCCAAGAACACTCAAAATACCCACCTCTGCTACTCCACAAGTGACATTGCTACTGTTTTGAACCCAAGTAGTATGATGCCTTCTCCATGTTTTTCTGAACACAAGCTGCACGAAGTTAACTTCCAAGGTTTTCATTTCCATTTACAACCACCAGTGAACTCTTCTCAGCAGTCCATGGAATTGTGAATTAACTGTTCCTGCTTGTGTTTCCTGGAGCTGAAGCTCCTAAAGGTGGTGTGGTATTTGCAAACTTCCTGTGGATGGTCAATTTTGGAGAGGTGGACTTTTTCTGTTTTATGCTGGGTTTTCATGAGCTGCCTGTGAATTGACTTCAGGTTTCTCCTTCTCTATTTTGAATAGTTGCAGCCTATGGATTTCTGTACTTGGTAGGGATATTGTACTTTGGAAACCTTTGAGGAAAAAAATTAGTTACCTTTTCTATAATAGATTTCAAATAGTTCCTGTTTCATTTGGCATACCAATCAGGATCAGGTTTATTTTTGCCATCTTATGTGAAATCTGTTGTTCTGCACTAACAGTACAATGCTAAAGGCATACAATTAATATAAATTACAAAATAAATGTAGAGAACAATTAATAGAATAAAAGGGTCTCGGTCCGAAACGTTGACAGTGCTCCTCCCTATAGGTGCTGTCTGGCCTCCTGCGTTCCACCAGCATTTTGTGTGTGTTAATGGAATAAAAATGTTGCACTCATGGACTTTTCATAAATCTGATGAAGAAGAAAAGAAAGTTCTGAACCATTGAGGTTGGGCTCACAGGCTCCTGTACTACCTTGTTGATGGTGGTAACAAGAAGAGGGCATGTCCCAGATGGTGAGAGTTCTTTGTGATAGATACTGCCTCTTGAAGATATCCTTGATAGTGGGGAGGGTTGTGGCCATAATGAATCTGACTGTGTCTACACACTTGGTAGCCTCTTTCAATCCTATGCATTGAAACCCCCATATCAGGCTGTAATGCAACCAGTCAAAATACTCTTCATTGTACATCTATAGAAACTTGCAAAAGTCTTTGAATACCACATCTCCTCAAATTCCTAATGGCGTAGAGCTTCTGGTGTGCAGTCTTCATGATTGCATCAATGTATTGGACCTAGGATATATCCTCTGAGATGACTGACACCCAGGAACATCAAGCTATTCACACTTTCCACCATTGGCCCCTCAGTTAGGATTGCCGTGTCTTCTCCTAGCTTCCCCTTCCTAAAATCCACAAATCGTCTTGGTCCTGCTAATTTTGAGTGTGCGAATGTTGTGGCACCAATCAAAAAGCCAATTTGTCTCACTCCTGTACACTGCTTTATCATCATTTTGAGATTCTACCACAACAATGGTTTCATCAAATTTATGAATGTTTGAGCTGTGTTTAGCTGTGCAGTCATGACTGTATACAGTCAAACAGTGCGTTAAGCACACACTCTTGAGCTGCACCCATGTTATCAGAAGATGCCATCACCAGTCTTTCCTGACTGACCTCCCAATGAGAAAGTTGAGGATCCAGTTCAAGGGAGGTTCAGAAGCCTGGTGATTAATACTGAGGGGATGACATTGAATGCCAAGCTGTGAATAGTAAAAGCCTGATGTATGTTTTTCTGTTGTCTAGGTGCTCCAAAATAGATTGGAGAGCCAGTGAGATTGCATCCACTGTGGACCTTGTTGTGACAGTAGGTGAATTGCAGTGGGTCTAGGTACTTATTCAGGTTGTAGTTGATTCTAGCTATAACCAACCTCTCTTTCACTTCATAATGGTAGATGTGAGTGCTACCTTGAAGCAATGCCTCCTATAAAGACTACAGATACAGGGTGGGTGAAGGATGTGCTTGTGGTGTATTGGGCTGAGTCACTACTCCTTGCAGCTACTTTCACTCCTGAATATTCATTTTGCCATTCCAGAAGACATTGAAACCAGTCAATACTTTCAACAGTACATCTGTAGATGTTCATTAGTGTTGACCTCTTGATCTAATAAGAAAATATCCTGGGCTAGGACAGGTCATCTGACATGAAAATTCCCAGGAATTAAAGCTGCTGACTCTCTCCAGTGCTGATTTTCCCACATTATAGACTGTCACATGTTTGCTCTGCTTCCTGAAGTTGCCAGTAAAGCTTTACTGACAGTGGGCAACACCACTTATCTTGCTCCTATATATGCTGGCTCAACACCAAACTGCCTTGAAAATGAGTCTGTTTTATTTCAGATTATTATTTGCATGCCATTATGAAGCAGACATAAGATGAGGGTGAGTTTCTGTGTATCCACAGATCTACTGAATTTTGAGGTCAAAAGAGACTACGCTGATGTTATTCCTGGTATTTCACTTGTCATTGATGGGCAGTAAAAGTCATATCCATCGTGCCTCTGGACAGAATCCATCTAGACTTGAGGGAGAATAGGTGTTTAGCCAGTGGAAAGAGGAGAATTCTGGCTATGACTTCTACAGTGGCAGACAGCTAAGACCCTAGGGAGTAGAGATATGTCATGTAGCAGTACAGGACAATCAGGATAGGCAAAAAACTCTTGAAGAAAGTATAATTTTATCAGTTTTATGTGTTTGCTATGATTTTGTTTAAAGGATGCTTTGGAATTAGTGTTGTGGAATATTGCCAAAAATGATCAATACAGAGAAAAAGATGAGAGAATTTTTAAGTGTAATGGATGCTAAAGGTGTAAACGCTGGGCATTTTGAACAGAAGGGCATGGAGTTCATAGATCCATCCTCACCACAGGAACCATTTATAACCAGCATCAACTGTTGCTCACCCATGACAACAGGCTGAGACACACCCAGTGAACCACCAGCTATGTACAGAGTGTTTGAGAAGATGTCCTGGCAGTCAAGCAACCTGTATTTTTTAAAGATTTTTTGGAATGCGGGCGCTGCTGGTATGGCTATAAAGTATTGCCCAACCCTAATTGTTTTTGAGGATGTGGTAGTGAATAACTTCATTGAACTGCTGCAGATTGTTAAGTTTGCTACCGATGGGGATGTAGAGATGTGAGGGTTATGTCTGACAGTCCATGTAGCACTGAGCTGAGTGGTATAGGATGCCTTGAGAACAATACAAGTAACAAAAGTATTGCTCCAGTAAACCAGTGGTTGTCTTCATCTCATATCAGGATTGGCCTTTTATCGTGTGCTTATGCATGTTATGTATTTGTGAGTTAGACACGAGCATCGTCATAAATTGAATAGCCATTGCTACCCATACCTGTTTAAATGTGACTGACAAAAACTGCCAGAGACTCCTGACTGGTGCCTGAATATTAGGCAGCAGCCTGCAGAGCATAACCACGTTCAGACCCTAACCCCTGGGGAACTGGCTGTTGTAATAACATTGCTCTTATCTCAGGTTTGGGGGAGTAGTTTTTCTTCTCTGAGGAGGGAGCCTCTGCATGGCAAATTACAAGATTATTTACAGCCCTGAGAGGTTAACAGCTAATCACTTACTTGCGCTAGCTTGCTCGTCACCAGAGCCAATCACTCAGTTTCAAGAACTACAGATGAAATCACCCCTCCCCCCCCCATCAAGCTGATGGTGCACATGGTCATTGGAAGGGCAGCAGATTGATAATTTATGAGGTGGTCCATTTTTTTGGTGCATAGACAGTGCTGTTTTGTGTCTTCAGCCTTGAGATTCTGAATATTCTTGCTCCTTCTCCACTGGCCTTAAATTTCCAGGGAACCATGGAGCTGTTACACCACCTGTTCAAGGAACCTTTGAATACAATCATAAATCTCTATGTCTAGTGTTCTCCGGGTTGTGTCTTTAGCACATAGCAGATTTTGATAAAGATTAGCCAAATGAAGCCGTGGTTATCTAGTATATCTCATGGGTGAAGTGGCAATACTGGACTAAACTTGCATCAATGACGGATGCTCGACAGTTGGGCCTAGCATGTAAATGCAATGATGAAGAAAGCACAACAGCACCTTTACTTCACTAGGAGTTTGCGAAGATTCGGCATGACATCTATAACTTTGACAAACTTCTGTAGATCTGTAGTGGAAAGTATATTGACTGGCTACATCGTAGCTTGGTATGGAAACACCAATGGCCTTGAACAGAAATCCTACAAAAATTAGTGGATATGCCCTGCCCAGCATGGGTAAAGACCTCCTCACTATTGAGCACATCCACACAAAGCATTTTCATGGTCCAGTTGCTGTTGCCATCAAGCAGATGCTATAGGAGACTCAGGACTTGCACCACCAAGTTCAGGAACAGTTATTACCTTTGGCTCCTCAACCAAAGAGTCTAACTTCACTCAACTTCACTTGTCGCATCATTGAAATGTTCCAATAACCCATGGGCTCACTTTCAAGGACTCTTTGTTTTCAGTATTTAATTTACTGCTTATTTATTTGTTGTTATTATTTCTTTTAAAATTTGCAGTTTGTCTTTTACCACAGTGGGTGAATACCCTCATTGGTTCAGTCTTTCAAGATCGGCAACACTACATGGGCTGCAAACGATAGTTCTCAATATACCTCTTGAATTACAGTCAGCCCTCTGTATCCGCAGGTTCGGCATCCGCGGATCAAAAATATTCGGTGGAGGGGGGGAATCCAGAAAGTTCCAAAAAGCAAAACCTGAATTTGCTGTGCGCTGAGCACTACGCTGAATCCACGCGAATTAATGATGCGTAGGCATACTCTGCTGTAGCTTCCCGCCATTTCACAGATCCTCAGACTCTCTCCAGCACTCGTTTGAGCATTGTTCGCCTCGCGTCTCGTTCGTTCGCTACTTGCGTTGTGAGCAAGAAGTAGGAGTTTAAGGCTAGTAAGGGATGGCTGGCTAGCTATGTAAAGCGCTGCAGCCTCAAGAACTTAAAGATCACGGGAGAATCGGCTTTGGCTGATGTCGAGGCAGCGTCAGCATTCCTAGAAAAGCTACAATGGTTGCGTCTGTACTGAACATGTACAGACTTTTTCTCTTGTCGTTATTCCCTAAACAATGCAGTAGAAATAACTATTTACATTGTATTAGGTATTATAAGTAATCTAGAGATAATTTAAAGTATATGGGAGGATGTGCGTAGGTTATATGCAAATTCTAAGCGATTTTATACAAGCGACTTGAGCATCCGTGGATTTTGGTATCCGCAGGGGGGGATGGTCCTGGAACCAATCCCCCAGGGATACTGAGGAATGACTGTACTTTTACGATAATCTGAAGCATATAACATCCCTCGAAACCAGGGTTTCTCAACCAGGGTTCTGTGAGAGATCGTGATTTATAAAAAAATGAACTGCTTTTTTTGAACTTCGTGTGACGTGCGGTGCTAGTGTTCACAGTGGTGGGCAGTGACTGAGCACCCCTGGTAGCAATCTTGTTAGAGGTCTCTCAGCCCAGTATGGCAGTGTGCAATCAGACCATTTTTATTTGGTTGAGTCCATACTCAGATTTTGATGCGATGTTGAGGAGACTCTTGATAATTGGTGAGCGCTGTGGTGAGCATGGAGGTGAGGACGGTAAGCGGATGAGGAGTGTGAAGTGCGTTTTCTGAGTATTGAATGGACTCGCCCATTTTTATATTTTATTAACACCTGCGTTTTACAGACATGTCTGATGGTCCACAATGTGGTGATTTTTGAATTACAATCTTCTGAGTCATTTCACTGCATAAGTGCAACAATGGACAAAAAATTCTGTCTACAATGAAAGCTACTTACGAATAGGCTTTGTATGGACTGGTGATCCAAGTTGTCGTCTTCCATTGTACCTAGTCCAGGGGTGGGCAAACTTTTTGACTTGTGGGCCACAAAGGGTTCTAAAATTTGACAGGGGGGCCGGACCAGGAGCAGATGGACGGAGTGTTTTGGTAATACACCTCATAAGAGAAAATAAAATATCATGGGATATGTAGAAAACATGTGCTTTAATTTCAATTGAAAATGAACAAATGCATTACAACAAAATATCTGTCTTTGAAGTCCCATGGTATTTAGCTATTTATTGAAATGACTTTTAAAACACTGAAAATTAAATGAATAAAATACAGCTTTTTAAAATAGTAACAGTTATTATTTTAAAGCACTGAAAATTCTGTTATCCTTCAAGATATTATCATCATCACTCTCCTCCTGACTGTCTTTATTTCAAAAACGGTAGGAGATGCAGGTCTACTTGTCCTGCTCCTTCGTATTCAATTGTCCCCTGTGCCAAAACTCAACAACGACCCGCACAATGACAGAGCAGTGAGAGCGCGCCAGTATGCGGAGCGCGTTATTTGATCTGGAGCGCATTTTTTATTTTGAGAACGTACGTGTACCTGTGCACTACTCATGTCCATCACTTAACAGAAATGACATGTAACATGTAAGGCTTATTGAAAAAAAATATTTTCAAATGCATTTTTTTACATAACACAAGGAAGAAACTTATTTTTAATTTCAGTGGGAACAGTGTTGTTGGTCTCCCTTTTTAGCCAGCGCATCAAAGTCTGGATTTAGTTTTGTTGTGGCGATTCTCAGGATGGATCTGAGGTGTTGGTCAGTTAACTTGGATCTGTGGCTGGCCTTGTTGATGTTCATGACGTTGAACGCCTGTTCACACAAATAGGTCGAGCCGAACAAAGAGTAAAGCGCAAATGTGGAGTAATACGCTGCACCTCAACAAAGGTCAATGTGTAGCGGTGTGCTACATGCAGCGCTAAAATTACGACACGGAGTCGGTAACTGCAGTCGAAGAAAAAAACTTTATTCGAAATCCCCAGCCTCACTTTTAAGCTTCCCTCAACCTGCCCCACTGCGCACAGGCTCCAAAGCTCTGTGCTCGCAAATCCCCGCAGGCTAATTGTGAGCCGGGTCGGATGTGCCAGGAAATGGGTCGCCACAAATGTATATAGAGTGCGTCATCTATTGGGAAAACGCCAGAATTGCGGGGGAAAAACGTTAACAAGGTTTATTAATATAATTTCATCAAGTTCTGCGGGCCAGATTAAAAAGCTTAATGGGCCGCATATGGCTCACGGGCCGTAGTTTGCCCATGCCTGACCTAGTCTATGGCAAACAACTTAAAATTGCAGCAATATCTCCTGCAAAATGGAGAAGACACCCAACTACAAATCACAGCCATATGACACAAAGAAGTGCTGATTATTTTAACTGGAATCTCAAAACGAACAGAGTAAAGCTTTGCTAATAAATTAACAGTCACTGAAAGGACAGGAAGCCAGTTATTTAGTAGCAGAACTTATTGCCGAGAAAAGGAAAAGTCATACAGTTAGTGAGAACCTAATAATGCCAGTATGTAAAATTATCATGGGTATAATGGTTGAACAAGATGCTGTACAAGAAATTAAAAATGTTTCACACTCTGATGGCTGGTTCTTTGTTGCGAACATCAGGAGGGAAGAAGAGTCCTCAGAAGCAATGGCATGGTCATTTGTGACTAGAGACCAGTTCTGGATCTGCAGACTTTGGAGCAGTAGGGACATGGGAACAGCTGGGATGCGAGTGCTTGTGTAGTAGGATCCTTCCTGCATCTCCTCTTCAGCAGTCGCTGTTCTAGATCCCTCAAAATTCTTGGCTGCTCCATGGGTCATCATTCCCCAGAGGTCTCTGTCACAGACCAGCTGCAGCCATTTGTTGGCCTCAATATTTGCCTGAGAGAGCTGCTGCTTAAGTTGGCCTTTGTACCTCTTGCGCAGGGAGCATGATCTGTCTTTCCCTGAGAGTTCTCCTTAGAGCACTGATCTCAGTAACCTGGAGTTTTCCATGCGAAACACATGGCCTGACCAAGTGACTTCAATTCTTGGAAGTTGAGCCTTCTTCAGCACCTCGTTGTTGGAGACACGATCCTGCCAGCAGATTGATGATGGAGTGGAGGCAGTGCTGCCGGAAGTGCTCGAGCAACCGGATTTGTTTACAGTACAACACTTGGGCTTCAAAGCCATATAGCAGTGTTGTGATGATGGCAGCCCTGAATGCCTGGATCTTTGTGGACCGATGAAGCTGGTGCTTCTTCCACGCATGTTGCTGGAGACACCCAAAGGCACTGCTACCTCAGGCGAATCGATTGTGAACACCCCTTACTACCATAACATAATTGGAAATGATGCTGCCCAGGTAGGTGAACTGTTCAACCATGGTGAAAGAGTGATTGTCAATGATGATATGAGGTAAATTTTTAAACACCACTAGGAGCTATCTAATGGAGGATCATTTTTTTCTTCACACTGACTGTTAACCTGAAAGCCCTTGTAGCCTTGGAGAACTGAGTGACTGCAGCCTGTAGCACATCCTCTTGTGTGTGAGAGGATCACAGTCATCAGCATTTAGCAGTTCAAGAATGGGCTCTTGCATGGTTTTTGTTTGGGTGAGAAGGCAGCCACTCTCAAACGGTACATTAAGTTGACATGCTGATGATGTCACATGATGCTGAAGAGGTCTGGTGTGATAAACTGAAAAACAACAACATCTTTATCCGGGTTGAGTCAACAGATTTCACCAATAAATGCCATGTTGCAGCATTTGTAAGATTTGTAAATTATAGAAACATAGAAGACCTACAACACAATACAGGCCCTTTGGCCACAATACTGTGATAAATATGTACTTAGTTTAGAAATTACCTAGGGTTACCCATAGCTCATTATTTTTCTAATCATTTACTCATCCAGGAGTCTCTTAAAAGGCCCTATCGTATCCGCCTCCACCACCGTTACCAGCACTCACTACTCTCTGCGATTTAAAATAAATAAATAGATTTACCCCTGATATCTCCTCTGTACCTACTTCCAAGCACCTTAAAACTGTGCCCTCTCATGTTGGCCATTTCAGCCCTGGGGAAAAAGCCTCTAATTATCCACCCAATCAATGCCTTTCATCATCTTATACACCTCTATCAGGTCGTCTCTCATCCTCCGCCACTCCAAGGAGAAAAAGTCTGAGTTGACTCAACATATTCTCATAAGGCATACTCCCCAATCTAGGCAACATCTTTGTAAATCTCCTCTGCACCACTTCTATAATTTCCACACCCTTCCTGTAGTGAGGTGACCAGAACTGAATACAGTATAGCTATAACATTACTTCTTGGCTCTTAAACTCAATCCCACAATCGATGAAAGGCCAATGCACCGTATGCCTTCTTAACCACAGAGTGGATCTGCGTAGCAGCTTTGAATGTCTTATGGACTCGGGCCCCAAGATCAGTCTGATCTTCCACACTGCCAAGAGTATTACCATTAATACTATATTCTGCCATCGCATTTGACCTACCAAAATGAACCACCTCACATTTATCTGGGTTAAATTCCATCTGCCACTTCTCAGCCCAGTTCTGCATCCTGTCGATGTCCCGCTGTAACCTCTGACAGCCCTCCACACTATCCACAACACCCCCAACCTTTGTGTCATCAGCAAATTTACTAACCCATTCCTCCACTTCCTCATCCAGGTTGTTTATAAAAATCATGAAGAGAAGGGGTCCCTGAACAGATCCCTGCAGCACACCACCGGTCACCAACCTCCATGCAGAATATGACCCTTCTACAACCTTTCTTTGCATTCTGCGGGCAAGCCAATTCTGGATCCATAAAGGAAGGTCCCCTTTAATCCCATGCTTCCTTACTTTCTCAATAAGCCTTACATAGGGTACCTTCTCAAATGCCATGCTGTAATATATATATATACACTATATCTACTGCTGTACCTTCAACATGTTTAGTCACATCCTCAAAAGATACATTCGCACTCGTAAGGCACGACCTGCCTTGCCATGCTGGTTATTCCTAATCATATTATGCCTCTCCAAATGTTCATAAATCTTGCCTGTCTGGATCTTTCCATCAGCTTACCAACCACTGAAGTGAAACTCACTGGTGTATAATTTCCTGGGCTACCTCTACTCCTTTTCTTGAATAAGGGAACCAATCCAGAACCTCTCCCGTCGCCATTGATGATGCGAAGATTATCGCCAGAGGCTCAGCAATCTCCTCCCTCACCTCCCATAGTAGCCTGGGGTACATTTCATCCGGTCCCAGAGACTTATCCAACTTGATGCTTTCTTAAAGCTCTAGTTTATCCTCTTTCTTAATGTCTATATGCTCAAAAGACACACAGTAGAGTTATTGACCCCCTTCCTGTTTCTGATTTCCACCCAAAGAGACTCAGTAGAAAATCCCTCCTTGACTTCCTCCTTTTTTGCAGCTGTGACACTATCTCTGATCAGCAGAGATCATGCCCCACCTCTTTTGCCTCTCTCCCTATCCTTTCTGAAACATCTAAAGCCTGGCACTCTTAAGTAGCCATTCTTGCCCCCGACCCATCCAAGTCAAGTCTCTGTAATGACCACAACATCATAGCTCCAAGTACTGATCCACGCTCTCTCATCCGCTTTGTTCATGATACTTCTTACATTAAAATAGACACACCTCAAGCCATTGGTCTGAGTACATCCCTTTTCTATCACCTACCCTAACCTCCCTCTCACACTGTCTCCAAGCTTTCTGTATTGTGAGCCAGCAGCCCCTTCCTCTGTCTCTTCAGTTCAGTTCCCACCCCCCCAGCAATTCTAGTTTATACTCTCCCCAGTAGCCTTAACAAACCTCCCTGCTAGGATATTGGTCCCCCTCGGTTTCAAGTGCAACCTGTCCTTTTTTGTACAGGTCACGCCTGCCCCAAAAGAGGTCACAATGAACCAGAAATCTGAATCTCTGTCCCCTGTTTTAATCCCTCAGTTACGCATTTATCCTCCACCTCACTCTATTCCCATACACGCTGTTGTGTGGCACAGTCAGTAATTCTGAGATTACTGTCTTTGTGGTCCTGCTTCTCAACTTCCTTCCTAACTCCCTGTAGCCTGTTTTCAGGACCTCCTCCCTTTTCCAGTATGTACCACGACCTCTGGCTGTTCACCTTCCCACTTCAGGATATCATGTACACATTCAGAAATATCCCAGACCCTGGCACCTGGGAGGCAAACTACCATCCATGTTTATTTCCTGCGTCTGTCCCCCTAACTATAGAGCCCCCTATTACTGTTGCCTTCTTTCTTTTCCTACTCTTCTGAGCTACAGGGCCACTGTGCCAGAGGTGTGGCCACTGTTGCTTCCCCCAGGTAGGCCATCCCTTCCCAACAGTACTCAACCAGGAGCACTTATTATCAAGGGGTACAGCCACAGGGGTGCTCTCTAGCCTCTGACTCCTGCCCTTCCCTCTTCTGTTACCCACTTATCTATCTCTCGAGGCCCTCATGTGACTAATTACCTATGGTTCGTCTCTATTACAACCTCGATTTCCCTGACCAGGCAAAAGTCATTGAGCTGCATCTCCAGTTCCCTAACCCATTCCCTAAGGAGCTGCAGCTTGATGCACCTGGCGCAGATGTGGCCTTCTGGGAGGTTGGGAGTTTCCCGGACTTCCCACATCTGACACCCAGTACGGAACACCGGCCTCATAGACGTACTTACTGTTTCAATTCTTCTCAATAAACATAGCCTTGACCCGTTATCACCTAAGCCCAGTTGAACTAAAGCCCTCCCCTGTCTTCCTCTACTCTGACACCCACTCTATAAAGCTGTCTTCCTTTTCAATTCTTCCCACTGGTCTAACTTTCTGACATCCATGCACTTGTGCGGTTGTGGCTCAATCAAACTGCTGAAGAAAAAACTGTCTCCTTTTAAGCTCTTCCTGCTGGTCTAACTTGCTGAGGTCCACATGTTATGGTGAAAGAAAACTTTTTCTGTTGCAAAGAGCTGCCCGAAACAAGCAAAGGCCAAGATATATTTAATGTTTAGTCTTCGTATGTTGAAACAAAAGGTCTGGCGTGGAGGAACTGTGTTGGCATCTGTACTGATGGTGCCCAATCAATGGTTGGCTCCATGAGAGATTTTGTTTCTCTTGAAAGAAAACCCTGACATTGTCACAATGCACTGCTTTCTTCAGAGAGGTATTGATCTCAAAAATTCTTGGAGCTGAAATGAAAAATATTCTGGATGATGCTACAAAAATGGTTAATTTTATTAAACAAAGACCATTTTACTGAAGAATGTTTAAAATACTGAGACAAACTGGACAAAGAACACACTAATCTCCTGCTACATACAGAAATCCAGTGGCTTAAGAGTCCTAAACAGGCTGTTTGAACTGAAAGTGAATTGCAGAAGTACTTTCAAGAAAGTAGGAGGCCAGATTTGCAGAGTGCTTTGAAAATGAAAAATGGCTGCAGGAACCAGTTGAACAAGTCTCTGCAAAGACCTGGAGAAAATGTTTTGACTTCAAGTGACAAAACTCTTAGATTTAGAAGGAAACTGAGTTTTTGGAAAAAATCATGTTGCAAAAGGAGATCTTGAAATGTTTCCATTGCTGCTTGGACTTAAGAGTGAGAAAGGATCAGAAAATCTTGAGTCTTATTGAAAACCACCTGGTAGAACCGCAGAACAAAATTGAACAGTAATATTCCTCCCTTTCAACTCAAATGTATGACTGGAGTAGGATCCTTTCTCTGAAGCTTCTGCTTAGCCTGAGAAGTTTAAGAGAAGAAGAAGAACTTTGTGAGATGCAGTCTGATCGTGCACTGAAGATGAGATTTAGTGAACTGCCCCTGGACGAGTTCTGGATTTCTGTGGAAGAAGAATATCTTGCCATTCATAGGAAAGCAATGAATATTTTGCTGCAGGTTTGAACTCCTTACATGTGTGAACAAGCTTTTTCTTGTCTAACAAGTATCAAGAGCAAGGATAGGGATCATCTCATTTTAGTTGAAGTTGAAATCCATGTGTGCTTATCTCGTTCAAACCAGAATTGAGTATTTATGCAGCAAAAAAAATCAAGTGCCAGTTTTACATGCTAGGCCTATATTTGAGCCTGATCATGTCACTTAGTAAAAAAAGGTGTTTTTCTGTCAAAGTCTTGTCTAAAATTTCTGGTTTTTAGTAACTTTACTATTCAACATTGTTACTAAATTTTCATGTGGTAAATAGCATTAATTAAAATCAATTTATACCCTTTATATAAATTAAATCCACTGAGCTTATCTTAAGAAAAATTAAATCCCATTTTGGCTTAAGTTAGTTATTTAACAAATTTATTATTTTTGCTTTGAGTTTTTTAAAATTTATGAAGGGGGAAGAGATTAATCTCAAGAAAAGTAAGCTGAGCTTAACTGTTTCTTTTTCAAGAAAGATTGGCTAAAAATTCATTCTGTACTCAGAAGTGCATTGACAGTTATTTTTGGATTATTATATCTACAACTTATTGAGCATACAAATGTACTATGAGCTGTAGATATAATAATTCTTATGCAGGGGTTCCCTGAGACAAGAAAATTATTTCAAGGATTCCTCCATGGCAAAAAGGTTGAGAAAGGCTGCTCTGAGCAACGTACATTTAGATCAACATAATGATCTACAGATCTCACAATCGCCTGAAAGAATCAGTGGACCAGACAAGTACAGCACCTTTAAGTGGACAAAGGTTCATCGCCGTGCCTGGAAGCAAGGCAGGAGGAGGCGACTACAAGGTAGGCTGAAACGCAAAGGGATGAGGCCTCCTCTGCCCAGCACTTTTTGGCAAATGTGCAGTCATTGAACAAAATTGAGGACCTGAGGGCAAGATCATTGTATTGGAGAGAATGAGGACTTTTTGTATTCTATGTCTGACCGAGATGTGGTGGCTTTCTCTGGGTGTGCACAATACAGCGATCAGACATGGAGGCTTCTTGATTTACAGAATGGACCAAACTGCTGATTCAGAAAAGGCGAAAGGAGGAGGTGTGTGTTGTATAATAAACTCCCAATGCTCCATACGGGCAGAGGCAAAAGAGCAAAGCACCAGAGATTAGGAGAACAAAGAAGTGGTCATAGGAGGCAGAGGGGCAGCTATGGGATTGCTCCAAGTCATTGTACTGGGCCATGGGGTCCTGAATGAGAAAACTATTGTTTTAACAGACTTTATTAAAACAGTTGTAGACTGGTGTGTCTCCATAAAATCATTCAGAGACTTCCCCTATCAGAAGCTATGGTTGAAACATATCCAAAATCTGCTGAGAGCCAAATCAGGGGCATTCAAGTCTGGTGATCACGAATGTTATAAGAGGTTCGGGTAAAATCACCAGAAAGCTATCTCATGGACAATGTGGCAATTCCAAATGGAAGTTGAATCAATGAAGGTGTCTCAACAGTTGTGGCAGGGCTTGAATACCATCACCTCTTATTAAAGTAAGCAACATAGGAGACATTGGGCTTCACTTCCAAATGAGTTCAATGCTGTCTGTGTTTGCTTTGACTGTCAAAACATGGAGAAACCATCCTGACATCCCACGTCCCCCAATGATCCTATGATTTCAGTTTCTGGAGTTAAGGAAAACTTGAGCCAGCCAACTGGTGGGAGTATTCAAGGACATTTTCAATCTCTCATTGCTACAGTCGGAAGTGGCCACCTGCTTCAAGAAGGCAATCATTATACCAGTGCCCAAGAAGAGTAGTGTGAGCTGCCTTAATGACCATCACCCAGTAGCACTTTCATCTACAGTGATTAAATACTTAGAGGTTGGTCATGGCTAGAAGGAACTCCAGCCTCAGCAAGGACCTGGATCCACTGCAATTTGCCTATTTCCACAATAGGTCTATGGCAGATACAATCTCAATGGCTCTTCTGAAGGCCTTAGATTGCCTGAACAATACAAGCATCCAATGTCAGGATGTTGTTTATTGACTATAGCTCAGTGTTTAACACCATCATTCCCACAATTCTGATCAATAAGTTACAGAACCTGGGCATTCCTGCAATTGGCTCCTCTGCTTCATAACCATAAGACCACAGTCTGTGTAGATTGGTGATAATATATCCTCCTCGCTGATGATCAGCACTGACACACATGGAGGGTGTGTGCTTAGCCCACTACTCTACCAATGACTTTGTGGCTAGCTCAAACACCATCTGTAAATTTGCTGATGATACAATCACTGTTGGTAGAATCTCAGATGGAGATGAAAAGGTGTACAGAAAGATATGCCAGTGGTGTCACAGCAACAATCTCTCCCTCTTCCTCCCTCTTCTCCTTCTCCCCATGTATTGCATTGATCTGCTGCTGCTAAGTTAAATTTCACGACACATGCCGGTGATAATAAACCTGCTCTGCGAGCAGCTTTCAGGGGGATGAACCCAAGAAAAGCACCTGGCCCTTATGGTGTACCTGGCCAGGTACTAAAAACCTGTGCTGGTCGACTGGCTGATCTGTTCACTGAAATCTTTAATCTCTTGCTTTGGCAGTACGTGGTACCCACTTGTTTCAAGCAGGCTTCAATTATACTGGTGCCCAAGAAGTGCGTGGTGACCTGTCTCAGTGACTATCGTCCAGTCACACTTTAGTCAGCAACCTCTCAATACACTTCATCACTGTGGATGTAACCTATCAACTCCTGCCTGAGAGTGATTTAGGTCTGCTCCAATTTGCCTACTGGAGCAACAGCTCCACAGCAGATGCTGTCTCAGTGGCTATTGATTCAACCCTGGAACACATGGACAGCAAAAATGCATACATCAGAATGCTCTTTAATGACCGCAGCTCAGCATTCAATACCATTATCTTGTCAAAACTAATCTATAAGCTCCAAGACCTTGGCCTCAAAACCTTCTTGTCCAATTGGATCCTGGATCTCCTCACTTGCAGTCCCCAGTCGGTTTGCATTGGCAACAACATCTCCTTCACAATCTCCATTAGTATAAGGATATGTGTTTAGTTCCCCCCCCCCCCCCCCCCCGCGCTCTACTACTAATGACTGTGTGGCTAAACACACATGCAGGTTTGCTGATGATACCACTGTTGAAGCTGAATCAAAGGTGCTGGTGAATCAGAATATAGGAGGGAGACTGAAAATCTGGCTGTGTGGTGTTGTAACAATCACCTCTTACTACCCCTCAACCACAGGCTCTTGAACCAAAGGGGATAACTTCTCTCAAGTTCACTTGCCCCATCACTGAAATCTTCCCACAGCCTGTGTGCTAACTTTCAAAAACTCTTCATCTCATGTTCTCAATATTTATAGCTTAATAATTTTTATTTCTTTTCTCTCTCTTTGTACTTGCATAGTTTGTTGTCTTTTGCATTTTGAGTGTCCATCCTATTGGGTATGGTCTTCAATTGATTCTATTGTGTTTCTTGCTTCTCTTGTGAATGCCCACAAGAAATGAATCTCAGGGTTGTGTAAGATGACACGTGTACTTTGATAATAAAATATACTTTGAACTTTATGGTTATTATTCTATTATGGATTTATTAGTATCCCTGCAAGAAAATGAATCTCTGGCTTGTATATGATGATATATACATACTTTGATAATAAATTCACTTTAACTAGATATTATTCCACCCAGGGTTGGGTCAGAGATTATCTCTGCAAGGCTGGGACCATGTTCTCTTTTTCCAGCAACTTCAGTGTCTTCTGCTCATTCTCTCAGTCATTCTGTATTCAAAAGAAGAATGCCCAAGAGTGCATCATAGGTCTTGCCCTGGTGCATGGGTAATCCAATATAAAATTTAATTTGTAGTAGTTATAGCAGTACAATGAAGGATTTTCTGACATAGCTATAAAACTCCATATAGCTGACCAGTTCATTCATTTAAGATCTTAAGAATAATTTGGATCTGGTCTTTTTTTCTCCCAACTGGGTACAACTCTATAATAAGGTATTTGTTGTTTTCTACCCATTAGCCTGGTTTGCTTTCCTAGATTTTTCCTGGAATGCACAGTACAGAGTTTCATCTTTCATGTTTGATGTGACGTATCTGGAGGCCAAGCCACAGCAGCAAGACCAAGTATAGTCTTCAGGTTGTCACTTTATGAAAGAAGTTAAGATTTTCCAGACAGACTCCAGCATTGCCCTCCCAGACCTCCTGGCATATTCTTTAATTATGGCTACAGATCCTCTCTATTCTGCCATATTAATATACATGCTAGCGATAGCTTGCATTATTATCCATATGGAATCTGAATAAAATGGTTATCAAGTATGTAACCATTATATGTAAATGCAACAGTTTAATTGAAAATATTTTACTCCAGACGGCTGAGGTCTGGTCCAAATTTAAAACTGCAATTGATATGACATACAAGGGAAGTAAAAGGAACTAGGTATGAAAGAAGCTATTCCATTTATTGTTATAATCCTGAAAATATTGCTAAACATTCTGTCTTTGAACTTGTTAGCTTCTATTTTGATAAGATAAATTTCTATTGTCAGCTCTGTCAGCAAGTAATGAAAGTTAGCATTTCTTTTCTAAATAACTATAATTAATCCTGAAGTCAAACTCCTTATGGTCTGCTGTGTACAAATTTTGTGGTCCATTTGAATACTTCGCATATAAATAATTAAAGTCATCAAAGATTATAACCTGCTAATCTTTGAAAGTTTACAGTAACAAATTCATGATTGTTTTACAAGTGAGAAATGTGTAGGGAGTATGATTAAGTTTGCAGATGGTGGTGTACAGATAGCGAGGAAGGTTGGTTAAGGACACAACAAAATATAAATGGATTGGAAAGTTGGGTGGAGCATAGGCAAGTGGACTTTAATCCTGACAAGTGTAAGGTGATGCATTTTGGGAAATTCAACGTTGAACAGAGACCTAGGTTCCCTGAAAATGACAACACAGGTCAGTGAAGAAGGCATCTTCAATATAACATTCTAAGTTGGGAGATGGAATGAGTAGAATCTCGTGCTGCAATTTTACAAAACATCGGTTAACTGTACCTGGGATTATACTGTAGGAAGGATGTGATTATACTGGAGAGTGTTGCCTGGATTGGAAGGCTTTTCATATGGGGAGAGATTTTATTTATTTAGATACAGTGCAGTATTGGCCCTTTGAGCCTTGCTGTTCCCCCCCCCCCCCCGATTTAATTCTAGCCTAGTCACAGGGTAGTTTACAATGAGCAATTAATCTACCAACCAGTATGTCTTTGGGCAGTAGGAAGAAACAAACACCTGGAGGAAGTCCACACGATCACAGAGAGAACAAACTTCTTATAGGCAGCGGAACCCAAGTCACCCATACTGTGATGCCTTGTGCTAACCACTATGCAGTCGTGCTGCCCCAGTTTGGTAGTATGGGCTTGTTTTTCCAGGAGCAAATGAGTCAGGATAGGTGTGTAAGTTAATGAGAAGCATAGGGTAAATAATCAATTATTTTCCCAAGGTAGTTGTATCAAAAAACAAAAGAGCAAAGGTTTAAGGTGAGGGGATTAAGAGGAAGGAGGTTGAAAAGAGATGGGGGGGGGAACTATTTTTTTTACACAGTGGTTAATAGCTGGAATATGCTGACAGATTATGGAATTCATACAATTACAATTTAAGAGACATTTGAGTGAAGACTTATGTAGGGGAAATGGAACTAGCTGGGAATCTTTGGTATGGATAATTTCATGTTGTATGGCTATATAAGTACATACGGCTTTTGCTTGACTAGCATTATATTTATAATGATGTATATCATTCTGTTGTGATTATGTATTCGTAATCCAATTTCAAGAATTTTAATCAAGAGTTTTCATACAAGAATAAAAATCAAACACTTCATATGCTGGGAATCTGAAATAAAACCTGATGAAAGGTCTTTATTCCTCTCTGTAAATGCTGCCTGACTTTGAGTTCCTCCAGCATTTTATGTGCATTGCTCAAGATTTGTGCTAGAAACAAGTCAGTAGGTTATTTAATATTTGAGACAAATTAAATTGACCTGAAAATCTGAAATGTTAATTTTCTTTCTGAAGCACATATTTGACTAGCTGAGTGTTTCCAACATTTTTTTAATTTCTATCTATTACAGTAAAAGTCTCTTTTGTTAAGTTCTGATGCAAGAGCACTGGTTGGTAGATGTTCTTTATAACATACATGGTGTTTTAGATAGGTTGAGGCAGGGGAAGGAATCATGGTTGATGAGATATGACACACCCAGTCCAGAGGAAGAAAGAAGCATTCTTAAGGTTTAGGAAGCAAGGATCAGACAGGGCACTAGAGAGTTCCAAGGTAGCCAGGAAGGAGCTTAAAGTACTTAGAGCTAGAAGGGGACGTGAGAAGGCTGTGGAGAATGCGATTCAGGAGAACCCTGTAGTGGTTTCTCGTGCCCCACAAACGACCAGGAGATGCAGAAGATTCTTCAAGAAGTATTAAACTTCAATTTGCAAATCAAAGCTGAGACAGTCATTGAGCTAGTTGCTGATTGCCCACCGATCCTTGTACATAGCATTTTTTTTATAGCAATCTCCTGGTTTAGTTGCATTAGTATATCCAATCGGTCTACAGTTGCGTATCACAAGTACATCCGCCAGTATTGTTTCTACCCATTGACTTAATCATGTTCTAATCTACATCTCTTAGCTACCTCTCATTAACACCCCATTATCTTCTACATTCTTAAGATTTCATTCTCCTACTAAATTGGATACATGCATAGCAAATAGCAAACTCAAAGCTGACTACATAGTTTTGGTTACACAGCAAACAATGCAACTTTTATACTCCAATAACCCCAGGGCATTCTACGCTAAAGTGAAGAACAGGAGGATGATTAGAGTTAAGGGTGGGACCGATCCGGGTTGAAGCCTGGAGTTAGAGAAGATAGGAGGGGTCCATAATGAATACTTTGCTTTAGTATTCATCAATGAGAAGTACCTTGATGATTGAGGACAGCATAGAATAAATAGGCTTGTATCCTGGAACATCTTAACATAAAGAAAGGGATGTGTGGAAACTTTTGAAAAACATTAGGATAAACAGGTTCCTGGGGCCTGGTGGGAAATACCCCAGATTACTACAGTAAGTGAACAAAGAGATGGTTGCAGCTTTGGTGATCGTCTTTGTGTCATTACTGAGTAGTACCAGAAGACTGCATGATGGCAAATATTATTCTTTTATTCAAGAAAGGTAATAGGGAAAACCCTGGGTATTATAGACCAGTGAGTGTTAGTAGTAGCAAGCAAATTCTTGGAAAAGATTCTTGGATACTGTATTTTTGTGCATTTGGAGAAACAATCTAATTAGGATGGCTTTGTGAGCAACTTGATTGTCACTTCCTCAAAAAAAAATTCAAAGCAGATCGATAAAGATAGAGCAGTGGACGTAGTGCATATGGATTTTAGTAAGGTGTTTGACAAGGCTCCTGTGGTAGGCTCATTAGAAAATCAGGAGGCTTGGGATCCATGGAAACTTGGCTGCATGGATTTGGAATTAGTTGACCCTAGAGATGGGTTGTAGATGAAGCGTATTCTACCTAGAGTTTGGTGGTAGTGTGTAGAAGGTTATCATATTTTAGAATGAGAAATTGATAGGATGCAGAGCTGGCCTGAGAAGTAGCAGATGGAGTTCAGTCCAGAAAAGTATGAAGTAATACCCTTTAGAAAATCAAATTTGAAGACGGAGTCATTGGCAGGATTCGTTAACAATGTGGAGGAATGGGGATCTTGGGGTTGATGTTCATCAATCCCTCAAAGTTACCGCACAAGTGGTTAAGAAGGCGTATGGTGTGTTAACCTTCATTAGTTGGGGTCAAATGCCATGAGTTAATGTTGCCGTTCTATAAAATTCTGGTTAGACCACACAGGGTACTGTGTTCAATTCTGGTTGCCCTATTATCAAAGGATGTGGAAGCTTTAGAGAGGGTACAGAGGACATTTACCAGGGTGTTGCCTGAATTTGATAACATGTTGAGTAGGCTTGCACTTTTCTCTTTAGATCAAAGGAAGAATGAGAGATGATTTGATTATAGATGTACAAGATGATAAGAGGCATAGATAGAGTGGATAGCCAAGGAGCTTTTGCCAGAGCAGAAATGTCTAATACGAAAGAGGGGACATAATTTTCAGGTGATTGGAGGAAAATATAGAGGTAGGTTTGTGGAGTGTGTGGTGTGTGGAGTGTGCCGTCAGGGCTGGTGGTAGAAGCAGATGTATTAGAGGCATTTAAGAGACTTTTTGATAGGCATATGGAAAAATGAAAAATTAAGGGTTATGCAGGAGGAAGCGTTAGGTTGATCTTAGGGTAAGTTTAAAGGCTGTACTTTACTATGCTGTATTGTTCTGTGTCTATATTAATCTGCAAGACAATTGTAGAATTATTTTATGACTCTGTTCTGTGGGGCTATGAATGTTCTATCTACAAATCTGAGTATAGATCAGCTATAACTCGCTGACTAAGAGCAAGGTAGCATTTTAAGGGGTTTACTTTTTTTTTAGAAAAAACCTGTTTTTTATGTGAGCTTTGTACAACTAAATATCTATTGTGGGAAATTTGGTTGCGCATAATTTATCAAGCTAGTTGTATGCATTGTGGAATAATTAGCAAATTGACCAGACTTTAATTATTGCAGCATCCCAAGCAGCATTCAAACAATATGTAGGTGCTCTCTGAAATTAAGCTTTTTGACTTCATTTTCCATCTGCTGATATTAGACCTGATAAGCTGTTCTGAAGGTATTTACTTCAGCTGAGATTTCATCATTTGGGAATCTATTTACAGTCATTTTTAATAAAAAGTCAGTTTGGTAGCTGCAAACTTTATATCGGAATTGGCCGTGATCTCTAAATTGGTTAAGGTTATTCTGGCATTGGCCAAGCATCAACTATAGGTATTTTCTTATAGGCTAATTGTGCAAATGACAAACTGTTTCGATAACTAAAGTTTTGTGATTTACTGTCAAATTTTGTTTCTGTGGTTTCTCAGAAATCATTTTTAATACCAGCAACATATTCACATGCTAACAATTTTGTTTCAGCCGCATTCTTAACTCAGACTGTCTGCCTCGATGACACAACCGTAAAATTTGAAATATGGGACACAGCAGGACAAGAAAGATATCACAGCTTGGCCCCCATGTACTATCGAGGAGCACAGGCTGCCATCGTAGTTTATGACATCACAAATGATGTAAGTGAAATTATGCAACATTAATTTTAAGTGTTCCAGTCAATTAAGTTAAATTAATATGCAAAGTTTAATATGCCCATTTCTCTGAAGATCACATAGAAAGTTGCCAGTTGCAAAAACATTAGTTTTATTTTATAATAATGGCATCTTTTGTTTGATTCAAGCACTAATTTTTTTGTTGGTGGGGGGAGGGTGAAATTGAACTGTGTGTTTTAGTATTATCAATTAAAAGCAAAGCTGAAGAGGACACTATTGATTTATAGGAAACGTCTGATGAGTTGGGGTGTCTCTAATAACCAAAGACAACTGAAATTATGATCTGAAAACTGAATAGGACATGTTTTGAGAATTTGAAACAAATTGGGTGATATATGTTAAGTATGACTATTGCTGTGTGGGAAGGGAACAAATTCAGCCAAATTAATGGTCATTCTGCTTTTCCATTTGACTCAATTCCTGATTAGTTTGATTTTTATTTTTGTGTAACTATTTTTAGTTTTTGTCCATTGCCACTTGAAGGGAGTTTGTTGACAATTTTTGTCTATTATTTATAGAAAAATTGCATTTATTTGCAGAGATACTGATTTTCCTTTTTTCACTGAGGCACTCAGAATTGAGGCTGCTCAGTTTGGTTTTCCTCACAGCTCCCTGCTCATATTTATGATACAACCAGTCCACTTCAAATCCATCCCCACTTCCTCCCCACTCAATCTACTAAATCACTGTTTTCAGCATCTGCACTACTTGATTTCAATTAATTTTTTTAGCTTTTCTTGGGTAACTTTATTCATTTTCTATACTGATTGAAATCAGGTTGTATTGTACAAACTAAGCTATAGATTAATTCCTTTGCATAGAACACTGATTAATGATGTAGAAATGTAGAAAAGTTGGCAATGTTCTGGCAGTAGCATGTAGAACAAACCAAAGCTTTAGAGGCTAATGATAACCTTTGTACATCAAAGCAGCTTATTCTGTGAAAAATCTCAGATATGAGACGGAATACCTACACACCACTTTGCCACTTGTGCTAGGTTTAAGCATCTGTTTTGAATACTGAAATTTTGTTTTTCATTCCTTTTGATTTGTGGAATCTTTACGTTCTTGGCATAACCAAGAACTATACATTTGTTTCAAGACAATTCTTGGAAAATTTGGATGTAAAAGTCACTTTTAAAATTGTTTTCTTAGGTGTTTCATTTTTGACTTGCTTAGAGCGTGTAATTAGATAACATCTTGGAAGTTTTTCCTGCTTATTGGTCTTTGATATGGGTGTGTGCTTATCAGTACCAAGTTCTGTCCCACTAAGTTAAATTTTTAAATTTCCAGCTCTGCATTTAAACAGTAGAGTTTTCCACAAAATTTGCAGCCTGATTTTGGAAATTTAAATAGACTACATGGGATTTTTGACATGGGTCAAAATGGAGTTGGATCCATCGTGCCATCTGCAGTTACTTCCTGCCTGTGATTCCTGGAGCTGTTCAGAACAGCTAAACTTTGGTACCCAGGAAGCAAAGTGAAGCTTCAAATGGGCAAAGGCCTTGGATGACATATGGCTTGTACTCTGCTGTAAACACCTTGACAGCCTTTGTAAAGAGTGAGAGTTGGGAGCAGGAACTTTGCCTTCAAATCTAGACTCTTATTATTTTTGAATCTGCTATTTAGAAATAAATAGTGAATTAAGTTTATTTATTGTAATTTAAATCTTAAAGAACTCTTCAAGAGGAAGTAATAAAATTTCTACCTCAGAAGGAACTAGGAAAGGACCAATTTTTGGCATTCTAGGATTATTTTTGTGTTCTCAAATTTGTATCTGACCTAAAGCAAGGAAACTTAAAATGCTTGAATCTGGCTTTAGTTTCAGTAACAGTTTTCTAATTTTGTTTATTAGACATTCAGCTTTGTGAAAATCATGTATTTCTGCTTTGTGGGGCAGTGAAGAGCTATTGAACAAGATTAAGTAATTTTACACACTTTCTAAGATGTCTGGAATAATGTGAATGTGTTTTCTTCAGACATATGTACAAGCATTTTGTTTGGGATACTTCCTAAAACTGTTGCACCTGTATTATTTTGTCAATTTCTTTGTAGGACACTTTTGCACGGGCCAAGAATTGGGTGAAGGAACTACAGAGGCAAGCCAGTCCTAACATTGTAATAGCTTTGGCAGGGAATAAGGCTGATCTTGCTAACAAGAGAACAGTGGAGTTCCAGGTATGTAAAAGATGAATAGTCATTGGAAATGTTTTTCAAAGAAATGCAGAACTTCCTTAGCCATTGGATCTCACTGTTGATCCACCCAATTTGCCACAGCTGACTTCACATGCTAGGATGGGCATGCCTCTATTTCACCAGGTTATGAGTCTTGTCAGTTACCCTCACCTGGTTTAGTCTGCCCGTCAAAGCAGTATACTGGGGTGTGGCCACTGTTGCATGCAAATGGCTACTTGGAGCCACAGGTTAAGAGCTGAGTGCCCGATGGGGACCGAAGGTGAGTGAACTGCCCCAGAAAGGACACAACAAGCCCTTCCACTAGATAGGCTATCTCTTCCTGGACACCCCATACCTAGCAGCGTACACTGGATGAATCCCTCTGTTGATATCTATTAGGAACTAATACACAGTTTATAGGACTGCAGTAGCATTGGAAGTGTCACTGCAACTGGAGTTGAAGTTCATGGCTCCACAATCTCTTAAGGCTTTGCACAAAAAGGTTATTTATGGAACAGTGACAAGAAAGAAGCCCTGGCTTTTAAAAAAAAGCAGATCCTTGCCACGAAAGACTTGGCAATGCTTCACTTAGAAGATACTTTAAAGATGTGGAAAGAAGATCTTGTGGTCAGATGAGACTAAAATGGAACTTTTTGTCCTCAACACTAAGCAGTACATGTACCATTAATCTAAAACTGTGCATCAGCCAGGTAATACCATCCCTATTGTAAAGTATGGTGGAGGTGGTGTCTTGCTATGGGGCTGGAAATCTGCTCAGGATTGATGGGAAGGTGAATGCTGCTAAATACAGAGAGACCCTGAATTAGAAACCTGCTAGCATCTGCCAGAAAGCTTAAACTGTGGAGGAAATTTGTCTTTCAGTAGGACAGTGATCCAAAGCACACTGCCAGAGCAACCAATGGGTGCCTGCAAATGAAGAAGTGGCCCAGTCAGAGTCCTGACCTTAACCCGATCGGACATCTTTGGAAAGACCTCAAGATTACTGTCCACTGCCACTCCCCAACTAATTTGGCACAGGTTGAGCAATTTTGCAAGGAGTAATGGGCAATTCTTGCTCCATCACGTTGCACAAAATTAATAAAGATTGCTCCTCGTATGCTTAACCCTTTGACTTCTAGAATCATCCTTATGAACAACACATCCTTTCTAAGATGTAGGGCAAAAACTATTGACACTACTCTTAAGTGTGGCCTGACTAATGCCTTATAAAGCCTCAGCATTTTCTCCTTTGTTTTTATATTCTATTCCCCTTGGGAATATGTAGCTTGACTTTTAGCTGTTCACCCTCCCTTTTCAGGATATTGTGGATGTTTTCAGAAATATTGCGGACCCTGGCACCTGGGAGGCAAACTACCATCTGTGTTTCTTTTTCACATCCACAAAATCACCTTTCTGTCCCCCTAACTTTAGAGTCCCCTATTGCTGCTGCCATCCTCTTCAGTTCCTTACCCTTCTGAGCCACAGGGGGAGACTCAATGCCAGAGGCATGGCTGCTGTTGCTTCTCCCTGGTCATCTTCTCCACCCCCCACCCCCCCGCCCCAACTACTCAAACTGGAGTACTTACTGTTGAAGAGGACAGCTATAGGGCTGCTCTCTACTATCTGACATTCTCCCTTCCTTCTCCTGACAGTCACCCATTTGTCTGTCTCCTGTAGCTTTGGGCTCTACTGTGAAAAAGGAGCATGTGATTCACAAATAGAAGTTCTCAGTTCAATTGATCAAAATCCCTCGTCATAATACTTTTAAATAAATAAATAACTAAATTTATTGGATTTTCAAATAGGCTACAGAAGAAAAAATTTATCAACCCTTCCCCCTCCCCTTAACCCCCCCCCCCCTAACATATCCCTATAGAAGAAAGAAAGAGTGCCTGGATATCGGAAGATCCCCACATGCTCCATGGAATTCATAATAGTTTTAATATGTATATTTATTTATTTCCTTGGATAACCAATAATTTTATCTTTGGAGCATCTATATATTTAATCCTATTTTTTGTAAATAAGGGTGCCAAATTTTCAGAAATATTTCATATTTATCTCTTAAATTATAAGTAATTTTTTCAAGTGGAATGGAGCTAAAAATTTCATTCTTCCAACGATCTATACTTAAGTATGAATCCGATTTCCAAGTAACTGCAATAGCCTTTTTGGCTACTGCCAATGCAATTTTTATGAAATCTTTCTGATATTTATTCAATTTGGATTTCGATTTTATCCCTTCAATATTGCCTAGTAAAAATAATACTGGATTATGTGGAAGTTGTATTCCAATAATTTGTTCCAGTAAAACTCTTAAATTTGTCCAAAAAGGTTGAATTTTAAAACAAGACCAAGCGTTGTAATACTTATTTATGTGAACAAAGGATTGGTAACTGAATACTTTTGCAAGGGCGCTGTATGCTTTGTTTAAAAAAAATGATGAAATTTGGTGAAAGTATTAAAATGTAATTTAAACAGAATGGATATAAAGAGTGTTCATGCTGGTAGAGGAGTCGAGAGTTAGAAGTCACATGTATAAGATAAAGAAAATAAAGAATGGCATGGACAACCTACAACATTTGGTTGGAACCTGCAATACACTTACTACATAGTAGAGTTGGGTTCCATTGTGATCTTCAAGAAATAATTGAATAAGTATGAAATAATTTGAAAGTTCATAAAAGAAGAATTGGAACTTATGTTACTCCACTAGCAAGACAACATAGATATGATGAGTCAAATGTTTTCCCTTTGACTCGTCTGTGCTGTAATCAGTTGTTGGCTTTCTGAAAGGTTATTAACCTGCTGCTGTGTGCATGCCAAAATGAACTTTAAATACTGGAGGAATTGGGACTGGAAGTGAACACAGCATTGTAGCTGCTACTGAATAATCTCTCTGAGCCTGTAACGGAAGGATGTCCAGTTAACGCTTGGACACTTCTCAATACCTGGTGCTGACATCTTTGGCCACTGCTTGTAGTCATAATCTTTGACTTCAGCCTCTAATATTACATTTGACTTTAGATTTCTTTGGATTCCTTAGTCCTAATGTCAAATTCAAGCTTGTTTGTCTGATAATGGCATACAGTGTTCATCAGTTGTCAAAGGTTCCAGTGGTGTCTGGATTGAACCTGACAAGGCTTGTGCATTAATGCCCATCTAGGTTATTAGGAGTTCGTGCTGCTGCATGATACCACATTAGCAGGCAAATGGAGTAATAATTGCCTAGGTTGAATTTACGTTTTTGTTTTGTGAAAATTTGGACAGTGTTCTTTGTTTAGGCTCTAAAATTGAAGTCAATCTGGAACATCTGATCAATTAATCTAATGGTACTCATTATCCAAGAATATGCTTGAGGAATCATCATTCAAGTGTGTTGGTGAATTGCTTGCTCTTGATGCATTGTATCTTAAATTGCTTCCTAGTGAAGATTAAAAATATAAAGAAAAAGAAATAGAATGCCATGTCTGGAAAATCTGGTAGAATCAATCGAAATGATTTCTATATACTATACTATATGTTACATCCTTTCAATATTGTAGAACTTTACAAGAATTGACATTCTCAAATGATTGATGCAAAGCCGACAATAAAACTGTTTTTTACGAATGAAAGGATAAAATTGTGATGCATACATGAAAACTGTTCTATTTTTTCTTGTAGGAAGCACAGTCCTATGCAGACGACAACAGCTTATTATTCATGGAGACATCTGCAAAAACTTCAATGAATGTGAATGAAATATTTTTGGCAATAGGTAAATTTGATTCTGGAATGTGGAGCAACAAATCAGCTGAAGTAGTTCAGTGGTCAGGCAGCATGTGAGGGAAAAGGAATTAAGAAGGGGAGAAAACTGTTGATGTTTCAGATCCTGATGTAGAATTTTTTTTAACCCAAAATGTCAACAGTTCCATTCCTCTCAAAAATGTGTGTTCAACCTACTGAGTTCCTGCAGCAGATTGTTTGTCCTTTAATTTGCATTCTTGGTGAAATATAATTTCTAATGTAGATTTACTTTTGAATTGTTGCATTAAAAGTTACCTATAAATGTTTTTGGACATTGATGCATTTAAATCCAGTGTATAAAATATTGCCACATGGCAATTAAACCAAATGGGAAAACACTGGATATGTGAAATAAGACTAAATTCAAGAACAAATTCTTAGGTCAGATTGTGTCTCTGGGTGAAGTCTTGAGTTACTGATTTATATCAATGACCTTTCATTGACTGTATTCAACAAGCAAACACACAACTTGGGAAAAGGAGGGGTAGAAGAAACAGGAAATAGGTTTTATTTGAGAGTAGATGGCAGGAACGATAGTGAAAAATAGATAGTAATACAATGAATAATAGTACCATTTGGTTTCAGAGAAGTGCAAATTACTACAGCTTAATAGCAGCAAAGGAACTATGGAAAATGTACTAAAGGAGAAACTTCTATGGCCCAGGAAAGGCACCTGGATCTTAAGTAATAAAAGCACCCCATTTGCTAGGTACCATTACAGGAGCATGCTTAGGGTTTAATTCATTTCCTTTGTGGATTAGTCACAGTGGAAGACGAAGTACATCTTGTTACTTTATTGCTTTTTAGGTTATTTATAGGGATAATGAAATGTCAAAAGGAAACCTGACTGGATGCCTTAAATTGCTGAAACACTTTCCAAATCCACATACCCTGAAACTTGCCAGGGAACTCTTTGGAGTATTTAGTTACAGGACTTCCCTTTCAGTAAATCCTCTAATATTATACTGGTGATGATGTTATAGTCATGTCATCATTTTAAGTTTCATTGGGAACCTCTGGTAGATGACTGTAAGTCCCAACAGTGATGGTCTGTTGTCATAGGATGTGATGTCACTGCAGACTATCTGGAACCCAGATGAATAGTAGAAGAAACATCTGAATGCTGTAGAAATTTTTTCAGCCATTCTATATTGCTAGGAGGGCACTTCCCATTAAATCACATTGACCCTACTTCCTCACCGCATGATCGTTCCAAATGACTGCAGTAGATTTCTGCTACTTTCTAGTTTGCTGTTTAAAGAGGTCGCGCAGGTACTGTATTTGGAGAGAAGTTAGTACTACTTTGATTTTTGTGTCAGTGAACAGGTAACACTGGCTTTTCACAAATGCAAGTAGCCATTGGATGTATTTATGTGCCCTCAAGAATCCCATTAACAATTTTAGCAGCTTTTAATAAAGAATTTTATTTCAATACTTGTCTACTTATCATCAGAAGAATGTAATCATGGTAAATTCCATGTGTCCAGTATGTGTACATTACAATATCCTTCAAGGTAGTGCTATGAATTTTCTGGAAGGATGATCTTGAGTGATGAAAATGATTTGGCTACCACTCCTGATGAACTAAGAACCGCAGAGGTTGCAGAATTTCTGTGGGAAGCACTCATTTTCTTCTAAAAATGAGATGTCCTTATTTGCATCTATCAAGCTAGTTTATACCAAGCACTTGCAGACAATAAGATGTATGAGCAAAATTAGACCATTCAGTCTATCATGTCTGCTCCCTCACTTAATCAATTGCTTCGACTTTATTCTCCCACCTTTTACCCATCGCCTTTAACCTATTTACTAGCAATCTGTCTTAAGTATGTCCAATGACTTGGCCTCCACAGCCCTCTGCGGCAACATACTCCAAAAATTCACTACTTTCTGGCTGAAGAAATTCCTATTCGTCTCAGTTTTAGAGGGACATTCCTTCATTCTGAGGCTGTCCTCTGATCTGAGGCTCCTACAAATGGAAACATTCTCACCACATCCAGGCCTTTCTGTATACAATGAGATCTCCCTCATCCTTCTGAACTCCATCGAATACAGGTCCAGAGACATAGAATGCTCCTGGTATGCTGAGCCTTTCATTCCTGAGATCATTCTTATGAGCCTACTGGACTCCCTTCAGGTCAAGCACATCTTTCCTTAGATGAGACACAACATGGCTTTCAGTGCTTCAAATCCACCTCCATGGTGTTGTGCTGCATGCTTCATAACTTAGCTTACTGCCAGGTCAATGGGAAGAGTAAGAAGGATGCCAAAGGGTCATAAGTTGACTGAGCGACTCCAAAAAGAATGAGGAAGTGGGTATTCGCCACGAGGAATTCTTTGACAGAGCCTTCTTCAGAAGTAGCTTGTGAAATTTATAGTCCCTAAATCTAAGCAAGTAACTCTAGACAGATATTAATAATGCCCAATATGTAATTGTAAATTGAGAGAATGGGGTTAAAATCCATTTGACAATAATCCTTCACATGTTGCTTTTTTGATCCAACTAGACTGATTATAAGACCTCAGTAAATGAGTACTTGATTCCTAACCCATTTACTGTAAAAGCTTACTGTAACTCTTAGTGTTCTGTTGCTCATTCTAAGGTTCTTTTATAATTGTGTGAGCATGAAGTTTAGAATCAGTTTTCTAGCATGGAGACAGGCCCCCTGCCCCCAATTTAATCATACTGACCAAGGTGCCTTTCTGAACTAGTCCAATTTGCTTGGTTGGGTCCACGTCCCTCTGAAGTTTTCCTATTCATGAACACATCCAATGTCTTATATCCATCTCTACTAGTGTTTATGACAACATACTCCATATACCCATCATTCCCTTTAAATCTTTCCCCTCTCAACATTTCACCATAATCACGTGCCCTCTAGTTTTAAACTCACTCCCTCAGGGATTGGGGGGGTTTTGGGATTTGGTGGTGGTGACTGTGACCATCCGCTTTATGTGTGCCCCTCATTTATAAAACTGGCTTACGGTCAACTTCTTTCTGTGCAGTTATTGTGTGTTTTAGCTGTCTGTCTGCTCTGGATTTCTTTGTCCCTACAATTGACAATTCAACAGATTGTCTGAAGAGACTTTAAATATAGAATGGTACATTACAGTAATGGGCCCTTCAGCCCCTGATATTGTGCCAGGCTAATTAAACTAGTAATTAAATACCTAACTAAATGTAATTTATAGTAATTTTTATGTACTGCATTATACTTCTGCAGCAAAACAACAAATTTATTGCGTATACCAGTAATAATAAACCTGATTTAGATTACTGCCTTCTGCCTATACATTGTCCATATCCCTTCATTTTCTGCACAACCATATTCTAATCTAAGAGCCTCTTAAAAGCTGCAATCATATTTGCCTCCACTACCACCACTGGTGGCATATTCCATGCAAATTAATGTAAAGAATTCTCCAGGTAAATGAAAGCTTGCCCTGCACATCTCTTTCAAACCTACTCCTTCTCAGCTTAAATTCATGTCTTTATTAAGCATTTTGATCCTGGGGAGAAAGATTGGGTGTCTGTACAAAGGATAATCTTTTAAGTATCCATCAGATCTCCCCCTCCCAATCGCAAAAATAACCCAAGTTTGTCTAACCTCTCTTTATAGCACATGCCCCTCTAATCCAGGCAACATTCCTGCATTCCTTCCAGAGCCTCCACATCCTTTAGAAAATGGGAGTACAGTACTCCAAATGCAGCCTAACAAGAGCTGCAAAATATCTTCCTGCCTCTTGAGCACAATGCCTTGACTAATGCAGACAAGCATGCCATGTGCCACTTAACTATCCTATCAACTTGTGCAGCCACTTCTTTGCCCATATCTGCAACTGATTTATATCCCACTGTCTTCCTTAGCATTCTTCTGCGCTATCTATAGCACCAGTAATCTTCAAATCATCTATAAACTTGATAACCTGGATGAAAATATAAATGGATGGGTTATTATACAATTGGACCAATTATTTGGGTATCTCCTGTACTTTAGCGGTCACTAAGTGTATGTTTGTGGCCTTTTGCTTCTGTATTTGTGCATTCAGAGATGCTCTTCTGCCACCTCTGTTGAAATGTGTGATTATTTGAGTTACGCCATCCTGTTGGCTTAAACCAGTCTGGCCATTGTCCTCTGACCTCATTAAACAGCAGTTTTCACCCACAGAGCAACCGCTCGCTGCATTTTTTTTTGTTTCTCGCATGATTCTCTATAATCTGTAGAAATTGTTGTGTGTGAAAATCCCAGGAAATCAGCAGTTTCTCAAATACTCAAACCACCTGTCTGGTATCAGCATTCATTCCACAGTCAAAGTCACTTGAATCACTTTTCTTCCTCATTCTGAAGCTTGGTCTGGACAACAACTGAACCTCTTGATCATGTTTGTGTGCTTTTATGCATTGAGTTGCTGCTATATGATTGGCTGATTAGATAAGCAAACAAAATGCTGGAGAAATTCAGCGGGTTAGCCAGCACCTTTGGAAAACAGTTGATGGTTCAAACTGAGACCCTTCTTCAGGGCTGGAAAGCAAGGAGGAAGAACCCAGAAGGAGGTGAGGGAGGGAAGGAACACAAGCTAGAAGGTGATAGGTGACGTGGGAATGAAGTAAGAAGCTGGGAGGTAATAGGTGGAAAAGGTAAAGGGCTGGAGAAGAAAGCTGATAGGAGAGGAGAGTGAACAACAGCAGAGCGGGAAGAGGGTGGGACACATGGAGGAAATGATAAGCAGGTGAGAAGTGAAGAGGTAAGAGCAGGGTCCAGAATGGGGAGCTGAAGAAGGGGGAGTGGAGGGAAATTACCAGAAGTTGGAGAAATCAATGTTCACACCATCAGGTTGGAGACTTCCCAGAGGGAATATGAGGTGTTGCTGCTTCAGCCTGAGAGTGGCCTCATCATGGCAGTGGAGGAAGCCATGGGCTCAGTCAAGATAGTAAGATACAACTTGTCCCACACAAACCATGCTGACTGTCCCTAATTCAGCTATGGTTTTCAAAATGCTCATGAATCCAATCCTTAAGAATCCCCTGCAATAGTTTCCCAGCCAGTGATGTAAGACTCACCGGTCTACAGTTTATCTATAGTATCCCTACTTCTCTTGAATAATGTTGTTCAATTCAATTGTTTGCATCTCATTTGTTTTTTCTTCTTTCTCTTGTGCATCGGGTGTTGGTCTTTTATTTTTTATATATAACCGGTTTCTTTTGTGTTTCTTGCTTTATGGCTACCTTTAAGCAAGCAAATCTCAAGTTGTATAGTTTATACATTCTTTGATAATAAATATACTTCGAATGTGAAAATTGGAATAATGGAACAGCAAGAGAGCTATTCACCAATCCTCTAGGACCTTGCTTGTGTTCTCCAACCAACTACAAAGATATTGATCAAGGCTTCAGCAAACTTGTATCAAACCTCTTAATAATCTGGTGTATGTCCCATCAGGCTCTGGGGACTTAACCACTTTAATGTTCTTTAATGACCACCTTCTTTATTGCAAAATGCCTTTTAGCATCCTCCATGTTGATCTTGCTCTCTCTCACATCCTTCTAGGTCAGGGTTTCCCAAACTGACATCCAAGGACCCCTCAGTTAATGGTCCATGGCATAAAAAGGTTTGGGAACCGCTGTTTGATGTTTAGCTTCCTGAACCTAAATGTAGTGTGGCCCTGTGGATAGTGCACAGGCACTGTCTGTTGTAAACAATCCTAACACTGGTTCAGAAATCATGGCAGCTTTAATTTATCTTATATAAGGTTGTGATGAGAAAGGTGAGATTCAATTTCATGACATAGAAACTCAATTTCTGATTGTGAAGAATGTGATATTTATATCTGCACAGTAGCAAAAGAGTATTTAGAACTTTTGAATGTAAAGTTAAAAGTAACCTTCAATTTTTACCTTGCAGCAAAGAAATTGCCCAAGAATGAGCCTCAAAATACAGGACCAAACAGTGGGAGAAGCAGAGGTGTAGATCTTCATGAACCCGCCCAACAGACCAAGACCCAGTGCTGTAGTAACTAGACCTGTTTCTAATGCAAATCTCTAACCCCATTATCCATTTCACTACTGCTTTGTAATGGAAAAACCTAAATTAACAAATTGCTCTTTATTCCAATTCTTAGTGGGGAATATAGTTACATTTCTAATACAAATTGATCTCTTAACTTTTAAATTGCAAAATAGTCTTTTCAATTGGCAGATGTATGCATTGCTTGGTACAAGCATAATGTTTGCCATCTGTAGAGATGGATTAATGAAACCTTAAAAGCCTGCTTAAATTGGTGATTCTAATGTAACAATTGAAATTTATACTGTTAACTGTATCCAATTGCTAATAAGCAATGGCCATTTGGTTAATGCTCGTGTGTTTATATTGGGTGTACAGTATATAATTAAAACACCTTAATCTAAAATTATTTATTGGAAATTTTAAAGTGTTAAGTTCCCTTCAGCAATCTGATCTGCAAATAGAATTGAATTGAACTGTATTTTGGCAGGTTGTGTAAAAGCTGTACCACCCCTTGCACTAACATTTTCTTTTATATATATATATATTCCTTCATTATCATTACTTTCAAATTACTCTGATCCATTTCCTTGTAAATAAGGTATCATGACGTGGTCTGCATTTACATAAATTTATCGGACTGCTCTGGTAGGAAAATCATTAAAAATACTGAACTAATTATGCAGATCACAAGATTTGCTATAGAAGTTATAAACTTTATAATTATGATATAAATATGGCATAGGGCACTCTACAATTGTATGTACTGTAAGTAATGACCATGAATTCCTTCAGTAATTTTTTCCAGCGTTCCTAAATGTGTATTTTTTTGTTACAGAATGTTTTCTTTTTCCATTGTAATGCACAATTTTTGTAGTTAGTTTGCAGTACTGATATCTTCTAAAAGGTGAATTAACTAATAAACCGATAGCACAACATGTAAAAAAAATTATGCCATTGCATTAAAATGAAATGCTTAGCAAAAGGAGAAAGGGTATTGGCTTTGCATTTAACAATGGGCAAACTAATGATTTTTTAAATGCAATAATTCAGATAGTAATGGTAATCTGAAACTCTTCCTCCTTTGGCTCAATCCATGCAATGCAATTTCTGACTAAGAATTTAACAGTCACGGGTTTTTGTATTTATTCACCTGTTAGAAATTGGATGTGTCTAATCAATTTGTTAAAATGTGTAAATAAATATATTCAAAATGTTGGTGTTAAATCATTGACAGATTTATGAACTGGAATGTTAGAAATATTAAATCAGTGAAACATTAATCACTCATTTTCAAATTTGATATGTAACCAGGAAGGTAAATTTAAAGAGTAACAGTTTATGTTGCAGGTTGCATTAATGCAGCTGAACTGTTAAACATTTCAAACATTTTGTTAATTTTGAAGGCTTTTCAGATATTGTGGGAACTTTTTTGGGGGGGAGGGATGGTGTAGTGTGAAATGCTTCATTTGTCATGAAGTTATAGGCCCATCCCTGTATCATAAATATTTCCACTATATATCCCAGCAGCTTAGGGTCTTTTGACCCAAGCAAATAACATTGGATACTTTCTTAAATTAGAATCAATTTTCTGGCCTTGTCATAAACATTATTGTTTAAGAACACACACACACACACACACACACACACAGCACTGCACTAAATATCCAGTGATGTACAGTTGATTTCATATCAAAATCATAACTTGTGTGGGATAGGGAAGAGGAGGGCAGTTTTTATTGGTCAGTCATTGTGTTACTGATATTTAGCTAGGAAACAGCTGCATCATTGCCAACTGGATCTGTAAAATGTTACAGCAAAATTTGGTATGCTATCATTCCTTCCGACTCTTGAATGTTCCTTGAACAACTATTTAACTGTGTTGCAAGTGCAGGTGCAATAATTCAACAATTTTCAGTCTGCAGACACGATAGCTTTATTCTGCTAGTATTGAACATGAGAAACAGCAAAAGTAAGCCACGTGGTTCTTTAAGGATACTCCAATAATTAATTGGATCCAGGGATACTGTCTTTCATATTAAATGCGAAATAATGCCTGGTGGTAGACAGAGTAGATTTCATGACACTGTTCTAATCAGGTGAGTTATCTGTGGTCAATAATATCACTGGTGTTTGAAGAACTTGCTGTGCGCACATTGGCTGCTCAATTCTACATTACTGTAAAACTCCAATAATCAAGCACCCTTTGAATATTATTAAACTGAAAGGTTTTCCTGATTATTGGCTATTATTATAACAACACACTTTGAATTAACCTTTATAGTATTTGCATGGTGGTACAACACCAGTTTAAAGATTAAGTGGGAAGCAAGGCCCCAATAAATTTGGAGATAGGAGATTATAGCTTTATTGTACTAACCTCAAAATGTACCTTATTGAAAGTATGCATTTTTCAAAGCCTTGGGTCAAATGTAAATGAAAGTTTTTCTAATGACGTATCTGAAGGAAATTATGTTAGAAGGTATTATTTGTGCAAAAAAAATCTATCCAGCAACTAGTCCAATTTATAGAAAATTCAAATCTTAAAATTTTGAAGCGATTATGAATCATTTAAATTAACTATTTGTAAATTATGTTGTGTCTTCTGGACAATTCACTTATTCACTATACAGTATTTTTACTTCTAATAATCCACAGGAGTACCCCAATGTCTCTGGTAATTAATTCAAGCAGTCATTATGGGCCATCTGAGTGAGAGATTGTCCCTTTGATTTGAACTCCATATCCATGCTAAACAAATAGGACAGGATTGTCAGTGTTGGTGTAGCAAGACTGAGCAAGTATTTCTATCATTTTAAAATACAGAAATCTTGCTATTGTTAGGTTCTTGGAAAGTCAGAGCTAAAAGGAACTGTAAATGAAAAGCTACCTAGATCTAAATTGTTCATCAAAGGTAAGGAATTTCTGATTACAAGAGGTTAGGATGTGCTGAAACTGGAGAGGGTTTGGGTCTGTATTCAATGGAATTCAGAAGAATGAAGGGTGACCTTATTAAAACCTATCAAATGGTGAAAGGCCTCGATACAGTGGATGTGGAGAGGATGTTTCCTATTGTGGGAGCGTCTTAGACCAGAGGACACAGCCTCAGAATACGGGGTGTCCATTCCAGAATGGCGATGAAGAATTTCTTCAGCCAGAGAGTGGTGTATCTGTGGAATTCTTTGCCACAGGCATCTGTGGATGCCAAGTCTTTATGTAACTTTAATGCAGAGGTTGATAGATTCTTGATTAGTCAGGGCATGAAGGGATATGAGGAGAAGGCAGGAGATTGGGGCTGAGAGGAAAATTGGATCAGCCATGATGAAATGACGGTGCAGACTTGTAGGGCCAAATAACCTAATTCTGCTCCTATATATTATGGTCTTATGGTAATTCTGTACATGTACCCAATGTGGGCCAGGGGAAGTGCAGCTCCCAGGACAGAGGTGTGGGAAAGGCCAACCCCACCCACAATTCTCTGAGAGCTTAAGCCTCTGATCTGTACTTGTGTGCCCTCCCTGGGCTATTAACTTAGTTTTTCCTGTCACCCACATGCCTGGATGTCAGTTTTTCTGGCCAAGTAACATTCTTTTGGAGCCCTTGTTAAAAGCAGAGCTCTTGCAAATCTAACCTTGGTGAATTCTTTATCCTACTTCAGGCTAACTCAGAAATGAAAATGGGCTATGTTGGAAATATTTAGCAGGTCATGCAGCAACCAAAGAGAGTTTACATTCTATCAGAATATAAAAGACCGATTATGCTGTATCTTTAGGCAAGCATCATTATGAAGGACGCTATACATGATCAGTAAATGACTTGGAGGTGGAATAGAATGAAAATGAGTTTTACAGCAGAATATGCAATTCTACTCAAGGTTTATTTAAGCATTAAGGAAGCAACATACAAAGTCCATTTAAAGTCTCCATTAAAACAGCAATAGTACTTCAGATTAGTTAACAGCAATATTTCCAGAAGAAAGCACAGTGATTTCTTTAACAGAAACACAGTGAATGGAGGATAGTTCATAAAGAATGTGTTAAATTAGTTCTAGGTACCCATGTCTTTGTGGCCACCAAGCATGACTAAGGGAGGAATGGCTTAAACTAATTTTGCCAGAAATGGTGGTAATCTATTTACCTACTTAGCCATTGGTGGGTTCAATGTATTATGAGTGTATTTCATAGTAGATGGAACAAAATAAATTTTTGAGTACAGTGGCTACCTAGCCAGTTTGCTTCTGAAAATAAATGAGCCAGCTGTGGGGAGCTTTACAATAAGATAGAATAAATATTGCTAAAAATACTATTTCTACATTGTTTAAGATTGTGTTATTGTTGCTGTTCAGCCAAAGAAAGTGTCTTTGTACAACCTGGAAGCAACAATATCATAACTGTTAGGTTATCACAAGCTCCTGCTAATTTAGCAGTTTGGACTAATCTTTCGCTGATCGTTTTTGCTATAGTTTCATGCTGAAAAACTTCTATTTCTTTGGCTGTTTCCTGACTTGTTGCTTCTGTATTCTGATTCGTAGTATAAGCTTCATCGTATGGTCTCTCAATGACGGCTTCAGTTTCTGACAAAGATATTTCAATTTGAATGGAACTCATGGAGCCTGTGTTTGGCTTTGTATTATTGGTAATATTCTCTTGGCTATAATGATCATTTAATTCTTCATTGGCTTTAAGATCCTCAGCAAAGGTAACAACTGATGTTCTGTCAGCAATGTATTCCTCCTCTGATGTTTCCCCAGTAGAATTTTCTAAGGTAACTCTGTCCTTGACTTCCATTTCTGATAGAGGTTTCTTCTGAAAATTTGACACCATTGTTCCAAGTTCTTTACTTGAAGAATTATGAAGTAAATCTTCCACAGATATATTGCTACTATGTTCTGCCATTACTGGAAACTCATCAGTCACGTGTTTAATTACGGACTTGGATTCTTCTTGCTTTATAATGTTCTCCATTAAATTATCTAAAGCATGTTTAACTGTACTATTGACATCCTTGAGTGAATATTGCATGAGTAAACGTTCAACATGATCCCTTTTAATAGCATATTTCTTCCCAAGAAGCTCCTCAAATAAATGCTCAGTGGATATCACAGCATCATTATACCCCTGCTCAGAAAACTCATCAAGCAAATATATTAAGGAGGACCCTAAATCGATGTGCCGTTTACTGTGATCCATGACATGTAAGGTATGAATCTCTTTAACATTTGTGTGGGAAGATCCAAAATAAAATGAAAGCATTTGCAATGTAATTGAAACTACTTCATGCCTGTTAAGTACTTTCCAAAATCCACTTGAAGCTAGGATAATAAACTGGCATGAGGAGTCTATAGGAATAGAGGCAGTATATGGTATTGGTATAATAGATGTTTTAAGTTTGGGATCACCATGGTATCCAAGTCCTCGTGTTGACTGAGTGATTCCTTCTACAAGCCCATGTTGTTGATTTTTACTGATTGTTCCACCAGCGTGAAGAATACGCTTACGTTCCTTACTGTTTGATGTGCTGTGGTTTCCATTTAAACGGTAACTTTTTCCGTTTTTACACAACACAGCTTGTACATCACCTGCAGAAAGAAAAACATAAAGTTTAATAAATGTGTAAGCGTGATTGATAGCGTACTAAATATAGAAATACATGGTCCCTGGTGTGTGATGTAAAATTTGAACTGTTTATAACTGTTCTAAGTAAAATTGTTGATAATTTTAGTCTAATATTGGTACTTTTAATGTCCATTTCTGATCCATCAGTAGAAGTATTATTACATAAAATATACATGCTGAGGCCTGTCACCAGGAGCACAACTTTTTATACTTTAAAACTGAATACTGGATAAACTGAAATGTGAAACAAATTAATTAACATAGCTGGGCAATGGTAACAAACTACTTTGATTACAAACTGAAGGCGCAGAGGTAAATATCTGGCCTGAAAGATACAGTTAGAATGACAGTGGAGAAATGAGAAGGAAGCCTTAACATTTCCTCTGAGGCTAAGATCATACTGGTAATAATCTCACATTTGGGGTAATTTACTGACATATTTGATGCCAGCCACATTACTAATCATCTGAAGGGACAGGAGTTCAATCCAGCCTGTTTTGTCTTTCATTTCCAACAGAAAATTGCAATATGTTCAATCAGAAGCTGTGATACACAGAGTGACCTTGAGAAGGCAATCCATAGCTCACTGAAAGTGGAAACAGGTGGATAGAGTAGTGTTAAGGTATTTGATATTCCTTAAGGGCCAACACATCAAGTATAACATTTGGAGTATCACAGTACACTACCAATGGAGTATTGTGTGAAGTTACTAGAATCATACAACACAGAAATGGGTATTTTCAGCCTACCTTGTTCATGCCAACTCTGATGCCTGTTTACACTCATCACATTTGTCTTTTATTAGGTCCATATTCCACTGCACCCTATCGAAGTACCACTCCAAATGCCTTTGAAACATAATTGTATCTGCCTGTACTACTTCCCTGGCATCTTATGCCAGATATTCATTGCCCCCTGTGTGGGGATATCCCTCTGGCCTCCTTAAACTTGTGCCGTCTAGACTTCTCTGCCCTGGGAAAATATTCTTAGCCTGTCATAAAGGAATACTGTGTAGAAACAGGCCCATTGCCCAATTGATCCATGTCAACAACTTTCCCTGCTAGTCCCAGTTGCCTGCATTTGACTTAAAACTCTCTCCCTTCCCCTCAGTATACCAATTGAAATGCCTCTTAACTGAAGGAACTTCCACTGGCAGTTCATTCCAGGTACTCAAAACCCTCTCTGCAGAGATGTCACCTCTCTGGTCTCTTAAATCTCTCCCCTTTTTTTCCTGTCCTCTTGAGTTTTGGACTCCACAGCCCAGTGGATAAAAAACCCCTCTAGTGAAGAATCAACTTTCCACCATCATCTGTCTCCAAACATTGAACCGATTCTGAATCCACCTTGCTAGCTCCGCCTGAATCTCATGTGACCTAATCTTCCAGATCAACCCCAACATGCACTGTCCTACCCTCGTCTTCCTCCTTAGTTATTCTTCAAAAAAAGGTTCATTAGACATGACCTGCCATGCACAAAAAGATGCTATTTCTGATCAGGCCTTGACAATCTTAAGTTAAGGTAGATCCTGTTCTCTGAATTCCCTCCAGTAACTTCCCTACTACTGAAGTCAGTCTCATGAACCTGTAGTTCTCTGGCTTGGTTGTCCTTGCTACCCTTCCTGAATCATAGAAGCCTGGAAGGTGGCTAATATTCTGGTACTTCACTAGTGGCTAGCAATGAAATAAATACATGGGCCTCCATATGGTCTGGGGGTGCACTTGGTCAGGCCTTGAGGATCTGTCTACCTTAATGGCTTCAAGGCTGGAAATGATATGAATATATTACAAGACCTCACTACTTATTATGGAGATAATGAAATGTAAAAAATGGGATGTACTATCTGTGCTTCAGCTGGAAAATAGATTATAAGCATCTTGGATGAAAAGGTTGAAAACTACATGTCCTTGTTTACCAACATTCCTAAGACATAGCCCTTTAGGTAGCATATACAGTGCCTATAAAAAGTATTCACCCTCCCTTGTATGTTTTCATGCTTGATTGTTTTACAAAATTGAAAAATTTTACAAAATGGATTTAATTTGTTTTTTTACACTGATCAACTGGAAAAAAAACTTGTGTCAAAGTGAAAACAGATCTCTACAAAGTCATCTAATTAAAAATAATTAAAAAAAAATAATTGCATAAGTATTTAGTAGATGCACCTTTGGCAGCAATTATAGCCTTGCAAAAAAGGACAATTATTTCCCCACGGGGATCGTGTCCTTTAAGTCCAGTCACAAATTCTCAGTTGAATTGAGGTCTGGACTCTGACTTGGCCACTCCAGTACATTAACTTTTTTGTTTGTAAGCCATTCCTGTGTAGCTTTAGCTTTATGCTTGAGGTCACTGTCTTGATGGGAAACAAATCGTAGTTTTCTTCCAGACTGCATTAGGTTTTCCTCCAGGATTTCCCTGCATTCCTTTTATCTTCTACCTTCACAAGCCTTCCAGGGCCTGCTGCGGTGAAGCATCTCCTGGTAGGGATGGTGTGTTTTTGATGATCTGTGCTGTTTGGCTTACACCAAACATAGTGTTTAGTCTGATGGCCAAAAAGGTCAATTTTGGTTTTATCAGACCATAGAACCTTCCAGCCAACTTCCGAGTCTCCCACATACCTTCTGGCTGAGACTTCAAATGTGTTGCTTCTTCTTCAACAGTGGCTTTCTCTTTGCCACTCTCCCATGAAGCTGCAACTGGTGAAGCACCTGGGCAACAGTTGTATGTGCAGTCTTTCCCATTTTCGCCACTGAAGCTGGTAACTCCTCCAGAGATGTCATAGGTCTCTTGGTGGCTTCCCTCACTGGTCCCCTTCTTGCACAGTCACTCAGTTTTTAAGGCCAGCCTGCTCTAGGGAGATTTACAGCTGTGTCATATTCCTTTCAATTAATTAATCATTGACTTAACTGTACTCCAAGGGATATTCAGTGACATGGAAATCTAATTCTATCCATCTCCTGACCTGTGCTTTTCAATAACCTTTTCATGGGGTTGCTTGGAATGTTCTTTTGTCTTCATGGTGTAGTCTTTGCTAGGATACTGACCCACCAGCAGTTGGACCTTCCAGGTACAGATGTACTTTTATGGCCAATCAAAACACCTTAACTGCACATAGGTCTCCAAAAACAGATCAACATTTAATTAATTATGTGACTTCTAAGACCAGTTGGCTGTACCAGTGATGATTTTGTGTGTCATATTAAAGGGGGTGAATACTTAGGCAATCAATTATGTTGTGTTTTATATTTGTAATTAATTTAGATCACTTTGTAAATATGCTTTCACTTTCACGTGAAAGTTTTTTGTGTTGAGAGTCCAAAAATCCAAATTAAATCCACTATGATTCAAAGTTTAAAAAAAACATGAAAACTTCCAAGGGGTTGAATACTTTTTACAGTACAATACAAAGGTGACAGTAGTAAATCTCCCAATTTGACACTGATTTGTCAAAAGAGATGACAAAATGGGCACATCTAAGGATGTCAAACAATTTCAGGAATAAACCTCAAGATAATTGATGCACTTCTTACAGAAGAACTTAAAGTTGAATTGGCACACCCTGCTTTTCTCAAGTTTTTTGTGATCTTTCAGTCTACTATTTTATTTTTAAACAGCTAACAGACACTACAACGCCTTTTACTTTCATATTATTTTAGTAAAATTCGTGAAGGATGGAGATGACAAAGATGGTAAATGTTGCACTTAAGAAACAGAATTTCAAATGATTATACAATTAAATCAATGCAGATAATATTCCAAAATTGGATCATATATGTCTTGGTCATTGCAGCTTGACTTCAGGTAAAATGGGGATGGATATAATCACAGTTGTGTTTAAAACACTAGCACTTGTACCTTATTGTTCATTAAAGCCAAGAATTAATTTTTAATACTTAAACAGATATTGATGCAATTACAAGCAAAGAAGACATGACAGCTGCTATATTTCATTACAAGTTTGAGGAGGCTTGGTGTTTCACTAAAAGCTCTTGCAAATTTCTACAGGTGTACTGTGGAGAGCATTCTTAAGGGTTGCATCACCATCTGGTATGGAAGGGCCACTGCACAGGATCAGAAAAAGCTGCAGAAAGTTGTTAACTCAGCAGCTCCATCCAACTGGGGAATTATAGACTGGTTAGCCTGACATCGGTGGTGGGGAAAATGCTAGAGTCAGTTATGAAAGATGTGATAACAAAAGTGATGAAATCATCAGACAAAGTCAACATGAATTTGTGAAAGGAAAATCATGTCTGACGAATCTTACAGAATTTTTTGAGGATGTAACTAGTAGAGTGGATAGGGGATAACCAGTGGATGTGGTATATTTGGATTTTCAAAGGGCTTTTGACAAGGTCCCACACAGGAGATTAGTGTGCATACTTAAAGCACACGGTATTGGGGGTATGGTATTGATGTGGATAGAGAATTGGTTGGCAGACAGGAAGCAAAGAGTGGGAATAAATGGGACCTTTTCAGAATGGCAGGCAGTGACTAGTGGGGTACCGCAAGGCTCAGTGCTGGGATCCCAGTTGTTTACAATATATATTAATGATTTTGACAAGGGAATTAAATGCAGCATCTCCAAGTTTGCGGATGACATGAAGCTGGGCGGCAGTGTTGGCTGTGAGGAGGATGCTAAGAGGATGCAGGGTGACTTGGATAGGTTAGGTGAGTTGGCAAATCCATGGCAGATGCAAAGTAATGTGGATAAATGTGAGGTTATCCACTTTGGTGGCAAGAACAGGAAAACAGATTATTATCTGAATGGTGGCCGATTAGGAAAAGGGGAGGTGCAACGAGACGTGGGTGTCATTGTACACCAGTCATTGAAAGTGGGCATGCAGGTACAGCAGGCGGTGAAAAAGGCAAATGGTATGTTGGCATTCATAGCAAGAGGATTCGAGTACGGGAGCATGGAGGTTCTACTGCAGTTGTCCAAGGCCTTGGTGAGACCACACCTGGAGTATTGTGTGCAGTTTTGGTCCCCTAATCTGAGAAAAGACATCCTTGCCATAGAGAGAGTACAAAGAAAGTTCACCAGATTGATTCCTGGGATGGCAGGATTTTCATTATGAAGAAAGACTGGATCGACTAGGCTTATACTCGCTGGAATTTAGAAGATTGAGGGAGGATCTTACTGAAACGTATAAAATTCTAAAGGGATTGGACAGGGTGGATGCAGGAAGATTGTTCCCGATGTTCGGAAAGTCCAGAACAAGGGGTCACAGTTTAAGGATAAAGGGGAAGCCTTTTAGGACTGAGATGAGGAAAAACTTCTTCACACAGAGAGTGGTGAATCTGTGGAATTCTCTGCCACAGGAAACAGTTGAGGCCAGTTCATTGGCCATATTTGTGAGGGAGTTAGATATGACCCTTGTGGCTAAAGTGTTCGAGGGTATGGAGAGAAAGCAGGTACAGGGTTCTGAGTTGGATGATCATACTGAATGGCGATGCAGGCTTGAAGGACCGAATGGCCTACTCCTGCACCTATTTTCTATGTTTCTATGTGCACTGGACTCCCAGCATTAAGAACATCTTCGAAAGGTGATCCTTCAAAAAGGTGCTATCCATCATTAAGGACTCCCATCACCCAGGATATGCCCTTTACTCATTGCTACCATCAAGGAGGAGGTACAGGAGCCTGAAGACGCACTGACTATTTCAGAACAGATTCTTCCCCTCCGCCATTAGATTTCTAAATGAAAAATGAACCCGTGAACACTATCCACTACCTCACTTTTTTTTTGCTCTCTTTGCACTGCTTACATGTTTTCAGTTGCAGAGAAGGAAAGGTGGAGAACACTGAGGGAGTGTCTAATAGGATCCAGACCAAAAGGTAAAAGTTATTTTAAAAATAGACACTGCATCTTGAGGCTGCTTCACTGATGTAATCAAACACAGTTTGGGTAATTGGTTTGCAGAATTTCTCAATTCAGTTCAATGAGTTTCCTGCAACTTGCCATTTTAGATTTCAGCCCCATTCCCTCTGTCTTTAACCTCTTGCATGATTCCAACAATATTGAGTTTTAAGTTCAAGAATTGGCATCTCATCCTTCAAATAGTCTTAATTCTGAGTTAAACAATTCAAGGTAAGTGTCCATTTTTTTCTGCAAATATGGCTTTGTTAGTCTGAATTAGTTATTTTTCTGATTGTTTTTGCACCATTTTGGTCTGCACCCTGTCAGGAATTCACTCTGTTCTCTCTACCTCCTCCTATCTACAACTTAGCATATGCTTGAGGAACTCAGCAGGCCAGGTAGCATCTGTGGAAATAAACAGTCAATGTTTCAGGCTGGAAAGAAAAGGGGAAGAAGCCACAATCAGAAGGTGGGGTGGGGGGGGGGGGGGGGAGAGTACAGTACAAGCTAGTAGGTATAGGTGAAGACAGGAGAGTCAGGGATAGGGATGAAGCAGGAAACTGGGAGGTGATAGATGGAAAAGCTAAAGGGGTGGAGAGGAAGGATAAAAGAAGAGAGTGGACCATGGGAGAGATGGAACGAGGAGGGTCATGAGCGGAAAGTGATAGGCAGGAGTAGAGAAGAGGTAAGGGGAGGCAGAGTGGGGAATTAAAGAAGAGGGAGGGGGAGTACAAATTACTGGAAGTTGGAGAAATCGATGTACATGTCATCAGGTTGGAGGCTACCCTGACAGAATTTGAGGTGTTACTTCTCCAACCAGAGAGTGGCTTCATTGTGGCAGTAAAGGACGCCATGGACTGACTTATCGTAATGGAATTAAAATGCTAGGCCACTGCAATATCCTGCTCTTTGCAGATGGAGCAAAGGTGATCAATAAAGTGTTCTCCTAATGTACATTGTGTCTCACCAATGTAGAGGAGGCCACATCAGGAGCACTAGATACAGTAGACAGCCCAGATTTACCAGTGAAGTGTTGCCTCGCCTGTAAGATCTCTTTGGGAGACTAAATGGAGGTGAGGGAGGAGGCAAATGGGCAGGTGTACCATTTTGGCCACTTGCAGGGAAAAGATTCTTCCCTTTCTCCCATGATCCACTCAACAATAAGATTCCTTTCTCTCCGTCCTTTACATTTTCCACCTATTGCCTCCCAGCATCTTTCTTCATTCCCTCTCTCCAAATGTTCTAGCTAGAGAATATTATTCTGGCATCTTCCCTCTTCCTTTCCAATCCTCATGAAGGATCTTGAACCAAAAGGTCAAGTGTTTATTCTTCTCTGTAGCTGCTGCCTGACCTGCTGAGTTCCTTCAGCCTTTTGTGTTGAAAATACAGTTGCATTTTTTTTAGTTTTTATTTGAAAGGTCCTATGCTGTGTGTTTAATGTTTTTATTTTCATGCAAAGACAGTGGATATAACATGAGATCCGTGCTCTTGTGTTAAATAGGCATTTACCATCTGAAAATCAAGCAGACTAAAATTTGTGGCAGTAAAAGTAAGCAAATCCACTTCAAATGGTAATCTTTCCAAATAATTTTATAATTTTTCAATAGGTTGTTCAAAATGACTTCAGAAAACACAAACACGAGGAAATCTGCAGATACTGGAAATTCAAACAACACACACAAAATGCTGATGGAACATAGCAGGCCAGGCAGCATCTATAAGGAGAAGCACTGTCAACGTTTCGGACAAAGGGTCTCGGCCCAAAACGTCGACAGTGGTTCTCCTTATAGGTGCTGCCTGGCCTGCTGTGTTCCACCAGCATTTTAGGTGTTGTTTAGAAAACACAAGTTATTTGATCATTTACAAGGGAACTCCTAACTGTTGTGTTAAAAGTCAATTTCCTTAATAAAATTGTAAAAAGTACTCTGCTGGTTGTTCGGTCACCTGCATTGGCTATGTGTAGTGTTCCATTTTCACACGAATTGTTTTCTGACTGAGCGCCAACTCTGTCCTCATTCACCTCAGTTGTATTTGGGATTTGGGATACGGAAGGTTCCAGCAGACAGGTGGTAGCTGTACAACCACTCCACCGGACTTTAGATCTTTCATTTCGTCCCAGCCTCAATATTCTGTCCATTTTCCAGAAAGCCTTGGCAAAAGCCATGTGGACAGATCCATAAAGACGGTCTATGGACCCCTTCCTCGCAGTTGCTGCTGCATAAGTAGGTTCGGTGAGTGATTTCTCAGCAGTACCTTGGGGAAAAAGCACATTGTACTGAAAGAGATAAGTGTGTTCTTCCTCAGACAGTTCATAGGGATGCCCAGCCAAGGCCAACTGCTGCAGGATCAGGAGGGGTAAGTCTTTGGATGTGAACTGAGCTGCAGTGCTACCGTGAAAGCCATTGAAGAGCCCAATGAACCACGAGTTGCTTCGACCGCCGTAACAATCTATGAAGACATAGATGTCCTCCATCTGAGATTTCCAAGGAGCATTCATGTCCTGACAGACACCGAAGGCTTTGGTGCAGTTTTTCCTCGGCATCCTGAGGGACAACGGCGGCTCCATGGTGCACAGGATGGATTTCTCAAGAAGAATTGGCCAAGTTGACATCCGATGCGACTTCACCAACTCATATGCGTAGTCTATCTTCTCCAGCTTCAGTGAGCTCCATCTCTTGGATTTTGCCGCCTTGGAGATGATGCCCCGCCGGCGGATTCGGAGGGCCAGCAAGCTAACTGGCGACTTGGCCTTGTGATATTGCAATGTGCTGAGGGCGCGGTGCCAAACCCTGTGGTGACGGACATACTGTGCGTGCAACTCATGATCACAAATTAAGCAAGGCACCTTGGCACATTGTGACTGCGGGGGAGCTTGTCTGATCCTCGAGACTGAAGGCAAGTTTTCTCTTGGTGGCGGAATCATTTTAACCTTCTTTTATGTTTAAACAGGCGAATGGGAAGAGCAGCAGGAGCCGCACTACTGGCACGAAGATGAACGGTGGACAGAAGTTATGTAAAAATAGGGTATAAAATGAAAACAGTTATATTTCAATTATTCACAAATACACTTCAATCAAAAAGGTCAGTGTGTGGCAAGAACTTGGTTACCAGGGGTGTTGAAATATCTAGATTTTTAGATATTAATGGAAAGTGGGTTAATGCACGAAAATGGTGCCAAGGTAAAAATATTAAATAGTCGAGCAGAAGGATGAAAACGCAACTCCATAAAATATAGGAGCAGAATTAGACCATTCGGTCCATCGAGTATGCTCCTGCCTTCTCCCCATATCCCGCCATGCCTTGGACAGTCAAAAATCTATCAACCTCTGCCTTAAATATTCCTAATGACCTGGTCTCCATAGCAACCTGTAGCAACAAATTCCACAGATTCACCACTGTCTGAATAAAGAAATTACTCTTCATCTCTGTTCTAAATCGGTGTCCCTCCTGTTATTCTTTATTTTTTAAAACCCACTCACAAATTTCAAATCATGTTGAAAATCTGAAGGACAGAAAATGTCAGAACTGATGGAAAGTTCTGCTACTATCCCCACTTAAGCTAACTGACCATTGAATTACTCCAGTGTTTTCTATTTTTAAATGTCGATTTTCTTTCTTTCAAAGATTAAAGGAAACATTATATTAGAATTATTTAAAATATTTATTTGAAGAACACAGTATCTAGTGATCATAATGCGATTAGTTTCGTGATAATTATGGAGAAGTATAGGTCTGGTACTCGGGTTGAGATTCTAAATTGAAGAAGGGCCAGTTTTGATGGCATTAGGGAGGATCTGGTAAGTGCGGATTGGGACAAGTTTTCTGACAAAGGTGTGCTTGCTAGATGGGGGTCCCTGAAAATGGAAATTATGAAAGCACAGAGTTTGTATGTTCCTGTCAAAGTAAAAGTAAGGATAACGGGTTTAGGGAAGCTTGGTTTTTTGAGGGAGATTGAGATCCTGGTTAAGAAGGAGGTGCATAGCAGATATGAGCAGGTAGGAACAAATGAGGTTCTTGAGTATAAGATATGCAAGAGAATGCTTAAGGTAATCAGGAGGGCTAAAAGAAGGCATGAAGTTGCTTTAGTAAACAAGGTGAAGGTAAATTCCAAGGACTTCTAGAGATATATTAAGAGCAAAAGGATAGCAAGGAACAAAATTGGTCCCCTTGAAGAACAGCATGGTCATCTACAAGTGGAGCCAAAAGAGATGGGGGAAAGCTCAACTTTTGTTTTGCTTCTGTATTTAATCAGTAGATGGAAACAGAGTCTATAGAAGTGAGGCAAAACAGCATGGACCATATACAAATTAGAGGAGGAGGTGTTTGCTGTCTTGAGGCAAATTAGGATGGATAAATCCACATGGCCTAACAAGGAATTGTTCTGATTGAATTATCCCGGAGCAACAAATCATTTCACAAAATGGATGCTGCAAGGACATTCTTACAAAATAGCCACCTCCATTCCTGTTCACTGATTTGTTGTTTCTTCTGGTCAACAAGTCCTTGAACATAGCCCAGTCCACTGACTCGAAGTAATCATGTAGCTGCCCCTCTGACTCCTGCAACCACCTTTTTGTTATCTTAATCTCTGGAGCTTTACTCTTTAGCCTCTGCCTGTATGCAGTTAGAAGGATAGCCAAGTGATCTGATTTACCAAAATGAGGTCTGAGCATGGAATGGTAAGCACTCCTTATTATAACAGTGGTCTAGTGTGTTGGGACCTCTGGTGCTGCAGGTTATATGCTGATGGTAATGGAGCAGAGTTTTCTTAAAACAAAGTCTACAAAGGAATTTTCTGATCATGATCTGCTAAACCAGAGACCATTCTCAGACAAATAGCTGTTCATTATGTAAACTAGTAGGCTTGTAGGTGGTGTCTGGGTCACCTGGTTTGAACTGGTCAGAGTTGAAAAGAAAAAAGGGCATGAGGATAAAGACTAGAATATTGCTGATTGTAGCCCTGGACCAGAGCCAATAAGAAGGTGACTTAGGTAGGTCAGGTAACCTCAAGCCAATGGAATGGAAATGCAACATTTCAACTGATCCAAAGTGTTTTAGAAGTAGGGAGCTTTGAATGTAGAACAGTGACAACTTTCCAGAGACCAACCATTGTGGTTGTGGAGGACCCCATGTACATGCAGAGATTCATTTGGGTCCACAAGATTTACCTGGCCAGCATAGATTCCTTTCCCAGGTAATACTGTTTCTCTTCATTGACTGTGGAGGATCAGAGAATACTAGATGTTGTGCACACATTTAGTTTGTGAACCCACATGCTTTATAGTTGAGACAAAAAAGGTTACTTGTCAGTAAATACCGATTCTCCCTGTCACTCTCTGAGCATTATTACTGAGGAGTAAATATTTATAACAGACACATCTGTAGATCTGAATGTTGTCACAGATGTCATGAGAACAGTTGATATCCACAATCTGTTGAGGTTCAGATCAGAGGCAAGTCATCAAGTCTGGCAACCAAAAAAGTCACAAGAGATCCAGGTACAATCTCTGGAAAGCCATCTCGCAAGCAAAGTGGCAATTCTGGATAGAACTTGAATCAATTAAAGAGGCTGGACAGTATGGTAGGGCTTGAATACTATATTCTGTTATAAAGATAAAGCAAGCCACATAGACAACAACAGGGCTTCACTTCGAAATGAGTTTAATGCCTTCTGTGCTTGCCTTGACTGTAAAAACATAGAGGAACCATCACAAACTCCTACAACCCCTGATGACCCTGTGATTCCAGACTCTGAGGCTGAAATGCGAGCAGCCTCCAGGAGGGTGAAGCCATGAAAAGCATCTGGCCAGGAGGGGATACCTGTCCAATTACTAAAGACCTGTGATGACCGACTGGCTGGAGTGTTTGCTAAGATCTTTAAGCCCTCGCTTTGACAGTGAAGTACCCACCTGCTTCAAGCAGACTTCAATTACACCAGTGCCTAAGAAGAACATCGTAACCTTTCTCAATGACTATCATCCAGAAGCACCTACATCCACAGTGACGAAATGTTTTGAGTGGCTGTTGATGAAACTCCTACCCCATACAACTCCTACCTGAGAAGCGACTTGGATCTGCTACAATTTGCCTACCAGAGCAACAGGTCCACAGCAAATGCTGTCTCATTGGCTCTTCGCTCAACTCTGGAAGATGTGGACAGCAAAGGTGCATAAATCAGGATGCTCTTTATTACTACAGCTCAGCATTCAATATCAGCATCCCCTCAAAACTAATGAATAAGCTCCAAGATCTTCGCATCAATACCTCCTTGTGCAATTGGATCCTTGATTTCCTCACCTGGAGACCCCAATCAGTTCAGATCAGCAACACTATTTCCTCCATGATCTCCATCAGCACAGGTGCACCACAGGCTGTGTGCTTAGCCCTTGCTCAACTCGTTTTACACTTATAACAATGGGTCTAAGCGCGGCTGCAATGCCACATTCAAATTTGCTGACAACAGCACTGTCGTAGATCAAATCAAAGGTGGTGATGAATCAACATATAGGAGGAAGATTCAAAATCTGGCTGAGCGGTGTCATAACAGCAACCTTTTAATGTCAGTGAGACCACTATTGACTTCAGCAGAAGGAAACCAGAAGTCCATGAGTCAATCCTCAATGCAGGATCAGAAGTGGAGAGGGTCGATCAGCAACTTTAAATTCCTTGGTGTTATTATTTTGGGTAAAGACCTCCCTACTACAGGGTATTTCAGGGTAAAGCCTCTGTACATCGCCAAACCTATCTTAATTGCCACTGAAGCACTGTCATCAGACCCAGATATGTGAAGGGCCATTAGGTTAGGACTCCTCTGGATAGCCCAAATGAAGGTGGTTATGTGGGAAACATGGACAATGACTTGGAGCAGAAGTCATTAAATGACACAGAAGTGTGGATTGATTAGAAGCTCCAAAGAAGAACATTTTGTGAAAGAGTGCTAATGGAAACCCGCAGAGGATATCAGTTATTTGGAGAAACTGAGAGTTCACCCTAGAGCAAAGGAGATTTTATAGCATCCTCTAAATTATGTGTGATTTTAATAAATTAGAGAGGAATGCTCTACCAGCAGCCTGATCAGTTAAGGCATATAGACTTAAGGCAGCTGGTCAAAGATCAAAGCTTGGATGTATTTTTTCTTTAAAAATACAGATTACTTTAAATTTGAATTTATTGCTTGAAAGATTTCTGGAAAGAGATTTGGCATTTTAAGTTACTGAAGACATATTATTAATAAAAAAAAAGAGAGAAAAGCATATTGCCAGTTTCACACCCAGAATGAGCTATTTTTTTTTTAATTTTTAGAATTAAAGTTGATAGTACTGAAAAACTGACTTACAACAACACATAATTTGCTAACATCTTTTTGATTTAGAGCATAAAACACACAAAATTAATACTTTAACCTCTTTAATGGACTAGTTCTAAGCACATTTTTTGAAGATCTTAGCAAAGTAACCACAAGATCCAAATTACATTACTAGTTTGAGTAATTTCACACTAGTTAGCTATAATTAGAACCATTTTAGCTCTTATTAAAGGGAAGGTGCTATGTGCTTGCAGCTGGTGAAGGAAGTCATTTAGTGGCATTTGCACTTTTCAAGTTGCTTCAAGATGTGATAGAACAGGGGCAAAAGCATCTTAATCTTCCTAGATGGCTTGAGAAATTCTGGTCAATGAAGTAGAAAAGTAGCATTTTCTTCCCCTTGGGACCAGTAGTCTTCCTGGCATATTATGCAGCAGTGCAAAAGGACAACAGGTCAACACAGAGATTCAGTCCATTTAGTGGTAAAAATCCAGAAGAGGTCCATAAGCATGATTCTGGGAATGGAGGGTTCAGGTATGAAGAACATTTGATGGCTCTGGAGTTTAGAAGAATGAGGGGGGATTTTACTGAATATTGAAATGCTTAGAGTGTATGTGGAGATGATGTTTTCATTAGTGGAAGAGTCAAGGGCTAGGCCTCAGAATAGAGAAATGTTCCTTTGAAACAGACTCGTGGGGGAACTTCTTTAGCCAGAATGATGAATCTGTGGAACTCATTGTCACAGATGACTATGAAGTAATTGAACATATTTAAAGCAGAGGTTAATAAGTTCTTGATAGGTTACAGGTAGAAGGCAGAATAATGGGGTTCAGAGAGATAATAAACCAACCATGATGGATTGTCAAAACAGGCTGGATGGGTGAAATGACCTAGTTCTGCTCCTGTGTCTTATGGTCACTGCAAACACACTGCAAAGTTGCATCCCTTACTTAGATCTTAGACTTCTCTACAGGCAGTAAACTGTCACTTTAGCAACATTCTCTATCAATAAAGACTTGCACCAAATATTCCAATACTTCATCACATCCTCACAAACTAAGACTAATGTCCAGCTTGCACAGTTTCCACACAATGCCAAATAATATTTCAGTGCCCAGGCACATTGCAAAATACTTTTTAAAGCACTTTCCTCTCTCCTGTGGAAGAAGTGACAAGAATTAAGACATTTTTTATGGACATGACTATTGCTTGAATCTTCTGAGGCACAGATTTAACTTTGTCTTACCAAACTAATCCTGAATGTTACTCAGATCTTACTGCTGAAGACAAAAACAATTAGTCATGTTCATGTTCCTCCATGGAATTGACTGGCATGTTCCTTGTAAGCATATCCCCCAGCTCGGAAGCCCTAGTAACTTTCAGTCAGCAAGCCACTTGGAGTTGACTAACTGTACTGGCTCCCAAGGCCGGACACAAAACCCAGAAACAAGCAGTCTGTTCAGATGTCATCTGGATACATTACCAAGAAAGAATCAAGGCATGCTCAAAGTGTCCTGAAAAAATATGGAGCATCCTCTCGAGCTCTTGGAAATCTCTAGCTCATAACCACTCAAAAGTGGAGGAGTGTGCAGGTTGGCATCAATTGTATCACATTCCTGCATCAGAAGACACAAAAGCCTTGCGTAAAGGGCAGGATTAGATCACAAAACTACCGATCCGCCTTTCTCATTGGGTTCATACCGCCGCAGCCTCCGAAGAATCTAGGGTTTTTAAATCGGCTTCAACAAACACCTCAAGAACTAGACGCCGATGCGACAGTCCAAGTAGAAGATGGCACAACGTCACCAACTACTCACTCAGCATACAGTCTTTTTGCGAGCAGGACAAACACAGCACTGCATAACACAACTTGCTATGATACACCAGCCGGCACCAAAAATACGGCCAGTGATTTATGGACAAAATACCGAGAAGACTGATTTTAAAAAAAACTTCAGCTACTTGCGGACTACTCTCTGGGCCGACCTCACTTGCTTCGGTTTTGATAATAGCTGATATTCTGGGGCGAATATTCTGTCACCATGGTCAGTTTATTGAACCGGAGGCACATGGAGATGCCTGGGTGGACAATTGTTGGAACGTCAGGCCATTGTCAACGGTTTTAGACGCCGAACCTACAGAGATTTAAAAGCGAACTGCACCGCAAACATTCTAACACTATCCAATCATCTTGCTCCATCAACAGTAAACAGCCAAAACACCCCTCCAAAGCTTTCTTCATCTCGGATTTTCTATGACCATAAGTATCCTGGTGAAATGCAGAAAGATTATTGAATCTATAGTAAAAACAATGTAAAATGCTACAAATCGCAGGTCAGATGGCAGCACTTATTTATTTTCATATTTACAGAATCTGCAATGATTGAAAAATACTGAATTTGGATTTATGGCTACTTCATCACACACGTCGGACTTTATTTTTTTAATTTAGTTTTTTTTTGCTCAGCACAACAAAACTTTCAATTTCCAGATACATCTACATTTATTTATATTTCTTCCCCCTCACAGATATCAGCTATCAGAACATACATCAAAATATAGACATCACCACAACATCCTATACAAAAGCCCTTATTAGTATAGCAGACAGGTTTACATCTACATACTGCAGAAAAGGTTGCTATGTTTTATGAAAACTATTTGTTTTTGAGTGTACCATACACGTCAAAAAGCCAAAGGAATATATTCCATGATTAATTTCCGCCAACCAAAAAGTCCAGGGGCCTTATCGGATATCCAACAAGATGTTCTTCCTCGCACAAGAAGTCAGGATGTTAAAATGTTTTTTTCTGATGTGCTTTAATAATACGACTCAAAATTCTGCATGGAGCCCATCTGACTCCAGATCGTCTCTCGAAATTTAAGACGGGGGTTTCTCCAATGTGTTCTAAATGTAATGTAAATACTGGAACTTTCACCCACTGTTTTTGGACTTGTCCCAAACTTCAGGCATACTGGAGTGATATTTGGGGTGAAATGGGGAACATTCTGAAGATGCAGCTTGAACTGGACCCAGTGACTTTTCTCTTGGGCTTTATTTTTCGGCAGATATCCTGGTTGACATCGGCGACAACTTCTACAACGTGTTTGCGGTCCACATCTTGGTGGTGGGGGAAGGAAGTGGATGTGAACGCCGGTAAGAGCAGCGCAGGAGCGCCTTGTGGTTACGTGTATTGGGCGTAAATAGTTAATTTTGTCTGGCGAGGTTGTCACGAGGTGCCGTGGTCGGACGTGCCTTTCGTGTGGATCTATAAGCAATGAGCGGGTTGCAAAATAATGGCGTCTCGCTACTATCGGAAAAGGTGGAAGACTAAGATGAGGAAGCGCAGAAATAGTGCGCAGAGTCAAGTAAGAAATTAAATTTACGGGGGAGGGGCGGGAGTTTTAAGTTAACCTATCAGCAAAGAAACTGACAAGTGCATCTCATGTAGCATTGTGCAAAATAATTAGCGGAACACTGTGTGTTAAATTTATTACAGGAAGTCTAAAAACAATTTCAAGAAAGATTCATTGCATCTATCCATTGATATTTAAGAGCACCTTTACGTAGTTTTAAAAGAAGCAGCGTCAGGTCAGTTTATCACAGCTGAGAAGTGTAAGTGTGTGTGTGTTGTATATTCAGTCAGACAAAATAAAGGAACTAGTCTTTGGGCTGTAATGCTCATTGCCTGTCGAATTCACCATGCCACGTTTGGATCAGCTGCAATACACTTGTTTCTCCCTCTTCCGTGGACAGTTGTTAGTCGAGGCACTCTTAATGTTTCTCCGTATTTCATAATCTGCACTAAATATGCAATATTACTCCAATACCAATCACAAACAAGAGAAAATCTACACATGTGGAAATCAAAGCAACACACACAAAATGCTGTAGGAACTCAGCAGGCCAGGCAGCATTTACGGAAAGAGAAAACAGTTGACGTTTTGAGCCAAGCCTCTGAGGCAGGACTGATTCAGCAATGCCAATTTTTGCAGGGGAATACTGTGCAGCCAGTGCAGCATCGCATTTTCATTGCAAATGCCAAAGTAAACTTCTAACTTGATGCTGAATAAAGAATATTAGTAAATGAGTAGAAAGATGAGATGACGATGCTTGTGATTGTATTATCAGGCCAGTCTGAAACAATTCCTAATCAATTACCATCAACAGATCACTTGCAATACCAGAGGAAACACACAGGACCACTGTTACACTATCATCAAGAATGTCTACTCTGCTATCCCACGTGCTCACTTCAGGGAGTCTGATCACCTGGCCGTACTTCTGCTCCCTGAGTATAGGCAGAGACTGAAGACTGAGGCAGCATAGTGAGGACCAAGAAGGTATGGACAAGGGAATCACAGGAATGCCTACAGAACTGCTTTGAATCGGTGGACTGGACTGTATTCAGGGATTCATCGTCGAATCTGGATGAGTGCTGAAGTTGTTACTGACTTCATTAAAACCTGTATGAATGAGCATGTGCCTACAAAGTTTTACTGTACATTCCCACACCAAAAGCTGTGGATAAACCAGGAGGTATGTCATCTGCTGAAGGCTAGATCTGTGGCATTCAAGTCTGGCAACCCAGGTCTGTACCAGAAAACCAGGTATGATTTGTGGAGGGCCATTTCAAGGGCAAAGAGACAATTTTTAACAAGGTTGGAGGTGACATCAGATGTATGACAGTTCTGGCAGGATTTGAAAGACATTACTTCCTACAAAGTGAAACCCAATAGTATGAATGACAGTGATGCTTCACTACCAGATGAACTCAACACCTATGCCTACTTTGAAAAGGAAATATAACTACAGCAGTAAAGATCCCTGCTGCACCTGCTGACCCTGTGATCTGTCTCGGAGGCTGATGTTAGACCATCTTTAAAGAGGATAAACCTTTACAAGGCAGCAGATCCCGATGGAGTACCTGGTAAGGCTCTGAAAACCTGTGCCAACCAGCTGGCGGGAATATTCAAGGACATTTTCAATGTCTCACGTCAATGGGTGAAAGTTCCTTCAAAAAGGTAACAATTATACCAGTGCCTAAGAAGAATGATGTGAGCTACCCTAATGACTATCGCCCGGTAGCACTCACATCTACAGTGATGAAATGCTTTGAGAGATTGGTCATGACTAGACCGAACTCCTGCCTCAGCAAGGACCTGGACCCAGTGCAATTTGCCTATCACCACAATAGGTTAACGGCAGATGCATCTCAGTGGCTCTTCACATGGCCTTGGACCACCTGGACAATACGAACACCTATGTCAGGATGCTGTCATCAACTATAGCTCAGCATTTAATACCATTATTCCCACAATCCAGATTGAGAAGTTACAGATCCTGGGCCTCTGTACCTCTGCAATTGGATCCTCAACTTCCTAACCGCAAGACCACAATCTGTGTGGATTGGTAATAATATCTCTTCCTCGCTGACAGTCAACGTTGGTGCACCTCAGGGGTGTGTGCTAGGCTCACTGCTCTACTCTCTCTATACCCATGACTGTGTGGCTAGGCATAGCTCAAATACCATTGTTGGTAGAATCTCAGATGGAAACAAGAGGGCATACAGGAGTGAGATATGCCAACTAGTGGAGTGGTGTCGCAGCAACAACCTTGCACTCAATTTCAATAAGACGGAAGAGCTGATTGTGGACTTCAGGAAAGGTAAGACGAAGGAACACATACCAATCCTCATAGAGGGATCAGAAGTGGAGAGAGTGAGCAGTTTCAAGTTTCTGGGTGTCAGGATGTCTGAGGATCTAACCAGGTCCCAACATATTGATGTAGTTTCACAGAAGGCAAGACAGTGACTGTACTTCATTAGAAGTTTGAAGGGATTTTATATGTCAACAAATACGCTCATAAATGTCTATAGTTGTACCATGAGGAGCATTCTGACAGGCTGCATCACTGTCTGGTATGGGGGGAGGGGAGGCTACTGCATAGGACCGAAAGAAGCTGCAGAGGGTTGTAAATCTAGTCGGCTGCATCTTGAGTACTAGACTACAAAGCACCCAGCTCATCTTCAAGGAGCGGTGTCTCAGAAAGGCAGTCTTCATTATTAAGGGCCCTCAGTACCCCAGAGCATGCCTTTTTCTCACTTTTACCATCAGGTAGGAGGTACAGAAGCCTGAAGGCACACACTCAGCTCTGCCGTCCAATTCCTGAATGGACATTGAACCTGTGAATGCTACCACACTTTTTAAATATATTATTTCTGGTTTTTTGCACAATTTTTAATCTATTCAGTATACGTATACTGTATTCGATTTATTTATTTATTTATTTATTTATTATTATTATTATTATTATTATTATTATTATTATTATTATTTTCTGCTTCTGTATTATGTACTGCATTGAACTGCTGCTGCTAAGTTAACAAATTTCACGACACCTGCCAGTGATAATAAACCTGATTCTGATTCTGATTGGGAATAAAACCATACTGCCACCATTTACCTTCTGTACGGCAGAATCTTCGAAAAGTAGCTTGCAAGGTGACAACAGGCCCATATTACCATTCTGATATGTAGATTTGGCAGGTGAATTGCACCTCATTGCAGTTTTACTAATCAGTTGGTGGAATTCGTTTTGAGCAGTGCCAGCCAGGAGTGAATTTCTTTGTGAGTATACAATTGCAATAAGTAGTACAGGTCCACAGAAGAAAATGTATGTTTATTTTTGACAGGCCTCTCTGGTTCCATTCCTCTTGGATGCTCCAGTATAAAAAGGAGCATCCTAATTATAGAGAGGTCAATATTTATGTTAAGAATGGCACAACTGCTACAACGGTCACTGTGTAACACCTTAAAGAAAATCAATCCACTGGTTCAGATCATCTCTCGGGGCCTGATGAGTCCAGTCTCCTTCTGAAGCTTATAAAGAAGGGAATGCCCAGGAGCTCCACGCATTGAAATTGTGGAAATTCTTCATTGGCATACTTTATTTTAGGAGTACAGCTCTAGTTCATTATTAATTTTTTTCTCCATGTTGTTTCTCAGTGACTTCGACAGTTACTGTATAATTCACGGATGGAGGAATGTTTACACAGTAATGGGGAAATTACTAAAGAAAACCCTGAAGGACAGAATTAATCCACACATTGCATGGATTTATCAAAGATAGCATAAACTTATTAAGTGGAAATGCTGCCTGACTAATTGGATTGAAAATTTTGATGAGGTTGATGTAACCTTGACATCAAATTTGGAAGACTGATCCAAAGGGCAAGAGCCAAAAATGGTTTTGTGATAGGAAGCAGAGGCTGACAGTTAGGACTATTTTTACATTTGGAAGTCTGCAACTAATGGTGCACTATTTGGATTGTTGCTGGGCTTCTTGCTATTTATTATATACTATACATTAATAATCTGGATGTGAATGTTGGCAGTAGTGAACAGTAACTTCATAGTTGACACAAATTGTTGGTGGTGCTGAAAGTGAGGGAAGTGGTCTTCAGCTACAGAATGAGATACCTCTGCATGGACCCAGTGGAAGGAATGTCTCATTTCAGCATAAGTACACTCTGTTGGATGCTCTGGTGGGCAGTGCTATCCTTGGAGTTCAATCCTTCATGATTAAGCAGTGACAGCCATCAGTAAAGTTCTGCTGGAGTGCACAATTGCAGTGATTAGTGTGGTCCCCAAGTAGAGTAGTTCAGTCCCTGGGTATTTGTTCAGCAACAGAAAGGGTTCCCTATTGTTGTTATTGAACAACTTGCAAGTTAGCATTTATTGCTATGTTTCTAGAAGGGTATCATCCTTTGAATTCACTAAATTCAACAGAAACTGCTGTAGCTGATTCTGTCCTGACCTCAAGGTTTATCTGTAAATTATTTACTGTCTTGGTGTATACAACAACTGGAACTGGCATTAAAACTATTTGTTCCCCTTCCCATTGCCCTGCATTTACCACATCTAGATCCTGTCTCCAAACTTACTTCTGCATTGTGAGCAGTGTCTTAATACCTGAGCTGGTGCCAGAGATGCAGTGCCTTCATCTTTACTTTCATCCTATTGAACTATCTGACCAGCATGGATTTCTTGAGCATTAATGGGATTTGGTTTTGTACACAGCACACCACATGCTACCTGTCTGGAGTATATACATAACTCGTCCACAGGTTATTCTAACCAGTCTTATGCCAGAAACAGAATGCGAAGCATGAAATACCGATATCGAGAGCTTCAACCATGGGAATCTAGACAAGGTTTGGAACAATGACCAGTTTTTTTATTAGTTAACATCGTCATTGAATCAGCATTGAATTATAAAAAGATCAAAAATTACCATTATCATGTTTAACAATATAAAAGCTAATGAGATAAAACTGCGAAGGATGTAACATTTCAGTAAAGGGCTGCAAACCATCAACAACTCCAATGAATGTAACCCTGGACTTGAGAGAGGAAAAGCTCGTAAGATTCACCTCCCTCTTGCACTGAGAAAAATCCAGCATGAGTAATGTTAAACTGTGAGCCTCAAGGGTGTATACTTCCTATATTTTTCACCTCCCCTCCATCCGCCAAAAGCTGAATTTCTTGGTGGCCAACCACTTTAACTCTGATCCCATTCCCATTCCAACATGGCCTCCTCTTCTGCCATGATGAGGCCACTCTTGATGGAGGAACAACACCTCATATTCCGTCTGGATAGTCTTCGACCTGATGACATGAAGGAACATCGATTTCTCCTTCTGGTGATTCTTTTTTCTTGTCCATTCCCCCTTCTCTCTTCTTCTATTCCCCACTCTGGCCTTTTTCCTCTTATTCTCACCTGCCTATCACCTCCCCCTGGTGCCCCTCCTTACTCCATGGTCCACTCTTCTCTCCTATCAGACCCCACTTGGAGTACTGTGCTCAGTTCTAGTCACCTCACTACAGGAAGGATGTGGATACTGTAGAGGGAGTGCAGAGGAGATTTACAAGAATGTTGCCTGGATTGAAGATCATGCCTTATGAGAATAGGTTGAGTGAACTTGGCCTTTTCTCCTCAGAGTGACAGGATGAGAGGTGACCTGATAGAGGTTTGTAAGATGATGAGGGGCATTGATCGTGTGGATAGCCTGAGGCTTTTTCCCAGGGCTGAAATGGCTAGCATGAGGGGACATAGTTTTAAGGTGCTTGGAAATGGGTACAGAGGGCATGTCAGGGTTAAATTTTTCACACAGAGAGTGGTGGGTTCATGGAATGTACTGCTGGTAACAGTGGTGGAGGGGGATATAACAGGTTCTTTTAAGATACTCTTAGATAGGTACATGGAACTTAGATAAATTGAGGCTATGCAGTAGAGTAATTCTAGGTAGATTCTAGAGTAGGTTACATGGTCGGCACAACATTGTGGGCCGAAGGGCCTGAAATATGATGTAAATTTCTATGTTCTATCAGATTCCTTTATCTCCAGCCCTAGACCTTTTCCATCCACCTGGCTCACCTATCACCTTCTAGCTTCCCCACCCCTCTTCTTTTTATTCTAACATCTTCCTCCTTCCTTTCCAGTCCTGATTAAAGGGCTTAGCTCAAAATGTTGACTGTTTATTCATTTCCATAGATGCTACCTGACCTGCTGAGTTCCTCCAGCACTGTGTGTGTGTGTAGCTCTGGATTCCAGCATCTGCAGAATTTCTTGTGTTCTTGATATTTCATTATGCATTTGCCCTAGGGTTCCATCAGTTCCCTGATGCAGATTTTTTTCTAAAAATGACATCCATAATCCCCATTTTTGCATCACTACTGACAGTGTAGAAATAGCAGGGGCTCTGACAGAAATATTTCAAATGTCATTAGAAACGGGTATGGTGCCGGAGGATTGGCATATTGCTCATGTGGTTCCATTGTTTAAAAAGGATTTTAAGAGTAAACCTAGCAATTATAGGCCTATCAGTGGATAAATTAATGGAAAGTATTCTTAGAGATGGTATGTATAATTATCTGAATAGACAGGGACTGATTAGGAACAGTCAGCATGGATTTGTGTGTGGAAGGTCATGTTTGACAAATCTTATTGAAATTTTTGAAGGGGTTACGAGGAAAGTTGATGAGGGTAAAGCAGTGGATGTTGTCTATATGGACTTCAGTAAGGCCTTTGACAAGGTTCCGCATGGAAGGTTAGTTACGAAGGTTCAATCGTTAGGTATTAATACTGAAGTAGTAAAATGGATTCAACTGTGGCTGGATGGGAGATGCCAGAGAGTAGTGGTGGATAACTGTTTGTCAGGTTGGAGGCCGGTGACTGGTGGTGTGCCTCAGGGATCTGTACTGGGTCTGATGTTGTTTGTCATATACATTAATGATCTGGATGATGGGGTGGTAAATTGGATTAGTAAGTATGTAGATGAGACTAAAATAGGTGGCGTTGTGGATAATGAAGTAGGTTTTCAAAGCTTGCAGAGAGATTTAGGCCAGTTAGAAGAGTGGGCTGAATGATAGCGGATGGAGTTTAATGCTGATAAGTGTGAGGTGCTACATTTTGGTAGGAATAAACCAAATAGGACATACATGGTAAATGGTAGGGCATTGAAGAATGCAGTAGAACAGAGTGATCTAGGAATAATGGGGCATAGTTCCCTGAAGTGGAATCTCATGTGGATAGGGTGGTGAAGAAAGCTTTTGGTATGTTGGCCTTTATAAATCAGAGCATTGAGTAGGGGAGTTGGGATGTAATGTTAAAATTGTACAAGGCATTGGTAAGGCCGAATTTGGAGTATTGTGTACAGTTCTGGTCACTGAATTATAGGAAAGATGTTAACAAAATAGAGAGAGTACAGAGAAGATTTACTAGAATGTTACCTGGATTTCAGCACCTAAGATACAGGGAAAGGTTGAACAAGTTAGGTCTTTATTCTTTGGAGCACAGAAGGTTGAGGGGGGAACTTGATAGAGGTATTTAAAATGATGGGGGGGATAGATAGAGTTGACGTGGATAGGCTTTTTCCATTGAGAGTAGGGAAGATTCAGACAAGAGGACACGAGTTGAGAGTTAGGGGGCAAAAGTCTAAGGGTAATGTGAGGGGGAATTTCTTTACTCAGAGAGTGGTAGCTGTGTAGAACGAGCTTCCAGTAGAAGTGGTAGAGGCAGGTTCGGTATTGACATTTAAAGTAAAATTGGATAGGTATATGGAGAGGAAAGGAATGGAGGATTATAGGTTGAGTGCGGGCCAGTGGGACTAGGTGAGAGTAAGCGTTCGGCACGGACTAGAAGGGCCAAGATGGCCTGTTTCCATGCTGTAATTGTTATAGGGTTATATGGTTAAATCTAGGCTCTTGATCATCATCCATCTGTATAGGCTTGCATTTGTACACAACTATTCTGAGACTTTATTATGTTTCTTAATTCTAACATTCTTAACGGTATGGCAAGATGCCATTTACATTCTACAGCCTGTATTGGTTCTATACAATCTGGGCTACACTAACATAGGTAGATTTTTGTCTATACATGTATAACATTAATAAAGTTTGATTGCCTAAAGAGGTCATAACCCCTAATCAAATTGTTGGAAAAGTTATTAATTTTAAAATATGAAATTCCATTCTTATCAGGAAGTTTAGCCCCTGCTTTGAATTCTTTTTTATGCCAGTTATGTCAATACCCTTAATGGGGGAATTCACTATCTATTGCCACAGAGTTGTCTATAATGTCTGCATTGCCATTTAAAAAAAATTAAAGATGGTCATACTTGACATTAAATTTATCTAAGTAATTACCAGTATAACTGAAAGAGTTGGAGATCTCTGCTATACTCATTAGGTTTCTAATGATGATGATTGGAATTTGGATTTCCAGGCTGTTTCAACTAAGTGCCACATCTCTAACTAATATATGCATTTAATCAAAGGAAGATGTTCTGCATTATCTTTCATAGAACTTATTAATTATAAAGTTAGGGGATCATGAAAAACACATGCAACATGGTCAGCAAAGTCAAAACAGCGCAACTAAAACTAAACAGTGCATATAAAAACCACATCTTCTTTATAGCATACAGAAATGTATAAAATATATGGAAGTTATTCTCTCCAATTAATCACTCTTTGCACTTTGTACTCATAACTAGGAAAGCCCAGCAGAGATTGCCCTTCCAACGCCAGTTTAGGAAACCTAACATCTCAGGGTGTGTCACAATGAATTTTTACTCGGCTATCATTGAAACTATTGCGACCACCTCTGTCGCGGTTTGGTTTCCTGTCGCCTTCTCCCTTTTCAAGTCCAGGTTGCAGCGAGTGGGCCACTTCAGAGAAGATCATAGGCTGGCAGCTTCAGACATTAAAAGACCTGTTCGTTGCCAGAACAAAGAAAGGAGCTGGAAAAATTACTGTTGACTCCACCCACCCTAGCTATCCACCAAATTGCCCTTAGCGAGATGCTCCAACACCAGGATTACATGTCATCTCCAAAGCTTTTTTCCTGTAGCTATTCAGCTTCTCAGCAAAACTCACTCAGGTGTAATACCCCAACTGTCCCTGCATGACATCTGTTAAATGGTCTTTCCTGCTCTCATTGTTCTGTTGATAATTATTTAGACTGTTCATATGTTCACATTTATTTAACTTTGATCATTGGTGTTTGTGCTAATGTTTGATTGCTCATGGCTGTTTGAACTATTGTCTTGTAAATTGTTGGTTGCTATGGTTTTGTCTGTTATGGTGTATATAATTATGAGCGAGATGGCGCTGGTGAACCACAGCGAAGTTCTGCAGGCTACATACAATACTTCTAAATATACCTTGTTTGAATTACTCTCGGTACAGTCTACAGCATGTAATCTCCCTTTAAGCAATGTACTTAATAATTTACAGACTTCACAATCTTATGAAGAACTCGGTGAACTTAGCTCTCAAACAGTTTTGGCACTTAAAGCAGCTGAAGGTTCATCACCATGACTGGAAACAAGACAGGAGGGGAGAGCTCCATGCCAGGTTGAAACACAGAACTATGAGACCCCCCTTTACCCAGCATCTTATTGGCAAAAGTGCTGTTGTGGACTGGAGGGTAAGATCGCTATATCAGAGGCAACTGAGAGATTGTTGTGTTTTACATTTGACTGAGGCATGGCTTACTCCCAGCACACCAGATACAGAGATCAGACCTGATGGCTTCTTGATTCACAGGATGGACTGAACTGATTCGGAAAAGGCAAAAAAGTAGAAGTTTGTGTTTTATGATAAACTCTTGGAGGTGTTCCGATGTGGCAGTTTTGTTGAATTTGTGTTCCCCTGACTTCGAACACCTAACAGTTAAATGCCATCTGTTCCATTTACCAAGGGAGTTCTCCTCCATATTTATGGCCACAGTTTACATACCACCAAACCAAATCAAATCAAGTTTAAATTTTTATCCAAACCATACATCGATGTAGCTGAAGGAGACAGTGTTCCTCTAAGACCAAGGTACAAAATGTTCAATATAGCAAAGGTACATATTCACTTGAAAAAAGTACATAGTCCAAGACCTTAAGCAACAATGTCCAGCAATTGATGGTACAGTCTCCCAGTACTAACAGGTGTAGCCAGGCCCCAGCCGACCTCAAACATGCTGTAATGCTTCCATGTCTCTCACCTGGTCTGCAGCAACAGGCATTCCCAAGGCTTGAGGCCTAGTTTTTGCTACAACTGAGGCGACACTTCTCTCAAGTTGACTGTCCCACCACCAGACAAGGGCAACAGGCCTGTGGCAACTTACATTATCAGTGTCCACAGAGTCTTACGATCGCAAGTGGAATGTCTGAGACAATCTCTCATGGTTAAACTGTGCCAATTCTGATGCTTCCTAGTAGCAGGCAGTTCCTTCATACCCAAACCAGCTTCTCCGATATCCTGGCTGGCTCATTCTCCACCATCCTGGCCAGCCCCTTTGACACCTCAGCTGCCTCCGCCGACAGCAGCAGTTCACTGATAGCCTTGCAGCTTCTGTTATTCTTGGAGGAGAATTGGGTTTGGATCATAAAAAACACATTTTACAAAAGCACATTTGATTGGTCCCCGAGAGGCCGTTGTATTCGCACGTGCCACCATCTTACCAGCGGCTGACTATAATCAAGCGCTTGAGATACAGCATGATGCTGTCTCCAAACAGGAAAGAGACCATCCTAAAACATTTCAAATCACAGTCAGAGACTGGAACCAGGCTTGATGTAAAACACATCGGCCAATTACCATCAGCATATAACCTGCAGCACAAGATAGTCCAACACACTAGACCGCTGTAATACTAAGATAAGGAATGCCTACTGTATTTTAGTAAATTGGACCACTTGGTGCTCCTTCTCCTACCTGCATACTGGCAGAGGCTTAAGAGCAAAACTCTAGAGATTAGGACAACAAAGTGGAAGGCAGAGGAGTGGCTATGGGATTGCTTCGAGTCAGTGGACAGGGCTGTGTTCAAGGACTCATCTGTTGACCTGAATGATTGCACCATGGTTGTCATGGAGTTTACTAAAACAGTTGTAGGCAAAGGTGTCCCCACAAAATCATTCAGAATCTTCGCCAACCAGAAGTGCCGAGTGAACCACAAGATCCACAATCTGCTGAGGGCCATTCAAGTCCGGTGATCAAGAACATGACAAGCGGTCCAGATACAATCTCCAGAAAGCCACCTCGTGGGCAAAGTGGCAATTCTGGACTAAACGTGTCAATGAAGGATGCTTAACAGTTGTGGCGGAGCTTGAATACTATCACTTCTTACAAAGTTACATGGGTGATAACAAGGCTCTGCTTCAGGATGAGCTCAATGCTCACTTAACAGTCAAAACATGGAGGAACCATCACCAACCCCCACAGCATCCTGTGACTTCAGTCTCTGTGGCTGACATGAGAGCTACTTTCAGGAGGGTGAACCCATGGGAAGTATCTGGCCTAGATAGGGTACCTGGCCAGGTACTGAAGACCTGTGCTGATCAATTGGTTGGACTGTTCCCTGAGATCTTTAACTTCTTGCTTCAGTACTCTGAGGCACCCATCTACTTCAAGCAGACTTTATTTATACCAGCGCCTGAGAAGAACATAGTAACCTACCTCAATGACAATCATCCAGTACCACTTACATCCATAGTGATGGAGTGTTTTGAGAGGTGGTGATGAAACATATCAACTCCTGCATGAGAAACAACTTGAATCCACTCCATTTTGCCTACTGGAGCAACAGGTCAATTGCAGATGCCATCTCATATTCCACCATGGAACATCTGGCCAGCAAAGGTACATACTTCAGGATACTTTTTATCAACTATATACCAACATCCTCTCAAAACTTTGATGAAGCACCTGTACCCGCTTCCTGATGGCAGCAGCAAGAAGAGAGTATGACTGGAGTGGCGGAAGACCCTGATGTTGGACCCCTCATAAGCTCCAAGACCTTGGCATCAGTATCTCCTTGTGTAATAGGATACTCAATTTCCTCAGTCGCAGACCCCAGTCAGTTTGGCTAGGCAGCATCTCCTCCAGAATCTCCATCAGCACAAGGATCTACTTGCTTTACACTAATAACTCTGTGGCCAGGCACAGCTCCAATAGCATATTCAAGTTTGCTGATGTTACCACTACTGTAAGCCAAAAAATAGGTGGTGATGAATCAGCATATAGGAGGGAGATTGAAAATCTGGCTGAGTGGTGCCACAACAACAACCTTCTACTCAGTGTCAGTGAGACCAAAGAGCTGATTATTGACTTCAGGAGGAGGAGACCAGAGATCCAGGAACCAGTCCTCATCAAAGGATTTGAGGTGGGGAGGATCAGCAACTTTAAATTCCTCGGTGTTATCATTTTGTTGGAACTGTTCTGGGCCTAGCTTGTAAGGGCAACTACAAAGCACTTCTACTTCTTTAGGAGTTTGCCAAGATTCAGTGTGATATCTAAAACTTTGACAAACTTGTATAGATATGTATTGGAGAGTATATTGACTGGCTGCATCACAGCCTGGCATGGAAATGCCACTGCCATTGAACAGAAAATCCTCCTAAAGTTAGTAGATAATACCCAATGTATCATTGGTAAAGCTCTCCCCACCATTGAGCACATCTACATGAAGCGTTGTTTCAGGAAGGCATCGTCCAACATCAGGGTCTTCCACCACTCGGGTCATACTCTCTTCTTGCTGCTGCTATCAGGAAGAGGGTACAGGTGCTTCAAGACTCATAACAACAACTTCAGGTACAGTTATTACCCCTCAGCCATCAGGTTCTTGAACCAAAGGGGATAACTTCACTCAACGTCACTTGCCCCATCACTGAAATGTTTCCACAACCTGTGAACTCACTTTCAAGGACTCTTCTTCTCATGTTCTCGATTATTTATTGTTTTTTTTCTTTGTGTATTTGCACAGTTTGTTATCTTTTCCACACTGGTTGAACGTCCAATTTGGTGTGGTCTCTCATTAATTCTATAATGATTATTATTCTATTATGGATTTACTAAGTATGCCTGCAAGAAAATGAATCTCAGGGTTGTATATAGTGACATATTTGCATTTTGATAATAAACTTGCTTTGAACTTATTGTCCTGTGTTTTAACCACAATCAATTCTCGTACATTTCACATACTGGCAATAAAGTGATTCTGATTCTGAAGAGTACTTTAGAGTGATGTTAGCATTGTAGCGGTGTGCTACACGCAGCGCTAAAATTACGACACGGAGTCGGTAACTGCAGTCGAAGGAAAAAAACTTTATTCGAAAACTTCAGCCTCACTTTTAAGCATCTGTCAACCGGCCCCCCATGGCGCAGAGGCTCCAAAGCTCTGTGCTCGCAAACCCCCGTAGGCTATCTAATTGTGAGTCGGTTCGGATACGCTAGGAAATGGGTCGCCACAGCATCTCAATATTTTGTCCTGATTGAAGCAGGCAGTCACTGACCAATTCAACTAAATTACATAGAGTTGTCGGCTGCTATACTGTTTGCATTTGAAACAAGTTCCATGCATTATTCATATATTGCAATCCTCACCACTGTGAGGGTTATCACTTTGGTGCAACAAGAAGCAAAACAGTATGTATTAATCAAGTACAAGAGGCATACAATCGATGGAGTTGTAATGGACTGCAGAGCCGTCATCAGGTGTAAACTTCCATGACCAAGTGCTTTGAGCGTAAATACCATGATGTTCTAATGGGTTAAATCATGGAGGTAACCATCTCATATGTATTTTCTAAGCTGGACATAAAATCTTAACATCTCTAACCAGAGCTAGGGAAGATGGTGCCAGCAGTTTTTGCAGGCCTAGGTGACTTCTTCCAGTTTGTCCACCAAGCAGCTTATTCTTCTTCTCTCATGTCTTTCTTTTCAAGGTGATGGGGTTCTGTTGGAGCCTGTGATCTACAGTTCAAACAACAGTTCTTCACAAGTGGTGGGTTTTCGGACCGGAAGTGCAGCCTAGTACTTTGCTGCCTCCAGGAACAGCCTGAAAGATGAGTGCCTTTGGGGAGACAACCCATTTCCTCGCCAACTGAAGCAAAGTGGGAGACTGAAACATTGGGAAAGCAGGCAGTGTGTGGTTCTGTCAGAAGAAGGCCTCTGTACTTGAGCGATGCCTCTCTCTTTTGATGGAGAGTGAGAGCCTGTTAGTCCTCGAGATGGGGGGACTTCGAGAAGCAACACAGAAGATTGGAACAGTGGATTGCAGTTGTTGCCAGGAGCTAGCTAGCTAACTATTTATCTCTCTATCTCTCACTCAGAGAGAGCCGTCTGAGATACCAGTGCTGGGTTATGGACTCTAGATCAAGATCTCTTGTGGGGGGAGGAGCTTTTGCTATTGCCTACATGGTTACAGGGTTTTGGGGGGAAGGTTGGTTCTTCTGCTGGAGGAAATGGGGGAGGTCGATGCTGTTGCTTATGCGATGGGGGTGCTTTGGGGTTCTGATGTTTTATCATTCATTCTATGGGGTTTCTTGTTTCAGGGATAACTGTGAAGAGTAAGAATTTCAGGTTATATACTGTATATGTTCTCTGATATTAAATTGAACAATTTGAATTACATAGCTCAAACAACATACAGCACAGGAGCAGCTTCTTTGGCTCATGATATCCGTGCTGAGCATGACGTCAGTGTAATCTGCCTGCACTTGATTTCTATTTCTAATTCACTGTGATGTTCATGTATCTGTCTAAATATCTCTTAAATTTTGCTATAATTTCTGCTTCCACTTTGGTAGGGATTGAAGAAGGAATTTGAGGTAGATCACCCACTTCCCATTTATTTACTTGTTAAAACACCAAAGGAAGCCATTCAGCCAATTGGACTCATGTCAGCCCCCAGCAGAACAATCTCATCTGTCCATTCCCCTTCCACTATTTCCTTGCAACCTGCAATCCATTCTAACTCAGGTGCTCAACTTCCCTTTGACTCAACAGGGATAATTTGCTGACAGTGATCAATGAGGATAATTTTCAGCAGCCAAATAACCCACCAGCAAGTCATTAGGATGTGGAAGTAGGCCAGAGCAGCCAACAGAAACCTATTTGTCATGGAGAGAACAGCAAAATCCATGCTAAAGTTTAGATTGAGCCCAGATCGGTGAGGCTGCAACACTAACTATTGCAACCCTTGGCAGTGCACTGTGGTGGATGGTTAATACTTATATAACCATTACAGCACAGAAACAGGCCATCTCAGCCCTTCTCGTCCGTGCAGAACGCTTACTCTCACCTCGTCCCACTGACCCGCACTCAGCCCATAACCCTCTATTTCTTTCCTGTCCATATACCTATCCAATTTTACTTAAATGACAATACTGAACCTGCCTCTACCACTTCTACTGGAAGCTCGTTCCACACAGCTACCACTCTCTGAGTAAAGAAATGCCCCCTCGTGTTACCCTTAAACTTTTGCCCCCTAACTCTCAATTCATGTCCTCTTGTTTGAATCTTCCCTACTCTCAATGAAAAAAGCCTATCCACATCAACTCTATCTATCCCCCTCATAATTTTAAATACCTCTATCAAGTCCCCCCTCAACCTTCTACGCTCCAAAGAATAAAGACCTAACTTGTTCAACCTTTCCCTGTATCTTAGGTGCTGAAACCCAGGTAACATTCTAGTAAATCTTCTCTGTACTCTTTCTATTTTGTTGACATCTTTCCTGTAAGTCGGTGACCAAAACTGTACACAATACTCCAAATTCAGCCTTATCAATGCCTTGTACAATTTTAACATTACATCCCAACTCCTATACCCAATGCTCTGATTTATAAAGGCCAGCATACCAAAAGCTTTCTTCACCACCCTATCCACATGAGATTCCACCTTCAGGGAACTATGCCCCATTATTCCTAGATCACTCTGTTCTACTGCAATGCCCTACCATTTACCATGTATGTCCTATTTGGTTTATTCCTACCAAAATGTAGCTCCTCACACTTATCAGCATTAAACTCCATCTGCCTTCGTTTAGCCCACTCTTCTAACTGGCCTAAATCTCTCTGCAAACTTTGAAAACCTACTTCATTATCCACAACGCCACCTACCTTAGTATCATCTACATGCTTACTAATCTAATTTACCACCCCATCATCCAGATCTTTAATGTATATGACAAACAACATTGGACCCAGTATAGATCCCTGAGGCACACCACTAGTCACCGGCCTCCAACCTGACAAACAGTTATCCACCACTACTCTCTGGCATCTCCCATCCAGCCACAGTTTTTTACTACTTAAGTATTAATACCTAATGATTGAACCTTCCGTGCAGAACCTTGTCAAAGGCCTTACTGAAGTCCATATAGACAACATCCACTGCTTTACCTTCATCAACTTTCCTCGTAACCTCTTCAAAAAATTCAATGTTTTGTCAAACATGACTTTCCACGCACAAATCCATGTTGACTGTTCCTAATCAGACCCTGTCTATCCAGATAATTAATATATACCATCTCTAAGAATACTTTCCATCAATTTATCCACCACTGACGTCAAACTGACAGGCCTATAATTGCTAGGTTTACACTTAGAACCCTTTTTAAACAATGGAACCACGTGAGCAATATGCCAATCCTCCAGCATCATCCCTGTTTCTAATAACATTTGAAATATTTCTGTCGGAGACCCTGCTATTTCTACACTAACTTCCCTCAAGATCCGAAGGAATATCCTGTCAGGACCTGGAAATTTATCCACTTTTATATTCCTTAAAAGCGCCAGTACTTCCTCCTCTTTAATCGTCATAGTTTCCATAACTTCCCTACTTGTTTCCCTTACCTTACACAATTCAATATCCATCTCCTTAGTGAATACCGAAGAAAAGAAGTTGTTCAAAATCTCCCCCATCTCTTTCGGCTTCACACATAGCTGTACTTCTCCAATGAGCCGCTTAGTTGTCCATTAACATTGGCAACTAGATATAGCAGTACCGCAGAGCTTTGATGTGATTCAAAGTTGTAAGTTACCTTTTTAAATTATGTCCATTGTTTGCTTTTCATTACTTAACAGGCATGTAGCCTTGTGTTGTCATCAGAGCACAGAACAGGACAACACATCATAAATGATATTAGCTACTGCATTCTGTTAGTCTTGATAGACCATGGATTTGCATCTTGGAAAGTTTCCAGGGCGCAAGCCTGGGCAAGGTTTTTTTTATATGGAAAAATTATTTGGCAGTTGCCTGTCCACGCCACCAATGTTGTCTAAGGGAAGGGCATTAAGACCCAGCAATGTGTGGTTAAGTGCCTTGTTCAAGGATAACACGCACCCTCAGCCAAGGCTCGAACTAGCAACCTTCAGATGACTAGACAAATGGCATGACCACTTGGCCACACACCAACACAGCTACTGCATTACAATCAACATAAGGGTGCATGGAAAACTCTTGGCATTAGAGTCCACTGGTGCTATGGTTATGGCACTATACATAATTCATCACATTAAGTCATGAATTAATTTGAAAGTTCATATCTGAAGACCCTAAGAGTCGCCTAATCTTTGTCTAATTCCATTTGATACACTGGGATCTGATCTTGTTTAAATTTAACTTCAGTCTGGTGCTTTCATGCACCATCATGTATAAACACAGCTATTGTAACAACAGATAGGCTGTAAAATAAAATTATCAGTAACATTTTTTTTAAATTGAGATACTCAGCAGATAATGCAGCATCAGTGCAGAAATGGTTTCAGGCTTTCTCAGTATCAGATTTCAAGCATCTGCAGTTTTTAATTTTTAAAATTTGAAGTTGCATTATTCCTCCATTTTGTTATTCGGTCATCATGAAAAAGCACTACTGTTAAGGCAAGAGTTTGGCTCTAGACATCGTATTAGAAGGGTCCTTTCACTGTCTTCCTCGTCTGAGTCCTAAATGGCCTATCTTTTTTTTTCCCTAGATTGCAATCTCTAATTGTAGATTTCTCAGTCAGAGAAATAATCTTCCTGCATCCCCTCTGTCATGCTGTGTAGGAACTTACGCAAATTTCAGTGACATTGGTTGAAGTTCTTCTAAACACTAGAGAATACAGATCTAGTCAATTCAGCCTCTCCTCATACAGTAGGCATGCTATCCCAGGAATCAGTCTAGTAAAACTTCCTCTATGACAAGTATACAGGACAGGAGACTAAAACTATTTAGAGTACTTTCACTCCCAAAGTCCTGCATCATTGTAGTAACACATCTTTATTCTTGTACTCAAACTCTCATGCAATAAAGGCAAACATATTAGTTATTTTACTAATTGTCTGCTTCACGTGCATGTTAGCTTTCTGTGATTCATGTTCAAAGACATTCAGATCCTTGTAAACATCAACATTATCCAGTCTATCACTGTTTAAAAATATACTCTTTTGCTGAAATGGATAATGTCACATTTTTCTATATGATATTCTATCAGCCATGCTCTCACTCACTGACTTGCTTCTGTCCCCTTAAAGCTTCTTTTCATTCTCTTTACTAGTCACAATCCTGTATCATTAGCAAACTTGAAAATATGACGTGGAGTTTCCCTCCAAGAAATCGTTAATGCATATCCTAAATACCTAGAGTCCAACTGGAAACCCATTTATCACAGCCTGTAGGCCTTAGAAAAACACATTTACAGTATTCCCAATCTTGTTAATTAATTCACTGTCCAATCTGGTCCATATGCTTTATTGAGTAACCTGTGTGGGACCTTATCAGACCCCTCTGAAAATCTAAATACACCATGTCGACTGGTTCTCCCCTATCTATTCTACATTCTCAGTGAACTTTAGTAGATTCAGCTCCAATATATGAGGCTGTGGCGCTCTCAGTCCAAATGGAAGACGTTTTACTAAAGTGTGAACTATAAATAACCTTGGGGGTAAATGGACACAATTTTGAGCTGGTAGAGGATGAATCAGTGAAGAATTGATTCCATTCACGGCAAAACATGGGGCAACAATGTAAAGCGATCTAGGTTCGGCGTGCTTCCTGGAGCAGTGAAAAAAAAAAGATTTCAAACTTGCCCTTATTTTTTTGTGTGTTTCACTCTATAGCTTTATTAATATATTGGGACAATTACTTTCTTCTTATTGTAATAAACAGTCAAAAATAAATGGGAAATAACCTGGTGTGCGCCTGTGTGACAGCTTGTGCTCTGTACCGCCCCTGGCGGGGTGCTACCAGCGATGAAGATAATGTAGGGGAGTGAGCTGCCACCGCGGCTGTGGTCACCATTCCAGCGCGGATCACTTCCTTAAAAAAAGAGCACAATACCGCTCTGCACGTACAGAGCGGTTGGGAGCCATGGCGGAGAGCGGCGTTAGCGGGGGAGCGGGCGGGCTCCAGCAGGGATCCCCGGCCATGTGTTTCGGAGCGGGTAGCAGCGGTGGCTCGGACTCAGCGACGCCCGTGTCGGTCTCCCTGCCTGCGCCCGCGTCCGTGTCGCTGCTCGGCTGCGCCGCGGTGGCGGAGAGCGGCCGCTCCGTTGGTTCGGGCAGCCAACAGCAGCGGGAGAGGATCGCGCTGAGGAAGGCGCAGCTCCGCAGCTATCCCCGGACAAAGAAACTGGAGAAACTCGGCGTCTACTCCGCTTGCAAGGTAGCGACCAACTCCAACGAGGGGCCAAATTGCACCGGCTCCGCGCATTCTCACCAAGCAATCTAACTCGTTTTTAAGACAAGCTCTCGAATGAAGTGACATGTCAGAATTAATTTTGTTTTGACCGTATATGTGTCAGCTTGGATTGTTTTCCAACAGGGGGCGGGTTTGTTTCTCTGTCTGGCGCTTATGTGTTGTAAACAATGTTAGGATCACTACATTGCTGTGTCATTTTCTGCAAGTGATGACAGTTTTATTTTAGGAGCATAATGTCATGATCGTGTAATTCTGTCCTGTAACGGTGTGCAATTCTGTGGTGAGTTATGTAGTGTAAATAATGCAAGTCAGGAACTTTTTATTTCAGGTTGACTTTTGATAGTGCCGCACTATCAAGAAATTGCAACAATTTTAATTGCCGACAGAAATATATAACTACACCTACTAGCATCTTTCAAATAATTAAGTTTTTTAAAAATATATGGCCTGCTGAATGAAACATATTCAGCAAGATATGTAATTCATTTGCACCAGTTTTAAGGACCCTGGTTTTCTCTAAGGCTAAGACGATGTGAACAATAATTTATTTTTATGGAATGTGCGGAGACGAATATAACAGGTGCCCCATTGCAAAGTGTGAGGTGACAGCGACACAGATTAGAAAAGCTTTCTTCACCACTCATTTTATCCGGAATAAAAATGAGTTTTCAAACATATACAAAACTTTAACCAAACCTGCTTTTTTTTTTGAAGTTTTTTTGGAGTGATTCTATAAACAGAATGTAAAATTGGAGTGGGGCGGTGTTGCAGAATAAGAGTAATTTCAAATTACATAACTCTTTGACAGCATTGGGATGCCAGGTTAGTTAAGTGAAATGAAATGAAATTATGAGCTTTTAAGGAACTCTGATTTTTCACCTCCAGCCAGATTATAACTAGTTAGGAATATCTGTTTATTGGCCATATTGTTTTATCAGTGAATCGGTGAACACAAGATATTTAAACACAGCGATTCAAAAAAATGGGATTATTTCAATTCTTACTTCAGTTCAACTTTCCATTCCCATTCTGACATGATTACTCCATCTCTTTCTTTCATGACCTATAGAAATCTCCTATTAGATTTCTAAAGGACTTCAGGCCTTTACCTTTTCTACCCAACCCCTACCAGCTTCTTAGTTCATCCACTTCCCCCCATCACCTGGTCTCACCTATCACCTGACAGCTTGTCCTCCTCCTCCTCCTTCCATCCATCTTCTGATTCAAGCTTCTGCCCCCTTCCTTTCCAGTCCTGATGAAGGGTCTTGGCCAAAAAATTGACTGTTTATTTCCCTCCATGGATGCTGTTTGAATTAGAAACATTGAAAACCTACAGCACAATACAGGCCCTTTGGCCTATAATGCTGTGCTGAACATATACTTACTTTAGAAATTACTAGGCTTACCTATAGCCCTCTATTTTTTTCTAAGCTCCATGTACCTATCCAAGAGTCTCTTAAAAGACCCTATTGTTTCTATCTCCACCGCCACCGCTGGCAGCCCATTCCACACACTCACCACTCTCTGTGTAAAAAAAACTTACCCCCTGACATCTCCTCTGTACCTATTTCGAAGTACCTTAAAACTGTGCCCTCTCGTGCTAGCCATTTCACCCCTGGGAAAAAAGTCTCTGACTATCCACACGATCAATGCCTCTCATCATCTTATACACCTCTATCAGGTCACCTCTCATCCTCCGTCACTCCAAGGAGGAACGGCCTGTTGTCATAAGGAATGCTCCCAAATCCAGGCAACATCCTTGAAAATCTCCTCTGCACCCTTTCTGTGGTTTCCGCATCCTTCCTGTAGTGAGGTGACAAGAACTGATCAGGGTACTATACAGCTGCAACATTACTTCTCAGATCTTGAACTCAATCCCATGGTTGATGAAGGCCAATGCACCTTCTTATCCACAGAGTCAACCTGCACAGCAGCTTTGAGTGTCCTATGGTCACCACTGGTCACCAACCTCGATGCAGAATATGACCCGTCTACAACCACTCTTTGCCTTCTGTGGGCAAACTGATTTTGGATCCACAAAGCAATGTCCCTTTGGGCCCCATGCCTCCTTACTTTATACTAAGCCTTCCATGGGGTACCTTGTCAAATGCCTTGCTGATTTGTTAGTTTTCTCCAGCATTTTGAGTGTGTTCCCACAAAGGGTCTGTTGTGCCTGCTGAATGGTATACAGTATGTTCCTAATCTCTTTAGGCTGAAGAATCCTGCAAGTGCAATGGCTGGAAGAATCCTAACCCTCCTCCAACTCCTCCAAGAGCCAACTTCCAGCAGGCAGCTGTCAGCCTTGCAGAACAATGCCGAAGCTGTGGCCATATGCTAGGTAGGTACAAATGTTTTCTTGTAAACTTTCTGGCTGAGAATATAAAGAGCAGTCCAAATTTGAAGTCAGATGAATTTTAACTTAACAATTCTTTAGCTCAACATCATCAATAGAAAGATTGCCATTACTTCAAGCCAGAAAACTGGATTTTTCATTAGAAAGTCTATTGGAGTTGGAGCTGGTACAGTTGTATTTTTGAAAGTATGAAAGTGGAGACTTGTATTGTTACTGCTGGCTACTTACTGGATCTTCTCAATGCTCTCTGTTCAATAGGTTTTGATTTCTAAGAAAAAGTAAAAAAATCTAGATTATTTTGTGGTGGATGAGGGTGAGATTTTCAATGTTGTCCTAATTTAGTGAAAATTATTTTTACTCAATGGTTGGTACTGCCTTAAAATTCCTCTGATCTTCCCTTTCAGTGAAGTTGTTCCTCAGTAAACCAAGTTATACTGAAAACGATAATTCAGAACACCCTAACCACCAGAAACGTCCATAATGTTACATTTGGCAAGATAGCAAGTAAACTAAACTAGTTCTGTGAAAAAGGCATACTGCAGGGAATGAAGGTTCTATGGCAAGTCAGGTTTATTGTCATTTTACTATATACATGTATATAACATATTTAACCATATAATGTATATAGAAATGAAACAACATTTCTCTGAACCAGGTTGTAAAGTATAGTAGTACACATAACACACGATAACTTATGAAGGTAAGGAAAATATCTACAGATGAAGCACACAGAAATAAGTAACAAATACGTGCATTAATATTAAATATTGTGAAGTACGGAACAGATTAACTAGAGACATTTTGAATATGATGTGGCAGGGAGTTCAGAAGCCTAACAGTCTGGTGGAAGAAACTTTCTCATCCTAGCAGTTCTTGTTTTTATACATTGTAGTGTCCTGCCTAACGGTAGAAAGTCAAAGAGGATGGGTGGGATTTGTAGTAATACTAAGGGCCCTGCTCACGCGGCACACCTGATAAATGTCCGCGATGGATAGAAGGGAGATCGCTATGATCCTCTCAGTTGTTCTCACAGTCCATTGTATGGACCTCTAGTCGTACGCTGCCTGTCGTTCTGAGCTCCTCCAGTATTTTGTGTGTGTTGCAGAAAATTATAGGGCAGTTAGCTTACCATTTCTAGAAGGAGAAATTATTAAAGACATTCTGACAAGGCATTTAAAGAAAAGTCAAAATGATTTTGTTAAGAGGAAATTATTTTTATTTTTACTATTTATTGATGTCCTTTGAAGAAATACATAAGCTGTTGATAAAAGGAAGCAATGGAGATACTCTACTTAGATTTCTGGTTGACATTTGATAAAGTGCTGCGTCGAAATTTATTACGGAAAATAACATTTATAATAGAGGGGTACGTGTGTGGAAAGCAGACTGAATGGCCACCAGGATATAGAGATCAGGTAAAAATGTTTGTTTTTCAGTTGGCAAAATGGAATGAGAGGTATGAAATGACATTCTGCATTAAGGCCTCAACTTTTTATTCAGATTAACTTAGATAGAAGCTAAACAGCTGTTAACTTTGCTTCTGACACAAAGCTACCTAGGAAAATATGTTATAAAGAGGCTACAAAGGAATACTGTTGATTTAATGAGTGGGTAGAGATCTGGCAAAAAGAGTATAATGTAAGAAAGTGCAAAAATGCAGGATGCTATCTAAATGGTCAAAAATTTAAGAGTGACCTGGGTGTCTCTATATGATTTACAAAACACTGGTATGCAGCTGCAGTAAATAATGAAGAAAACAAAAGAATGCTGTTAGTTGAAAAGGAAACTAATTCCAAAAGTGGCCTGTATCAAATCTCAAACTTTCTTTTGCCTTCCCTCATGTGTCAAGTCAAGTTTATTATCATTTAACTATTTCCATGTATATAACATATAACCATAGAATGTATATAGAAATGAGACAATGTTTCTCTGAACTAGGGTGTAAAGCACAGTAGTACACATAACAGACAATAACTTAAGAAGGTAAGGATAAAATCTACAGATGAATAACAAACTAAAGTGCATTAATCTTATATAGTGTAAGGTGCAGAATAGATTAATCAGTGATACTTTGAATACAATGTGGCGGGGAGTTCAGGAGCCTGATGGCCTGAGGGAAGGAACTGTTTCTCATCTGACCATTCTTGATTTTATGCCTTGTAGTCTCCTGCCTGATGGTAGAAAGTCAAAGAGAATGCTGCATGGATGGGTGGGATCCTTAAGCATTCCTGATAAATGTCCCTGATGGATGGTAGGGAGACCCCTATGATTCTCTCATCCTTTCTCATGGTCCTTTGTAGGGAATTCAGGTCCAATGCTCAACTAGGGAATTCAGGTCCAATGCTCAACTGCTCCCATACCAGATGGAGATGCAACTTGTCAGGGTGCTCCCAAAAGTGCACCTGCAAAATGCAGTTAAGATGGAAGATGGGAGCCTTGCTTGCCTCAATCTTCTTAGGAACTGGAGGCACTGCTGTGCCTTCTTGTTCAGGGAGGTGATATTAAGGGATCAGGTGAGGTCATCAGTGATAATCCAAGCCTATGGAAACTAGGCCAGTGATGTAACCAGTAGATTAGTTGGTGCATCACTGAACTGACATTGCTAGTTCCCATAGGCATGTCAGTTGGACAACTTAAATTAATTAAGTTGTGGAGTACAAAGTTATAGCAAATATGACACAAAATTAGCTTTTTGTTGTTTAAAAAGTCATCTGATTCATTAATTATTTTCAGAAATGAAATCTGCTGTCATTATCTATCCTGGCCTCTGTGACTTCAGAGCCAGGGATGTACAGGTATTTGTTGCTTAATGTCCAGGATACGTTCTGTGAAATTGGACATTGTGCGAAAACCATACTATATACTTTGCCTCTTGCTTCTGCTATCACTAGGAGTGGTTTTGCCGTATTTGGAAGCCATGATGCACTTTACGGTAATGTTTTCAAAAGAAATTTAAACAGAAAGAACGCTACTACACTCAAGAGACACACAATACACGAGAGTGGTTACGTCCGCTACGTCACATTCTCCAGACAGGACTAAGGACGTATATGTGATCAGATGTTGTCCGAATGGACGTTAAGCGGTGCACACCTGTAGTTCAATCTTGTGAGCCCCTTGAACAGGTTCAGCAAGCCATCTGTGAAGGGAACAGTTTGAGAAGCACAATAAATTCTGGGCAAGACAATGGCATCCACATTCTGTGAATAAATTAGCTTAATTAGAAGTTGTAAGTGTTTAAACACAATTTTATCTTGTGCATTTAGTCATCAGTGATTAATAATTGCTAGAATATCATTGAAAAAAAGAAAAACTACATGCTGGAAATCTGAAATAACCAAAAAAATGCCCAGCAGGTCAGACTACATCTGTGGCAAAGAAAATGTTTCATACCAAAAACATTCATCAGGACTGAGAAAGAGAGAAAACATGTTTGGTTCTAGTTCTGGAGACGGAAAGGACAAAGGGAATATTTTTGATAGGATGAGGTCAGGATTCTTATGGAGGTAAGTCAGCCGGTCACTGGTATAATGGGAGTAGTTCAGAGGAAGCACGAAACAAGGGATGTGGACCATTACAGGGTAAGAATACAGAAAAAATGTGAAAATATGAAGCACAAAATGCATGAGGAATGCAGCAAGTTAGGCCGTATCTGTGGAGGGAAACAAACGGTCGATGTTTCAGACCGGGACCTTCAGCCAGGAGGAAGAAGTCTGAATAAGAAGTTGGGAGGAGAGGAAGTGAAACCAAAGTGGAAGAGTAGGTGAGGGGGATAAAGGGGTAAAGGGCTGACGAAGAAGGAATCCAATAGGAGAGGACAGTGGATCATGGAAAAAAAGGGACGAAGGAGGAGTGTTGATGTGTAGGTGAGAAGAAGAGAAGGAAGGACAGGGTAACCAGAATGATGATTAGAAAAAGAGAAGAGGGTTAGAGGAGAAATTACTGAAAGTTAGAGAAATTGATGCTCATGCCATCTGGTTTGAGGCTACCCAGATGGAATATGACTTTTTGCACTTCCAACCCGAGTTTGTCCTCATCATGGCAGTAGAGGAAGCTATAGACACGTATGTCAAATTGGAATGGGAAATTGATTTGAAATGGGTAACCAACGGAAGGGTCTCCTTTTGCGGTGGTTAGAGCGAAGGCGCATGACAAAGCAGTATCCCAGTTTGCATTGTATCTTGCTGATGGGGAGGTGGCTGCATTGTATTCGGCAGATAAACCCAACAGACTCGCAGGTGAAGTGTTGCCTCACCTGGAAGGACAGTTTAGGGCCCTGAATGATTGTGAGGGAGGAGGTGTAGAGTAGGTATAGCATTTGTCATGCTTACAGTGGTAAATACTGAGAGGGAGATCAGTAGAGAGAGACAAGTTGACAAGGGGGTCATGTAGAGACCGATCCCTATTGAAAGCGGAGATGTGCTTAGTGGTAAGATCCCTTTGGAGATGGCACATACTGTGAATGATACTGTTGGCCTTTCCAAAACCTAAAAAACATTGACTATCCTCCTTCCTCACATGAGTCTCTTGTGCAAAGATAATATTAGCATTCATTCTGTGGAATACTTTAAATATCTTTTCCCGTTTATTTGGGTGATTTAAACCGTTTGTATTCCAAGAAACAAAGTTAATAATCTTATCCATATTGCCAATATTTATCGTAGTTAACGCACAAGGTTAAAAAGAAGACAAACTCATGAATCCGGAAGAGGAGAGCAGGTTCAAAGAGGAACCGGAAGTTAGGACACTCCAGCCATTTTGGTAGTTTTGAGTCAGCCCATGAAGTGAAAACTAAGCAAAAAGCAAAAGCCAAAAAGAATCCCCCTCCCCCCATCCCCGGAAACCCAAGAAAAAGCCAGAAAGAGGCAAGCAGGCAAACTAATACTAATTTTACCCCCATCTCTCAAGACGGCAACTCAAAAGAAAAAGTAAGAAAACAGACACAAACCACCCATATTCAAAAAAGGATAAAGGGTTAGTATAACAAGGATTAAACTATGAAATTAGTATTATATACAAAAATTTAAAAAAAGAAAAATACTAAATCGTTAAAACCCAGAAGTGGATAACATTATACTAATATTTTAAAAGAAGGTCATCAGTCTTGTTCAGACAGATCCAAACGGATGTGACGTATCCAAGCACTAAGGTCTTATGGGAAGAAGAAACGACATCTTGGAAAAAAAGTTTTTAAAAAAATTTAATATTTAAGCATACAAGATATAAGACAAAAATGTATATAAACTTAAAAACACCTAATTAGTTGCTTACAAAACTGACAGAATAATAGTTTAAAAAAAGAACTCAAAATAAACCAAAAACAGACCTTTACTTAAGCATGTAAAAACACACTATCAGCCATCACATAAAGATCATCAAATTATGAAAGGTCTGAATCTATAGACTAATTATTAGCTTAAAGGAAAAAGCCAATACGGATAGTAAAAATACAATACGTTAGTCAACTCATAGTGAAAAGGTGCTATTCTTCAAGAAATCTTTGGGCATCCGCTGGAGATTTGAACAACCGATGAGTCTCATCGGGAAGAGTAACTCTCAGTTGTGCTGGAAATAACAACACTTGTTTATAACCTTTCCGATGGATTTCCGACATAACTGGTTTAAAAGCCATTCTTTCCCTCAAAACTTCGGGACTGTAGTCTTCCAGGATACGAAATTTAATATCTTGAAAGCTGATCATACCCTTTTGCCGGGCAGCTGGAATCAGACGATCTATAATACAAGGATAGTGAAGTCAGAGATCACTGGTCGTGGTTTCCTGGCTGGAACTGGTTGAAAGCGAGAGACGCGATGTGCGCGGTCGATTATTGGAGGGGTATCCAGAACATGTGAGCCGAAGACATCCATTAAAAATTTAGAGAAAAATACAACCAGATCACCCTTCTCAAAATTTTCCAGAAGCCCGATTATCCAGAGGTTCTGTCTTCGAGACCGATTTTCAAGATCAATAAGTTTGGATTTATAACGTTCCAACAGTTGAGAAGTCGAAGATAGCTTTTGTTCTAAAGTTTCAATTCTACGATCTCTCTGGCGAGCGGCATCTTCAAGAACTAAAACTCTTGCTTGTTGTTGTTGCATATCCGATGTGAGTGATTGAAGTTTTGTGTCAACTGTCTTTAAAGTTTTATCGAGCACAGAAAGCTTTGGGGTGAGTTTATTCTCCAGTCTCTCAAGTCTCTCATTCATAAGTTTCGCAATTGCTTCCAACGTTAACGGTTCTTTCATCAGTTTTGATTCCTTAGTTTCTCGTGGTTTAGACATTTTGCCAAGTTGAAACATAATTCAAACAGTCAAAAGATAATTCATAAATATTAACTCCTTTAGAATAGGTGTAACTAGGTCAGTTAGGGGGTGATTGTAGGTAGAAGAAAAGTAAAAGGCTTAGAGCAAAGCCTAAAGCAGCCGTACCGCATAAGCGCTATCTTGAGAGGTCCCAGTGTTCTTTTCATGAAATTCTGTATCCTTTTTTCTCCAAACGTACCTTTGCTCATTGTGGCCAAGAAGTTCTATTTTAACTTTATCAGTCCACAGAACTTGTTTCCAAAATGCATCTGGCTTGTTTAGATGTTCCTTCGCAAACTTCTTACGCTGAATTTTGTGGTGAGGACACAGGAAATGTTTTCTTCTGATGACTCTTCCATGAAGGTTACTGTTTTCTGTAGATCTGTAGAGAAAGTTGAGAGGTGTATTTGACTTGCCAACTGCTTAATTGCATAAGCTTGTTCCGTGCTGCAAGTCAAGAGGAACTGCTGGGCACCCTGGTTGCTAATTTATCCAGCTTCAGTGCCTGGTTGGTAAGGTTGGATGAAATTACTGAGTTTCAGACGCATTGCGACGGTGAGTGCTCACCGCCTGCAGAACTGTGGTTCTTCCTGTGTTCCAGTCCCTCACGCTTTTTTTTTGGAGGTGCCTGTTCTGCTAACGGTTGGTCAGGCCTCGTGTCTCAAGGTAGGGTGCCACTTACCGCTCCCCCCCAAAGAATCTTGAACACCCCCGACAACTTATGTGTCACCTAACGTCCCCTTAGGTCACATAACTGCCCCCACTGGGAATCACTGTTCTATATGCCGGCAGTTGGAGACAAAAACTAAAAAAAAAACAAATTGGCTTGAAAGCCACATCTGCAGAGTGAGAAGAAATAAAAGGGAGTTACCTGCAATTAAATTTAATATGAATCCCCAAAGGTTTTAACATACCTAGATGAAAGAAGATGTGCTCTTTCTTAAGCATGGCTTTTGTCTGGATACATTACATCCATTGGGATTTGGTAATGATTTTAACAAATTCCACCGATTTTTCTCCACAAATGTGACTGTACTACTTTCAGTGCTGACAGGCATTGTCTGTTTTTGTATAACCTTGAACATTATGATTTAAAAAAAATATTTTCTTCTTGCAAATTACATGTTTACACTGTGTGTGTTTAATCTTCCAGAATCAGAATCAGAACGAGGTTTTAATATCACTGGCATATGTCGTGAAATTTGTTTTATGGCAGCAGTGCATGGCAAAACAGAACAATATAAAATTATAAATTACAATACCAAGTATACAGTGCTTATAAAAAGCATTCACTCCAGCTTGGAAGTTTCCATGTTTTATTGTTTTACAACATTGAATCACGGTGGATTTAATTTGTCTATTTTGACACTGATCAACAGAAGAAGATTTTAGTGTCAAAATGAAAACAAATTTCTACAAATTGGTCTAAATTTACTACAGTTATTAAACACAAAATATTTGATTGCATAACTACTCACTCCCTTCAAATCAGTATTCAGTAGATGCACCTTTGGCAGCAATTACAGCCTTGTGTCTGTGTGGATCGGTCTCTACCAGCTTTGCACATCTGGACACTGCAATTTTTCCTCATTCTTCTTTACAAATCTGCTCAAGCTGTCAGATTGCATAAGGATCATGGATGAACAGCCCTTTTCAAGTCCAGACATGAATCAATTGGATTGAGGTCTGGGTTCTGACTTGGCCACTCCAGGGCATTAACTTTGTTGTTTTTAAGTCATTCCTGTGCAGCTTTGGCTTCATGCTTGGGTCCATTGTCTTGCTGGAAAGCAAATCTTCTCCCAAGCCACAGATCTCTTGCAGACAGCATAAGGTTTCCCTCCAGGATTTCCCTGTATTTTGCTGCATTTATTTTACCCTCTGCCTTCACAAGCTTCCAGGTCCTGCTGCAGTGAAGGATCCCCACAGCGTGCAGCATTCTTCAAGTAAGAATGGTGCGTTTTTGACAACGTGCAGTGTTTGGTTCATGGCAAACGTAGTGCTTTGTCTAACAGCCAAAAAGCTCATTTTGGTTTCATGAGACCATTGAACCTCCTTCTGATTCCTTCAGAGTCATATAACTCTAGCCGAGATTTCATGTGAGTTGTTTTTCAACAGTGGCTTTCACTTTGCCACCCTCCCGTAAAGCTGCGACTGGTGAAGCTCCTGGGCAACAGCTGCTGTATGCGCAGTCTCTTCCCATCTCAGCCACTGAAGCTTGTAACTCCTCCAGAATTGTCAAAGGTCTCTGGAAGGCCTCGCTCACTAGTCCCCTTCTTGCACGGTTTCTCAGTTTTTGAGGGCAGCCTGCTCTAAGCAGATTTTCAGCTGTGTCATATTCTTTCCATTTCTTCATGATTGACTTAACTGTACTCCAAAGTATATTCAGGAACTTGACATTTTCTTGTATCCATCCCCTCACTTGTGCTTTTCAATAACCTTTTCGTGGAGTTGCTTGGAATGTTCTTTTGTCTTCGTGGCAGCACACACAAATTGCTGGAGGAACCCAGCAGGCCAGGCAGCTTCTATGGAAAAAAGTGCAGATGATGTTTTGGGCCGAAGCCTTTCAGCAGGACTGGAGTGAAACACCAGGTGACGGGTGAAACCTGGAGGGGGAAGAATGAAGTCAGGAGTTGGGAAGTTGATTGATGAAAGAGACAAAAGGCCATGGAAGAAAGAAGAAGGGGGAGGAACACCAGAGGGAGACAATAGTAGGCAAGAAGATAAGGTGAGAGAGAGAGAAAGGGGATGGGAAATGATGAAGGAGGGAGTGGCGGGGGGCATTAATGGAAGTTTGAGAAATTGATGTTCATGCCATCAGGTTGAAGGCTACCCAAACTGAAAATAAGGTATTCCTATAACAGGTTTTTTCACAACAGTGGAGGAGGCCATGGATGGTCATATCGGAATGGGAATGGAAAATGGAATTAGGTCTGGTGTCCAGAAAGAAAAACACGGAGAGCTTTGAGGCCATCCAGCTGTGTGATGGAGGTGTATAGGGGCTGGGCATCAACAGCAAGAATAAGATGCTCACGACCAGGGAACTTGAAATCCTTGAAAAGATCAAGAGCGTGCGAGGTGTCACAGATATAGGTAGAAAGGGACTGAACTAGGGTCGATAAAATGGAGTCAAGGTGTGCTGATATGGGTTCAGTGGGGCAGGAACAAGCTGAAACAACGGGTCTATCTGGACAAGCAGGTTTGTGGATTTTGGGTAGGAGGTAGAAATGGGAGGTGCAGAGTGAGGGAACTGAGGTTGGTGGCAGTGAATGGGAGATCCCCAAAGTCAATAAGGTTGGTGATGGTGTTGGAGACAATGGCTTGGTGTTCCTTAGTGGGGTCCCATTCGAGGGATAAGTAGAGGAGTGTCTGACAGTTGTCGCTAGGCCTTAGCAAGGTAGCGGTCAGTACGCCAGATTACTGCAGCACCTCACTTATCTGAGGGTTTGATAGTGAGGTTAGGATTAGTGTGGAGGGAATGGAGAGCCGACTGTTCAGAAGGAGTGAGGTTGGAATAGGAGAGAGGAGTGTTGAAGACTAAATGGTCAATGTCGCATCAGCAGTTGGCAATTAATAGGTCCAGAGCAGGCAGAAGACCAGGCCAGGGTGTCCAGGAAGAGGAGGAGGGGTGGTGGGGTGTCCTTGCCAAAGAAATTACAGAGGCAACAGAAGAAGAGCTCAGTGTCGTGGTGGGCATGGAGCTCAGGTTGAGGTATGGGCTCAGGAGGATAAAGGTGAGGCCCTTCCTGAGGACAGAACATTCTGCCTCAAAGAGGGGAAGGTCGGAGGGAATAGTGAAAACCTGGCATGGAATAGGGAGCTGGGCTCGGAGGGGGTAAGGGTCGGTAGTGTCTGAGGGGAGAGAGGTTTGGGGTGTTCAGTGATGGTGGGGTGAGAGGAGGATGGAGAACCCGAGGGCCCAAGAGCTGCCGGTGGGACCTGAGAGAGATGGGATTGTGGGGTGGCAGTCGGGAGAAGTGGGGAGGAGGGTTCCAGCAGCAGCACCTGAAGACCCGGCCTGGAGGTCAAGGCTGGAGACGGAGTTGGAGTTTGTGCAGTCGGTACTTTGGAGGTGTCTGAGGTCGTTGGAACTTGCATTGATGGCAGTGGAGTCTGGATTTTGAATCTGCTCTGGATTGTTAGAGCTGTTGAGGTAGCAGCAGGGGTCACGGTCTGAAAGACATCCAGGTCTGCTGGCTTTGGAGACGGCAGGCTCTGTGGTCTGTAGACGGCCGAACTTCCAATCTTTGCAGGGCATGATAAAGTCAAAGAACTGCATCTGAAAGAGTGGATCCAGCGGAGGATTAGGAGCATACAGGTCCATTACAGGCTGCAGAGAGAGAATCCTGGAGTTATGGAAGAGACTGGTACCTCCTCATGGCGCACAGAAAATGGTGGGAGAAGCAGTTGAATGTGACTTAGTTTTTGCCAGGATACTGACTCGCCAGCAGTTGGACTTTCCAGATACAGGTGTATTTTTACTACAGTCAATTGAAACACCTTGACTGCACACAGTGATTTCCATTTAACTAATTATGTAACTCCGAAAACCACAAATGTAAACCTCCCACCCGGGGTTCACTACCTAACTCTGCCAACAGCCACGTGACTCTGTGGTGATATGGTCACCTTTGTAACAACGTATTGGTGTGATTTCGGGTTCAAGCAAACGGGAAGGTTGGGAAGTTCCGATTAGAGGAATCTTGATTTGTGTGAATGCTGCGTAAGTATGGCCTATGTAGAATTACTGTTTGCCAAGTAAAGATAAATTGTATACCAGCATAAAATTATAAATAACCAACTTCCACTTTATCGAACAGTTATTAAGGGAGAGAAGGTAGGAAAAAGTAAAGGGCCTATTACAGTTAGACCAGTCTAAATATGCACTTCACCCTTGGAGCTCATATCGTCCAAAAGGCTGAGTGTGACCATTACTCATCGTGCTGAATTCTCATCACTAATCACTGGTAGAATTACCCATCTTGGACTCCTTTGTCTCGCAAAGTGCTCCTTGCAATAGAGTCTTCCTGATGGTTCAAATCCTAACACCATCCTCCTGATTTTCCCCCCTCAGTATCTCCTGCCAAAAAGACCATGAACCCGACTACTGTCCATCACAAATCTCTCTCTGCCCAGCTCTCTATAGAGCCTTTTCCCAGTCCCACCATTCTGATTGACGCAACATATATATAGATATATAAAATTATATTAAACAATAGTGCATAAAGAGAGCAAAAGTATTGAGGTAATGTTCATAGATTCATTGCTAATTCAGAAATCTGATGGCGGAGGGGAAGAGGTGTTTCTGAAATGTTGAGTGTGTGTCTTCAGACTCCTATACCTTCTTGCTTGTAACAATGAGAAGAGGACATGTGCTGGGTAAGGGGGCCCTTAGTGATGGATATCAACTTTTTGAAGGTGGCCTGGATATTGATGGTTCGTCTGTTGTTCTGCATTTTTTTCTGTAAAGTTTTGCCACACTGTGGGTGTCTACACAGAAGTTGTAAAATGTAAGAAAAATGGTAGTGAAAAACTATATCCCAAAAGCAAAATATTGCAGATACTCAGTCAATCAGGGATTATCTGACTGGAGAGAGTTACAGTTAATATTCCAGGCACGTGACCTGAAAACTATAATTAAGTCATTAAACTGAATCACACACTGGTTATAGCTGTTTTACATCATATGTGAAGCCCTGTATATTTGTCAATGGATGTTTCTTGACTGAACTGGTTGAATAATACAGCACAAGAAATAATTTGAAATAAGTTTATGCTGGCTGTACTTATTAGATTAGATTCAACTTTATTGTCATTGCGCCGAGTACTGCTACAAAACTAATGAAATGCAATTAGCATCTAACCAGAAGTGCAAAAGAGTAGTCAAAAATAACTGCGAATAAAAAGTAAGTGCTACAGCACACAAATATAAGAGTACTGAGACAGTACAATATGGGTGCAATACTGCTTAGTGCTGTGATGTGAGGTTCAGCAGGGTCACAGCCTCAGGGAAGAAGCTCTTCCTGTGCCTGCTGGTGCGGGAGCAGAGGCTCCTGTAGCGCCTACTGGATGGGAGGAGAGTAAAAAGTCCATGGTTAGGGTGAGGTGCATCCTTGATAATGCCTTTCGCCTGCCCAGGAGCGTTTATGGTAGATGTTCTCAATGGTGAGCAATTGGGTGCTGATAATCCGCTGGGCAGTTTTCACCACCCGCTGAAGTGCTTTGCCATACCATATCTGAGATGCAGTTGGTGAGTATGCTCTCAATGGTACAGTGTAAAAGTCCGTCAGTATCCTGGCTCAGAGGTGAGCTTTCCTGATGCTCCTCAGGAAATAAGGGCACTGTTGTGCTTTTTTGATCAGGATAGAGGAGTTTATTAATTCAAACACTACATGAACCATATCATAACATCATGCTAGTCTCTCTCTGAATCAGCATCTGAAGAACACTTTGTTTTCTCCTTGCAATAATTGCTATAAGTTTTAATGTAAAATTATACTCGTATGTGTTCCAGTAAGCAATTGCCCAAGGTCTCCAGTAAAATTAGCAGTACGAGTGTTTGGTGGGGAAGCACAAATAATAAATCCAAAGATACTCTTTATTACATTGGAGTTATAAATAATTTTAATGCATATCTAATCTTGGCCTTCTCAGGTTTCAGGGATTTTCACTTCTGTTAGCATTTATTTTCATCAATGTCATATTCTTTAGTTTCCCCTTGTACAGTATTAACATCAAATGATTTTGTTCAACCATGTTACTTGGAAAAGGGTAACTTTATTTTACTTTTCATTTGACCTGTGGAAATTTTGCCTAACTTTGAAGCAGAAATGTGCTCCCTGATCCGAGTCCACCTGAACTGGGGTTCTCCACTTTGGGAGGGTTTCCTGAAATAGAATCTGTGCAGCTGTGATGGTGATGCAGTCCCTTGTTAGGAAAGCCTCTACCCACAGGGTCAAGTGGTCCATAATTACTAGACAGTAGCTTTTCCCCTGCGCACCGAAAAGTACATCCGGATGATTTCCCAGGGTCCCCTCAGCCATGGCTAGTTTGCCAGCTTTAGCTTTACTGGGGTTATGCTGGGCACAAATGTTACAACATTTCTCAACATCCCTGCCCATCACTGCCCACTGCTAATCCTGCCAGAGGGTTGTGATCACACTCTGCCTTCTCTGACGTATCACCCCATGATAAAGCTTCTGTAGTATCTGCCTAATACATTGTGGGGCCACCACGACTCTTACCCATGTGTCCAGCTCCCATCTGCTCCTTCCTTTGCTTCTGTTCTCCTCCACTTCTCCTTCTCTTCTGCCCCCACCTCTTCATATAATTTTATTAAACTGGCTTCCGTCGTTTCTGCTGCATACTTGCAATTTCAAATGCCTCTTGTTCTTCTGCTGTCTTCTTCGCACTGATGTCTGCCCACTCATTTCCTTTCTGCTCCGTACTCTCCCCTTCCTGGTGAGCTGTCACTTTAATGACGTTGTTGTATTAAGTGCCCACGCTGAATACCTGCCATTCTGCTGTTGGTAACTGCTCTCAGCCTCCCCATATTCAGGAACTCTACAGTGGTATGGGGTGTGTGTACTATCAGTGGCCCCATCATTACAGCTGGTTCATTTACTCACACTACCCAAATGGCGCAATCTAAAGCTGCTATACAGCGGGGAAGTCTTACTGCAGTGGCGTCTATTTCCTTGAATAATATGCCTCTGGCCTTCTTGTGTGTCATGGTCCTACATCTCCCACCCAGCCACAGTTGAATCCATTTTACTACCGCTGCAGTATAGGTGAAGGGGGAGAGTTGCATCTGGTAATGCTGGCGTGGCTGCAGAGACCAGGGCTTTCTTGATACCTGTAAAAGCCTTTTTCTCATCTGGCCCCCATCATGCTTCCTCCAGAGGATGCTTCCGTCCTTTAGTCAAGGCCTGTATCAGGGCCACAAGGCTGAGAACCCTGGTGTGAAATAGACACATTTACATTCCTCACACCACTTATGTTTACTGGGGGGGCATGAAGCTGATTGCCGAATGTCTGACATCTGACATGTCCTTCCTCCCCTGGGAAATGGTGTAGCCTAGCTACTGTATAGTTTGTTTTCCTATCTGAGCCTTGTATTGACTGATTTTAAACCCCTCGTCTCGCAGCATCTCTAAACCACTGGCTATAACCCCAAACGACCTGCTTCATCTTCCGAAGCAATTAGTAGATCATCTGCGTATTGTAAGCCGGTCGACCAGTAGGGTGTTAGACTGAGCTTTTCTGAAGTCTGTGGCAAGGCCTTATGAAAAATGGCTGAATTATTGTGGAATCCCTGGGGGAGTCTGGTCTGTGTATACTGTTGCTCACCCAGGGAAAAGGCAAATCAATCTTGGGACTCAGGTGCTAAGGGGAGCCCCAAAATCCATTTGCAATATCCAGGATTGAAAAAGTTATGTTGTGAAGACAGGGCTCGGCACATTGGGATGTAATCTCAGTGCAGTCTTATTAAGGGTGGTGTGATCCCCTAAGTTTCTCTTCTGGCAACATAGGTGAGTTAGTAGTTGCCACAGTCTCTCTGAGTACCCCCTGACGTTTTAGTTCCTTCGTTATACCCTGAACAGCTTTCAGTGCATCAGATTTTATGGGGTACTGCTTATGGGGTTTTTGCAGGACCATCTCTATTTTAACTGTGTTTATCTTTATTCGACCGCAATCTTGCTTGTGTCTGCCCCACTCTGCTGGGGACTGCTGAGAGAGTAACCCATAGACTACATCCTGGCTCCAGTCTCCAATGGTCGGGGCAGCTGCAACTATGCTAGCCAGTTGGGTGTTCTATTGTTGTACGTGTTCATTGGCTCGGAATTAAACATATTATTTTTCCCTTTCCTGAATTGAGAACAGCCCCTGCTTCCCTTAGGATGTCATTTCCAAGAATAATGCCTTCATTATTTGGACATGTCCAGAAATACACTGGAAGCTGCACTCCCCCAATTTCGAGTATTTGCGACTCGCTTCTTTCTGCCTTCACTGTTTTTTATGAATCGCCTGTCTGATTGTTGGCAAGGGTAGGCCAGTTATTGATACCACTGCCCCTGTGTCCACCAGTGTACCGCATTGCCAGCCCCCTAACAATGCTGTCGTGTACGTCCATGGGTCACCAACGCTGGAAGTGGGGGCCACCGCCATATCTTTTTCTGACCTAGACTCCGTCTTCACCAGCTCTATGATCTGATCAATAGTCAGGTTGTTCAGACTGTGCGCTAATGGGGTGAGAGATTGCTGTGACCTTCAGCTGTTTACGTACCTCTTCTTTGGATACTGCCTCCAACCATGTCCTGATGGGCCACAGCTGTAGCGTCAACTCCTTTACCCTCCCCTGTCTATTCCAGCAGTTTTGCTTCATGCCCTGGATGCTGACAAAGAGAAAAATCAAACCTCTGGGACATCACAGCAGCTTCATCCACTAAAGCCACGTTACGATTTCTCTTGCACGTTTTTGGTCTATCTCACTGGCCCACTAAACTATTGCAGAGCAGGCTAATCCCAATGCTATCCCTAGATCTAAAATTTCTTGGTGGGCAGAACTCAGGCCTTCCTTCAACATTTTCAGGAAGACTGGGTCATCCCTCCCTGGATTATCCAACCCTGAATTCTCCTCCTACACTTGATAGAACTTGATTAAGTTCTGCATAATCCATGGTTGTCTCGTCAGCTTTTTGAATCACTGCCATTATAATTCCCTATTTATCTTGCCTCTTCCCCCTCCCACATGAAGGTATCCCACTCCTGACACCAAATGTTGTTACGTGAATGAAGTCACTGGAGAAAAGTACTGGTAGTTATGAAGCAGCCTTGTTAATCAACAAAACAAGTTACAACCGGTATTGTATGGAGACGCTTTAAGTTGAAAGGACCACTGGCCCAACATGGGGCTCGATATTTTATGTGCTAAATATCAAAGGATAATTCCATATTTACAATGTATGGTCAATGCTTTCTTTGAAACAACACTCAAACTTCACACCTTCCAATTTTGTACCCACACCACAGACATGCAGTCAGCCTTGTCTGGTCTGGGTTTTGCAGCTTATAGGGATCCATCGTTCAGAGCTACACTCCAAATTAAATCCACAATACATATTCAGACGTGAAGACTGGTAGCCAAAGTCATTTGCTAAATGTAAATGTACTAAAGCCAAATATTGTTCTAACACTACCTGTAAGAATTTTAGACCTCAGTAAATCCTTTTTCTTTTTAAATCTTTTTATTGATTTTAAACAAACATAAATGAAACATTGAGTACAAAGAGCTTGAGAGTACATAATTAATAGGTTAAAGTATAAATACAAATAGATGATAATCCATATATAATAACCTCCCAAACATATAGTGGTTACAAAAAATGGAAAAAATAAGAACCCCCCCCAAAAAAAAAGCATGAAAAAAACCTAACCAACATGGGCCATTGCATGATATCAAATATACACAGTAGTGTCAATAACTCCACACCTCTATCCAAATAGTTAAAAATGATAAGAATAAGGTTTAGGAAAAGTCAGTTTAGCTCATGTGAAAATGTTGAATAAATGGTCTCCAAGTTTCTTCAAATTTAACTGAAGGGTCGAAGACAACACTTATAATTTTTTCTAAACTCAAACAAGAAATAGTTTGAGAAAACCACTGAAATATAGTTGGAGGATTAATTTCTTTCCAGTTCAATAGGATAGATCTTCTAGCCATTAATGTGACAAATGCAATTATCCACCGAGCTGAGGGAGATAAACAACTATTATCCACCATTGGTAAACTGAAAATTGCAGTAATAGGATGTGGTTGCAATTTGATGTTCAGAACAGTTGAAATAGTACCAAAAATATCTTTCCAATAATTTTTCAAACGGGCAAGATTAAAATATTTGGGTCAATGAAGCGACTTCAGAATGACATCTGTCACAGGTTGGATTAACATAAGAATAAAATCAAGCGAGTTTGTCCTTGAACATATGAGCCCTATGTACAACCTTACATTGTATTAGGCCATGTTTAGCACAAATGGAAGAAGAATTAACTAATTGTAAAATTTTCTCCCACTGCTCTGTGGGTAAAAGACAGTGAAGTTCTTTTTCCCATTCCTTCTTAATTTTTTCTGATATTCCTGACTGTATTTTCATGATCATATTATAAATGATGGCTACTAAACCCTTCTGACAAGGATTCAGAGCTAGGATTTTTTTCGTAATATCCATTGGACATAATTTCGGAAAAGACTGTAACATATTATTCAAGAAATTTCTAACTTTCAAGTATCTAAAAAAATGAGTTTTAGGCAAATTATATTTATTGGACAGCTGTTCAAAGGACATAAAACTGTTATCTAAAAATAGATCACGAAAACACGTTATACCTTTTGTTTTCCATAACACAAAGGCTTAGTCCATAAAAGAGGGCTGGAAAAAAAAGTTAGATATAATAGGGCTTGATAAGATAAACTTATTCAAGCCAAAGAATTTACGAAATTGAAGCCACATTCGTAATGTATATTTAACTTATAGGATTAGATATTTGTTTATTTAATTTAGATAAAGCAAAAGGAAGCAAAGATCCTAAGATAGAAAACAATGAAAAGTCTGGTACAGATTTACACTCCAAATTTACCCATTGTGGGCAAGGTACTATGACCGATTCTTGTGTCCAAAATATTAAGTATTGAATTTTAACTGCCCAATAGTAAAATCTTAGGTTTGGCAAAGCCAAATCACCTTCCTTCTTAGGCTTCTGTAAATATTTTTTACTTAATCTCGGACTTTTATTCTGCCACACAAATGAGGATATTTTGGAGTCAATAATATCAAATAAGGAATTAAGAATAAAAATTGGTAATGCTTGAAATAGATATAAAAATTTGGGTAAAACTATCATCTTGATAGCATTAATCGACCAGTCAATGACAAAGATAATGGGGACCATCTGGTAATAAGTTGCTTGATTTGGTCAATTAAAGGTAAAAATTTAACTTTAAATAAATCCTTATGTTTCTTGGTAATTTTAATACCCAAATAAGTAAAATTATCTGTAACAACTTTAAATGGTAATTTATAAATTGAAACTTGCATATTTAATGGAAATAATTCACTCTTATTAAAATTCAGTTTGTAGCCAGAGAAGCTTAGATCTCAGTAAAGCCTAATTGATTCCTATTCACTTACTAAGCTTGGTTTCCTCCGGGACAAAGTTTATGTTACTTTGCTGCTTTTCTGGCAGCTAATATCAGGGTGGTAGTGGAATTAAAGTCAATTCCCCATGTTTTGGATCTAAAATTTATCTGTGTGTCTACTCTATTTTGACTACTTGCTAGCTCTTGTCCTGTTAATAATTTTGTAGGTACTGGAAGTAAATGATCTAAATGTTGCTGGGTTTGATTGCACATTCTTATTTATGCCTGATTGTAAGGAAATAAATTCATTTGGCAAGAAAATTGAAGATTATAATACGTTTGCAAATGGTGTGGAATGTGAGTCACCATGCAAGTAAATCTCAGTCAGGAAGGTTTTGTGCTTAGAACACTCAAGAGCCTGAAGGATCTCAACCAGAACAAAGCTGTTTCACGCAAAAAGACAAAATTGGTCCTCTTTTTTTGAAGTTGCAACTTTGTTTGCTAAAAAATAAGTTTTTGAAGAATATTTAACTTGCATAATGTTTATGAATTTGGTGGTGATTTTTAATGGAACGAGGGGAGGCGATTTGCACAGGTGGCATTTTAACATTTATTCTGTTAAAGCCGAAATCTGAAACCATAAACAACTTTTATTTTACTTTATTTTAGCTGATCATGTTTCCCACTTGGAAAGTGTGTCAGAGGAAGAAATGAACAGGCTTCTTGGAATAGTACTGGACGTAGAATACCTATTTACCTGTGTCCACAAAGAGGAAGATGCAGACACAAAGCAAGTTTACTTTTACTTGTTCAAAGTAAGTATCATGATAAATCACATTTCATTTTGAATCTTGACAAGTCTGGAGCTGTTTAATCCAAAATGTATACTGCACAAACTGTTAAATAGTTTCCACCAAATAGAACCCACAGTAACACAAGCTCAATCAAGCCATATGAATGGTAATAATATATTTGATGCCAACTATATATTATGCATTTAAATACATTTACAATCATTATAAGGCTTTTTTCTATCTTTACAGGACCTTAATACAGGAGCAGATTTTGAAGCTCATTGTACTAAATAGTTGCAATATAACTAGAAAGAAAAACCAGTTTATAACAGAAAAATTTGATATACAATTGTATATTAAATTATCGTATGGCACAATCCACTTTTAATCTTGGTGCACATAGGGAGGTGTTGCTGCTTAAGGAGGTATAGTAGTTTAGGGGTACTCTGACTGGAGGTCATTGAAAAGTGATGTTCTGCAGGGATCTGTTCCGGGTCCTCTGCTCTTTGTGATTTAAAAAAAATAAATGCCTTGGATGAGGAAGTAGAATGATGGGTTGGTAAGTTTGCAGATGACATGAAAGTTGGAGGTGTTGTGGACGGTGCAGAAGGTCACCTTCAGTTACAACTGGGTATAGATGTTGAGTGGATAAGTGGCAGATGGATTTCAACGTGGAAAGGTGTGAAAAGTACACTTTGGAAGATCAAACTTTGAAGTCAGAATGCAAGGCCAGTAGCAGGATTCTTAGCAGTGTAGAGGGACAGAGAGATCTTGGAGCCCAAGTCGATAGTTCTCTCAAAGTTGTTACCAGATGGAACATGGTGGGCTGCCTTCATTAATTAGGTGATTGTGTCCAAGAACCATTAGGTAATGTAGCACTATAATACTCTGGTTAGACCGTATGTGTTCAGTTCTGGTCGCCTCATAATAGGAAGGATGGAGAAGCTTTAGAGAGGGTGCATAGGAGATTTATCAGGTTGCTGCCTGGATTAGGGAGCATGTTTAATGAAGGCTAAGCAAGCTAGGGCTTTTCTCTTTGAAGTGATGGACAATGAAGGGCAACTGGATAGATGTATAAGATCATAAGGAGCTTGGGTAGAGTGGACAACCAGTATCTTTTTCCCAGGGCAGCAATGGCTAGCAACAGAGGACATCTATTTAAGGTGAGTGGAGGGAAGATTAAGGGAAATGTCAGACGTAGGATTTTTACACGGAGAGTGGTGGGTGTCTGGACTGCACTGCCGGGCTTGATGGTAGAAGCTGATTCAGAAGGGACATTAAAAACTTAGGCATATAATATTAGAAAAATTAAGGGTCATGGGTTGTGTAGGAGGGAAGGGTTAGATTGATTGTAGAGTATGCTTATATAGGTTAGCACAACATCAAAGGCCGTGGGACCCCTAATGTGCTGTACTGTTCTGTGTTCTAAAACTTCAGAATGTAAGATAGGTATTTTTATAAATCTCTGGATAATAGAATTTCTTGCATGTTGGATCATGAAATGTCTTTTGCAGGACCCTACCTTATGCTTGATTACTGTGGTGGTTTATTTACTCAGTAGTTTGTTTTATCACATACACCAAACTAGTGAAAAATGTGGTTTCTTTAGGCAAGTAGTTGCTTGCTCACTTTAACACATGGATTTTAAGCACAAATTTCTGGATAATGATCAGATTTGTGAATCATAGATTTATTTTTCTATAGAAGCAGTGAAGGAACTGAGGCCAATTTACATACAGATGCTATTTAGACTTATGAATCAGTTCCATACAATGTTATTTTGAAAACTTTATTCAGAAGCAAACCACAGCCTCCATTTCTTTTTAAAATTATTTTTAGCTCAGAGTTAGAATACAGATTGAATACGTTTATAAGCTTACTGCGCTTCACCCAGCAACCCTTTTTCTTTGTTCACTTCTCGGTAGTAGATGATGCAGAATAGATTGTGACAGAATACAAATTCATAGAATAGCATTTCATTTTCCAGAGTTGAGAATGTTGAACAAGTCACAATCTCCACACCTTATGCACACTTGACATAAGTACAGCCAGTTTAAATGAGCAATTGCTTGGGTGACCAGCGGTATTTGCCAAGTGCTGCTGGCATCTTCTACCATGTGGTTCACAGGAACAAAACCTGCTGTAACCTGGGGACGAGAGTGCTTGTGTGTACATCTTGGTCATACTGATGATCGTGATTCTCCCACCAGCTATTCTATTTTAATTTATGATGACAACAAATTAGGTAAGTTTGTCACAATATCATTTTTCGATCTACAAATATAGTTTGTAGTAAAGTTCAAAGGTTCATTTATTATCAAAGTGCGTATGCAGTATACAAATCTGAGATTCTTCTTCTCCAGACATCCACATAACCAAAAAAAAGCAACACATTCATCAACCCCCCCAAACCCCCCTCCCCAGCTCAAAATGTCACAAGAACATCAACTCCAAATCCCCCTCCTCTGCACAAAAAACGAGAAAGAATGGGCAAAAAACACAGACTATAAAAAAAAGACTGAGAAAAAGTCCCTAGACTATATCCAAAACACAGAAAACCTCGGTAACATTAATGTGGGCACTTTCCATTTTTGCTGTGAATATAGGAATTTATAAACCTAAAGAAAGTTTGCATGTATTGGGAATTGAATTATCTTAACCTATACTGAACCAATAATCCCCTGCCCATATTTTACTTTATTTGAAGACAATGACATATTAACTCCCCTAAAGCAGTACCATGGAAACTGAATGTTTTGAGTGATGTATCTCATCGATTGTTTGTACGTTGCGCACGTTCTATTTAAGCATTATGAGATTCTTGTAGGTCACACCATTATTTTCGTGGCTGAGATATTACTCGTAATTTTAAGGTTGTTATTAAACTTGCCTTTTGAGTTGCTCAATTTTAAATCAGATTCTTTTGCACTTCTAGGTATGTTGCATTAAGTGACACTGCAATAGATTGTATGTCATTTACCTCTGGTTACTTTGTTCTACAACTTCAGATCCACAGGCAACTTTTTTATAATTTCTTTATAATTAGGTCATTTTAATTAGCCACCAGCTCTTTTTCTTTCCTTTCTGGCTCTTGGCACCGGATTATGTAGTGGAGGGAAGTACACAGGAGGTCAGAGCTGGGGTGGCTGCAGAAATCCATGAGGGGTCTAGAATTTAAGATGGTAAGGCTAAGAAGGCGTTTATAAGTAAGAAGGAAAATTTGATACTTGAGGGTGTTAGAAGATCAGAAATCAATGTAGTCAGTGAGTACAAGAGAAGATTAAATAATTGTCAGCGTGTTATTAAACAGACAGTGCAACTTTGTTCAAGCTGAAGTTTGTGGAAGAAGTTAGCATAAACAGAATTGTTCGGTATGGAAAGAAAAAGACATGAACTGGGGGAGTAGGGCTGGTTGTAGCATTGGAGCTGACTAAGATCCCCATATTAGTACCCCAGAATTTATCAGTCTCGCCTTGCCTTTTAACTGATTTGTTTTCAATATTATTACCTTCAAATCTATCAACATTTAACTTGCAAAATAATCTTCTACGTCAATGGTCCCCCAACCACCAGACCGCAAAGCATGCGCTACCAAGCCGCGAGGAAACGATATGATTTGGCGATATGAAACGATGTGAGTCAGCTGCACCTTTACTCATTCCCTGTCATGCCCACTGTTGAACTTGAACACACACGAGGTCATTACGCACGCCAAGTCATTACCCACACGAGGTCATCAGTCGCCTAAACGCAATGATACCCTCGTGCCAGGGATCACTTGTTGGCCTCGGGTAACTGGCCGGCTCACACGGCCAGCGAGAAGTGCTGTTGCTACTGGCCTGGAGCGCGGACAGATGGGCGCCACCTCTAAACCTGTTCACCACACTGAATGTCCGTGGGGAACCTGGTGCTAAAATATTCACAGACGATCTAATTCGGGCTCAGGGTTTCGTAAGTAGCAGAGCAGCTACCTCGCTGTGATCTACTGAAAGTCATCCCTCGAAACTGTCTTTCGTTAGCCGATAGATCCTACCTACCTACAAGGTGGGGAGGGCTCTCTCCCGACTGTGACCACCGCGGCCTCCGGATGGGGACCTCCAGCCCTTCCCTTGTCCTCTCACCCCACGCATGACCAGCCGCACCTGGGCAAGGTGTCCGGCGCCAGGTGGGCGGAGGCTGCCTAATGAGGCAATGAAGCCCTCAAAACTGCTTCGCTACCCTGAGTCCAAGCACACTGCACTTAAAGACAAACCCGTTGAGTTTTGTGAGCGGAAAAAACGTGAGCAAGCAGGACAGAAGCAAGTGCTGATAGCCACGAAAACCAAATTGTGGAATAGACCGGACTTAAGGAACCCCCTTTGAGTATCGCTGTATTCCGGTCGTGATTAACACCCCCACCCCCCCATCAGCCGGTCCACAAGAATATTGTCAATATTAAACCGGTCTGCGATGCAAAAAAGGTTGGTGACCCCTGTTCTACGTGTCACATTAGCACACACCACTCTCCATTTTTCAATCTTCTAGCTACTTCTTCGCAAACACAATCGGATCTTCAATCAACACTTCCCTTCTATTATGCCCATTTGACATAAGTTAGTAATGGACCCTAGCAATTTTTGTCTAGATTCTTATGTCAGGCTAAACTGTCTTAAATCCCCTATGTTCTCCCCACCCCTCCTTCCTCAAATGCAGATGTTGCATTTGTTACATTCCAATCCACTCAAATCATTCCTTAATCCATGTAATTTTGGAAGAAGGCCAATAAGGCATTTGCTGTCACCATACCAGAACACTAAGATGTAGGCATCAATCCGTAGCATTTGTTGGTTTTAGTCTCATTAAATTCTCTAAGTTTTCTTAGTAATTATTTTAAATCCACAGCTCGTATCAGACCATTACTTCCCACTATTTCTCGTTCATTTATCATGCACACTTCTTTAATTATCTTTAATTATTTTCTGCTTCTGAACTCTTTTCATGATAAGTTTGTTTGGATAGAAGACAATTTTTTTCACTTGATACCTAAGAAATATGTATGCTTTCAAAATTAAATGATTATTTAGCTGTTTTAAAGATGAACCTTGACAACACTGGGTTTAAGTGGCAAGTATTACTGCCCCAAATGGGTACACATTCTTCAATAAAAAAGTAAAAACTTAGAAATAACCTTTATTGTGCCTTTAGTAACATTTTCCAATTTGTACCTGAAAAGGATCTACTTAAATTGTGGATTTCAGAGTTCTGTTTTTATTTCCAGCTCTGGCCAGAGAAATTATGTATGGCAGATTAATGGTACAAATTGTTTATTTTGATTGAGGGTCTCTTAAAATCTGTACTGAAAGCAGTTTAAAATACATGGTTTTCATTTGACTACATTTGATTTTGAAGCTTTGTATTGCCATTGTGTGGAAATATTCATCACCTGCATTTAGGTTTTATTACTCTTCATTTCGGAGTATTTCATTAAAAATGTTTGCCTTTTGCCGGCATCTATATTTATCATTGACTTTGCATCTTGCAGCGCTGGACAGGGCTTGCATGGCTCTTTCACAATTACACATGACTACTGTTCCATGTTAGGCAATCTGCACATGAATCCACGGGGAACAGTAATATGTTTGATTGATGGCCAGAGACTGAGCTAAAGTATTTTCCATGTCCCCTGCGAGATAATTCAGGTTGAAGGAGCCAATTGGAGATGATTGACGCTGAAGTAATAAGAAAGGGCAATGTATGTACTGATGTGGGGCCAGATAAACATGTTTCAAATGGAACAAGAAATCATTGAAAAGGGGCAGGCTGAGAGGAGAAAAGAATAGTTCTACTTCATGCTGCAGCATTTAGAGTTACCTGGATTGTGATATAACAGTCTGGTTGCTAGGCAACTCGTTATGCCTAATTCTGCACAGAGCAGATTCAGGCCTGGGATCTTCCTGGTATGTAGAGTTCAGTAGCTCAGTACACAATACGTTTACTAAATTAATGATTGGTCATAACTTAAATCAAAAATTTACTGGCTTATATTAACTTGTTTTTAGAAGTTTGCATTAATATTGTTTGATATTTTTGCCTTCTTGATATTTCCAATTTCTTTTTTCATTCTTGCTATGGTCTATCATTGATTATATTTTCTTGGAATATTTACATTCCTTCTGACTTGAAGTGTCTTTGAAAGATTGGGGATTGTTTCCTTTATTTTGTGTGTATTTTCTTTTCTGGACTTAGTTTATTATTAATTCCATTTTCAGCTTTTGAGAAAATGTATTTTACAAATGGGAAACCCTGTTGTGGAAGGCCCATTAGGATGTCCGCCGTTTGAGAAGCCCAGTATAGAACAGGTAAAGAAAGACGTTACTTTGCAAACTGCAAACTAGAATAAATTTCACTTTTGTTCCAAAAAAAGACTGTGCTGAAAACAAAAGTTGATAAATGAAAGAAATTGTCCCCTCTGAATGGTCCCCTATCTGTGGGTAGGAAAATATAACCTGAGAATACAGTTGATAGATCTTTTAGAATTTCATTTGCTGCTTCAAATGCATTCAAATTTTCTCTCATGTCATTTTATAACTAAGTTTGTAATTCATGCCTCATTCCTCTTCGTGACAGCAAAGATGTATATGCAATCCTCATATTTTTGTTAATCTTCTCCCTTCCTCACCACCCCCACACTTCCTGGAAATATGAAGGCTCTGATTAAAAGTGCTACACTACTGAGCTGAGGGAGATTTTTTGGGTGTGGCTGTCTGAGGCTAGTCTCCCAGCCTTCTTTCACTGCCCATGGTTAGTGCTAGAATCACAAGCTTTGGAGGGACTCCATTAATCTCTGGTTTAAATTGTGCTAACTCAGTGAATTATTAACACAAACAGTTTAATAAAAGGAGACATGTTTATCCAACTTCATGTTTCAGGGTAGAATTAGAACCGTAGGTGGAGATTTATTTGCCAAAATGCATTGAAATCCAATTGGTTCATGTGCTGATGGGCTCATCAGAACATAAAGGAATTGAAAAAGTTGTTTCAAACTGAACCGCAGTTTATTCTGGCTGGAGAATGCACTGACTTTCAATTCATAGATGGAAAACAAAATTTGAAAGATACAAATCTATAGAATTTTCTATCTGAGAGATCTGTATTTGATCCTGATCCTGGGTGCTGTCTGAGCAAAATTTACATGTCCTCCTGTGACCACAGGGGCTTCTGCCCATTATTCTGGTTTTCTCCAACATGCCAAAGACAATAGACAATAGGTGCAGAAGTAGACCATTCGGCCCTTCGAGCCTGCACCGCCATTCTGAGATCATGGCTGATCATCTGCTATCAATACCCGGTTCCTGCCTTGTCCCCAAATCCCTTGATGATGTGATAAATTAATTAGCTACTGTGTATTGCCCCTTAATGTAGGTCAACTTAATCAAAATGGAGTGCGCATGTGAGGGAGGATAAATTGTTTAGGGAAGTAAGGAGAAAGGGAGCAGGCTGGTTGGGAGCATGCAGTCAACTGACCCCTTTCTGTGTTGCATTTGGTAAATAAGAATATTTGGGCCTTAGATATGTAGATATTTAAAGGAATCACAGAAAAATATAGTATATAGGCAAGTGGATTGAAGTAGAGATTTTAGTGATGGCAAAGAACTAGAGAACTTTTTCTGATGATCTTGTGAAGCACAGCAAATCATGGATGAACAATGGAGATGAATGTAAAAATATATGAGAGTTATTTCTTAGGACACGAAAAGAATAAGAATCCAGAATGCACAGAGTATATCTCCCATTTTATAAATGTGGAGTTACAGTATTTATTTCAGATAATTGTATAAACAGAAGTGTTAATACATTGAGTTGCTTTATAAATTAAATTGCCTTGCACTTTCTGTCTCATCTTTGTCCTTTAAGAGTCAGAAACTGCATAAAATTTATATTTGGACACAATATTAGTTGACGATTCCGAAGGTTCAGGAATAAAATATTGCAGATCATTCCTTCAGTGTGTGAAATTACACTTGCGTGTAAACATTAGTGCACCATTCTCTGTGCCGTGAGCATGGAGAAGCCCTGCATATGCAGGAAAAACAAACCACCACCTCCCTGTTCACCCACCCACCTGCCCCGTCAGCCACACCCTGCCTCAGAGGTGAGAAAATCTCCAGTTCCCATTGGACTCTTTGGTCACCTCAGAACCTGTAGAATTTGAGTGGAAACGGGTCAACTTGGAAAAGTGCTTAGGAAGGGATAATGATTTGTCTAAAATATTATTTGTGTTTTAGCAGAAATATTAACCTTTTTAATGTCCAAGTGTAAGAACAACCTGCCGCTGACACACAGCTGTGTCATGCCGGCATTCAGCTGTACTGACATGTTTTAGTATGCATCTTGGAGCAGAGAGTTCTTTTTATCTTGCTATTTACATTTTCTCGTTTTTACTCAGGGAGTTACTAATTTTGTGCAGTACAAATTTAGCCACCTTCCGCCAAAGGAAAGGCAAACAATTTGTGAACTGTCTAAAATGTTTTTGAATCGAATCAACTACTGGCAGCTGGAAACACCCTCGCAAAGGAGACTTCGGGTACCAAATGATGATTGTGCTGGATACAAGGTTAATTATACAAGGTATAATCGTCCACAAAAAGGGAAGGCATTACATTTAGGGGGCTTGTTACAATGCAAGTTTGGTCTTTTAGCTGCAGAAGTGACAGTTTAATATGGCGTAGGTTGTAGCATTCAAATTTTATAATGTAACACAGTAAGATCTTAGGGATGGGACAAGTTAGAGACTGTACCTACAGTCAAAGTTTCTGAAAGGAAGAGGAGTAGGGACTGAATAATTACAGATTTCGCTTGAACCCAGTCAGTCGAGATGGTAACTTTTGCTATTTTAATGCTGTGTGGAAGTTGAACTATTTGAGGGTATGCATTAGAGCTTGAATTTATATCTGTGACAACTTGATGTTACTGTTTTTTTTTTAACAATTAAAGGATGTGACCTACAGCATTTTGCATGAGCAGGTGAGTAAAGGGGTGTGGAACTTTAATTCACATGCTCTTTTAAGATATCAATGTCTGGAGTGTCCAATGTGCAATCTCAGCTGACTTACACTCTTTGGCACTTCCCTGGGTGACTCTGCTCTCTCAACCCACTCTGCAGTAATACCAATTGTAACCTGACAGGTTAACTCATTTGCTCTCTCCATAGAGGCTACATGACCTGCTGAGTATACCCAACATTTTCCATTTAATATCTGTGATAAAACCTGTTCCTCTAAATACTCACCTTGTCAGCCAAGGGACAGAAGAAGTGGAGAGAGAAACAGAGTTAATCTTTCATCTTTATAATAAAAAATGGAAGATTTTACAGTTCAAAGTAGAATTTATTACAAAGTAGAAAGTAGAGTATATACATGTCTCCACATACAACCCTGCGATTCATGTTCCTGCGGGCTTACTCTGCAAATCTATAGAGTAGTAACTGTAAAGAGGATCAATTTAAAAAAAGGAATACAGATGAGACTGACTGTTGAAATTCAACTATAAATAAATAGCAATAAATAAGTTCAGCATGAAATAACAAGATAAAGATTAAAGTAAGATCATTGGTTGTTGGAACATCTTAATAGATGAGTGTAATTAGCCTCTTTTGTTCAAGAGCCTGATGGTTGTGGCGTAGTAACTGTTCTTGAACCTGATGGTGCGAGTCCTGAGGCTCCTGTACCTTCTACTTGATGGCAGCAGTGAGAAAGGGTGGTGAGGATCTTTGATGATCAATGCTGCTTTCCTACATCAGCATTTCATGTAGATGTGCTCAATACAGATAACAGCTTTTAAGCCCAGTGAAGATCTAGGAGAAGGCTGAGGACAGGGGAAAAAAACAAACTGGTGATCTCTGTTATAAAGTCATGGAGCAGTACAGTACAGATACAGCCCCATTGTGCCAACTAGTCCATACCAACCACAGGACCCAGCCAGCTAGTCCCACTTCCTTGTGTTCGTCCGTCTAGGTCTCACCCTTCTGTATACCTATCCAAGTGCTTCTTAAATGATACGGCTGTACCTGCTTCCACCATTTCCTCCAGTGGCTCGTTCCAAATTCTTGCCACCCTTTGTGTGAAATCATCGTCCCTCAGGTCTTTACCGCTCTCATCCTGAACCTATGGTCCCTTGTTTTGGATTTCCATGCTGTGAGGAAAAGACTATTAACCATCTATATTATCTATGTCCCTTATTATTTTAATTCCTTCTACATAGCCATCATTCATTTCCCTGTATTCTGGGGTGTAAAGATGCTGGTCTGGTCAACCTCATCCTGTACGTCAGGCCCTCTAGCCCTGACAATTTCCTCAAAAATATGTTCTGCACTCTTTCCAGTTTAACCAGATCTTTACTACAACAGGGTGACCAAAACTCTACACAATATTCCAACTGTGATGTCACCAATGACTTATACAACTGCAACCATTATACTCATTGACCTGACCGATGAAAGCCCTCATGTTATACACCTTTTCATGATCGTGTCTACTATGATTCTGGTTTTCACTCAACTATATTACACGATTCCATTTGATTTCTTCAACTTTTCCAGCTCTGATTAAAAATTTGAAGACCAATAAACATTTGGATGGAGCATTCATGCATTCTAATCAGTCTGTCCATGTTTAAGTTGATCTGTATGAAATTTCAACCCCAGGAAAATATTCATTCCACAGCCTTTAGTTTTAAAGGTATGGTAGTTGTCTGCCATGTCTGTTGATGACAGGAAACCTGTGCAGGAGAGTTTTTAGAGTGGAAAAGCCCTTGCACTGGGGCAGTGCCGTTCTCCTGACCTCTGAAGTTCAGGTCCAGCCGCATGAACAGGCATCACAAACTAACTTCTTTAAAAGAAGACCATTTGAGTTAAAGTCAAAGTTGAGTTTATTATCATACAAATGATTACATATATGCACAAGTGCATTGCAAAACTTACTTACAATTGTATCGCTAACATATAGCATAAAATAAAGCAGTCTTCAAATTAAGGAAGGAAAGAGCCCAATTAGACCAAAGAAAAAAAAACAATGTTAATTTTAGTCAAAATGATCAAAATGGTCATACATAGCTGAATAATTTTAGGGTTGTGCTGATTGATTTAAAAGCTGAATGGTCGAAGGGAAGTAGCTGTTCTTGAACTGATGGGACTTCAGGCTTTTGTACCTCCTGCTGTGAGAAGATGGCATGACCCAGATGGTCGAGATCTTTGGCTATGGATATTTCCTCTTTAGGGCAGCACTTCCTGGTGATGGGGAGGGATTAGTTTGATTGGGGAGAGCAGGAATGAGACAAGACTAGGTACAAAACCCTTGTGTTAAGTTGCTTTATATAAACCAATACATTGATTCTCAATTTAAACTCTTATCTTAATGATGACACAAACCTGATGACATTCTGAATATGAGGACCAATCTCCCAATAATAAAATAAGTTATTAATGAATGAAGTAAATCGAAGTTTTAAATCTGAACTAGATTTCCCAAAAGATTTAATCCCCATTAGCAAGAGCAATGGTTGCCCTGTATTTACATCAATTCAATCAGCAAGCAAACGAAAGAGTGCTAACACTGGTTCCTGCTGATGGATGTCCAGATAGACTAGGGGAGAAAAAACACAGACAAAAGAATTTGATGGATTTTTATAATTGGGTGCAAGTGCATTCACTACAGAGATTTAGAGTTAGTGTCATAACTATAACTTTTCAGGGCTGTTAAGTAGGCGTCCTTGGTGCCTTTTTCAATTCCATCACATCCTTTCTGTAACGTCGTAACCCGAGCCGTGAGCAGGGTGTGCGAGCTTTAGTGTGGAACTAATGGGCATGTGAGGGAGAATAGATTAAAAGTGAATTGAGTGAGTGAATAGGATAAAGCACACACTTTCGCTAAAGGAAGTGAATTTTGGAAACTGTACAAATAGTATTAATCTATGTATTATGAATGCTGTGTCACCAGGAGTATGCTGCACTGTTACTATTGTCTTCACCAGCATTTTAATATACCTCTTACACAGAGCCTGAAGAATTTTAAAGTTAGGATTGAACTTGAAGATTTGTTTATTCTTTGTATATTAATTACCAGTTGACTCAGTTAAAATGCTGCAAATTTTAGCTAGCATAATCTAATGCTGTTACAGATGTTCAGAATACTGAGAGAATCAGATCTTTCCTAATTATTCAGCATTATGTTTGGATTTGAAATTACAAGGGATAAATCCATGCACTCTGTAGTCTTTGCAAATGTTGGCTCTTCCCCAATCCTGCTAGTCTATAAAATGCCAAAGTTCCATTACATACATGGACCCTTTGTCCCACAATGTCCTCGCCAGAATTTTGGTCCATCTACATTAATCCCATTTGCCCACATTAGGACAGTATCCTCCATGCCTCGCCGATTCAAGTGCCTGTCTAAATTTCTCTTAAAAATCAGATATATTTTACAGTCAACACACACAAAATGCTGGTGAAACACAGCAGGTCAGGCAGCACTTCTCCCTATAGATGCTGCCTGGCCTGCTGTGGTCCACCAGCATTTTGTGTGTGTTGCTTGAATTTCCAGCATCTGCAGATTTCCTCATGCTTGCCTTTATATTTTACAGTCTTGTGTTTAGGTCTTATCATGCAACTCCCTCGCTTGTATAAATCAAACTGTGACAATTTTTTCTATAGTGTTTATTTTTGTGGACAGTTGATTGACTGAATCCCAATGTTTGCTTTGTGGTCATGAAATAATCCTCACTGTAAAGATTAACGGTCAGAAATAATTTGATTGCTGGATTGATTGGACAATGCAAGCAACTAGAGTATATTTGATCACTGATTTGTGAAGTTAAGGGGGAAAAGCCTCAGGATGTCAGAAAATGTGTTATGTGCTGAAGGAGGCCAAGGCTCAGCCCCGCGTTTAGAGTAGACCCACAATCTTCAGCTGGTTAGCTCAGATAAAAGGGATTTTCCAACAGAGAACTAATTGCACTATTGCAACTACTGAAGCAGAAGGGGGATTTGGTCTATGTGGAATCAAAAGGTGTCTTAGAGAGGATAAAATATAGCTGAGAGAATGGAAAACAAAATCCCAAGTTTGAATTTTGAACAAATGCCAAGTGACAGAGATCCAATCTATTAAAATGTAACTTGAGAATTCCTGCCAGGATTAATGAATTGTGTTGAATAGAGATGTGGAGGCAATATCCTGAATTTTTTTAAAATGCAGTTTAGAAATTGAAAATAGAAGTGTTTTGACTATATGGTCTATAAGTCTGAAAAATACTTCCCACAACTAGTAAAAAAGAAACTTTAAAATATCCATGGCACTGGTAATAATAATATAAAACATTTCAGTAGCGAATTTCCAAATAAGTCACAGTGCTAAGCAACCTAGACCTTTATTTTATGTTATTGGAAGATTCAGCAGAGAGCTTCTCACCCTCAAAAATTTGCATACATGGTGTTCAAAGCAGAGTCTGTTTAGCCTCACTATATCTCAATATTTACCTTCCACTTCTCCACAAGAACTGCAAGAAGCAGTAGGAGATCCAGATTATTAGCTACTTGTATACCCTCGTGGCCACTTTATTAGGTACAGGAGTATACCTAATAAAGTAACCACAGGAATTAAACCTGGTGTGGTCTTCTGCTGCTGTAGCCATCCACTTCAAGGTTCAAAATGTTGTGCTTTCAGTGATACTCTTCTCCATAGCTCTGTTGTAACGCATGGTTGTTTGAGTTACTATCAATTTTCTATCATCTTGAACCAGTCTGCACATTCTCCTCTGATCTCTCATTAACTGGAAGCTTACTGTTTTTGCACCATTCTCTGTAAACTTCAGAGACTGTTGAGCATGAAAATCCCAGGAGATATGCAGTTTCTGAGATATTCAAACCACCCAGTCAAAATTACTTGCGTCACATTGCTTCCTCATTCTGATGATTGGTCTGAACAACAACCGAACCTCTGGACCATGTCTGCATGCTTTTATGCACTGAGTTGCAGTCATATGATTGACTGAAGAGGTGTTTGCATTAATGAGCAGGTGTATCTAATAAGATGGCCACTGAGTGTAATCACCTGTATCAAATGTTAATATGGGTTTAGATATGTAGCTAATTCATCATTATTGTAAGAACATATTGTGTTTTGACTGTGCAGTTGAAAAATGAGAACTTTTATTTGTTACATACTTTCTGAGCCTGATGTCTGCTAATTCTTTTCAGATGGCTGTGTTACTGTAATGTCCCTCAGTTCTGTGATAGTCTTCCTCGGCATGAAACCACGCAGGTTTTTGGAAGAATATTGCTTCGCTCTGTTTTTACTGTAATGAGGCGGCAGTTATTGGAAAAATCCAGGCAAGAGAAAGATAAGCTACCTTTAGAGAAACAAACATTGATCCTAACACATTTTCCAAAGTAAGTACTTAAAGATCAGTTGGTGTAATTCTCTAAAACTTCAAATGTATTGGTTTACTTTTTTATCTGTTTGAATTAGAATGAATATTAAACATGTTTTCAGCAAATTATTCCACATTAATGATCCAGCTGAGAAACCTGTTAATACTAGTTTGTATCTAACTTGAAGGATAGCATTTGCAATACTGATTTAGATTTATAAAGCTGAAAATCGCTTCTACCTGCTACCCAGGGATTTAGAATACCTCAAAGCCTTCACAAACATTGGAATAGCTTTAAAAAGTAATCTTTGCTGTAACGTAGAGAAGGAAAATTAAATACTGTCCAGAAGTCCTAGATCTGTGAAGATTTAAAGAAGATTAAATCTGAAAGAAAGGTTAGATATGGAGTGGCGGCCTATGCTACTTTATGCTGTCCAAAGAAGCAATCTCAGCAGAATAACTCCATCAATTTGCCTTTAATAGGATCAGAAAAATGTACGTCTGCATGTAAGCGAACATACTTACTTAATCAGCATATTTGGTCAGTGGTTTAGGCAGCTTCCTCCAGTGGCAGATGAGTAGTTAGGCATTTGGGCGACACGGTAGCGTAGGGATTAGCATAAGGTTATTACAATGCCACCACAGTCCAGTTCACTTCCCGTCGCTGTCTGTAAGGTGTTTGTATGTTCTCCCTGTGACCGCATGGGTTTCCTCCGGGTGCTCTGCTTTCCTCCTACATTCCAAAGATGAATGGGGTAGTAGATGTGGTTGGGCAGCATGGGCTTATTGGGCTGGAGGAATCTGTTACTATGGATTATCTCTCAGTCAAATAAAATAGAAAAGTAAACTTCCTTACGGCATGTCACATGTCAGCCAAGAAGAGCAGCAAGCACATGTCCCTAAAGTTCCTCCATATAGAGTCAAAATAAAATCAACAAGTCTGAAATATTAGGAAGACGCTTTAGTACTAATTAATCTGAAGAGCAGCTCAACAAATCAGTGAGACTATTCTGCCCAAGCACAGATTCCCCATTTTGTATTCTTTTAATGCACTTGGAGATCAAGCAAAACAGATAACTTTTTGTTTATTCCTTGATCATATCAATTGGTCTTTCCCATGTCTCATCCTGTCTTTCGTGTTAGTGTTAATCAGATTGATTTTACAAAACTTTATGAAGTATTTGACAGTGGTTTTCAGAGACACTTCAGATTTACATAACAGAGGATCTTGCAAGCCTTCCTATCTTTCCCAGCACAATATGCTCCAAGGCGCATCTAAGCCCAAGGACAAATCATCACTTCTGGCTTCACCATTAATTCTTGGCTGTATTAGTTTTGCTAATTCCCAGTTCTCCTTATGTTTAAGTAGATGAAATAACGGTTCATACATAGGAAAATAATCTGATTGCCAAGGTAAAGATAAAGATGGCAGAGGTGATGGACATTTACACTGAGATGCCAGTGCTGTACATATGGAAACCAACTCTGTTTGCTGATGATGTTTCAAGGGGTAGGTTGTAACTTAAGGCAAAGGAGGAGAACTAAGCACACATTCTTGAAAGATTCTGGAGCTTTTACGGTTAGGGACGTAATCACCAATCGCACTGTGGTCATGATTGGATAGGTAAGGTTGGAAACACTTGTGAGAATGCCAACCGACCAGGGTGATCGAGGAGAGTGTTGGAGGAAGATAAACCTGTTCCTGGGATTTGTGACGGGGTAAATATATGAAATGTCATGTGATGCTCTCTAGGAAACCTGGTCCCTGCATATTTTGTTGCTGTAGGAATGAGCTTAACATCATATTGACTGATATTATATTTCAGTTTATATTTGTACTTTATGAAGTCAGCCACTTCCTCAACATTCACACAGCAAAAAAGTTCCATATGTAGATCAAGTTTATTATACACTTCTGTACAGGATGGAAAGGCCAGGTTAATGTCTGGGTTAAGTAGTACATTGAACCCTTCCTTTAATGCTATGTTACAGGCCAGTGAGTGTAGGAGGTACTGGCTGTATTGATTTGAGACTGTTTGGCTATATTCATTTGAAAATTATTTAAAATACAGAAGCGTGCTACAGGATTCTAAATCACCACTGCATTGAACAAGTAGACACCATTTAAGTTTGTATGGAAGCCTAGCTCAATAACATAAATGGGATTCAAATAATCCCACCAGAATATTGCACTTGAATCCCAGGGGGACCAATACCCTGGTGGGGAGGTTTGCTAAGGCTATTAGGGAGAGTTTAAACTAGGATTGCTGGGGGGTGGGAACCGAATTGAAGAGACGGAGGAAGAGGCAATTGGATCACAAATAGTGAAAGCTTGGAGACAGGGCGAGAGAGAGGATAGGCAGGTGATTCAGAAGGCACGCGCTCAGACCAATGGTTTGAGATGTGTCTATTTTAATGCAGTGAGTATTATGAATAAAGCGGATGAGTTTAGAGTGTGGACCAGTACTTGGAGCTATGATGCTGTGGCCATTCCAGACACTTGGATGGTGCAGGGGCAGGAATGGTTACTTCGAATGCCAGGCTTTAAATGGTTCAGAAAGGAGAGGGAGGGAGACAAAAGAGGTGGGGGTGTGGCACTGTTGATCAGAGATAGTGTCACGGCTGCAGAAAAGGAGGAAGTCATGGAGTGATTGTCTACAGAGTCTCTGTGAGTGGAAGTTAGGAACAGGAAGGGGTCAATAACACTATTGGGTGATTTTTATAGACCACCTAATAGTAACAGGGACATCGAGGAGCTGATAGGGAGACAGATTCTGGTAAATTGGAATAATAACAGGGTTGTCATGGTGGGAGATTTTAATTTTCCAAGTATCAATTAGTGTCTCCAATGTGAGTGGTTTAGATGGGGTGGAGTTTGTTAGTTGTGTTCAGGAAGGTTTCTTGACACAATATGTAGATAAACCTACAAGAAGAGAGGCTGTACTTGATCTGGTATTGAGAAACAAACCTGGTCAGGTGTCAGGTCTCTCAGTGGGAGAGCATTTTGGAGATAGTGATCACAATTCTAACTCTGTTACCATAGCATTGGAGACGGATAGGAACAGACGTTAGGAAAACGTTTAATTGGAGTAAGGGGAAATATGAGGCTATCAGGCAGGAACTTGGAAGCATAAATTGTGAACAGATGTTCTCAGGGAAATGTACGGAAAAAATGTGGCAAATGTTCAGGGGATATTGACGTGGAGTTCTGCATAGGTACGTTCCAATGAAACGGAAAGGATGGTAGGGTACAGGAACCATAGTGTAGAAAGGCTGTTGTAGATCTAGTCAAGAAGAAAAGAAAAGCTTACAAAAGGTTTAAAAAAACTAGGTAATGATAGAGATCTAGAAGATTATAAGGCTAGTAGGAAGGAGCTCAATAATGAAATTAGGAGAGGCAGAAGGGGCCATGAGAAGACTTTGGTGGACAGGATTAAAGAAAACCCCAAGGTATTCTACAAGAGGATAAGATGTGAGAGAGTAGGATCAATCAAGTGTGACAGTGGAAAAGTGTGTATGGAACCAGAGGAGATAGCAGAGGTACTTAATGAATACTTCGCTTCAGTATTCACTATGGAAAAGGATCTTGGCAATTTTAGGGATGATTTACAGTGGACTGTAAAGCTTGAGCATATAGATAGTAAGAAACAGGATGCGCTGGAGTTTTTGGAAAGAATCAAGTTGGATAAGTCACTGGGACTGGACAAGATGTACCCCAGGCCACTGTGGGATGCAAGGGAGGAGATTGTTGAGCCTCTGGCGATGATCTTTGCATCATCAATGGGGATGGGAGAGGTTCTGGATGATTGGAAGGTTGCAGAAATTGTTCCCTTATTCAAGAAAGTGAGAAGAGATAGCCCAGGAAATTATAGACCAGTGAGTTTTACCTCATTGGTTGATGTTGATGGAGAAGATCCAGAGAGACAGGATTTATGAACATTTGGAGAGGCATGATATGATTAGGAATAGTCAGCATGGCTTTGTCAAAGGCCTTAAGAGCCTGAGTATGTGACTAAACACAATGATGAAGGAAGGGCAGTAGATGTAGTGTATTTGGATTTCAGCAAAGCATTTGACAAGGTACCCCATCCAAAGCTTATTGAGAAAGTAAAGAGGCATGGGATCCAAGGGGACATTGCTTTGTGGATCCAGAATGTTCCCACAGAAGGCAAAGAGTGTTTGTGGCCAGGTCATGTTCTGCATGGAGGATAGTGACTAGTGGTGTGCCACAGGGATCTGATCTGGGACCCTTAGTCTTTGTGATTTTTATAAAAGACCTGGATGAGGAAGTGGAGGGATGGGTTAGTAAATTTGCTGATGACACAAAATTTGGGGGTGTTGTGGATAGTGTGGAGGGCTGTCAGAGGTTACAGCGGGACATTGATAGGATACAAAACTGGGCTGAGAAGTGGCAGATGGAGTTCAACCCAGATAAGTGTGAAGTAGTTCATTTTGTTAGGTCAAATATAATTGCAGGATATAGTGTATAAAATAGAGGATCAGAGAGATCTTGAGGTCTGTGTCCATCGGACACTCAAAGCTGCTGCACAGGTTGACTCTGTGGTTAAGGCATACGGTGCATTGGCCTTCATCAATCATGGAATTGAGTTACTTACTTTATTGTCACCAAACAATTGATACTTGAGCCAACAATCATCAGAGCGATATTTGGATATATGTGCTCCCTGGAGTACAACTCGAAGTAAATATAAGAAAAATTTAAATTATAAATCATAATTAGAAAATAAAAAAGGGAAAGTAAGGTAGTGCAAGTCAGGTCCGGATATTTGGAAGGTACGGCCCAGATCCGGGTCAGGATCTGTTCAGCAGTCTTATCACAGTTGGAAAGAAGTTGTTCCCAAATCTGGCCGTACGAATCTTCAATCTTCGAGTCTAGGAGCTGAGAGGAAATTTTGCAGCTTTATAGGACTCTGGTCAGACCCCACTTGGAGTACTGTGCTCAGTTCTGGTTGCCTCACTACAGGAAGGATGTAGAAACCATAGAAAGGGTGCAGAGGAGATTTCCAAGGACGTTGCCTGGATTGGGGAGCATGCCTTATTAGAATAGGTTGGGTGAACTCAGCCTTTTCTCCTTGGACCTGATAGAGATGATGAGAGGCGTTGATCATGTGGATAGTCAGAGGCTTTTTCCCAGGGCTGAAGTGGCTCACACAAAAGGGCATAGTTTTAAGGTGCTTGGAAGTAGGTACAGAGGAGATGTCAGGGGTAAGTTTTTTACGCAGGGAGTCGTGAGTGCATGGAATGGGCTGCCAATGACGGTGGTGGAGGTGAATATGATAGGGTCTTTCAAGAGACTCCTGGATAGGTACATGGAGCTTAGAAAAATAGAGGGCTATGGGTAACCCTAGGTAATTTCTAAGATAAGGACACATTCGACACAGCTTTGTGGACCGAAGGGCCTGTATCGTGCTGTAGGTTTTCTATGTTCTAACATTGTTAAAGAGTTACTTCATTGTTATGATTTTTTGATAAACTTGGTAAACTATCTTGTATACATTCTAGATGCAGTGCTTTAACTTACAGTCATAGAATTGTCTGTATATTTGGAGAGGCCAAAGCCAGCTCCTACAGAGTAGTCATTGTTGATGGAAACCTTAACCCAAGTTAATATAAAGTTTGGGTTTTCTATCAAAACTAAGCACTTATTGAAATAATAGCTGAGTAATTCCCAGATCCTAATAACTTTAAAGTTGTTAGTTTCCCATGTTAATGTTGAAGCCAACTAATCCCAAAACATTGATTTTCATGTGTCATAATTTCCTTGATGGTAATTTGATATATGACTAATGTCCAGAATCCTGAAGACCCCTTCTATTTCAACACCAATAAAGTAGAGTATATTTCTTTCATATTCATCAAAAAGCAGCCTGTATCTGTGGAGTGACTGGTAGTCTGTTAACCGTCCCTTTCACAGGAGAGCATGATAGAAAGGGTCAGATTAGAGAAAGTATAGACATTGGTTGTATATTGTTAAATGAGAATGACTTTACTGATGAGTATTAACATTAAGAACTTCGTTAGACTTCACTTGGAGTACTGTGTTCAGTTCTGGGTGCCTCATTACAGGAAGGATGTGGATACTGTAGAGAGAGTGCAGAGGAGATTGAAAGGCATGCCTTATGAGAATAAGTTTGAGTGAATTTGGCCTTTTCTTCTTGGAGCGATAGGTGATGAGAGGTGACCTGATAGAGTTGTTTTGATGAGAGGCATTGATCATGTGGATAGCCAGAGGCTTTTTCCCAGGGCTGAAATGGCTAACACAAGGAGGCATAGTTTTAAGGTGCTTGGAAGTAGGTACAAGGGGGATGTCAGAGGTAAGTTTCTCACACAGAGAGTGGTGGGTGCGTGGAATGCACTGCCAGTGACAGTGGTAGAGGTAGATACAATAGGGTCTTTTAAGAGACTGTTAGATAGGTACATGGAGCTTAGAAAAATAAACGGCTATGTGGTAGGATAATTGCAGTCTCTAGAGTAGGTTACATGGTTGGCACAACATTGTGGGTTGAAGGGTGTGTAATGTGCTGTAGATTTCTATGTTCTGTTTTACACCAAAGAAAATACCTCTGCACTTTTGTTATATCATAGATTCCTTTCCATGTTGGAGGAAGAAGTATATAGCCACAACTCTCCCATATGGGATTTAGACTTCACTGCGTCATCCGGTAACATCCAAATAGGGATGCAAGCAGGTAACTAATGGTCAGCAGTTTTTGAATACTCACTCAGAAGTCAGAACACGAGAAAATACTTCCTGAAAGAGAAAGTGCAACTTGTTTCTGAAGTGTATTGGGCTCTTTAGCTTGCGAGCATCTAGTTGCTTTGGGATCATAGAGCAGTAGAACACAGGAACAAGATTTTTAGTCCATGATGACTTTGCCAGCCATGATGCCAATTTAAATTAATCGCATCAGCCTGTCACAGCCTATGTTCTTCCATTTCCTCCTTGTGAAAATCATGTGCTTGTCTAACCACCTCCTAAAAATTACTATCCCTTCTGGTTCCGCCACCTCCTGAACAGCACCTTCCAGGCGCCTACCTCTCATTGTGTCAAAGTCAAATTTATTGTACATACATGCAGATGTGCAATGTAAACCTAATTGCAGCAGCTTATTATAGATTATTATGTTAAAAAAAATCTTGTCTTGTAAATCTCCGTGAAACGTTTCCTCTCTTGCATTAAGCCTACCTCCTGTAGTATTTAATGTTTTCACCCAGGAAAATAGACTGATTATCCACCCTGTCTATGGCTGTCGTAATTTTATACACTTATATTGTCAGTCTCTGACATTCCAGAGAAAAGTGACCAGAGCTGAATACGTACTCCAGATGAGGCCTAATGAAAGATTTATATACGATCCCTGAAAGATATTCAGCCCCCCACAAATATTTTCACATTTTACCATCACATTATATTAAAGTAGGATTTTTGTGCTAATTAACAAAACCTTGTACATCATGTCAAATCAAAGAAAAATTCCAAAACCTGTCTATCAATTTTCTCAGAATTAAAAACCAAAATTGTGAGGCTGAAAAAGTATTCATCCCCTTTGAAATTACTATGCTAATATCCGTCACCCAATTTGTGGAAAATTGGAAGATCACCTGTTATCAATATCTCGAAAGAATAAATACCCCCTTACAGAATAAGGTCCAACGGTATGGTAGATTTTCAACAGAACAAACCAAAATGAAGATAAGAGAGCATTCAAAGCAAGGGAGGGGAGTGATAATAGAGAAGCACAAATCTGGAGAAGGGTACAAGGCCATCTCAAAGGCACTGAATGTACTTTGGAGCTCAGTGCAGTCCATCATGAAAAAGTGGAAAAATATGAAACCACAGCCACACTGCCTAAGTTAAGCCGCCGCTCTGAACCTAGTCACCGGAGAAGAATGGCACACGTACAAGAGGCGACTGTGACACCAACAGTCATTCTGAGTGAGCTGCAGATGTCAGTGGCTGCAACTGGAGGTGATGTTCTTGGCTCCACGATCTCTAAAGCCTTGCACAAAAAGGGTATTTATGGAAGAGTGGCAAGAAAGAAGCTCTGACTTTAAAAGAAAAGGCATATCCTTACCCATAACCACTTTGAAAAGCACCACGCAGAAGATACTGTAAAGATGTGGAAGAAGGTCTTCTGGCCTCGATATTTAATGGTACATCTGGCATAAATCTAATACTGCACATTAGCCAGCTAACAATGTCCCTATTGTAAAGTATTGTGATGGCCTTGAGTGGCCAGTTTTTGTCAGTTTTTGAATTTTTAGTTATACAATTTTCTCTGTTATTTGAACTCTACTGTGAAGAAAGGAGAATGTGATTCACAAATAAATATTCTCAGTTAAATTGATCAAAATCCCTGGTTGTAATACTCATGTGAACAAAGGATTGGGGGCTGAATACTTTTTCAAGGCACTGTAGCTGCAAAATGACTTGCCAGCTATTATACTGAATCTCCCAAACAATGAAGGCAAGAATGCTTGATGCCCAGTTTGCTATCCAGCTACTTCCTTTATGACAAATAGGGTAAGTTGTACAGATTTGTGAGCCTGTCGTCACACTATTATTTAGTTATTTTTCATGTATTTGAACTTTAGCTCCCACCAAGCAATTTGGGTATGAATCCAGCCCAATTTCTGGCAGTACTGATCAAACCAACTCTGGAAGCTTGAGTCCTATCTGGAGGAAGAAAGTGACTTCTGGCTCTGAACAAATATTGGGTAAGACAATTGGTAAAACCTAACAGTAGAGATGTTCTTGCTGAAGCCTGGCCAAAGCTCAAAATTACAAAACCTATTGTGTATTTCTGAAAGGAGGCTTCAGTATTTTGTACATATCACCATGGAGCATCTTCTGAACAGTTTGTGTTCAGATTGGTGAGAGTTTACCAGTAAAGATTATTAAACCAATAATTCATTGGTTCCTAGATAACTCATGAAATCCATCTTCTTGAATAAAAAACAGGTAGTATATTCCCTGGTAATATTTGAGTAGGTTTTTGACACCAGTACCATTAATCCAAAATGATGGACTATTTTCATGCCTTGTATATTGGGAGAGTAATATAAGTTTTTATTTCTGTGTTGCAAGTATAGCTATAGTTTGACATTATATTACTGTTATTTGCTTAGAAAAACCTTTAAAAGTTTATCATTAAGTTCAAAAAACTGATTTCTGACCAAATTTATTATTTCATCAGGAGAGAAAAGAAAACCGACAGAATCTTTGAATATGGATGATGCTAAGAGACAAAGAGTCTTGGGAGATATCCCTATGGAACTGGTGAATGAAGTAATGTCAACCATCACAGATCCTGCTACTATGTTGGGTCCAGAGGTAAGTGCATCACATCCTATATGTACAGGCAGTCCCCGGGTTACATACGAATTCCGTTCCTGAGTCCGTCTTTAAGTCAGATTTGCACGTAAGTCGGAACAAGTACATCCAGTATTATTTAGCGTCAGTTTGACTTAGAATATAGTATATATTTTACCTCTCTATGCATATAAAACACTTAAGAAATGTATGTATTCTAATAATTAAACCACTGCGTTGCTTAGTAATAATTGTAGCTTTCATCGGGGCAGGGCCTTTCACATGCTCCATTACTCTCACTTTATCCGTTATCCTTTAAAATTGTTCCGATCTTTGACCAACTGTAGCCTAGCACTTTTCCAATGACCGATGGCGTTTCACCTCTTTCCAAGCACTTTATTATTTCCACTTTATTTTCAACTGCGATCGCTTCCCGTCAAAGGAGCAGAAACACTGCAGGCGGTGGGTCCTGAGCTGCGCCGGCTCCCGAGATCCGCTGGGTCCTAAGGAACACCATACTGAATTCCCCGGATCCTAAACTCCACTGCACTGTGACAGGCTAAATGGGACAAGTGGGGGATGTGCTGGGTTTGGGTATTTGATCCTCCACAATATTCCGCGTGGGAATTTAAACTGGAGGTGGCCGTGTTTTTTTTTACGAAGTCGAGTTGCGAGCTTGACATCAACCGGGCACAGATGGTACAGGGGTCACTGGATCAATATCAACTCGGCACAGGAGCGGTCTTTCACTAGATCGAACTCGGGAAACTCTGTTCTCGAGCCCTTCGCTGATCTCACTGCGCCACCAGCCAACCAGAACGGGGGCGCGGGATCAAGGTGAATCTTACTAAGAAAAATTTAAGCCAAATACAAAGTTAAGTACTCAACACAGTATCACAGCAACAACTTAAAATGGTGGATGGCATCACGATCTGACTTAAAATGGCGGACGGTGTTCTCCTTCCTCGGTTCGTAAGTACGAATTGTCCATAAGTTGGACGTTCATAACTCGGGGACTGCCTGTATTGAATTCTTGTTGGAAGCTAATGTGGCCTGCAGTTCACCTTTGTTACTCAGTATTTTTTTTCTCAGTCTGTTTATTTAAGAAGTTTAATCCATTTTCTGTTAAACTTCTGTTGGTCTTTATAAATGGCTAACTTAATAAAAACATTTTTTAAAAAAGGAATCATATTCACAAGTTGTAAAATGGGCAGAGAAATGGCAGAAGGAACTTAATCCTGAAAAAATATGGAATGCTGATATTGCGAAGTCCTATGTAAACAAGGAATGGTAGGATCATAGAGTGTACTGTGGAACAGAAAGTCATTAGATTGCATGTCCAAGGACTCCTGAAGGCAGCAGTACAGATAAGTAAGTGAAGAAGATATTTGCCTCATGTACAACACACTGGAGGAACTCAGCAGGTCGGGCAGCATCCGTGGAAACGAGCAGTCAACGTTTTAGACCGAGACCCTTCGTCAGGATATTTGACCTCTAGCTAGGGAATAGTATAAAAGAGTCCCAGATGGTAAGAAATATTTCCCTTGGTAGAGGTAGAATGTTACTGTGATGTATAGGACACATAAGATATTTGAGGAGAATTCTTTCACCTCAAGGAAAAGTTGGATAAAATTTGGAATGTACTGCCAGAGTGGGTGCTGGAGGTAGCTACAGTTACAGAATTTGAATACTTGAAACACCACAGCATAGAAATTAGGTGCCAGGATATGGGATTGGTATAGATAGGTACTTGATGCTGGGATAGATGTAGAGGGCTAAAGCTGTTAAGTCCTAACAATGTATTGGTTCTCTTATCTAACCCTTCAAAATTGTTGCTACCTAGGATTTGATTAATAAGTAAAATTTCTTTACAAAAGTCTTCAACAATATTATCCAGAAAACTTCATCAGTATGAAGACAACGTCCAGTTCCATCTTGCTCCCATTTCCTTGATGACTGCTCTACTTCAAAATTGTTGGACTGGTTATCTAATATCCAATGCTGGAAGGGCAGAATTTTCCTCCAGATAAATTGTCTTTGGTCCCCACTCGTATTCCCTATCCCTGAAAGCTGACTACTACTTTTCACTGAGCCTGACTACCTAGACTCTCAATGTCTTGATTTATTGTTGTTTCATTGTAGCTTAAGCATTGTAAATTGAAAACATTAAGGTAGGTATCATTTCAACTTTTTTCCACGTAATTTAAAACAACAAATTGTAGCTTATTAGATTTTGAGTTTCAAGTGGTCTATGTACACAATCCAAAATATAATTCCTAATTTAGTTATGACTTCCACTTTGTTCAATATATGTTGTAGCCAAATGATGCTTTATTTTACTGCATCAAAAGTGGAGTTTTATTAAACCTGAATTTGTTCAAAGCCAACAAAATGTAATGGGAAACCGACATCTGTTCTGTATTTCAAGACGAGTTTACTATCAGCACACGCTGCCAGAGATGAGGCGGCAAGGCTTGAAGAAAGAAGGGGTGTAATCGAATTCCACGTTGTAGGAAACTCACTGACCCAAAAGCCAAACAAAAAAATGATGATGTGGCTCGTTGGCCTACAGAATGTTTTTTCCCATCAGTTACCAAGGATGCCCAAGGAATACATCACCCGCCTTGTCTTTGACCCGTGAGTGCAGTTTTTGTTTTGCCTAGCTTGTAGCATTATTAATGTGTGAATACATGGGCTATTAATACTTCAGTGCATGGAGGTGACTCTGCTAGTTTAGAGCATGGCAGCAGGGTCTGTGATACCCAAAGCCTTGCATGTGTTAAAACTGGCAGTTCCCAGCTGTGCACTTCACAATCACATCATATCTTTAGCTTTTCCTTTGCCTCTACTCATGATAGTACAGTGAGGAGATTGGTGAGGAAAACATTGCAGGAGGCGTAGTATGTAAGACTTTGGATGGAATAAGACTGAAAGGTGAATGAAAGGTTGTGGCAAGGGGAAGATGTTCAGAGGATGGGCAAGTGATTGGTAATGATTGAAGAAGAGTTGCAGGGTTAAGAGATGAGCAGAAAAGACCAGATAGTTTGGAAAGAAGATTTGTGAGTGAGGGTGCAGAAGATTAAAAGGCCCTGGAATGGGGATAGGAGTGGGTTAAGTGGGATGATTAGAGAAACAGGAAAGGAGATCGGGGTGGACTGGGGCATACTGGAGAAAGGTGAGCGTTGCAGGGCAGCAACAGGGAATGGAGACTTCGCTCCGCGGTTCTTTACTCTTTAGCAGAGAATTTCTCTTAAAGGAAGATAGATGGATGTATCCTTGGGATGTCTTTACTACAGGGTCATTGGCCACCATCCAGGCGAGGATGCACATTGGTATGTAACAAATGGTGCTGCTGCTACACAACTCCATGTTCATAGTGGTCTTGGTGTGGAGTTTGCATGGGCTGCATGACCACATGGGTTTTCCCTGGGTAGTTTGGATTTCTCACAACGCCTAAGGACTTGCTAATTGGCCATAGTGAAGGTGAGTGGTAATGAATCAGTGAGTAGCTAGAGGATGTGAGGGGAAAAGTCAGAGAGAGACAGGTGGGAGAATGAGGCTGATGGGAATTTGATGGACTGAATGATCTCCCTCTGTGTTGTAAGGAAATGTGAATGCTTTTGGAGCAGGACTGAACAGTGCACATCCTGTAGTCTTCATTTCTATGTGGTTCATATGCACAGGTAAGATCCTGGTATTCATACAAGTGCTGTGTGCGCACAAGGGATACAATTATGTTTAACAATTCTGTTGCATGATGCTTAAAATCTTGTGCAGTGCAACGTACTAAAAATTAAATTTTGCAGGGATGAATTGAGACTTAACCAAAAAAAAAACTACTGGTTGTAATATTTGCAAGACATGGTTCAACTTAGTACTGAGCAAAGAGAGATGGACACTTTTGAACTGGCGCATATTTCAGTTTTTGAATTCTTACTTTTTCATGCTTTAAAAATTTCCCTGTTTTTTGGGCTCTACTGTGAAAAAAGACCATGTGATTCACAAATAAGAATTCTTAGTTAAATTGATCAAAATCTTGGTTATAATACTCATTTATGCGAACAAAGGGTTGGGCATGATTACTTTTACAAGGCACTGTATATACATTCAATGTATGGCCATAAAGCGATACGAGGCACAGCAGTGCCTGGACATAAGGTGACTGACAGGAAATAATAAAGTAGTGGTGGTGAGGGGGTGTGTTGGGGTGTGTTGGTGGAGGTATTGATCACCCTTACTGTTTGGGGGGGGAAAACATTTTGGAGCCTGGTGGTTCTGGAGTGTAAACATGTAATCTGATGAGTGGGTCGAACAGCCCTTGAGTGGGGTGGGTGGGATCCTTCATTTTTATTTATATATATATCCTTGATGGCCAGTAATCTGGTGCTGGCATGCATTAGGCAATTTTAACTACCAGTTGTGGAGCCTTCCAGTTTCCGTACCATTCAGTGATGCGGCATGTGAGGGTGTTCTCTACTGAGCATCAGTACAAAGTCATGAGCTCTTTATAGGCTCCTCAGAAAGTAGAGGCGTATTGACCTTTCGATTGTATAGGATGTATTAGTATATATTCATGTCATCAAATGAAACTAATCACGTGAAATGTGTTCACCATCATCTACTTTAAAGGCCGATTCTGTTTTGTTGTTATGAAGATAATTTCCAGCTTGGTTTGTGGAAACAGACAATACCTCAGGATGACAGAACACAAACTGCCAGTGTGAGACTGGTTGCAAGTTACAGCTCAAAGTTAACAGTTTTGCATCCCAAGATCAATTTATTGTAAAATTAATTTACTTGTGACCACCTTTTAAGGTGTATCCCTGGAGTTGACGCTTTTTTGCTCAACATTCAGAAATAAATAGCAGAGCAGAGGAAACATCTCTTACAGCTTGATCACTGACTGAAAAGAGTATTGCTGCAAAAAGATTGATTGATCATAGTTGAATTTTGATGCCACTCTTATTTGATTATATTGTTGTAGCAAACACAAGACCCTTGCTTTGATCAAGGATGGTCGTGTCATTGGCGGTATCTGTTTCCGGATGTTTGCAACACAAGATTTCACAGAGATTGTGTTTTGTGCGGTGACTTCTAATGAACAAGTCAAGGTATGTGTGAAATTTAAAAATGACTTTTTCTTTTATCAGTGTGAAATAGAATAAATGTTCTCTAATGCTAATGATAGATATTTTATGCTGACCATGGAGCTGGGATCATTTAATTCACATTCTGTTTGATCAATGCCCATCGCAGCAGAAACAAATGCCAATTGACTCATTGAGCCCATGCCAACTTCCTCCAGACAATCCAGTTTTAAATTGAAAGAGAATGGCCACTAATTTGCATGTATCAAAACTAATTGCCACTGTGTTGGCTACTAATTTAGAGAAATAACTTCATGATACAATGAGTAGTCATGGTCCTAACACGTAACCTTGCACATACCCCAGTGGTCAACTGCTGACAATTAGGATACCAGTTGATTTACCTCCTCTGCTTCCAATCAGATTAATAATTTGTCTTCACCCAGTGGGTGAAATTTCCAAAAGGAATCACTGGATTAATATTTGGAAGCAAGATCTGCCCCCATCGCTGCCCTTACTCACTCCCGTGCAAGACAAGAAGTGGTGAGACTCGCTCAGTACTTCATGCCCTCCAAAGTGTGATCAGATAATTTTGCAGAGAATGGAAAATGAACTTCTGAATGGTTAGGTCAGAAGCTGACTGAGAAACTAAGCAACCAGCAGTGCTAAAGAGAGGTGCAGGCTAGTGTAATTGTGCGACATTAAATTAATGAGCCACATTCTTTACCTCGTTATGCCATCTTTAAAAATAAGTTGTGAAATATATAATAGTGTGTAAGTTATGTTTCAGTACACAGGTAGTACAATGGCACTGTAAATTACTATTTTGCAAAAGAAGGACGTAATTTTGCTCTTTAGCAAATGCTCAAATGTTTATTCTGCAGGGTTATGGAACTCATCTAATGAATCACCTCAAGGAATATCACATAAAACATAACATTCTAAACTTCCTTACTTATGCAGATGAATATGCAATCGGCTATTTTAAAAAACAGGTAGGTACTTTCATGATTTTTATATTCTCGGGGGATCTCAGTACAGTATTGTATATCTTGCAATATGCATTTTATGCATATATGATTATTCATGAAAAATCCATGTTTCAATAGGAGTTATTAATTGTCTCATTTCTGTGCAATGTTACTCCAGTTTGCCATTTTTAAAGTATTTATTTTTGCAGTATCATTAATTAAAATTACAATTACTTATCAATGTCTCATAAACTATTAAGTGACAGTTTCACAGCAAACTTAATAAAACTGTGCCACTGTGGTGAACTTAACATCTGTCTCTTGCTCGGATTCTTTCTAGGGTCTTAAACTGAAAAGCAAGTGGGATCCTCATAATTGCATGTGGAGTTATTACTATTTGGCCAGGAAAGCAGACATGCTATCTCCACATCCTTTGAAATATTGTTGGCAGCGAATCCTTCCTGTAGCCCCCTCAACTCCCCATCTCATTCTTCATTCACCTGCTGCACTTGCCAAATGGCTGCTTGAGATTTATGCCACAGAATATTGTGGCAGCATGGAAGTACCAAATCGGAATGAAATTCCCCAGGAATATCTAGCCAGTCTAGAGCTTGGTAATATGGCCCTACTGTCAAAATGGCTTAGGCTTTCCATTGACAACAAGATTTGGTGTTCTGCCTTTGGCCCATTCATTCCTTGCCAGTTCAATGTCTTAAATATTTACCTTTCAGAGATAACATATTTCACTTCCAGGTAGCTTTTTCTATGAACGGAAACTACAATTATTGCCATTTAAGTGCCTTTTAGATAATCTTGGAGAATGCCACAATGTGCTTTACAGAAGCATTTTGAACCAAGGACTGAAACTGAACTGGAAAACTGTCAGTGAAGATCTTCCATCAGATGACCATTAGGTTAGCCAAAGAGAGGTGCCTCTTGGGAAGTGACTTAGAAGAAGAGGTGACCTCTAGGAAGTGAAAGGACATTGGCCTTGGCAGTTTTTTTAAAGGTGGAACAAATAAAACTAGGGCAGATTGTAAGACCAGCATTGTAGTATCAAAATATTTTGGTGGTTTATGGGTAGGAGATGTTAGAGAGGGAAATGAAAACAAGAAAGAGAACTCTGCAGAAGAGATGTTGCTGAATTATGACTGGTGAAGATCATAGTGTAAATGGGGACACCAGAATTTTGGTTGACCTCAAGATTGTAGAGATTAGAACAAGTAATACTTTATAAATTTGAGGTCATATAAAACCCTGGTTGTCCTACCTTACACTGTCCAATTCGTCTGTAAAGTAACATGGAAGTGTAATCCAAAATTCACCTTGGAACCAAGTATGACATGGAAGTTGCAAACTTTGCATTTCAAGACAAACATTTGCCAGAGAGAGGAATAGAACTGGTGTTCGGGGTGGAATAGAGTTTGTGATAGGCACTAAAGGCAACAGCATTTGTCTTCCAAAACTGAGCAAAATTTCTGCTTGTCAAGTCAAGCAAATAGTCAGGCATCTTATGAATCAGAGAGTGGGGGAGATGAAAGAGAGTGGGAAAGGAGGAGTACAATTAGGTCAGCTAGGCCTTTAAGCCTGCTCTGCCATTCAGTACAATTATGATTGGTCCCATCACCATTTTGTCGCCCTCTTCCCATACCCTCTGATGTCTTCTGTCTATCAGAAGCTTTCTTCCTCTTTCTTAAATATTTTCAGAAATTTGGCCTCCTCGGTTTCCTGTGATAGAGAATTCCCTAGGTTTACCACCCTATTGCTGTGTAAAGAAATTTCTCCTCTCTGTCTTAACTGGCTCACCTAGTATCCTGAGGCTGTGACCTTCTGTTCCAAAACCTGAGGCAGAAAGGACATCCTCCCCACGTCCAGCCAGTCTCACCTTGTCAGAGTTCTGCATCAATATGATCCTCCCTCACTCTTCTGAACATAGGACTGGCCGACCCCTTCCCTCCTCACACAACAGTCCTGCATTCCAAGAATGAGTCTGCTGAACTTCCGCTGCCATCCCTCAATTGCAAGTATATCCTTTCTTAGGTAAGGAGACCAATCAGACACTCATCACTCCTAGTGTACTCTCACCAGTATTCTGTATAATTATAATTAGATATCCTTGCCGCTGTACTCAACACCTTTTGCAGTGAAGACCTTCGTAACTGCTTGCTGCATCTGCATGTTTGCTTCCGGTGACTGAGGTACAAGAATGGCCAGGTTCCGATCCAATCTGTTACCATTTAATGAATGCTGTGCCTTTCCTACTGAGTTAGAGAAACCTCACATTTATCCACATTATATTCCACCTGCCATATATTTGCCTACTCATTCACCATGTCTAAATCACTTTGAAGTTTTTTTGCGTCCTCCTCACAGCTCAAAGTAAAATTTATTATCAGAGTACATACATGTCACCACATACAACCCTGAGAGTCTCTCTCTGCGGGCATACTCAGCAAACCTATAGAACAGTAACTTTAAACAGGATCAATGAACAACAAACTGTGCACGTGAAAGTATAAATAAATAGCAATAAATAACGATTATGAATGAAAGAGCATGAAATAACAAGAAGAAGAATCCTTAAAGTGAGACCATTGGTTGCAGGAACACCAGAAATAGAATGAGCGTAGTAAAATCCCAAACAAGAGAAAATCTGCAGAGGCTGGAAATCCAAGCAGCATGCACAAAATGCTGGAGGAACTCAGCAGACCAGGCAGCATCTATGGAAAAGAGTAAAGAGTCAACATTTTGGGTCAAGACCATCCATCAGGACGTTTCCGATAAAGGGTCTCAGCCCGAATGTCAACTCTACTCTTTTCCATAGATGCTGCCTGGCCTGCTGAGTTCTAGCATTTTGTGTGTGTTGCATGAGTGTAGTTGTCCCCTTTTGTTCAAGAGCCTGATGGTTGAGGGGTAGTAACTACTCTCGAACCTAGTGGTGTGGGTCCTGAGGTACTTGTACCTTCTACCTGGTGGCAGCAGCAAAAAAAAGAGTGTGACCTGGGTGGTGAGGATCTTTGCTTTTCTCTGGCAACATTTTATGTAGATGTGCTCAAAGTTGGGAGGCTTTACCCATGATGTACCGGGCCAAATCCACTACCTTTTGTAGGATTTTCCGCTCAAAGGCACTGATGTTCCCAATCCAGGTCATAATGCAACCAGTCAGCACACTTTCCACCACACATCTATAGAAATTTGCCAAGGGTTTTGATGACTTGCAGAATCTTCGCAGACTCCTGAGGAAGTAGAGGTGCTGTTGTGCTTTCTTTGCAATTATGTTTATATGATGGGTCCAAGACAGGTCCTCTGAGATGGTGGCATCCAGGAATTTAAAGTTAGAATCAGAATCAGGTTTATTATCACCAGCATGAGACGTGAAATTTGTTATCTTAGCAGCAGCAGTTTAATGCAATACATAATCTAACAGAGAGAAAAAAATAATAATAATAATGAAAAATAAGTAAATCAGTTACGGTATATGTATATTGAATAGATTTTTTTAAACGTGCAAAAATAGAAATACTAAATTTAAAAAAGAGTGAGGTGGTGTCCAAAGATCCATTTAGCAATCTGATGGCAGAGGGAAAGAAGTTGTTCCTGAATCGCTGAGTGTGTGCCGTCTGTACCTCCTACCTGATGGCAACAGTGAGAAAAGGGCATGCCCTGGGTGCTGGAGGTCCTTAATAATGGATGCTGCCTTTCTGAGACACAGCTCCCTGAAGATGTCCTGGGTACTGAAGATGGAGCTGACTAGATTTACAACTTTCTGCAGTTTCTTTCAGTCCTGTGCAGTAGGCCCTCCATACCAGATGGTGATGCAGCCTGTCAGAACGCTCTCCATGGTACATCTATAGAAGTTTTTGAGTGTATTTGTTGACGTGCCAAATCTTTTCAAACTCCTAATAAAGTATAGCCACTGTCTTTGCCTTCTATATAACTACATCGATGTGTTGGGACCAGGTTAGATCCTCAGAAATCTTGACATGCAGGAACTTGAAACTGCTCACTCTCTCCACTTCTGATCCCTCTATAAGGATTGTTATGTGTTCCTTCGTCTTACGCTTCCTGAAGTCCACAATCAGCTCTTTCATCTTACTGACATTGAGTGCCAGGTTGTTGCTGCAGCACCACCCACTAGTTGGCATATTTCACTCCTGACCCTTTCCGCCTCTGATCCTCCGATAAGTATTGGTTCGTGGAATTCTGGTTTCCCTCTCTTGAAGTCTACAATAAATTCCTTGGTCTTATTGACATTGAGTGAGAGGTTGTTGTTATTACACCATTCAATGCTGATTCATCACCACCTTTGATACGGTCCACAACAGTGGTGTCATCAGCAAACTCCCAATTCAATTTGTGTTCTTTGCAAACTTAGAAATATCATATTTTGCTCCTTCATCTTATCATTGATGTATGTTTTGATTAGCTGGGGCTGGAGAACTGATCCTGAGTACCACAGTAGTCATTACCTGATACCCTGAGAAAGTCCTACTGAGTCCCAATCTCTGCTCCTTGTCTGTCAACCAATTTTCTATCCAACGCTCAGAAAGAAATGAAGAGAGGTGATAATTAGATAGAAGTGAGTGATGTTAGCTGCAACATGGATTCTGATGCCAAATCTTAAAACAGGGGTTCCCAACCTGGGGTCCACATGTTTAATAGTATTGGTCCATGGCATTAAAAAATGATGGAAACCCCTGCCTTAAAGTGATCTGCAACAGAGTAATATGTGAAGGAAAAATAGGTCGGGGTAAACAGTGGTTTAGAGGCAGGAAATGAAGACTTTGTGGGTAAGCCAGCTGGCCATGATGGAAGAGCATTATGTAGTCAAACGCATCAAAAACTGCAGCAGAATGAGCAGAGAATCTTTGATCTCAGTTAGGCAGAATCTTATTCTTGGTTTTCATCAGATCTATTTCACCACTGTGGCAGATATGGGAAGTTGGTCAGAAGGATTTAAAAGGGGGTTTGTGGGTATGATTTCCTTGTGCGTGGGAGGCTAAAATTTCAGTGATCATTTTGCAAAGTAAAGCAAGGTTGAAAATGATTAAGGTTGTTCGCTAAAATTAGAAAGGAAATTTAAAACTGGTTGTACTTCAAGATGTAACACTTGTGCTGAAATTAATTAATTTAAGGGTGAGAATCTGGTATAGAAATACATCCTAGAAAATGTATTAGGATAAGAAAGGAGTTTACATTGCAATAAAATTCTCACACCTTCTATCTTCTACAAGCAGCCTCTCGACATTGAGGGTGACTTGTTTCCAAAACAGTTCTGTGGGTTTTGAGGAGTTTGATAAACCACAGGGACCACAAATTCCACCAGAGGTGCGGAGGAATTGTTTGATGAGAAGGGAGTTGGGGTAGCTTGTGAAGTGGTACCTCTCATCTGCTGCATATACTGAGCTTTCGTTTGCTCCCTCCAATCCCAGATTCCAACTCATTTTATCTGGTCATAGGGTTCCCAAAGTTGCGTGAGCTATGTTAAATTTTTTTTGTTCAAGAAAAGCTTTGACAAAACCTTTAACTTGATTCCTCTGTACACCTGGTAATCTCTTACCATAGTGGAGCTCAAAGTAAAGGATACATTTCTGCAGTGTGGTGGAAGGCAGGTAAATAATGTGGTCTGCCCAATATAACTGTTGAAGTGTAACTTTGGTCTCAGTTCTGGAGACATTGGAACTGGAGAAAGTGTTGACACTGATTTACTTACTCTGGCAGTAGATGTGAAGGATTCATTGGTTTCTTTCTGTGCTTTGAGGTTCCTGCTTTAGATGGTCCATGACGCAGAACCATATAATAAGGGCAGGGGGTTGGGGGTGATCACTGATGCTTGGTAGAGAATGATTTTGTGTTGAGTTTGAGGTCCTATTGTTGAACTTTTGTTCAGGCTGCTAGTAACTGAAGGCTAGCACACTGAGGCAGCGATACATTTTATTGTCATTGTCAGCCTTTATTAAGAGCTGGTTCCCAAAATATAGGAAACGGTCCACGTTTTCCAGAGTCTTGTGATAAGCTTATATTGCTGGTGAGTAGGTTGTATAGCAGGAACTGGTGGGAAGAGAATTCATGTTGTGTGGAAGTAAAATTCAAGGGCCCATCTCCTTGAAATCCTTTGACGGTAACCTGAGTCTCAGCCTTCAGATAAGCATGTGCAAGGATTGTCAATGTACAGCAGTTAAATGACTGGGGTTGGAGTGACCTTAGTTCTAGATTACAGATGATGTCGGTTTAACAGTTTCCCTTGGTTCTGTAGGTTAGCTCCATTTCATAATGAGATTTGTTGGTGTTGAGGAGCAACACTACAGTTAGCAGGATGGCTGTAGTTTCACTGATTCCTAGAACAATTGATTATGATTCTGCTTTTAAAAACAGAAAATACTGGAAATATTCAGTAGATAAGAATTAATGTTTTAAGTTCAAGCAGAACGTGAACTGTTAGATCTGTTTTCTCTGTTTCTATCCAGATTTGCACCATCTACAGGAGTTTGCTTATGGATTGTATTATTAATTATGTGAATATAAAGGTTGAAATAGTATGCCATGCAAAATGTAACTTTTGTATCATTAGGTTGAAGAGGTATTTACTTTCTACTTTCAGTTTGATTTTCAGAACAAAATACTCTGCACTTTATTAAATTCAACAGGTCATTTTTATAAATGGACATACTAATTAACTGTTGCACGCTGCAAGTGCTTCACTGGGCACCATAGTTAATCACCACTTATGAATGAGAGCTCTGATAGCATGCAAAATTCATTTTTGACTAACTCAATGTGGATTCAATACAATTTAGCTCAAAATATCTGAAGTAAATGCAATTGTAATTTTCAGATATCTTACAATTGCTGAGCGTATGTAAATCTTGTTGTCTGATATTGTATGCATGATCATTTAAAATTAAACAACTGGAAGTAAATTCCAATTAATTTAATTATTTTACATCTGAGCAACTGATGTGTATTGTTAATCTTTAATAGAGTGTATTGATTGGTACAGATTTGGAAAAGGTTGAAATTTTTAGAAGTGGTTCTCAGCTTAACCGCTTTTGTTATATTGCTTACATTTTGTATTTTGAAGTATATATTTCTGACTGAACAACCTTGCAACAATAATTTCCTTCTGGGTAAATGAAGTTTTATCTTTTGAGAATTTATTTTCCATTTAGTTTTGTAAAATGATCACAAAACAAAACTGAGATTCTGAATTATTTCAGGGATTCTCAAAGGATATAAAAGTTCCAAAAGTGAAGTATGTTGGTTACATTAAAGACTATGAAGGTGCCACTCTGATGGGGTGTGAGCTAAATCCACGGATCCCATACACTGAGTTCTCTGTGATCATAAAGAAACAGAAGGAGGTGAATGCTTTCTATACCTTGCTGATGTTTCATTTTCCAGTGTTTCTTTCAATTGTGCTTAAGACTGGAAGTCAAGTTAGCAAGTTTACTTCCTAGATACAAGCCTTTATTTTTGAATGAAACTAGATTTAATTAGTGTTTGCACTATTGCTTTCTGCTAAGTAAAATTAAATCTACAAATAAGGAAAATATATCTTTCAATGGATAAAAGCAAAGTCTGAATAGCAAATGTTACTTTTAGCAAAATTGATTATATGCAGATAACTGATAGAGCAGAGATAATTTATCAATAATATATAAATGTTTCATGTTTCTATTCTGTCTGTTCTGAGACTCAGTCTGTTGCAGCGATGTTTCTGAAAACTCAAAAGTATAGAGTAAATTTATATGTCACCATATGCAACCCTGAGATTAATTTTCTTACGAGCATACTCAATAAATCCATAATAAAATCACCGAAAGACCGCACCAGCTGGGCATTCAACCAGTGTGTAAAAGACAACAAACTGCAAATCAAAAAGAAAGTAATAATATTAAATAAATAAGGAATAAGTATTGAGAACACGAGATGCAGACTCCTCTGTTCTCAAATAAGATATTCCCTTAAGATACTTGAACCATGTATCTTGTTTTTAACTCTTTCCTTCCATTTCAACTAATGTCATCCCCCCAGTAATTATCTATACTTTACCTTTCACCAGCAGCAGGACACAAGCATTTTCCAACTGACGAGATTGTGCGGCAGGCAATTTAATCCTTACTTTTCTCTTAGTGATTAATATTTCTGTTGTCTTGTTTCCTACCTCTTCCTCATTTCTCTATGCCCTACAATTCAGTTTAAATTCCAGTTAAGTGCAACACCTATAGTATTGGCATGCCTTTAGATTTACAGATCGGCTGTATACAAGCTGCAGTTTATTTTTAATGTTTTCATATTATTTCTTCATTGTTGAATGTTTCAGTTAACGGATTTATATGGTCTATTGGGCATAGTAAATGAAACGTCTTTCCAAGCTAGTTCTCATCCCTAATTATTCCATACTCTCTTTTGCCTTAAGATTATAAAAAAATTGATAGAAAGAAAACAGGCACAGATTCGCAAAGTGTATCCAGGACTCTCCTGCTTCAAAGAGGGAGTGCGACAAATCCCCATTGAAAGTATACCTGGAATAAGTAAGCAAACTAGCACAGGTTTGAAGTGTTTTGGCTACTCTTTGTAATAAAGCTAGAATGTGTTACCCAATGCCAATTTCAAAATTAAACATGATTTCAGTGGACAAGAGCTGATGTGATTTAATTTATCAACAGAGGAATCTGGTTGGAAACCTAGCGGAAAAGAAAGAGGGTAAGTCTGTTTAAAAAAAAAATAACTGTAACTACAGCAGGAGAACTTTTAAATAAATTGGGAAAGCGTGAGATGAGGAACTGCTGCGTACTTGTTCTTGCAGAAACATGGCTTCCAGGACAACATCCCATGCGCCATCAATCTTCAAGCCATGCCGCTCAGGGACTTGTGTTAATAGTATTTTTTGTGACTGTATGTGCTATCATAACTATATGTGCTGTGTGTGACTGTACGTACTGTGTTTTGCACCTTGGTCCTGGAGGAATGCTATTTTGTTTAGCCGTATAAATGTATATGGTTGAATTCAATTTGAACCAAGGATAAACTAATATTTCCTGTGTTGATCACCAATAAGAGAAAGCCAGTATCTCTGTGTCCTGTATAAATACTAGTTCTTTGTCATCCTCTCTTCTCCTGTCCAGTCACTCACTCACTTGAAATTTGAGAGATCATGTAAAAAGCTGACATTCTGGTCAACCCACAAGTGTTAATGATTACCCATAGCCACTGGAATAGCCACATAAGTATAAAGACCACAGGAGCAATGCAGAGGATGGGTATTCTGTAGTGAACACTTTACTGTTTGACTCTAAAACTTTTCCATCACATCTAAGGAAGGAATTCGATAGAAAACCTCCAACTTGCTCTTTAGGCTGTATCTTCAACAATACATTTTAGTGGCACTGGATAGGTTAAAGAAATCATTGAAAAACACCCTTTCACCATACTGAAAGTTGCAGTTACAAAATGTACTTTCTACACATTGAATTGCAGCAAGTTACTTGGAGTAGCCCCTAAATTCACCCACAACCTCTGCCAGTTAAAGTGATGAAAACACAAATAGTCACAGCACAGAAACCATGCTCTTAGCCCATCAATCCCACACCCTTCACTTCTCTCAGCCCACACGATCACACAGAGAACATAGAAACTCTACTGAGGTAACACCCGATTGGGAGGTAACCAGGATTGAGTCTGGATTGCTGGAGTTTTAAGGTAGCAGCTGTATTAACTATAGCACTGTGGCACCCAAATATTCCCTGATCCTGGCTGTCGACCCTGTCCTACCCACTCTGCTGCTGTACTCCTCATCAAAAGTAGCAGTGGAAAAATTAAATGCATATCTCTGCCTCCATATGGAGACAAATATATTAGGACACCATATGTATAAGTTTATATTCTGGACACAGAAAATCCTAACTTGGGCATAGATTACCATTCTTCTGTATGGCCGAATCAAAATCCTCTAACGCTACACTTGCCAATATTGATATATACCATTAGTTTAAGACCAGTTCGAGGCACACTCCCACCTTTTCAGGGACTTGTTGTTTGGCCAATAACGCCTGTATCCCAATTATTAGTTCATTAAGTGTTTGCTTCACCTTCAACATCCTTCAGCTTTTCTGGACCCTAGATCTGGGTTCCCAACTTTTTTATGCCATTATCCCAGGAATCTGTGGACCCCAGGTTTGGAACCTCTGCCCTAGATTCTGACGCTGCTGTGTGTATTTCTCCATAGATGCCTTCTGTGTTGCTGAGTTTTTGGTGTAATGAACTGGTTACAGTAAACACTTAAAAGTTGAGTCCAGTATATAGATAAATTAAATTGAAAATCACTAAATTATAGAACTGTTATAAGTCAAAAGGAAGCCATTTGATCCATTGAAACTATGCCAGCTTCTGGTAGGTAATCCCATCAATCCCATTCTTCTACTCTATCTAACTCTACTCTTTCGAAGGCACTGATTTCATTTTGTTTACACGGCTCCCACAGACCATTTCAGATCCATTCTTAACCTCAGCTTTAAAATCTGATGATCATTGGTTCCTTAGCATTATCCCACTGACAAAGGACCCACAAGGCCTATTTCTCTGTCCAAAACCAGATCCAACATGGCTTCTTTCTTGTTTGATTGGAAACCTTTTTAATCAGAATCAGGTTTGTTATCACTGACATATATCAAGAAAATTGTTTTTTTTTTTGGAAGCAGTACAACACAAGATATAAGGAATTACTATAGGCTGTTGTTGTGACTGACTAAAACTGTGTAACATGGGCACCGTAACTGGGAAATATCAATGTCTATTCACACGGGGAACCTACAGGAGAGAGAATCCAAGAGAATCTCACTCTCTTGACTTCATGTTTCCTGTGGTGGGACAGTCTAAAACCAGAGGACACTGCCTCAGAATCAAGGGCCATCCTTTTAGAATTGAGTTAAGGAGGAATTTCTGTAGCCAGAGATTGGTGAATCTGTGAAATTCTTTGCCACAAGCAGCTATGGAGGCCAAGTCTTTATGTATACTTAAGGCAGATGTTGATAGATTCTCGGTTGGTCAGGGCATGAAGAACTATGGGGAGGAGGCAGGAGATTGGGAGGAAAATTGGATCAACCATGATGAAATGGCAGAGCAGACTCAATAGGCCAAATGGCCCAATTCTGCTCCTATATCTTATGGCATTATGTTTAAACTTCTTCAACACAACGAAAACAACAGTTTCATTTGCTATAATCACCTATTTACCTTCAACATTTTGAACAGAGGTAAATTTGCAAATTTATAATGGTAGCACATACCACTTAGCAGCAACTCTTTGGATATGCAACACTGGTGTCTGTCCCAAAACCAAAACATATTTCTTATTGTTAGTGTTGAAGGATGGCACCATGAATATACTGTACAACTGGGGTGGTACAGCAGTGTAGTGGTTAGCACATCGCTTTACAGCACCAGCGACCTGGGTTCAATTCCCACCGATGTCTGTAAGGAGCTTGTACTCTTTTCCCCGTGAACCTTGTGGGTTTTGTCTGCTTTCCTCCCACAGTCCAATGATGTACTGGTTGATAGGTTAATCAGTCATAGTAAAGTGTCCTGTGATTTAGTTAGGGTTAAATTGGGGGTTGCTGGGTGGCACGGCTTGAAGGGCTTGTTCCACAATGTACCTCTCTCAATAAGTAATAAAAAGTAAATAAACTAACCAGAAGGTTGAGACAAAACAGAACTTGTCCTGCAACTGTGCACCAGGTGGCAAGGTTACACCTCAGCAACGTGCAGAAAGCTGGATAATTAGCAGGTTGTCTTCCCCTATGTAGTTTCAATGGGACAGAATCAGAATATCCTGTTAAATTGTATACAGGTTTTATTTCTTGTAAAACTGGTTCTTATTTAATCCATAATTATGCTATCCATAATGTTGTAACTCCAGAATGGTCCAGAACAGTTACAATCAATCAAACAAATAAATAAATAACTAGTACAAAAAAGGAATAGTGAAGTTGAGTGTGGGTGTCCAGGCTCCTGGTACCCTCTCCGTGTTAGTAGTAATGAGCAGAGGGCATGACCTAGATAGTGAGTGTCCTGACTGATTGATGCCTCTGCCTTGAGGCACCGCCTCTTAAAGACGTTCCCGATTGTGGGGAGGGTTGTCTGTGACAGAGCTGGCTGTGTCTACAACCCTCTGCTGCCTCTTTCTTTGGAAACTCCATAACAGGCACTGATGCAAGCAGTCAGAATGCTCTCCACTGAAAATCTGTAGAAACTTGCAAGAGTCTTTGGTAACATACTGAATCTCCTCATTCATTGATGGGATCTGGGTACTGCTGACAATGCCAGCATTTATTGCCCATCCCAAAATTCCCATGAAAGGCAGATGGTGAGCCGCTTTCTTGAAGTTCTGCAGTCTGTCCTGCCTTAGTCAGACAATGCTATTGAATAGAGAGTTCTAGGATTTGGATCTTGCATTGAAGGACCAGCAATCGAGTTCCGAGTCAAAATGACATTATGCTTGGAGAAGAATCTTCAGGTAATGGTTTTTCCTGTGTGCCCACCGGCTATGTCCTTCTTGCTGTTACTGGTCACAGGTTGGGACTAGCCTGGGCAAGTCAGTGCACTGCATTTTGTAACTGCTGTACACTATGACTGCTGGTGGTGGGAAATCAGTGTTTAGGATACTAGATGGGCCACCAGTCAAGTAGTTTGCTCTTTCCCGGATGGTGTACAGCTGCTTGAGAGGTTTGAGCTGTATTCATTAAGGCAAACAGAGTATCTCATTATACCCCTAACGTGTGCGTTGGAGATGATGGGTGTGGTGAGGTGAGTCATTTGTAGCAGGATGCTCAACCTGCAAAGCTGGTCTTGTAGCCACAATATTTATAAGAGTAGATGAGCTGAGGTTCTGATCATTGGAGATGTGTTGTGGTTGATAGTGCAGGACTCAGCAATGCTAATGCTAGCGAGTTTCAAATATGTGGTTAGACTGTCTCTTGCTTCTGCTGGCACTGCTGTGTCGAATGACATTTGCCACTTATTAGCCCATGAATGATGTCTGGTTCCTGCCACGTGTAGAAATGGACTGTTTCATTTGTTGAGGTGCTGCAACATCATGCATCCAAGTGCAAACGTCCCCACTCCTGATCTTAAGATGGTACAAAGGCTGTACAAGGAATGTCAGATTTGTCATATCAAAAGAGATAAAACAGTCTGCTTTTACACTTTTTGAATTGGGAAGAATGAGACCCTAAAGCCTTGAAAGAGTACACATTGAGCTGGTACAGAATAGGCCGCCTAGAAGTAGGGGCCACCTGACTGTGTTTAACTGAGTGTGGCATCCATGTCTCATAATGGCCACTTACCAAAGGGGAAACAGTCCTCCAGTTGAACTCATACCACCGCTAATGAAAAATAGTCATAGAGTCTTACAACATGGAAAGAGGCCATTTGGCCCAATTGGTCCATGCCGACCAAAGTTCCTATTTAAGCTAGTCCCATTTGTCCTTGTTTCTTCTATATCTCTCTGAACCTTTGCTATGTACCTGTCCAAATTTCTTTTAAATGTTGTTAATGTAGTTAGTTCAACCACTTCTTTTGACTGCTGATTTCACCCTTTGATTCCTAGTAAATCTCTCCTCTCTCATCCTGAACCTATGTCCCCTTGTTCTTGATTTCCCAAACCTGAGAATGAGACTATTTGCATTCACCCTATCAACAATTGACATGATTTTATACACCTCTGCAATACACCCACTCTTTCTCCTACATTCCGAGGAATAAAATCCCAACCTATTCAATCCTTCTCTATAACCCACTCTATCAAGTTCTGGCAACATCTTCTCAGCACTCTTTCCAGCTCAATGGCATCTTTCCTATAGTAGGTTGACCAACTGCAGCATAGGGTCCCAATTTCGCTAGTCAGTTCCATGTCTGTTGAAGGCCGGCATGCCAGGAGCTGCCTTCACCACTCTGTCTACCCCTGGCGCCACTTACAGGGAACAGGGAATCATCTACTCATACTCCTAGGTCTCTCCGTACCGCTCTCCTCAGGAATTCACACTGTTTGCTGTGAAAGTTGTACCCTGGTGTGTCTTCACAGAGTACATTATCTTGTTCACATCTGAATTAATTTGCTATTCTTTAGTTCTTTTACCCAGCTAGGCAAGGTCCTTCTGAAATTCGTAACAAACGTATTTACTGTCAATGGCGTCATCTATTTTAGTGTCATCTGCAAATTGACTAAGCATACCTTGTATATACTGTTCATCCAACTCATTGATAGATGACAAACAACAATAGGTCTATCATTGACCCCTATGACACCACTAGCCACGGGCCTCCAGTCAGCCTTTCACTGTCATGCTCTGCTTCCTACCATCAAGACAACAGTTAGTTAGCTTTCCATAGGTCCCATGCAATGTAACTTTCAAAAGCAGCCTAACATGCAGAACCTTATCAAAGGACTTAATGAAGTCCCTATAGACTAGACCACATCTATTAATTTGCCCTCATTGACTACCCAAAATACTCAGTCTAATTTGTGAGGCATGATCTCCCATGCATAAAGCCATACTGATTATACCTAATCAAACCCTATTTTCTCAAATGCAGACATATCTTTTCCCTCAGAACCCCCTCTAGTGATTTACCTAACACAGATGTTAGGCTTGTTGTGCTTGTCACATTTCAATCACCCCAGTCCCAAATCACCCTTTCCTGATTTCCTCAGGGTATTGGCCTAAGCCAGCCCATCTTCAGCCACTTCGCCAGTGGCATGATGTCTTTGATGACTGAGCAACTCATCAACTGAAACAGAAATTTCAGGATGTTGATAGTGGGCTTTTCATCAATGGTTATGCCGTAGAGTTTCAGAGGGAATTCGGAACCTGTCCATGCCAACCCCTGTCAGTTAGGCTGTACAGATCATATGCAAGTATGGATGGATATTAATTATAGCCAATGCCTGCACCATGAGGGAAATTTCTAATGCTCCTAAAGGCAATAGGTCAGTAAGAATAATGTATTATACAAAGCAAAAACAAAATGTTTTGAAACTATTTTGATGCCTAAATCTCTATAGCAAGACCTAGACAGCATTCAGGTGTGGCTGGTAAGTGGTAAGTTGCATCTGTGGCACACAGGTGCCAGGCATTTACCATCTCCAGTTGTTACTGCCACCTCTGAAATTCAATGGCTTTGCCATCATTGTCCCTACACCATCACTCATTATTGACCAGAATCGTAGAAATCATAGAACTACAAGAAGTTAGGTCAGAAGCTACATAAGATTTGATGCAACATTCAAGGCTTATCTGATGACTTCCTAAGACTTTCATGTGATGGAATTCTCTCTCTCCAATGCGCTGATAACACAGAGTGAATGTTCACTGTATGCCACACATGAACATTCAGTGCTGTGTCCTGGATGACCTTCTTGAGTGCTGTTGGAGATGCATTCCTCAGGACAGGTGGTCATTATCCTATCAGATTCCTGAGCTTTGTGTTGTACATGTTAGAATGAATAGGTAGTCAGGAAATATGCCACCGTTCAGATAACCTATTTATGTAACTAGTCCTTTTAAGTTTCCGGACAATTTCGGGATATTCATGGTGAGCACTTCCCCAATTTTTATGCCATTTAATATCAAGTGTAAGTTGGAATCTCAATGTCAGTCAAGCTGTTCAGTGTCAGTGCAATTAGGGAAGAATATTAATTATAGGCAATGACTGCATTATGAGGAAAGTTTCTAATGATCCTAGGGCATCAATTCAGTAAAAATAACATTTTACTAAAGGAGAAAAGAATTGTTATCTAACTATCTTGACATTTCAATTTGTTTAGTTTCACTGCAGAGAATTTAAGCACTTGAATTAGGGGATTAACCACTGTAGTGCTTTTTTTTAAAAAGGCATAACAATATCAAAATATTGCCAAGAGAATAAGCAAGAATACAACTCCAGCCAGTTTTGCTATTCATTCGTATTATTTCTGAACTTAGTTTAAATGCACTTTCTGATCAATGCCTTAAATTTCAAAATTAAGGCATCATTTTATCAGTCACATTTCTGGTTTGCATTCTAAATTTTAATTATTTTTGTAAGCAAGAATTACTCATCGCCGAGTCATAATTAGCCACTGTGTATTGCACTGATCTTCCATTCAGCAGTTATCCCGGCCCTACTATCAATAAAACATTTGTGATTGCATGACTCCTATTGTTTTGTTGGCCTTCCTTGCATCTTTTCCTTAGGATGCAATCAGCATTTTGCTCATTTCATTACTGTTCATGGTAAGTAAAGCCCTGCAGCCAGAGTACAAGAAGCAGCTGAGAATTTTTGATGAAAAGAGAATTTGCCCTTAGTTAAATTTAGCTTTTTTAACTTAAGTAACAATTTGCTGGAGCAACACAGTGGGTCAAGCAACATCCACTAGTGGTGCATTAACATTTTGGGTTGTAACCCAACATAGTCTTCTGCTGAAGCTGTCAATTCATTCAGGCCCATTGGTTTTGGATATCACAAAATAGCATGGCACAATTGGAATAGCCAGTTTTGCATTTAGCAGAACACAAGAGGTTCAGGAAACTGGATCCTTGGAATAAAGGAAAAGTAATACCCTCTGATTTTATTTTCATTGTTCACCAGGTTAAAAATTGACTTTGGGAGTTGGAGAATGTTAATATTTTGGTCAGGAGGCCTGTGGTAATTGAGTACATGCTGATGGCAAGGAATTCCTGCTTCTGGGATGTGTAACTGAAATCATAATCTTTTGAATATGGGCAAAGGTACACCGTGCCTTTTTGACATGTTGTGATGGTATTCTGGTTCAGGTTCAACAAAATAAAAGTGTATTTTCTTGGTTAAATGTACTGCTTCTTTCAGCCTCTTTGCTGAAGGAAATTAATTATTAAAGGATAAGATTTCTATTTTTGTCTTCTCATTCAAAATGCAATTGATGTTAAACTTTGTTTCAGAAAAGACTCAAGAGACCCTGAACAGCTTTACAATACCTTAAAGAACATTTTGCAGCAAGTAAAGGTAAAGACCAAATGTAGCGTAAAAAATCCTACCTTAAAGCTAACAGCCAGTTACTGCTTTTATATATGTTTTGCCACATGAAGCTAAGAATCTGAATTGCTTATTCTGCTATATTATAATTAACAGAGTCACCAAAGTGCTTGGCCATTCATGGAACCAGTTAAGAAAACTGATGCCCCTGGTTATTATGAAGTCATCCGCTTTCCAATGGGTGTGTAAGAATTTTTTTCTGAAACTATCAACATTCAGGCCCCTAATTATTTCTTTTAAAAATTGCAGTTTGGGGTGTAACCTAAAAGAAACTTGTACGTTACATTTGCTAAAAGGTTACCAGTTCTCCCTGCATCAAGGAGAAATGCTTTTTCACCAAATACAACAAAAACAAAGTAGAATATGCTTCACAAACTCATCACTCTCTCTTCCAGCAGTTGTGCTGATATGTCAGGTTCATTCATGTCCTTGAACAAAACACAGACCTCACAGAAAAGAGCAACACACACAAAATGCTGGAGTTACTTGGCAGCTTAGGCAGCCTCTATGGAAATGAATAAACACTCAGTAAAACAAGCCAAGACCCTTTTTCTGGACTGGAAAGGAAAGGGGGGAGACACCAGAAGAAAAGGGTGGAAGGAAGGGAAGGTAACAGGTGAAGCCAGGTGGATGGGAAAGGTAAAGGGTTGGGTGCACTGCCACATTGCTGATGACTTGTTCTCCTGAACTAACTCTGCCTCAAATCTGCCTGTTCCAGCATGACTGACTGACAGTGTGGAAAATTTCCAAGGTATGCCCTGCCCTGTCCACAAGAAACAAAACAAATTCAATTGAGCCTTTTTCAATCTCAGCATCTTATTCTTAATCATCACCAAAGTGAGAGCAGGTATCTGACACACAACTATCCAGTAAGACCAGTTCACTGATGTAGGGCTTAGGTTATGCTAGAATCATTAGGCCTTACTACAGCCATGGTCCTAACATGGGGAGAAAGCTGGATTTCTGAGGCAAGGAGAGAGTGACAACATTTGATCAAATATGACAACAGGGAGTTCAGTAAACTTGAAGTTAATGGAAACTGAAGTGAAAGTTTACCTCTGATTGAAGTCAAAACATGTGCAAAGAAAGGTGATTGTGATTGTTAGAAGTATATTTCCCCTTGAGTTGTTCAAAATCAAGGCCTTGGCCCAGACATTTTCAGTTACTTCACCAATAACCTACCTAATGTTGTGGTCGGAATGGACATGTTTGCTGATTATTGCAAAACTCAGTAAATGAAACAGCCTGTGCCAACTGGAACAAGGATTAGTGCAACATTCAAACATTTGTAACATTTGCTATGCAAATACAAGGCAGTGATCATCTCCAACAAGAAAACTGTTTTGTGCCTTTACTAGTGAAAATTTGTCTTCAGGAAATCCTGTTAAAGATATTCAGAGTTTTGGTGAGACCTCCCATGGAGTCTTGCACAATTGATTCTCCACACTTAAGGAGGATATATTTGCATTAGATTGTGCATTGTGATAATATCTTACTTTGGTATGATTGCTTTCAAGATCTGAAAACAATGAGTGAACGTGTCAAGAACCGTTATTATGTGACAAAAAAATTATTTATGGCAGATATGCAGCGCATCTTCACAAACTGTCGGGAATACAATCCTCCAGAAAGTGAGTACTTCAAGTGTGCCAATATCTTGGAAAAAAATTTTTACACTAAAATAAAAGAAGCTGGACTAATTGACAAATGATTTCAAGTATTTGGTGACCTGATAAGCCTGCTCGTTTAATGTACTATATAATAATGTACTGTATACAGTGGGCCTATTACAGTGCTTACCAGTAACTCTAAACATCAGCTGTTTGGGAAATTCTTAATCCAGTCAGTTACAATTCAAAGCACATTGGATCTGTTGTATGCCAAGAGCTCTCCTGAGGAGATGTTTTCATGTTACTGTGTTGAGGCCTGGAAAATGCCTGCTGAGTATACAGTGTTTGTAGCAGAGGTATGTGAACACGTGCTAATACATTGAGAGATGATTTGATTGCCGAAACTTAATGTATTCCTTTAGTGAAACAACTGTTCGGTGCGGGTAGTGTGTTTCCATGCTGGGTTAGAAGGCTGGTGGTAGTGCACTCATAAACTTGAACACATATCAATGGAGTGTTTCTACTGTCTCGTTTATTAGCACTCAAAATTTACACTTGTCAATTATATTTGCATTTCTTGCCATTGTGGAGAGGCAAAGAAACAACAAAAGCAATTTTAATTCACTAAGGCATTATTTTACCTAACTGGTCTGCAAGTATTCTTGAAGCTTGTGATTACTACTCTAACTCATAGAAGTGACTAATGAGCAAAATCATTAAGTCCTCTTTGGGGGTAGGAGCTCTTCCCATTGAACTTCTTAAACACTGTAGCTATTAGCCAAGATCCTGACAAAAAGGATCTGGTTTGACAGATTGCTAAGAGCTGTTGGTACTCTGTGCTGTGGGGTGGAATTTTGCACTCTGTTTCACATGCTGAATTGTGTGATATTTGCCTTCAAGATTTGATAACATCGAAGGTAATAATGGAACTGAATTGCAGTTTGGAGCTTCTGTATGCAAATACAGTAATATTACATGTTCAGCATTGCAACTGGGGACAGATTTCTAACCCAAAGGCTTCAGCTATTTAAACACCAAATAAGCTTGCAGGCTTCTAACCCTTGGCAATATATTAGACATGCTCTTTAAGGGAAAGGTATCTTCTCTAAATTGCAAAGCACAAATTTCTGAATTTCTGAATATTTTGGTTTGAAGGAGAGTGTGGATAAAGGTATCTTTCAGTATCAATAACAGGCTGACAATAAAAACAAAACAATGCAGTAAGATGAAATATAATATCCTCAACTGAGATAACATAATAGAGAAAGTTTTCTATTCAGAGACAAATTATATGTTTTAATTTGCAGATAGTACATTTTAAATGGTTAAAGTATTTTAAATTTATATGGGAGGAGAACATTTCCAAACTATGAAATTCTCTAGTTCTAAAAGCTGAGGAAAATCATTGTGTATTGCTTGTAACAGTCTGATTTATACAGACTTCTTACAGTAGAAAGATAAATTTATTTTTGGAATTTTCTGTGCAGATATCACAAATTTTTGTCTTTCAGTCTGCAAGATGGTGTTACTTAGCCACATGTTTGTACCCAAGTCTAAACAGATAACAATATTTAACCCCCCTATTCTCCTTAACTTGCCTTTTCTGCCATTGTGGTAACAATGTTACATTCCATCCTTGATAGAAAACCATTTGGGGTAGTGTACACATATCATGATGGATATTTTTATCCATTTCCTTTTAGTTCTTATGCAAATATATAGAGATGAAAAAATTGTTTCTCTAAATGTAGGGAAGAATCTGCAATTGAAATTATAAGAAGTTAGATCCAAGGAGTTTGGAGAAATTCAATGATTTTGAGCCCCAGTGGGAGTATTTGGTCGTCATCCAGAAATGCTGGAGATTGACTTGCTGATCTGATTGTCGAAGTCTATCTCCAAGCCCGTGACTAAGTGGCAATGCAGTGATCCAAATCAGGAATCAGCGTCCTGTTTGCCATTTTAGGATAGTACTGCACAAAATATGCACCTCACAGATTGTACTCTGTTTAGTATTGCTGTATCTGGTAGGCTAACGGGAGAAGAGCTTAGAAGAGGCATTTACTACTTTGGTACAGTGGGCGCTGACACAGTGGTGAACAGAATACTCTCCTGACCTTCATAAAACTGGCCTTTCTGCTCTTTCCCAGCTCCAAGACCAAACATGTCCCATTTATCACAGAAACTTGCAGTTAGTTTGGATGAGTTTGATAGTTTTCCACTGAAAGCCCAATGGCTGTGTAATGCAGACGGCAGTCAAAATGGTCCATGCCTCCCTTGCCAGCCCTGTTGGGCAGATGAAATCCACTAGTTTTATTTCAGTTAACAGACAGATAGATTTGTTCAAACATCCACCACCACCCCTCTTCCAATAAATATTTGGTTGCAAAATAAGTATGTTTTATATAATTAATTAGTGGAGATACTTTAACTTGTATTGCTCCAAAGAGTTGCTAACCTTTTGAGCTCCTAAATAAGTCATTTGTTATTACTGTTCAAATGAGTCACATCAAAGATAGAGACTTCACTTAATAATTTGGGATAACGTTATATTGTTTGTTAAGGATAGTGATTTTTTTAAGATCATACATTTTTTTTTCATCTGAATTGGAGAATTACTCAAACAAATATTGAAAGTTTTGCAACCTCAAGCATGTAGTTACCTTAATGGCAACAGTAGACATTCCTCACAAACAGGTATTTTAGAATTGTCCTAATATAGCAGCTCTGTGATTTGTAAGAGGGATAGGAAATAATTCATTCAATATCCGTCTTTTAAAACATTATGATAATTGCTTGGCAATTCCATGAAAACAAAACAAATTACTAAATTAGTTGAATTCAAGAGAATTCCTAGTACAGTTAACCTTACATCACATTTTAGCTTACCAATATTTTAATTAGTTAACAGTATTTATATAAATATCTTCTATCACTGTCAAAAAAAGACCAAAATTAGAGAATTTAAATTGTGTTTGATGTTCTGAGTCATCCAGGCATAAAACAAATTTGTGAGGGCCACATATAGTCATAGAAAAGTACAGCACAGAAATAGGCCCTTCGATCCATCTAGTCCATGATGAACCATTTTGCTATTCCCATGGACCTGCAGCTGGACCGTCACCCTCCACACCCTGGCATCCATGTACCTATCCAAACTTAAACGTAGAAATCAAGCTTATATCCACCATAACCAGGACCATAACTTACAGCACCATGAGTGCTGGTAACTCATTCCACACTCTTATGACCCTTTGATTGAAGTATCCCCTCATGTTATATGCTTCAGTGATGTATATGTTTTCAATCAAAGAGTTTTCCTATTACCAAAACACCAAAAACAAATAAATAGGAGCATCAAATTATACATGTGTGTGTATACATAAGTATTTTGTATTTATTTATTTTTGGTGTTTTGGTAATGTGAAAACACCTTGATGTTTTGATTGAAAATGTACATATCATTGAAACAATACTACCAAGTAGCCCATTCTAAATCTCCTCAAAATCCGGATGAGTGCAAAGAAAAATAATTATGGAAAAGTGCGTTAACATACAGAAATACTAGAATATTTACATTTGGTCTAATTGACTTGCTTGAACTTAAAGGCAAGTTGATGAGTTGGTGGTGCAGGTATTATGGAGGTTGGTTATCTTCTCTACATGTTAATTAGGCTTAATTTCTAAAGTATTCAATAGTCATGGTATTTTGCCTGATACATGCATTGGACAAGCTAAACTCAAAATGTTAGCACAATTAAAATATAGAGCTAGAAAAGACCAAAATCAATATTCTTTTATAAACTTATTGGTAGCCCATCATTGCTGAAACAGTAATAAAACAGTAAGACCATGGATAAAATCACCTATTATTTTGAAGAATGTTTTAAGTTGCCCATAAGAGCACTCATGAACAAGCACACAGAATGATCAGTTCACCATAATACATTTGATTGAAGATCTACATATCTGTCCAGATGATTTGGGATAGGACTAGTTGTCTAAAATGTTACATTTTAATTACAAGTTCTTCAGTGTGTAATTAAATAAATAAATAAATAAATATATTTGTCAGCAACCATGTATCTTCCGAATTGAAAGCCATGTACATCTTTGATTAGATTGGTTCATTGTAAAGTTAAGGGTAATGCAATAATATTAAGAGCCCTCAAATTTCACTGAAACCTACTTTCGGTAAAACTAAAATACTGCTCTAAATACTGATGAACTGTACTTAAAATGCTCTTTTACATGTCAGATTAATTCAATTTTGAACCATTATAGATCACATTTTTCTCATTTCAGAGTTTCAAATTTAATTTGGAAAATGAACTATCAAATATAGCCTTTTGCTATATGTTGAGTTCCCATTCATTACAGAAAAGATGTATCTTGTTTCTTCACATTGTGTCTTTTTAATTCCAAACTATTTAGTTTGTCAGTTGGAGCTGAAGAACAAATGTGATTTGTTTCTGTGTGGTTAAATGAAGAATCTAATTTTCTCTCTTTGTGTATTCCCATGAATATGGAATTAGTGATCATCAGACCTTAAAAAGACAAATCTCAACCAATGATTATGTTTGTGGTATACTTACAAGTGTTAAAGTGTATTTGCTAAAAGTAACCTTATCTTCTTTCATACATTGTTGATAGAATTTCTAAAAGCACTTTGTTACTAAAATGGTTGTGGCATCCCATTGTTAAATATTTAAGAGGGTGAATATTCCAAAAATATTGTTTGAGAAGGTGTTAAAATAATCAAGTATATTGTTACTTGCTAAATCCACCTATTGGACCTGTGGATTGCAGTCATGTGCATTTTCTCACAATTGGGGTTAATACAATATTTTAATATGATTTAATTAGGACAATATTCCAAAGCAAACTAAGATTTAAGATGCCATGATTTAAGCTTGAGCCTTCAGTCCTCCTTGATAAGTTGAATGACATTCTTAATTGTTAGGACATACTGAACGTTATTTAGATAAGTGAACATCAAGTTTTTTTTTATTTAAAATGGTCTAGTGTTTTTCTATTTAAAAGAAATGTTTCTCCAATAATATAAAATTAGAATGTAAACAAAAGTATGACTAACTTATTAAGAATTTTTCTAAATTTATCTTGTTTTTTTTCATTTTTAGAGGAAAGGAGTAGATTTTGTGCAATACTTTAAACTTCACTTTTGAGGTTTTGTAAATTTTTGTATTTACTACTTATATAGTACATGTCCTTTTGTAAAATTAATATATTGTACTAAGAAAAATAAAGTAATTTTCAAATGATCAACTTGAACATAGCCTACTTGTATTTAGTTTCTCTTCCCATCCATCTCCTAAGCTATTTGAATTGGATATAGCTACATTATTTTGTACATTTTTTTCCTAAACTTTACACTGCCATTGTAGAATATTACTCTATCCTGCAGGGCTATAAAGCATCAGCCATTGAGTTTATTCAAAAGAGATAAATAGGCTTTTGGATAGCAAGATAATCAAAGCATGTGTGATTAGGCCAGGAAAATAAATTGAGGTAGAAAATCACTTTTGATCCTGCTGAATGGCAGTACAAGTTTGGACCAAATGGCTCACTCCTGCTTCTGACTCTTACATTTTAATGTAAGGCATTACTAATGATAGGTGGAGAATCATCAGAATGGGTAAGATAAGGTAAATTCAGAATAAGAGAGTTTTACTTATAGTTGAAAATAGAACTCCATAACAATTGAACTTATGGACAGTGCCCATTTCATGCAACCTTCTGAAGCTCAATGTAAAATACAAAGTTGTTGGACGCATTTATTAATGTGGTAAATTCCTGAGTATTTGAACATTGCTAAATTAAGATGTTAAAATAAACTTTTGTGATGTTTTGTAAACAGCAAGGTTGATGAAAACTGCTAATCACTTTCTCTATTCACACTAAAGAAACTTGCTGTGGTAATTCACATGCATTTTTGTCTATCTAAAATGGACAATAAATAGGGGGTCAGTGTCCTTATCAATATCTCAGACTAACCTGCAATATCAAAAGTCACTGAAGAACTTAAATCACTATGCCTAGGGTGCTTCTGCCTTGCAGAGTCAGGTTTAATATCACTGGCATATGTCATGAAATTTGTTTGCAGCAGCAGTACATTGCAATACAGGTATATTGTAATTTTTAAAAACTACAACTTACAATAAATATATATATAAAAATAAAGCAATAAAAACCAAGGAATTATATAAGTAGTGCAAAAAGAGGAAAATTAGTGAGGTAATGTTCATGGTTTCAGAAATTTGATAGCTGAAGGGAAGAAGCTGTTCATGAAACGTGTGCGTCTTCAGGATCCTGTACCACCACCTTGATGGCAGAAATGAGAAGAGGGCACATCCTGGATGATAGGAGTCCTTAGTGATTGATGCTGTCTTTTTTGCGTTATCCACCTTTTGAAAGCATCCTCGATGTGGGGAGTACTAGTGTCCTTGATGGAGCTAGCTGTGTTTACCACCTTCTGCAGCTTCTTCTAATCCTGTACAATGCCTCCCACTAAACCCCACCCTAAACCAAATGGTGATGTAACCAGTTAGAATGCTGTCTATGTCTGTTGAAATTTGTGAGTGTCTTTGATGACATACCAGGGGTTCCCAACCTTTATGTCATGGATCAATACCGTTAAGCAGGGGGTGTATGGATGGATACCCCTGTTTTAATGACATATAGTCACTGTTACGCCTTCTTTATAATTGTATCAATATGTTTGGCCCAGGATAGATCTTCAATGATGTTTACACCCAGGAACTTGAAACTGTTCACCATTTACACTGCTAATACCTCAATAAGGGCTGCATGTGTTTCCTCGACTTGCGCTTCCTAAAGCCTACAATCATTTCCTTGGTCTTACTGACATTTGAGTGCAAGGTTGTTGTTGCGAATCTGCTCAAGGCTGGAGATGAAATGCACTGCAAGCATCTGCCACTCCATTCAGTATCTATATCCACTGAAAATTTTAACGTTGAGCCCTGTCACCAATGTTAATCTTGCATTGTTCACTAATATAGCAAGCAAACTCCAATCAGACCAGAAAACTTTATTATATGGAAGGGATTATTACAGTCCCATAACCAAATCAATAAAATTGTAAAATAAATGGAGCTAATCTGAATCTATCAACAACCTCCCATTGGCATAAAGTCAGACTGCATTACAGGCAATGTGACAATACTGAATCTAAAGAATCCCATTAATGAGGTGAAAATTGAAACTCATGTAACCTCATTGTTGAAATGAATTAAAACTGTAACCTTGATGAAGCATTATAACCTACGATGATGCTGCTGAATACACAGTATTATCATTATTTCAATGCTTAATAAACCACGGTTTCCGCTGTAATGATGATTTATAGGAATGAGACTCTAGATTATTTGGTATGACACAAGGGACAAAACCCTAATGTGACATTCTCTCAGCTCACTACACAATAGCAATACATTTGGTATACACCATCTTGTCCAGGTGGCTTATCTAGCTTCAGACCTTTGATTCCCAGGAACTTCCTCCCACTTAATGGTAACTTCACAACTCCCAACACCTGGAACTTGATACTGCTAGTGTCTTCCACAGTGAAGCTGATGCATTTCCCTCTCCCCCAATACTACCTATCCAGCACTGTTTTCCAGTGATCCAGTATCCACTCTCGCCTCTTTTACACTTCATGTATCTGAAGAATCTTTTGGCATCCTCTTTAATATTACTGGCTGGCTTACTTTCATATTCCATCTACATCTTCTTAATGACTTCTTTAGTTTCCTTCTGTTGGTTTTTAAATGCTTCCCAATTCTCTAACTTCCCACTATTTTTTGCTCTTATTATATGCCCTCTCTTTGGCTTTTATGTTAGCTTTGACTTTTGTTAGCCCCAGTTGTGTAGAACAGAGTGATCTAGGAATAATGGTGCATAGTTCCCTGCAGGTGGATAGGGTGATGAAGAAAGCTTTTGGTATGTTGGCCTTTATAAATCAGAGCATTGAGTATAAGAGTTGGATGTAATGTTAAAACTGTACAAGGCATTGGTGAGGCCAAATTTGGAGTATTGTGTACAGTTCTGGTCACTGAATTATAGGAAAGATGTCAACAAAAGAGTACAGAGGAGATTTACTAGAATGTTATCTGGGTTTCAGCACCTAGGTTACAGAGAAAGGTTGAACAAGTTAGGTCTTTATTCTTTGGAGCGTAAAAGGTTGAGGGGGACTTGATAGAGGTACTTAAAATGATGAGGGAGATAGATAGAGTTGACGTGGATAGGCTTTTTCCATTGAGAGTAGGGGAGATTCGAACAAGAGGACATAAGTTGAGAGTTAGGGGGCAAAAATTTAAGGGTAACATGAGGGGGCATTTCTTTACTCAGAGAGTGGTAGCTGTGTGGAACGAGCTTCCAGTAGAAGTGGTAGAGGCAGATTCGATATTGTCATTTAAAGTAAAATTGGATAGGTATATGGACAGGAAAGGAATAGAGGGTTATGGGCTGAGTGCAGGTCGGGGGGACTAGGTGAGTAAGCGTTCGGCATGGACTAGGAGGGCTGAAATGGCCTGTTTCCATGCTGTAATTGTTATACGGTTAGATGGTCATCTTGCCTTTAGAATACTTCTTCCTCTTTGGGATGTATATATCCTCTGCCTTCCAAATTGCTTCCAGAAATTCCAGCCACTCTTTTCCCATCAATTCTGGCCAAATCCTCCCTAATTCCATTTACTCCACTGTAATACCGATACATCTAACAAATATTAGTGTAAATTCAATGCACCCACAAAACATTTATAATGCACAGCAGGAAACAAAATTACGATAAGTTAAAAAAAATTAAATTCTAAGTGCATGCAATGCACAGAAGAAAACCTCACTGTTCTGGTAATGAGACCTTCGTAGTGGCGGGGTATTCACTGGTCTCAGAGCCTGAGAGAAGCTGCTGCTGCCCAGTTTGCCTGTCATAATCCTGACGTTTCTTGCTGAAGTCAAGGATCCAGTTGCAGAGGGAAACAGAGGCTCAGGTTTAAATCTTCTTAATTAGTTGTGAAGGGATAATGATGTTGAAAACCAAGCTGCAGTAAATAAACAATAAAATTGAAGCAACGAGACAGGCCAACTGATGGTAGTGAGACATTCAGAGTTTCATAGCTGGTATAGGAGCAGGTCCTTACCATGGAGCCTTTGTTTTTATATCTAACGCCCTGGGAAAGGTTTCATTGCTAATGTAATGGTCTTTCTGAAGAGCAGTGTTTGGGTTATGTTTAGAGAGAACGAGTATTTCGGAATGAGAGCTATCCGATGAAGAGAGTGTATCATACCCCAAGTGACAAAGCCTGATCATCAGAGTGACTTAGGTAAGTTGGTTAAGGAACTGTAAGCAGCAATAAATCTTGCAATGCCTCTACACTTAATTGGTTCATTAGTAGTAAGATGCTATACAGCTGATGAAATAGAAAATGGAGGTGATGTACTAACCATCAGATGGAGGTGGACAAAATTAATCAGGCCTGGACTAGGCCACCAATATGGTAAAACTTTAGTGGAGGGAAACAGAAAAAAAATGGGATTTAGCCTTAGAAACCACAAAAACTTGGTATAGCACTGAAAGCCTACAGCTAACATTCACTAAGAGAGTCTCCAAGTCTCTGTAGGAAATAGAGGAAAGACACAAGAAATTCAAAACCCGATTATGTCATTTTTGGATAGTAGCAAGTGTACTGTGAATGAAAATAAAGGTGCCGATGCTGAAAGTTTAAATGCTGAGACACAATAGTTAAAGCAGCATTTGCAGAAAGAGAAACAGTTAACATTTTTGTTCAACAACCTTTCGTCAGAACTGGGCAACATAAGTTTGCAAGTTGTGCTTGTAAATTTCCTTTGCAAATGAGAGATTGAACATCTAACACGAGGAAATCTACAGGTGCTGGAAATTCAAGCAACACACACAAAATGCTGGCGGAATGCAGCAGGCCAGGCAGCATCTATGGTCTCGACCCAAAACGTCAACTGCACTTCTTCCTATAGATGCTGCCTGGCCTGCTACATTCCACCAGCATTTTGTGTGTGTTGATTGAACATCTAAGTACACTTTCCAATGGCAAATTGGGACACAAAAAGAAGTATGAATTGAGCACAACAAAAGCCAGCTTGCTTTCCTTGAGATACATCATGGCACATGCCATCACTGACTGGAACAAGCACAGGACAGGTAACAGCAAATTCCAATGTTAGCTAATGATGAAGTAGGGGTGCTGGAGGAGAATGAATATCATCTAAACACAGGGAAAATTAGAAGTCCACCAGATAAATCTTGATGATTGCACCAGAACAGCACGAGAAGTTGTGAAGAGCTGGTCTTTAGTACTGCAGCCAAGTTACTACCTGATCCCCTAATTTATTCATTACCTGGTCCCGATGAAGGGTGTTGGCCCAAAACGTCAACTGTTTATTCATTTCCATAGATGCTGCCTGATCTGCTGAGATCCTCCAGCATTTTGTGTTTATTGCACCATACCATATTGCTGTGGTATTATTTCTTGATATCAGAGTGAATCAAATTGGTCTTAGACTGACTTTTTTGATAGTGGCTTCAGAAGGAGAACAAAATCCATCAACAATTCAGTACTCCTGATTGAAAAGTACAGCAAAATGATTTAGCTTTGTCTTTGGTATTCACACTATACCATGGAATCAGAAAATGAAAGATTCTTAGAAAGTGGACCTAAATCTATGAAATTACTGGCGTGGACAATTCATAGAATTAGAGATCCAAGAACAGAAGTGATAAAAAAAAAAGAGCTAAGTGAAATTCAGAAAGCTTTTGAAGTGTTTTTAAACTCTATATTCTAAACTTCCCGGGGAAGCTCAACCCAAATTGACACCTTCCTGAATTCTCTAGCGTTACCCACTTTCAGCAAAGAACAAAATAGAACTTTGACTGCTGACATTACTGAAGCTGAACTAAAAAACTAAGAAAAGCTAAAAAAAATTAAGCAAGTCACCAGGATCAGATGGGTATACGGCAGAGTGGTACAAAGAATTTAAAAATGAGTTAATTCCTGTCTTACTCCCCACACTGAACTGGGCTCTAAATAAAGTGCAAACACCACCCAGCTGGAAGGAGGCGATAATCTCAGCTATACCAAAAGAAGGCAAGGATAAAATGGAATGTGGGTCATTTAGACCAATATCTGTTCTTAATGTAGATTATAGATTATTTACCTCCATCATGGCTAAACGATTAGAAGTCTTTACCCACACTAATACATAATGATCAGATAGGTTTTGTACAACCATGCCAAACACATGACAATATACGAAAGACACTACACATTATGGATCATATACAAAAAAAAATTAAAGCAATAGTGATAAGTGTGGATGCTGAAAAGGTATTTGATTCAGTTCACTGGAATTTTCTTCACATAGATTTGTTTTACATGACAATTATTAAAACTATACAGGCATTATATGACAATCCCACTGCTAGGATTAAAAGCAATGTATATTTATCTAATAGTTTTACTCCAGAAAGGGGCTCAAGACAGGGTTGGTGCATGGTCACCGCTACTCTTCGCATTATATCTGAAACCACTAGCTCATACATCAGACAAAATGAAGATATCAGGGGAATTACTATTAAAGGAAGAGAGCATAAATTGGCCTGTTACGCTGATGACGTTTTGATCTATCTAGGGCAACCAACATACACTTTACCTAAATTGATGCAATCCTTTAAACAACATAGTTAATTATCAGGATACAAGACCAACACAGGACAAGATCAACATAGATAAAACCCAATTACTTTCATATAACTATAGCCCATCAAGAGAAATTGCAAGTAGATATCCCTTCGTATGCCAAATAGAGTCTTTCAAATATTTGGGCATCATCATGCCACAAGATTTGACAAAATTATCTGACTGCAATTATTTGCCTATACATAAAAAAAATTAAGGAAGACATAACAAGATGGAATCTAATTCCTTTCTTTAGTCTCAGTTCAAGGATTGAATCCATTAAAATGAATATGAGGAGTGATTGATAAGTTCATAGCCTAAGGTAGGAGTCAATTTAAGAAAGCCTAGCACATTTATTTTTCATGGAGCATACGGATCCCCTCTTTGTAGAAGTTGGCATCTTGGACCTCCAGAAGTGGTCCACAGCATAGTGTGATTGATAAGTTTATGGCCTAAGGTAGAAGGAGATGAGTTATTAACTTCAAACTTTCTGCATTTTCACTCAGAGTTGAACTGCATGTGCATGTAACGAGAGCTGTATCTCCTCCTACCTTAGGCCACAAACTTACCATTCACCCCTGCTGTGGACCTGCTGTAAGTCCAAGACACTCTCGTTACATGCATGAGCAGTCCAACTCTAAAATGCAGAAAGATTGAAGTTAAAAACTCATTTCCTGTTATGTTAAGCCACAAACTTATCAACCACTCCCACTGCGGACCACTTCTACAAAGAAGGGATCCTTATGCTCCATGACCGCTAGACAAAGTGTGCACATGTAGGAGGGGACTATGTTGAAAAATAAATGTGCTAGGTTTTCTAAAATTGATTCCTTCTACCTTAGGCCACAAACTTACCAATCATCCCTTGTATATTGCCCAGACTAGTATATCTCTTTCAGACCCTACCAATAAAGATTAATCAAATCAATTCAATGAATAGCACAAAATGTTATCAAGGTATGTATGGCAAAGTAAAAGACCTAGAGTTCATCTCAAAACTTTGCAATTAGCCAAAGAAAAGGAGGAGATGGGGCCTACCTTCTCTTCGAGATTATTATTTTGCAGCACAGTTGAGAGCTGTGATATGTTGGTGCAACCCATCATATGACGCTCAATGGGAAAACATTGAGGAGAGGATACTTTCCATCCCCATACAGGCAATTTTGGCTGATAACAACCTACAAAGTTATATAAATACTATTGATAACTTATGGGTGAAATGCACTCAACTATTATAAAAGGATATAAACTAGAGGGAGATATAACTCTTAAATGGTGTGCATATGACTCAGATTTTACGCCAAATAAACTGGATGCTAGATTTAAGGACTGGACAACTAAAGGAATAACAGTTCTTTGAAACATAATGAAAGAAGGAACACTTCAGTTTTGAAATGCTTAAAGAGAAACACTTATTAGAAAAACAAGACTTTTACTGGTATTTGCAGATGTGACATTATGTAAATAGGAGGGTGAAAAATGTAACTGAGGCAAGTACATGGTTGATAGAACTGTTTAGAAAAGCATATAATTCAGATAATGGGAATAGCATGTATAAGGGTCTATCAAATCTTAAAACACACTTGACTTCATACATTAAAACAAAGTAGGAGAAGGAAGGGAAAACTATGCCCAAGGAAGAATGGACAATAATATGTAAGTGTACCAGTTCACAGAAATGGAGGGAGTTCGGATGGAAAAATTTGATGTTATTTTATTACACCCTCTCAGAAATCCCGTTATCTTAGTAACCTCCCTGTTTGCTGGAGAAATTGTGGAAATCAAAATGCAAACTATTAACATATTTTCCCATTATCCCCATTATCAAAGATTATTGATAATCATAATGATTGCCCCATTATCAAAGATTATTGGGAGTGGGATACACGAGACATTTTTAAATGTAAAACACCCTTAGAAAGACCATATATTTTGGGGATAAACCTCAAGAATAGTTGAAAAGAGATAAATATTTAATGAACATACTGCTGGTGGCTGGTAAAAAGACCCTTACTAGGAAATGGTTATCACAGGAGAGCCCAACTTTAAATGCATGGATGGAAATTACAATGGACATTTACAAAGAAGGTAACAGCCTCTGTAAATCATAAATTAGAACAATTTGATTCATACTGGGAAAAAATGGTTTAACTACATAACACTCCATAGGCCTGATTTTAGTCTCACAAATCAAAAATTATGTTGTAAAACAAATCACTCACTACTTGTACATCGTTTTCCTTTTTGTTCTTTCTTTTCTATAAGTGTATACCTCAGATAAATTCTATGTGGAGATTTGTGGCAAACATGAATATATTATATAGTATCTGAAATACATCTTATGGAAATGTTTGTATGATACAAAAGAACCTTCTCCCTTAATTAGCTACTGTCTATCACAACAATGGAAAAATTCCTCAGCTTTGATTTGATGCATTGGTTGTGAGAATTACATAGCAGTTGCTGTCACTTCCTTTTTAAGCACACTGGCATTTCTATCTGGCAACTTCATAAGAACGATGCTCCTTTTTCAGTTTTACATGCTAGTCCTGTTTTATGCTCCTTGATGAACTGAAGTTAATATCCAAAGATGAATAATAAAAGAATAAAGTAAGCAAGGTCAAGGGGCTGCTAACTGCAGTTACGTTCCGATGCTTTCCTCTACACACCAGAAAATCCCATCGGGGAAAAGGATTTTATTTTCCAAAAGGCCTCATTTTCAGACTATGCTTTACAAAACCATTCGCCAGTTGAGAGGGTCAATTTTTGGCATCAGATAAGTCATTAATCTTACATCTCATCTCTGCTGTTTACTCAGTGTATATAGTCCAGGTGCCTGTACTAATGATCCAGAGTTAGTCAAATCCCATTGGGTTAATTAGTCTGGAATAATATGTTTGCACTAGTGGTGTTCATTTAAAAATGATCTCTTGTAGAAAAACATCTCAGAATGTTTTCTGAAATACAACTTTGCTTGTGTGATGTTATATGACTCAATTATTGCTGAAATAGCATATGAATCTACAAAGTTCAAGGGCAAATAAAGACAGAATCTCAACAACTCTGCCCCAACACAAGAATTTAAAAAAAAAGCCACAAATAAATCACAGATTAGAAGTTATTAAGAGCAGCAAATAGGCTATACAGGTGATTGAATCTGCTCAACATTAATTGAAATAATGCCTGTTTAATAAATGATGATTCATTCAAATATTTCAACTTACCTGAGAAATCAGCTTTATGGATCTTACCTGAACACCCACAATCCAAACTACAAATGATGGAAGATGAATCCAGTACCCTGGATATAATCTCACCAATGCCCTGCCCAGTTGTAACTAGACTTATCTACATTTATATTACATCTTCTTTGTCATAAGGCCACCACTCCATTACTGATTTATTTGTGCCCATGTGCTGTTTCATATACCAGTACACCATACCAGTCTACTGCAGCATTCTAGTGATCCTTCATTTAAACCATAGTGCTGTTTCTATTGTTCTACCAAAATGGATCACCCCACATTATACTTCATCTGCCAAAGTTAACCCCTCTCTCTTCCTGCAGTCCAAATGTTCCTTACACTAACCCACTAATCTTTGTACCATTAACACATTTGTATAAAATACACACAGTACACTTCTACTGAATTAAATTACTGCTCTGCCACATCCCTCAAGTCACAAGTTGCCAGTGGGAAATAACCCATTTATGCCATTTCTGATTCTGTTAGTCAATCCTCTATCCATGCCAACTTTCTATCCTCAGTGCTACATATGTGTAATAAGTAGCATTTCAAATAGAGTATTTTTCCTTCACTTGCTGACCAACTACAACGGTTCTCAACCCCTCCCACCCTAGTTTAAGCCCTCTCAGGTCCAATGAGCAAACAACCCTGCAAGGATATTGACACACATTCAGTTTAGTTGAAACCCATTCTTGTGCAGGTTCAACCTCCCCTGGAAGAGAAACCAATAATCCATGTATCTGAAGCCCTCTCTTCCTCCTCTGCGCCAGCTCTTCGGCCATGCACTTAACTCTACTACTTTCCTATTTCTTGTCGTGACAGTACATAGCACAGGGCGTAATCCTAAAAACAGATAGATTACCTACCTGTTTCTAAAAAAAATTCTAGAAAACCATCTTGTCAATTCCAGTTGTTTGGGGTAAGAGACATCTGAGTCAGTTGATACCTTGACTATGCAGTTAATGCATTCAAATATTAAAAATAGGAAAGCAAAAAATGCACAACAAAGGTTACTTAAAACAGGAGGGGATGACGATTTATTCAAATATTTCAAAAACTATTACTGATGCTCAAGAAAATTCTAAGTGTAACTAATACAGAGAGGGTGATTCATGATCTTGTGTTAACTTCATAGTCAAAGCAGTTTGATAAAGGCAGTGGGCATCACATCAATGGTTAAATTTTATTGTGAAGATATACATAAGAATTTTTTGAGCATCTGAAATACATTGAAAGTTACCCATTTAAACAAGTCTGAAATTTAAAAACCAATATTAATCCATACAGTAAATGATAAGTCTAAATGTTTCAATATTTTACACAGCTCACATTCAGTGGAAACTATCGGCAGCTGACAAAAGCTTCGTTATATCTACTGAATGGAGGTTGCTTTTTCCCAGATTTACGGTGAGATCCATCAGTCTTTTTCTGTTTGAATATCGGAGAATACAAAAATTGGGTGTCAGTGTATTTATCTCCTCTTCGTAATTTCCTGTTGAACAGATTAAAATCTATAATTAATCCTTAAGAGTTATGTTACTTCTGTATGTTTTATGTTAGCCACTTTGTTACCGGCTCTGAATGCACATCAAATATTACAGATATAGATAGATAGCATCCTAATAACATGCAAATAATAGTGCATAATCTAATTAATTCAGAAATATCAAATATCTAAAATAGAAATGAAATCCATTTTAAAATTAGGAATTCTTGTGATTTGATCTCATGTGATCTGAAAGGTTAGGTGTGTGAACTTTGGACAGTTACACGAGACAGGGAAATTGTAGCCCTAATGGAAACATGACTAAGGAGGAACTGAACTGTTCCAAGATATAGGTGCTTTAAGTGGGATGAAGGTGGAGAAAAGAGATTTTTGATTAAAAGGAATGTCACAGCAGTAGTCAAGAGGTGAAGTTATTGAAGAAGCATCCAGTGAGACTTTGTGGCTGTTGCTGAGAAAGAAGGGAATTATCATGATACTGGGATTGTACTGTAGGCCCCTATATATAGATGGGAGGGTTATCAAATGTTGAGACCTCATTTAAGAAGAGTGGCAAAAAAGAACCTGGGAATTATACACCAGTAACTAACATCAAACATCTGGAGAGCATTATAAAGGATAAGGGCTGATTAGAAGTAGTCAGCACGACCTTGTACGTAGGAGAACATAGCTTATGAAGTTGATTGAGTATTTTGGTGAAATGACCAAGGTGGTCAATGAGGATAGGGTGGTGCACGTAGTTTATATAGACTTCAGTGAAGCCTTTACAAGGACACACATTGTCAGCAGCTTTTGAAGACTAAGTCTCATAGAATCAAGGCAGAACCAGCAAATTGGTTACACAAACAAAAGACATTTTGCAAATGCTCTAAACCTTGAGTAATACAAAATGCTAGAGGAACTGAGCAAGTCAAGTAGCATGAGACCTGATGAAGTGTCTCGCCCCGAAATATCAACTGCTTATTCCCCTCCACCGACACTGCTGAGTTCCTCCAGCACTGTGTAAGTTGCGTAAAGTGGAACAGCACAGCAGCACACAACTCTGGAATAAGAGCTTGGAGAAACCCCAATGAACATATATTGTGTCCTTTTTCACTATATAAATGGATAAGTACAACTTACAAATGGAGATTGGGTTCCTTGTAATTAATGGTCATGGTAGTTCTCCGCCTATGAACAGCTATTGGAGAAATCACATTCATATTGTCTAAAAAGCCAGGACAGGGCTTTTCCTTTCCCTTGTTTTCAGCAGGTAGTGATGAACAATTGGTGACATCGCTCAAACTGAACCGAGGTCCAAAGCTTCTCTCTGTTTCAAGGAAAAAAAAACATTTTCATGTGTAAAACCACATCTTATAAAAATATTTCAATTGTAAATACAGCTGCTGTTTATATATAACTTCCCCCAATGGATATTAAATTTTTTTTTACCCATTTACCAAAAGCATAAATTTTTTGACTTCAATAACTCATCGGGGTGATTGATAAGTTTGTGGCCTAAAGTAGGCGATGCGCTAACTTCAAACTTTCTGCATAATCACTCAGAGTTGAACTGCACATGCACATAAAGAGAGCTGTATAACTCATCTCCTTTCACCTTAGGCCACGAACTTATCAATCACTCATGCAGTGGACACTTTCTGGAGGTCCAAGATCCGTATGCTCCACAACTGCTGGACTAAGTGTGTAAACGTAGGAAGGGGCTATGTTGAAAAATAAATGTGCTAGTTTGTCCAAAATTGACTCCTTCTACCTTAGGCCACAAACTTTTCCATCACCCCTCGTAAAAGCTTATGCATACGAAGTACCAAGAATATGGGAAACTGGAAGGTAGGGAAAACTTTAAAAAGCAACAAAGAACCACTAAGCAAGCAATAAAGAAAGGGAAGATAGATTATGAAAATAAACTAGTACAAAATATAAAAACAGAAGTTTTTGTAATTATATACAGCAGAAAATGTGAAGTAAACATAGATCCCTTGAAGGACAATAAGGGGGAATTTATATTGGGCAATGAAGAAATGGCAGAGGCTTTGAATAACTATTTTGCGTTGGTCTTCATGGTGGAGGACATGTCCAACATGCCGGAGAGAAGACAGAAACACAGAAAACCTACAGCACAATACAGGCCCTTCGGCCCACAAAGCTGTGCCAAACATGTCCTTACATGAGAAATTACCTAGGGTTACACATAGCACTCTATTTTTTAAGCTCCATGTACCTATCCAGAAGTCTCTTAAAAAACCCTGTCATATCCACCTCCACCACTGTCACTGGCAGCCCATTACAAGCACTCACCGCTCCGAGTATAAAAACTTACCCCTCATTTCTGTATCTACTTCCAAGAACCTTAAAACTGTGCCCTCTCCTGATAGCAACTTCAGCCCTAGGAAAAAGCCTCTGACTATCTACAATCAATGCCTCTCATCATCTTATACACCTCTATCAGGTCACCTCTCATCCTCCGTTCCTCCAAGGAAAAATGGCCTAATTCACCAACCTATTCTCATAAGACATGCTCCCCAATCCAGGCAACATCTTTGTAAATCTCCTCTGCACCCTTTCTATAGTTTCCACATCCTTCCTACAGTGAGGCGACCAGAACTGAGCACAGTACTCCAAGTGGGGTCTGACCAGGGTCCTATATTGCTACAACATTACTTCTTGCCCCCCAAACTCAATCCCAAGATTGATGGAGGCCAATAAACTGTATGCTTTCTTAACCACAGAGTCAACCTGCGCAGCAGCTTTGAGTGTCCTATGGACACTGACCCCAAGATCCCTCTGATCCTCCACAATGCCAAGAGTCTTAAAATTAATACTATATTCTGTCAACATATTTGACCTACCAAAATGAACAACCTCACATTTATCTGGGTTAAACTCCATCTGCCACTTCTTAGCCCAGTTTTGCATCCTATCAATGTCCCACTGTAACCTCTGACAGCCCTCCACACTATCCACAACACCTCCAAACTTTGTGTCATCTCTCCACTTCATCATCCAGGTCATTTATAAAAATCACAAAGAGCAATGGTCCCAGAACAGATCCCTGAGGCACACCACTGGTAAACAGCCTCCATGCAGAATATGACCCATCTATAACCACTCTTTGCCTTCCATGGGCAAGCCAGTTCTGGATCCACAAAGCAATGTCCCCTTGGATCCCATGCCTCCTTACTTTCTCAATAAGCCCCGTATGGGGTACCTTATCAAATGCCTTGTTGAAATCCATATATACTACATTTACTGCTTTACCTTCATCAATGTGTTTAGCCACATCTTCAAAAAATTCAATCAGGCTTGTAAGGCCCAACCTGCCTTTCACAAAGCCATGCTGACGATTACTAATCATATTATGCCTCTCAAAAGGTTCATAAATCCTGCCTCTCAGGATCTTCTCCATCAACTTACCAACCACTGAAGTAAGACTCACTGGTCTATAATTTCCTGGGCTATCTCTACTCCCTTTCTTTAAAAAGGGAACAACATCCGCAACTCTCCAATCCTCCTTAACCTTTCCCGTCCCCATTGATGATGCAAAGATCATTGCTAGAGGCTCAGTAATCTCCTCCCTCGCCTCTCACAGTAGCCTGCTGTACATCTCGTCAAGTCCTGGTGAATTATCCAACTTGATCCTTTCCAAAAGCTCCAGCACTTCCTCTTCCTTAATATCTACATGCTCAAGATTTCAGTCCACTGCAAGTCATCCCTACAATCGCCAAGATCCTTTTCTGTAGTGAATATTGAAGCAAAGTACTCATTAAGTAATTCTGCGATCTCCTCCGGTTCCGTACACACTTTTCCACTGTCACACTTGATTGGTCCTATTCTGTCACGTCTTATCCTCTTACTCTTCACATAGTTGTAGAATGCCTTGGGGTTTCCTTAATCCTGTCTGTCAAGGCCTTCTCATGGCATCTTCTGGCTCTCGTAATTTCTTTCTTGAGCTTCTTCTGACCCTTATAATTTTCTAGTTCTCTATCATTACCTAGCTTTTTGAACCTTTTGTAAGCTATTCTTAACTAGATTTACAACAGCCTTTGTACACCATGGTTTCTGTACCCTCCCATCCTTTCCCTGTCTCACTGGAACATACTTATGCAGAATATCCCCTGAACATTTGCCACATTTCTTCCATACACTTCCCTGAGAGCATCCGTTCCTCTGAGGTACGATGGACTCTGAGTCCGCTGCAGTCAGGGCGCTTTCACTGTGTGCTGTGCCTGTGAGGCTGGATTCGACAGAGCTTTCACTGTGTGCTGTGCCTGCGAGGCTGAGTCCGGCGGTGCCGTGGGAGTCCATAGTGGGGGTATTCCCTTCTGCCCCCGGCGTGGGATGATGAGTCTATCGGGACCCAGAGGACTTGTGGGAACTGTGTGGTGGTTTTGGACTATTTTTACTGTGCCCATGGTCTGTTTTTTAATCAATTATGGTATTGTCTGCACTGTTGTAACTATGTGGTTTTGTGTAGGTCTTGTAGTTTTAGTTTTTGGTTTGTTGGGTGGTAGAGTTGGTCTCCTGACTTGGTGTGTCTGGGTAGTCTTGTTTTGTCTAGTGGGTTTGGAGCTCCTTTCCGGGAAATGCGCTAAGATGGTAGCGCGATATTAATACGCAGCAGGCTCTCCGGACACTGGATTTGGGGATTACGAAACGTTATGTGGATCTTCTGGTGTAGTCTGTTTTGTCGTGTGCTTTTGTGATATCATTCTGGAGGAACATTGTCTCATTTTTTAACTGCATTGCATTTGTGGTTTCTAAATGACAATAAACTGAAAGTGAACTGAACTGAATTTATGTTTCCAAGTCCCCACCTGATAGCTTCATATTTTCCTTTACTCCAATTAAACACTTTCCTAACTTGTCTGTACCTATCCCTATCTAATGCTATGGTAAAGGAGATAGAATTGTGATCATTTTCTCCAAAATGCTCTCCACTGAGAGATCTGACACCTGACTAGGTTCATTTCCCAATACCAGATCAAGTACAGCCTCTCCTCTTGTTGGCTTATCTACATATTGTGTCAAGAAACCTTTCTGAACACACCTAACAAACTCCACCCCATCTAGACACCTCACTCTAGGGACATGCCAATCGATATTTGGGAAATTAAAATCTCTCACCATGACAACCTCGTTATTATTACACCTTTCCAGAATCTGACACCCTAGCTATTCCTCGATGTCCCTGTTACTACTGACAGACAGACAGACATACTTGACTGATCCCGAGGGAAACTGGGTTTTGTTACAGTCGCACTAAGGATAGTGTAGAAATATAGCAATATAAAACCATAAATAATAAAATAATAAGTAAATTAAGCCAAATCCAGGACCAGCCTATTGGCTCAGGGTGTGACACTCCGAGGGAGGAGTTGTAAAGTTTGATGACCACAGGTAGGAATGACTTCCTATGACGCTCAGTGTTACATCTCAGTGGAATGAGTCTCTGGCTGAATGTACTCCTGTGCCTAACCAGGACATTATGGAGTGGATGGGAGTCATTGTGCAAGATGGCATGCAACTTGGACAGCATCCTCTTTTGAGACACCACCGTCAGAGAGTCCAGTCCCACCCCCACAACATCACTGGCCTTACGAATGAGTTTGTTGATTCTGTTGGTGTCTGTTACCCTTAGCCTGCTGCCCCAGCGCACAACAGCAAACATGATAGCACTGGCCACCACAAACTCAGAACATCCTCAGCATTGTCTGGCAGATGTTAAAGGACCTCAGTCTCCTCAGGAAGTAGAGACAGCTCTGACCCTTCTTGTAGACAGCCTCAGTGTTCTTTGACCAGTCCAGTTTATTGTCAATTTGTATCCCCAGATATTTGTAATCTTCCACCATGTCCACACTGACCCCTTGGATGGAAACAGGGGTCACCGGTGCCTTGGCCCTCCTCAGGTCCACCACCAGCTCCTTAGTCTTTTTCACATTAAGCTGCAGATGATTCTGCTCACACCATGTGACAAAGTTTCCCACCGTAGCCCCGTACTCTGCCTCATCTCCCTTGCTGATGCATGGCAACTATGGCAGAGTCATCAGAAAACTTCTGAAAATGGCAAGACTCTGTGCAGTAGTTGTAGTAGTATTGGGAGTTCTATTAAAAAAAACACCCAGTAGAATTACTGACCCCTTCCTGTTCCTAATTTCCGCCCACAGTCCTTCCATGTCTTCCTCCTTTTCGACGGCCTTGACAGTATCTCTGATCAACAGTGCCATGCCCTCACCTGTTTTGCCTCCCTCCTTGTCCTTTCTGAAACATCTAAAGCCTGGCAGTCGAAGTAACCATTCCTGCCCGAGCCATTGAGGTCTCTGTAATGGCCACATCACAGCTCCAAGTACTGATCCACGCTCTCTCATCCGCTTTGTTCATAATATTCATTGCATTAATATAGACACATCTCAAACCATCAGTTTGACCACATCCCTTCATGATCCTCCCTCTTGTACTGTCTGCAAGCTTTCTCTATTAGTGAACCAACCGCCTCTTCAGTTTAGTTCTCACCTCCCAGCAATCCTAGTTTAAACTCTCCCCAATAGCCTCAGCAAATCTCCCTGCCAGGATATTGGTCCCCCTAGGATTCAGTGCAACCCATCCTTTTTGTACAGGTCACTGCTTCCCCAAGAGGTCCCAATGATCCAGAAATCTGAATCCCTGCCCCCTGCTCCAATCACTCAGCCACTCATTTATCCTCCAACTGACTCTATTACTATACTCACTGTCACGTGGCCCAGGCAGTAATCCTGAGATGACTACCTTTGTGGTCCTGCTTCTCAACTTCCTTTCTAACTCCCTGAAGTCTGTTTTCAGGACCTCTTCCCTTTCCCTACCTATGCCATTGGTTCCAATATGTACCAAGACCTCTGGCTGTTCTCCTTTCCACTTCAGGCTATCTTGGATGCGATCTGAAACATCCCGGTCCCTGGCACCTGGGAGGCAAACTTCCATCCGCTTCTTTCCTGCATCCACAGAATCACCTGTCTGACCCCCTAACTATAGAGTCCCCTATCATTGCTGCCATCCTCTTCCTTTCCCTACCCTTCTGAGCCACAGGGCCGGACTCTGTACCAGAGGCATGGCCACAGTTGCTTCCCCCAGGTAGGCCACCCCCCCCTCCCCAAACAGTACTCAAGCAGGAGCACTTATTGTCAAGGGGTACAGCCACTGGGGTACTCCCTAGCCTCTGACTCCTGTAACCCTCTTATCTGTCTCCTCAGGCCCCAGTGTGACTACCTGCCTATAGCTCCTCTCTATCACCTCCTCACTCTCCCTGACCAGAGGAAGGTCATCGAGCTGCATCTCCAGTTCCCTAAGGAGCTGCAGCTCGACACACCTGATGCAGATGTGGCTGCCTGGAAGTCTCCCGGACCTCCCTCAACTGACACCAAGCACAGAGAACATAATATAGATGCAATGGGAGGTGAGGACCTCAATACAATAGCTCTCTCTAAAGAGGTAGTGCTGAGCAAACTTGTGGGCCTAAAGATAGACAAGTCCCCTGGTCCTGATGGAATGCAGCTCAGGGTACTGAAAAAAATGGCAGAGGTTATAGTTGAGGCTTTGGTGATAATTTTCCAAAATTCTCTGGACTCTGGGAATGGATTGGAAGAAGGTGAACATCACGCCACTGTTCAAAAAAAGGATTCGGCAAAAAGCCAGTTAGTTTAACATTTGTAGTTGGGAAAATGCTTGAAGCTATCGTTAAAGAAGAAATGGATTCATCAGACAGACATAGCATAGATTCAGCAAAGGCAGGTCCTGTTTGACAAACATACTGGTGTTCTTTGAGGGTAAACAAGTGCAGTGGATAGAGGGGAACAGGAGTACATTATTTACTTGGATTTCCAGAGGTGTTCAATAAGGTGCCACATAAAAGACCTACCCATAAGATAAGGATACAAAGAGTTGGGGGTGATGTATTAGCATGGATAGAGAATTGGGTAACCAATAGAAAGCAAAGTCTTGGGATACTTGGGTGTTTTTTTTTGGTTGGCTATCAGTGGTGAGCGGTGTGCCACTGGGGTCGATGCTGGGCCTGTTCACAATATACACTAACAATCTGGAAGAGGGGGCTGAGTGTAGTGTATTTAAAACGACTCTAAATTGAGTGGAAAAGCAAATTATGCAGAGGATACACAGAGTCTGCAGAAATATAGTTAGGTAAGTGAGGGTCAAGGGTCTGGCAGATGGAGTACAATGCTGGTTAACGTGAAGTCATCCACTTTGGAAGAAGAAATGGAAGATCAGATTATTATTTAAATGGTAAAAGATTGCAGCATGTTTCTGTGCAGAAGGACTTGGGAGTGCTAGTGCATGAATTGCATAAAATTGGTTTGCGGGTGCAGCAGGCTATCAAGAAGTTAAATGGAACGTTGGCCTTCATTGCTCAAGGGATTGAATTTAAAAGCAGGGAGTTTACGCTGCAACTGTACAGGGCCACACCTGGAGTACCGTGTGTAGTTCTGGTTTCCTTACCTGAGGAAGGTTCACTAGGTTAATTCCAGAGATGAGGGGGTTAGACTATGACGAGAGATTGAGTTGCCTGAGATTGTACTCGCTGGAATTCAGAAGAATGATAAAAAGGATGATCATATAAACATAAAATTATGAAAGGCATAAATAAGATAGAAGCAGGAAAGGTGAGACTAGAACTAGGGGACATAGCCTAAAGATTCAGGGGATTAGATTTAGGACAGAGTTGAGGAGGCTTTTCCTCCAGAATGCGGTGAATCTGTGGAATTCTCAGTCTAATGAAGCAGTGGAGGGTACCTCAATAAATATATTTAAAATAAGGCTGGATATTTTTGCATAGCAGGGGCATTAAGGGTTATGGGGAAAAGGCAGGTAGGTAGAGACAAGTCTATGGTCAGATCAGCCATGATCTCATTGAGCCTGCTCTGCCATTCAACGGGCCAGATGGCCTACTCCTGCTCCTATTTCTTAAGTTCTTATCAGAATTTCCTCTTATATTGCATCCAATTTTCCCCATCTTTGGCAACATGTTCCAGATATCAATCATTGCATAGAGAACTTTTCCTCAGATCCCCTTTAAAACTTGTCACTCTTCTCACCTTAAGGCTATGCCCTTTCATTTTTGATAGCCCCATCAATGGTACCTGTAGAGTTCAAGCAACATTCTGGTGAATCCCCTCTGCACTCTTTTCAGCACAATCACATCCTGCCTCTGATTAGAACTGCACAAAATATTCTGCTTGTCCTTTAAATTGTCTAATTACTTTCTGCAAAGAAGAGAAAGATGGAATAGTGTAGGGAAGTGTATGGTCATGCACTACAGTAGAAGGAATAATGGCATAGACTACCTTCTAAGCAGGGAGCAAATTCAGAAATCAGAGGTGCAAAGAGGTGCAGGACTCCTTAAAGGTTAACTAGCAGGTTGAGACATTAGTAAGGAAGGTAAATTGGAAGGTCAGAGGTGGTTTAGGAAAGCGATCCCAGGAATGAAAGGGTCACTTGATAGCTCTGGCCTGTATTTGCTGGAGTTTAAAAGAATGAGAGGATAATTTCATTGAAACCTACTAAAAATTGAAATGTCTAGATAAGAGAGTACATGGAGAGGATGTTTCCATTAGTGGAAGGGTCTAGGACCAGAGGGCTAAGCCTTAGAAAGATGTTCCTTCAGAACAGAGATGAGAGCTAGTGGGTGAATCTATGGAATTCACTGTCACAACTGGCTGTAGAGGCCAAGTCATTGGATAGACTAAAAGCAGAGGTTCAAAGGTCCTTAATTAGTAGGGTGTCAAAATCATGGGAAGAAGACAGGAAAATGAAGTTGGGAGGAAAAATAACTCAATGATGGAATGGTGAAGTGGACGATGGCCTGAACGGCCTAATTCTGTTCCCAGGTCTTATGGTCTTAAATGTCCCCAATGTTCCCTGCGCTTAGTACTGTATAAAAATGTTCTTCTGACATCTTCCCCTTACCCCCTCCACACATACTTTCCTCCAGTCATCTTAAAATTATGCCCTCTTGTATCAGCCATAGCCACCTTGAGAAAAAGACGCTGACTGTCCACTCTATCTATGCCTCTTATCATTTTATGCTCCTCCATCAAGTCATCTCTCATCCTCCTTCACTCACTCCGAGGAGGTGAGCCTTGGCTTGCTCAACCTTTCTTCATTAAGACACTCTCCAATCCAGGCAATAGCCTGGTAAATCTCCTGTGCACCTTCTGTAAAGCTTCCACATTCTTCCTAATTTGGGAGCCCCAGACTGAACACAATACCCCTAGTGTGGTCTAACCAGTTATACAGAGCTACAACATTACCACGCAGCTCTTGTACTCAATCCCCCAAACAAAGGCCAATGAATAACATCTGAATGAATAAGATATAACAATAAAATGATAGGGTGTAGAGTTTATTTCTACTCTTCACTCCACCCCCAATTTCCTTTCAAGTTCAATTGCTGTTACTTTGCATGATAACTTGCCTTCCATAAAATAAAGTCACTTTATTTAATTTATAGCCAAGTTATTTCAACAAAATAGTATTTCAAGAGAAGCTGATAAAAGGAGTTATGTGAAGAAGATGCACACAGGGAATATGATAGTTAGATTGCAATAGCTTCAGTGTTGCTCCTTGGATGAGCACAAACTGTTGATCAAATCATAGTTTATAACTTAAAAGAAATGTTATTAATATGCAAATCTAATTTGAGGATGCCAGTGCATGTCAGAGCTTCTAAGATAAATTGTGGTCTGACATAGAAAAAGATTATCACCTGAAGTTCAGGTGTTTCTCTGATTCCACCAATGTACAGGAGCTCTTAGCCAGTTATTAGCTGACACGTAAGACAACTAAAAAGCTTCGGTCAAATTGCCAATCAATCAAAGCCTTTTAAATGACTTTACATTATCTTTCAAAGACAGAACATCAAAATACAAAAAAGTAAATGAGTTGTGTAATTATATTTCAGACATTGACCAGAATCAGGTAACAAGTTATTGGAGTAGCACATAGCATTGTACCAGAGCACCTACAAATAACAGCAAGCTCCCAACAGCTTTTTCTTATCCATACCTCCCCTCATGGATGTTCACTTAGTATAATTAGATGAAAACTGTGGTAGGAGCACTATGATATCATGCCCTTCCTGATCGCCACATAAATTTCAATGCAATGTACTTCTAGTATAGGAAAGCTCTGCAATATGCGTACAGTCGGCCCTCCTTATCCTTGGGGAATTGGTTCCGAGACCCCCCACAAATACCAAAAAACGCAGATCTCAAGTCCCTTATTTAACCTGGCTCAGTGCAGTGGTCTTTAGGACACAGCGGAACCCCGGACTTTATTTAACATGCTCAGTGCGGTGGACATTAGGACCTGGCTGTGCAGCTCTCAATCTGCAGTGTTCCTGTTCACGAAAATAATCACAATCATGATTGAAAATAAGGTGGAAGTAATAAAGTGAACAGAAAGAGGTGAAACGCCATCGGTCATTGGAAAAGCATTAGGCTACAGTCGGTCATCAATCGGAACAATTTTAATGAAGCATGTGAAAGGCACTGCCCCGATGAAAGCTACAATTATTACTAAGCAATGCAGTGGTTTAATTATTGAAATACATATGTTTCTTAAGTGTTTTATATGCATAGTATATAGTACATACTTTACCTTTCTAAGAAAAACGTTTGACTAACTGACACTAAATAATACCGGATGTACCTGTTCCGACTTAAAGACGGACTCAGGAATGGAACTCATTCATAACCCGGGGACTGCCTGTACTTTTGAGTCATTTCTAGATTACTTATAATACCTAATACAATGTAAATGCTTTGTAAATAGTTATACTGTATTGTTTAGGGAATAATGACAAGAAAAAAATAGTCTGTACATGCTCAAATAACGAGTGCTGGAGAGAGAACTTCCAGATTTTCCTGATCTGCGATTGGCTGACTCCGCGCGTGCAGAATCCATGGTTAAGGAGGGCCGACTGTATTGTAAACAAACTAGATGTCTAGTACAGTGAATATCCTCACTTTATTCATCCACAATGAAACCAGGAAATAAACATCTATTAGAGGAAAAAAACAAAGAAAACCAGAGCTTGGCTTTCAAATAACATTTGAATGACTGATCAAATGACCCAAAAGCAGGTGAAATGTACATATACTTGCCGTTGTTTGGTGCTTTTGACAACTCATTATCAATGATCTCTTCGGTAATGTCACGATCTCTGCATGGCTTTTTTTGAAGAGTTGCTGTAATTCTGTTGGATCTTGATCTGGTAGTTAAAACCATTGGTCCTTCATTTTTATCTTGATTACAATTTGATTTTCTACGTCTTTTATCAGCAGGGGGGATGTAAGGACTATCCACCAAATCATCTTCTGAATTACTCTCCATATCAACACTACTTTTGGTACTGTCTACATTCTCAACTGCAGTCGGCTCATATTTCCTACGGAAAGGTGTAAGATGAATACTTTCTTCATTATCAAAATTATAGGCATCACTGCAGTCCAGAGATTTTTTTCTTTCTTTGGAAATGTAATTTTTGCTTTGATCTCTGCTCTTTGATCGAGTTCGAGGTTTCAGAGCCTCCCAGTGCTTTTTAGCTGGTACACATTTATTTCCTTCCTTCATTTTTCCATCTCTAACCTTTTGCTCTATTTCCAGTTGAACCTCCTCTCTCTTTTTGGAGTTAGGTTGTACCCTTTGTACACTTCTTGAATTTATCATTTTCACTTTGCTTCTGAATGTAGATTTGTCTTTCTCAGGATCCATAGGGTTTCCTATTTGCAAGTGACCCAACTCAGCAACTGCTGTATCAGTTCCAAGGTTGGAACTCAGAGAATCAGACACATTTTCATCCACTTGATAATCAATGACAATTTTTTGTTCTTCATGTGCCCAAGGTATCTCTGGATAATTTTCGGAAGTGTGAATAAATTCGAAAGTATCACTACCACCAAAGAAAGAGGGTTTTTTCCTTCCCGATTGTCTCCTAACTGAAACCCCCTTTGGCAACACAGCAAATTCTTTTAACGGAGCTACTGCATCACTGTCAGAGTCTGGACTTTGATTATACGTAGATCTTCTCCCTTTTCCAAAACAAAGACATTTTCAGTATTTGCCAGTTTTCCAAATCAAAACATTGAAATACTTCAAAAATCTAAAACAGAACAATATCTTACTACCAAATAAATTTGTTTAGGGAAAAAACCTGCAATAAAAGTTAATAGGATTAGAAAAAAAATTGCAAAGCTTTTCATTTACTATAGGAATTGGTTTGAGGTATAAACTGTTGTTTACTGACTTCAACTCATAAGCATCATGGCTCGCTATGGCATCTGCTCTCTCTGCATCTGACAAGAGACTAGAGTTGTGGACTCAGCTCAGCTCATCACAAAAACCAGCCTCCCTCTGTCTAAACTTCTTGCTGCCGTAAAGCATCTTACATATTCTGAGATCCCACCTACACCATACATTCTCTCTTCTCCACTCTTATGTTGGGTTGAAGATACAAAAGCCTGAAAGTGCTTCCTACCAGGTTCAAGGACAGCCTCTACCCCACTGCTCTAACATTATCAAGTAGTTCCCTAGCATGATAAGATGCACTCTTGAGCTGTCACTCTACTTTGTTATGATCTTGCACCTTTTTGTCTACCTGCACTCTCAAGCTGTTACACTATTCTGTATTCCATTATTATTATTGTTCTTTTACTACTTCAATGCACAGTGTAATGAATTGATCTGTATGGATAAGACAAGCTTTTCACTGTACCTCAGTACAAGCAACAATAACAAAACCAATTCCAAACCCAAGCTAAATTTGTATTGGAGCAATAAGATGCCACTGAGATCAATATCTTACATGAAATCAAATTAACATAGCTAGGATCATTTTATAGTAAATCATGTCAAATTGTTTAAACTTGTTTTTTTTTAATAAAACCTGCACTTGCTGGAAATTTGGAAAAACAGAAAATACTGGAAATCTTCAGCATCTCACACAAAATGCTGGAGTAACTCAGCAGGCCAGGCAGCATCTATGGAAAAGCATACAGTTGATGTTTCCATGGACCACTTAGAATTTTCCAATATTTGTCATGCCTTTGAAAATATGCTGAATGTACTTAACTACATAAAAATAATTATTAAGTAAGTTACTTTGAAAAAGAATCAACCAAGACATTTTCTTACTGATAAATCCAAAGTATACAAACAATGGAAATCTTAAATAAAAACAAGATTCTGAACATGAGAAATTCTGCAGACGCTGGAAATCCAAAGCAACAGAGAAAATGTTGGAGGAACTCAGCAGGACAGACAGCATCTATGAAAAGCAATAAACAGTTAATGTTTTGGGCCAAGACCCTTCTTCAGGAAATTCTGAAAATACCAAGCTGCACTTATGGGAAAAGATAGATATTTCACCACATAGGCTCTTCATCAGAATTTGTAATTCCCATTTCTTACTGATTACTTTTTCTCACCTCCATCTCAAAAATAGATTGCTTTTATTAATACATAAAATAATTGCTATTAATGTGAATTTTACGATAGTGATGACAACATTAAGATTTACACATGATCTTACCACTTGATAACTTTTTTGATAGATGCTGAATGTTCTCCATATCAGATGGTGCATTTATGTTCTCTACAGCTTTGGAGTTCTCCAAGGGAACGTCACTAAAAAAAGCCAGATGGATATAAATTTCACCCCTCAAACAGAAATTTTAAAAAGAGAAACCTTTTTTAAAAAAAAAACACTTTGGTATAACAATTTATTCAGGTGTTTTCAAAATAATTCAACAATCTAACTCTTAATTATTTTAAAAAACAAATCAGTCCATATTACAACAGGATTTGTTTGGCATTCCAATGGTGGAGCCAAAAGGGGAAGTGAAGGTGCAGCTGAGATGGGATCTTGTTGAAGGTGATAGAAATTGTAAAGATCCACTGAATGTAAGAGCATGGAAAGCGAAGATCTGGGGAATACGTGAAAGGTTAGAAACGAAAGAGGCAAAAACAGAGATAATAAAGGCTCTATAAATTATGGTAGAGCAGAAACAACTGTCATCACCAGTACAAATACAGAAATGGAGGAAATAAGAGTTTTGGCACTGAATACAGTAGGTGGTGTAGTCAGCATTGCAGTGAGGTATGAGTTTCCAGTTACACCATTTACAATACTAAAATTCCAAGACATACTCACGGAATAAAGGGTACAATGGGTGAAGAACAATCTGGTAACGCATGCAGAAGATCGTCTTCTAAGATACTTAGATCCCCATCTATAGAACCAGGATTTAACTTCAAATTCTGCAAAAAAAAAATAAAGGCACATTATATTAAAATGATTCAATACAATTCTGCTTTGCTCAAGAACTGTTTTGGATCCCATTGGGTCACTAATCGATGCTGGTGTTCATAATTCCAAACACAATAATTCAGTCAGCACGAAAGTTATGCTTTTTTGTGCAATCTGTCACGCCACAAGATGTGATGATTGCCATCATTGATAAACTATTAAGTGAAAACATTTGATTTAACTTGACTTGATTACTTACATCCTTCATATATATGAGTAAAAATCTTTATGTTATGTCTCCATATAAATGTGCAATTTATAGTAATTTGTAATAAATAGTATGCACAACAGGACAGTCAATATAACAGAAATACAATTGTATCAGCATGAATTAATCTGTCTGGTGGCCTGGTGGAAGAATCTGTCCCAGTGCCTGTTCGTCCTGGCTTTTATGCTGCGCTACCATTTCCCAGCAGCTGGAACAGTTTGTAGTTATCGAATATTAATCTAAAAAGGCTTGTATCTAAAATGATTTTCTCTATTGATGCTGATGAACTACTGTATACAAAAACTGAAACCATGGATAAGAAATAAAAAGTTGAAATTTCTTTTATAGAAAATTAGTGAATACCTAGAATTGTTTTCAACATTTAAATATGTGGTAAATAAAATGGAGCATTCACCAGTTTCAACAAAAGCAACATTTTGAAATGTTACTCACATTTACAAAACCAGAGTCTGACACTGGAAGATCTGTTAATTCACAAGTAAAATCTGTTGATCATGGAGGAGTAGAGAACAATTTCTTATAGATTAAAAGTTTAACTCTGTCACATGTACACATAACTCTCACTGGGTTCGTATACAAACTTTCAAAAACAATATACATCTAGGGTCAGGATGATTTGGGGTTCAACCAAACAGGAAAATTAGGATGTTCCGATTAAAGAAACCTCGATTTGAGTGAATGCTGTATAATTACTGCCCATACACAATTGTCAGTTGGCAAGAAACAGATCGTACACTGCATAAAATTATAAAGAAAGCATATTTACCAATTTCAGCTTTATCAAACAATAGGTTAAAAAGAAAATAAAAGGGCCCATTACAATTAGACCAGTCCAATATACACAACCATTGGAACTCATACTGGAATATCTGTGGGGTGTATCACTTACTCACACACTAAACCCACAGTCCTCAGCCGCCACATTTTCAAGCTCCCCCCGACCATTTCGAGCAAACTGGCTCTCTTAGGAGTACTGGCAAATGCTCCTGAGTTAATAAATTTCACGACTCATGCCAGTGATAATGAACCTGATTCAGATTCTGCTTGGAGCTATTCACCTACACAAAGCATTTCTTGTAACAGGGTCTCTATTTCCAATGGCATTCTATGGCATCTTCTCTTGTGCCCTGCTCCACAGCTCCCACCAAAAGACCCCAAACCAGACCTCTGTACTTCAGAAAACTCTTCCCCACAGCTCCCTAGAACCTTCTCTTCCATCCCACAATTCAGATTGGCTGATTCACATTCAAAAGCTGGACAACATAGGTCCTTATCTCAGCTGAAGCCAAAAAACACTTTACAGCATGACACACTTCTTTTACAGAAAACTGCTAATGAAACTATCTCACAGCATAGCAGTGAAAATCTTAACCAGGACATTGCATACATCAGAACACTGAAACGTACAGTGAAATGTGTCATCAGCAACGACTGCACTGAGCAGCAAAAAGTATCGCCACACTTGCAGCACCAACGTAGCGTGACCACAACACACTAACTACATCCTTGGAATGTGGGAAGCAAACAGGAGGACCCAAAGGAAATCACGCAGTCACATGGAGAACGCACAAACTCCTTACAGGTAGCGGTGGGAATTGAACCTCGATTGGTGCTATAGTAGCATAACACAAACTACAATGCTACAAACTACGTCACTTATTCATGAGTGAGCAAATCATCAGAATTCTCTACCAAAGAGGGCCATGGAGGCTTATTTACTGATTTAATGTGAAACATTGTCTTGATTAGAGGATTTTACAGGAAAGTAGTGCAGGCAATCCCAGCATAAGCAGTTTTGAGAAGGGTGCATGGTTCACGTGGTAGTGATTTCCTTAACACAAAGTCATGCCATCTATGGATCTGTTGGAAGAGTGCAAGTTGAAAAGTTTACTTATTAATTCCCCTCCCTCCACCCAACCAATTCTGTGTGAGTAAATTTTATTTAGTATCTCATTCTGGAGTGGTGATTTGTGAATTGTGCAAAGGTCAATTTCCATTACCCAAATAGCTGAAATGGAATGATTGTTGGTGCCAGACAGGTGGTTTGACCATCACAACAGCTACCGATTTCCTGGGATTTTTACAGGCAGCAGTCTCTAGAGTTTACAGCGAATGGCTCGAAAAAATTTTAAAAAGCATCCAGTGAGCAGCAGTTCAGAGCAAAAATGACCAGTTAATGAAAGGTCAGAGGAGAATGGCAAGACTGATTCAAGCTAACAACAAATCTAAAAGCACATCATGCTGAAACTTGAAGCCATAGGCCACAGCAGCAGAAGACCATGAACATTTAACACAATTATTCCTATAGTTCTGATCAAAAAGTTCCAAAACTTGGGCGTCAATACCACTTTCTGTAACTGGAACATCGACTTCCTCCCTGGAAGACCACAGTTTGTGCAATCGGAAATATCATCTCCAGCTCGCTGATAATCCACACTAGCACACCTCAAGGATGTGTGCTTGGCCCATTGCTCTACTCTCTCGACACCCATGACTGTGTGGCTAGGCACAGCCCAAATGCCATCTATAAATTTGCCGATGACACAACTATGGTTGGCAAAATTTCAGATGGTGATAATAGGGCATAGAGGAGATATACCAGCTAGTTGAGTGGTGTTGCAGCAACAATCTTGCGGTCAACATCAGTAACACCAAGACTGATTGTGAACTTCAGAAAGGGTAAGACGAGTGAAAACACACCAGTCCTCACAGAGGGATCAGTAGTGGAAATGGTGAGAAACTTTAGGTCTTGCATGTCAGCATTTTTGAGCATCTATCCTGGGTCCAACATATTGATGCACAGCAGCAGCTAAACTTCATTAGGAGTTTGAGATTTGGAATATCACCAATAACACGTGCAAATTTCTACTGATGAACTGTGGAGAGCATTCTAACTGGCTGCATCACCATCTGGTATGGGGGGGGGGGGGCTGAGGAGCATGAACACTACCTCATCGCTCCCCTCTCCCTTTTTGCATTACTTATTTACTTTCTTTAATATACATAAGTGATTTACTGATTTATTATGTATTGCAAAGTACTGCTGCTGCGTAACAAATTTCACGACATATTCCAATGATATTAAACCTGATTCTCATTCTGACATTCACTCAGTAGCCACTGTTGGAGGATTAAGAAATAAAATTTATTCGAGACCAATTCTTTCCTCAAAGATCCTGAGATTTTGCACTGTTGCAAACTGCAAAATGTTTCTTATGAACCCTAACTAAATAACCATTTTTAAAATACTTCTAAATTTACCAAAAAGGCATTACAAAGAAATCTCGTTTCATATACAGGTGTCCCTTGTTTTTCGAACGTTCGCTTTACGACAACTCGCTGTTACAAAAGACCTACATTAGTACCTGCTTTTGCTAACCAAAGAGGATTTTCGCTTTTACGAAAAGATGCCCACTTTATACGTGTGTTTACCCCAAGAAAGACTACAATGACCGTGGAACCTTGTGCGGGCAGTTGTTTGTGTATGCGTGTACATGCATGTACATGCTGATTTTTTCCTCTAAATCAATTTTGGCTCACTGTCTTCCCGATGTTGAAGAGTGGAACTACACCGTACATACAATATTTCTACTTTATATAGGGTGTATATGTGTTATTTGGTATGATTTGGTAGGTTATTTTTTTGGGTCTGGGAACGCTCAAAAATTTTTCCCATATAAATTAATGGTAATTGCTTCTTCGCTTTACGACATTTCGGCTTACAAACGGTTTCATAGGAACGCTCTACCTTCCGATTGCGGGGGAAACCTATAGAAGTAAAGATGGCATTATTCCTTTCTTCTCAGAAAATATTTAACATAAAATTACACTTGAATCATACCATAGTTAAAAATGCATGCAGAGAAAAAAAAAATCAAAACAGTTACAAAGTTGCAGTAATATCATTATTACATGCTGCAAATTCAGGTTGTAAAACAACTGATGATAGCAACAGTGACTCAACAAACTGATCGTAAAATAATTCCAAAAAAAAGTTTAGAAAAATTTAGCTTCAAAACCTAACAAATAGCATGCTCCAACCTTCATTTAGCACACTGTAATGTATTCGCTAGAATTGTACATTTTGCACTCTGATTTGTTATCTATTAGAATTCTATGGGTATTTGGTCAGTTTTGAAGAATCATTGTTACTAAATGGCAAGTGATACTTCGCCCTGCTGATCAACACCGACATCGACCACTCCCTGAAGATTACTAAATCTTTGCACGGTCAGATATGGTTATACCTTTCAGAAAATTAAAAGGCCACATGATTACTTCCATTCCAACAAAGCTAAAATGTTTTCTAAGAGTAAAAATTAATCATATCACATATGCCCATATTTGCTGTTAAGTCTTGTCAGATCACAAACATTCATAAACTCCACTGATAAAAGTTCAAATAGATTTGAAATCATTTTCATTTCAAGATACCGTAGAAACTGAAACATCTGCCATTAACAATAAAAATTAGAAATGAAATGAATAGCCTTGTATTTGAATGGGATACCTTATCTTGTTTCAGGTTATAGTTTTCAACCTGCTTCTTTAGCATAAGAATGTAGAATATCATCGCTTGCCGTTCTTTTTTCAAGGACAATATGATATCCGATGCATCTCTCAGTTTCTGCTTTACTGCTTCCAGAGACAAAGCTAGGCTTTGATTGTTTGCCTGGATACTTTTAATGAAAGAGTTCTTATCTGTCAAATTAAAAGAAAGTAGTAAGCAGGTCTGCTAGAATCTGAAACTGAATGTTTTACAGAGATAAATTTCCATGCTTACTCAGTAATTTGGAATTAACTTTTGAATTCAAAGTTTGCTTAGCTCTGTTGACTTTGGCCTGGGCCTGATTCCGTTTCTCTTTCATGCGCTCCTTGATAGCTTCCAGATTTTCTTGGACAGGGACCTTCCAACATTTTTCATAAGCCATCTTCCTTCTCAATCCTTTAAGATTTGGTTATAAATAAAAAGTATATGAAACATTATTACAGTTATAAGAAAAAGTGGTGACAAAAGTTTGTTCCTTGTGCTTCTTTTTGTAGATGTAGAACAAATATTTCAATCTGCCCAGTTGAAATAAATATTTTCACCCCAATCTACTTTTAAATGGGGATCAAAGGAATGGGAAATGCACAATAGATCATATTAGAGAAATGGGCAGCTTTGTGTAAAGAGAATGAATTGGGAACATTTAATTTCTATTTTCTCTTCCCTTAATTTTCATACTTTACATTATCTTCACTTAAATATACAGTGTATGCTGCTCTAATTCCTAAGCACTTCTTTAATGATTAACATCTGTAAACATATCATTTTGTATTGAGTTTCTGAATCCAACTTATATTTGAAAAATCTCAAATGTAGATGGAAAAACTCTCCTCTCTACTTACTTATGACCCTCAAGTCAGTTTTTTGTCCTATCCAAAGACTTGTCAAGAGTCTGATGGTGAAAGCTGAGCTTTGAATTAATTACCAGATTTTTTCTAAGCCAAACTTGAGCAAAAGTGTCCAGTGTTGGGGCAAACCAGTTCCCAGCTTTACCACAATCTACTTGATAGTTTGTTAAGCCAAGAAAACAATTCTCCTAAAGGCTCTTTTTTCAGTTCTAAAAGAACAAAGAGTACAAAATGAGAGAAAAAGATTTAACATTACAGTTCAAACAATTTTCCCCAGAACTACTAAAAGAGCATCAACTCAAATTTTTTACTCTGTACAGATGCTGCCTGACCTGCTGAGTAATTACAAGTTTCTTTTACTCGCCCCCCCCCCCCATTTCTAGCATCTGCAGTGTTATGCGTTACAACTAGAATAAATAGCTGACTGCATACACAAGGAATATCAAAACATACAGATAGTAGACAAGATATAGAGATGCACAACTATGGTTTGCTTCTTCTTACTCCTTTAAAACAATCTTTTCACTTGTACTATTAGTCATTTGCCATTTATTCTCTCCTGCCGTACCCACCGTTTTCCTTCCCCTGCCAATTTTCCCTGCTTCTATCTTCTTAAAGCCTGCCACACCTCTAATGTTTCCCATATTCTGATGCAAACCGCTGGGTATTTCCAGCATCATTGATATTCTTCTGGGACACGAGACTGCACACGATGGTAACTGGAGCAACACGCACAAATTGCTGGGGGAAGCCAGTATGCCAGCCAGCTTCTATAAAGGCAAAACAATGGTCAAGACTTTCCGAGTTACTCCAGCATTTTCTGTGTTGTACTTTTGTATTTGTTCTTTCTGATGCTTTCAACTTTCCAAATTAATATTTTAGTCTATAAAAATCACTCATACACATTTCTCCTGTAAATAATCTGAAATGTTGACCATATTAATTTTCATTCATCAGATGTAGTTACATTTCTGATATATTCATTACACCATTGTTTCCTACCTTTACAGACAGAAATAGACCAGGAAGTTGATCAAGCCTGTCCCATTCAAAGATGCGCCGATTCCATTAGCTTCCATACAATTCCTAGGTGAATCAAAAATCAAATGAGTGAATCAAGTAATAATTCTGAAGACAAGGCTTCCACAAAACTGTACAGAAATCTCAACAATCAATTCCTGATCTAAAAAAATGACAAACACACCAAAACTGGAAAGGGCCAATAACCTTGCAGGAAGATTTTATAACTCTATCTTGGAAGAGTAGTGGTTGGGAAGGAAAGAGTGCTCGATTTCTTTTACTTTAATGTAAGGAATATTACAGGCCAGTCAGATGAGTTTAGAGCCTGGTCCACATGTCCCTCCCCATAGATCTCCCACCTGGCACTTATCCCTGCAAGCTTAAGTGCTACACCTCCTCTCTTACCACCATTCAGGGCCACTTGTGAGTCTGTTGGGGTCATCTATTGCATCTGGTGCTCCCTCCTCTACATCGGTGAGACGCAATGCAGATTGGGAGACCACTTCATTGAGCACCTCCGCTCCGTCCACAACAGACAGGATCTCCCGGTTGCCACCCACTTCAACTCTGCTTCACATTCCCATTTGGATATGTCCATACATGGCCTCCTCTACTGCCATGATGAGGCCAAACACAGGTTGGAGGAGCAACACCTCATATATCATCTGGGTAGTCTCCAGCCCCTTGGCATGAACATCGAATTCTCCAACTTCCGGTAATTCTCTCCCTCTCCCTTCCCCCAACCCAGTTTCACTCTGCTTCCTCCTCCAGCTACCTATCACCTCTCTCATGATTCCACCTTCTTCTGCTACCCATAGTGCTTTCCCCTTACATTCCTTCTTCACCTTTCCTGCCTATCCCCTCCCCCACCCCTTGGTCTTTCCTCTGATTGGTTTTTCACCTGGCATCTACCAGCCTTCTCCTTCCCAACCTCCTCCCATCTTCTTTATAGGGCCCCTGCCCCCTCCCTCTTTAGTCCTGACGAAGGGTCTTGGCCCGAAACGTTGACTGCTCATGTCCACAGCTGCTGCCCAGCCTGCTGAATTCCTTCAGCATGTTGTATGTGTTGAGTTTAGAGCATGGGCCAGCACTTGGAACTACCATATCTTTGCAATCACAGAAACACGGTGGTGGTGGTGATAGAGAGAAAGAGGAGGTCAGGACTGGCAACTAAATATTCTTGAGGTATTGGAAAGTGACCACTTATCATAACATACCTTGTCTCTGACCAGCTTCTGGAGCCACAGCATTTAATGTGAGAAGGGAAAGATTTAAAAGGGACCCAAGGGCAACTTCTCAACTTCTTCACACTCTAGATTTCACTGCTAATGTAATGGCTTCTCTGTAGCAGCAATGTTTGGGTTATGACTAGAGATAATGGGCCACATTAGCCAATGAGCTGGATGTTGTTCTTTCTTGTGTGTCTGGGAGCAGGGAATTCGTGGTCTTTTGCCAGGGAGAGATGAGGAGAGAATGGAGAGAGCTGGGAGACCACCAGACGGAGTGGACTTGGAGCTAGGATCCAAAGGTCAGCAACAATCAGAGGAGGTCGATGGTGGACAAATGGCCTATCAGTGAGTTTCAATGTTTAGACTGTTCATGAGAATGGGCCCTTGTCTTTTTTTTGTTTCTTTACTAACCAGATAGTCAAATTAAAAATTATAAAGCTCAATTGTTTAACTGCATATTGTGTACGTTTGTTATTTCATAGTACTGATTTGTAACAGGGGACACATCACATCGCATCCACCCAGATGAGATTTATTAAAATTGGCCAGGCCGCGGACTATCATCCCCTATATTAAGCCACGAGCCGAACTGGGAGTTACATATGAAATAAATTGACAGAGAAAGCTAGAAGGCGAGTACATCTATGACGTTTAAGAAAAAAACATTTGGCCAGGTACTTAGATAGAAAACATTTGGAGGGATATGGGCCACATTCAGACAAATGGCATCTAGCTTAGACAGACATTTTGGTCAGCATATACAAGTTGGGCTGAAGAGCCTGTTTTCTGCCATATAATTCTAAGCAGCTGGACCAGTTGGGTTTCTGGTCAATGATAGCTTATGGAGGACTGGCAATATTAAAGTTCATAGTTCACTGCTGCAATTGCTTATGCTCATTATTGATTGCTATTTATATTTGCATTTGCACAATTCGTTGTCCATTGATCCTGTTTACATTTGCTGAGTATGCCCAGAGAAAAAGAATCTCAGTGTTGTACATGGTGACAAGTATCGATGAATTCATTTTCATTTTCTAAAATTCTGTAGCTTCTGGAAAGGTTCCACAAGACTGGAAAATAGCAAATGCTATTGAGAATAACTTCCATCTATTTACTCCATTTTGCCCAGTAATGATTATGTACAAATTTCTTTAATTTCTTTACTCTAACAACAATTTCAACCTCTCCAAACCAAAAGTGCAGCTATCCTGGGCATCTATATCAACAGCAATCTCACCTGGACCTTCCATACTGATGCACGATCAAGAAAGCGCATCAGCGTACATACTTTCTTAGGCATCCAAGAAGATTCTGCTTGTCCATGAAGATTCCTTTGAAATTCTACAGATCGACTGTAGAAATTATTCCAATGGATTGCATCTCAGACTGATAAAGTACTCTGCTTCAGACTAAAGAACTTGCAGAGTAGTAAAATCTGCCCAATCCACCTCAGGTTTCATCATCTCCTTCCATCCAGTCCATTAATCAGGAAGATTAATGGTATCAAAGATGCCTGCCATCTTGGCCATTCTGTTTTCCCTCTTCTAACTTCTGGGACAAAACACAGGAGGCTGAAAACCCAGACAACCTGACTCAAAAATAGCTTCTTCACTGCTATCAGACGTCTGAACCAATCAGCTTTTTTGCATCCCTTTCCCAATGATGCTGTCACATTCTCACTCTCAATTCTACCTCCTTTATTCTGTTGTTGTCACTTTAGAATTCCCTTTTGCACTATCTGTGCACCATTCTGTTGTTTTGTACACATGTTTATAGTTTACTCTGAGTATCGCATGAGCAAAGAAATTCTTTGCTGACATATACAACAGGAAAACAATCAAATCTGAAGCCCCATTCTATTAAAGCTTTGCTGTGCCATATCCATGGTTCACAGCATTCCTTCAAATTACAATGGCCAGAACTACAGTAATTCAATTGTCACCATTCTAATTTAATCAATTAAAACTGTGTAGGGATTTGAAAATCAGCACGAGGGGACATAGTATTAAGGTGCTTGGAAATAGGTACAAGGGGGCTATCAGAAATAGGTTTTCCTACACAGAGAGTGGTGGGTTCGTGGAATGCACTGCCAGAAAGGTGAGAGAAAGATACAATTGGGTCTTTTAAGAGACTCTTAGATAGGTACAAGGAGCTTAGAAAAACAAAGGGCTATGCGGTAGGATAATTGCAGTTTCTAGAGTAGGTTACATGGTCGGCACAACATTGTGGGTTGAAGGGTGTGTAATGTGCTGTAGATTTCTATGTAAATCGAGAGGGTTGGGAGCTTCAAGTTCCTAGGAGAAAACATCACTAAGCTTGCCCTAATCCAACCATAAAGAAGCCACAAGCAATTTAAAAAAGTGCACCAGCATTTCTGCTTCCTCGGGAGGCTAGTTAAATTTGTCATGCCCTCTTTGACCCTCACCAGCTTTTGTCAATGCGTCATAGCTTTTTGGATCCATCGTCCATAACTGCTCTGCCGTGACGGGAAACTCCGGAGCTGTGCACACAACCCAGCCTATCACAGAAACCGTCTACATTTCTCGCCGTCCCTGTAAAGCGATCAACATAATCAAATAGCCCCCAATCGCAGAAGTTACAAAAGCCTTAAAGCTCATCCCACCAGCTTTACAACTTCCATTCTAGTGGCATAATCCCCGTACTGGATGAACTCTTGACTCGCAATCTACCTCGTTATCTGTCTGCACTCCATTATTTCACCGGGCTCTGCTGTAATAAGACGATTATAACAGAGCACTGAGGTAGAATCACACAAAAGTTTTCCGCTGTGACAATAAACATTTAGCCCTCACGTGTTGCACACTGGAATCCACGGGCGTTTCCCATTCCTTTGTGCGCTGACAGAGCTCCCCACCCGGGTCGGCCAGGCACACCAACACGAAGGTGATAAACCTACCGAGGGCTTGTAGTACACATAGGAAGTTACCCCCGACACAGTTGGTTTGGGGAGGTGGGGTATCGGCGATCTGCGAGCAACAAGGGTAAATCAATGGACTTACAGCAGAGATCGGAACCCGCTATTCGTACCGCTCCGGACACAGCCATTTACCCGAGTCCACACTGGGGCAACCACATTCCTCAACCGTCACGTCCGCCGTATGTTCCAAACAATCGATTCAAATTCCGCCACGGCCGCATCTGATTGGCTCTCTGAAAGCCGAACGTATGACATCACACTGGGCCGGGGACGCGAACTCCGGCTTGAATGCAGTGAAGTTCGATGTTGGAATAAGTTGACTGACCCTCGATATCTCTGCTTCATTTGGCCTTGTTTTGTTTTTTTCTCAGGTTGTTAGATTTTCCACAGGGGGACCGCTGGAACACCGTTAAGGCGTTTCCTGGCCTGGAAATATCTTCCCATCAGCACATTAAACAATTTTAAACCAGTCTTTCGCATTCCTATTCCTTCCCTATTTTTGATGAAAAACAGCAAATTTGACTATATACTGTACACAATATAAATATGGCATGCCACAATCTGTTTAGGTTATTCAAATCGGTATAAGAAGTGATTATCTGGGTAGGAACGTGCACTACTAAATTTAAGTTGTTATAAGTGTTATTAGTGTATAGTGGCCTGCAATGCACCAGTGCAGTCTTGGCCAGCTAGAAGTTGTAACCGAAATTTCATGGTGGTGTGGACAGTAATTATCTCTTCCTGTTCTTGAGATAGAGACTATCTCATGGACAGTAATTATCTCTTCCTGTTCTTGAGATAGAGACTATCTCAATTAAACTTAAATAAAATATTGCAGAACTATCACGAAAATTGTCACCGTAAAATCCTCCAAATCCAGAGGTGGGTTATCAAGTTCACCCCCCTTAATAAAATTAAACCTAATCTGATTGTAATCTTGATTCAGCATTCCTACTTGATTCCAAATGTCAAACCAAAGGTGTTGACCTCTCCTATATCAACATCCAAGGTATCAAGACTATAATTACCTGATTACAATGGGTAGGCAAGAAATACCTCCTTGTCTCTGTTTTAAAGGGGCATTTCTCTATTCTGAGAGAGGTTGCCCCCACCAAACTATAGGAAAGAATTTCTCCATTTCAGTTCTATCCAGGTTGTTGAATATTCAATAGGTTTCAATGAGATCTGCCCAGCTCCTCATACGTTAATCTTTTCATTCCCAGGATCATTCTCATGAACCTCTGGACCTTTTTCAGAGGCAGCACATCTTAAATGAGGGGCCCAAAACTGCTGAGAACATTCCTCGTATGGACTGACCAGTGCCTTATAAAGCTTCAGCATTACATCCTTGCTTTTATATTCTGCAAGTTAACCTTTAGGGAAGCCTGCATGAAGACTCACTAGTCCTTTGCACCTCTGATTTCTGAATTTGCTCCTTGTTTAGAAAATTGTCTACAGCTTTATTCCTTCTACCACAGAGCCAATTCTTCAACTTCCAGTAATTCCCTCCCTCTCCCTTCCCCTAACCCAGTTTCACTCTGCCTCCTCCTCCAGCTGCCTATCACTCATTCCACCTTCTTCTACTACACAGTGCTTTCCCCTTACATTCCTTCACCTTTCCCGCCTATCCCTTCTGCTTCGTCCACCCTGCTTCTTACTTCCTAGAAGAACTCTAACAGATTTGGCAGGCAAGTTGTCCCTTTACAGAAACCACACTGACATTGACTTATTTTATCATTAGTCTCCAAGTACCTCGAAACCTCGTCCTTAATAATAGACTACAACACCGTCCCACCCTCTGACTTTAGGCTAACTGGCCTATAATTTCCTCTTTTTTCTCTTGCTCCCTTCTTAAAGAGTGGAGTGACATTTGCAAACTTCCAGTCCTCCAGGACCGTGCCAGAATCAAGTGATTCTTGAAAGATCACAAACAATGCATCGATTATCTCTTCAGCAAAGTCTCTCAGGACTCTGGGATGTAACCCATTTGATCCAGGTGACCTATTCACCTTAAGACCTTAGAGTTTGCCGAGCACTTTTTCCTTTGTAATAGCAATGGCACTCACTCCTGCTCCCTGATACTCATGGACCACTGGCACACTGCTAGTGTCTCCCACAATGAAGTCTGAAGCAAAGTACCCATTAAAGTCATTTTGTCTCCCATTACTACCTCATCAGCATTATTTTCCAGTGGTCTACCTTCCTTTTACTCTTTATATAACTGTGAAAACTTTAAGCATCTTACATTATATAGTTGGATTGTTTGCCCTCATATTTCATCTTTTCCCTTCTTATAGCTTTTTTAGTTGCCTTTTGTTGGAGTTTAGAATCATCCAACTTCCCACTCACTTTTGCTACCTATGTGCCCTTTACTTGGCTTTTGTGCAGTCCTTAACTTCCCTTGTCAGCCATAGTTGCTTCTCCCTGCCATTTGAGAACTTCTTCTGTGAGACATATCCATCCTGCACCTTGTGAACTCTTCCCAGAAACTTCAGCCATCTCTGCTCTTCTGTTATCCCCACCAGTATCCTCCTCCAATCCACCCGGGTAAGCTCCTCTCTCATGCCTCTGTAATTCCCTTTATTCCATTGCGATACTGTGACTTATGCTTCTCCCTCTCAAGTTGTATGAATTCAAACATACTACGATCACTGCCTCCTAAGGGTTCCTTTACATTAAGCTCCCCAATAAGACTTGGGTTTTTACACAAAATCCAATCTATAATGGCCTTTCCCTCGGTAGGCTCAAGCACAAGTTGCTCTAAAAAGCCATCTCATAGGCATTCAACAAGTTCTCTCTCTTGCACTGACATCAACCTGATTTTCCCAATCCCCTTGCACCTTGAAGTCCCCCATTACAATTGTGTTATTACATGCACTTTTCAGCTCCCTTTGCAAACCTAACCACACATCTTGGCTACTATTTGGAGGCCTTTATATGATTTCCATAATGTTTTTTTCACTTTTGCAGTTTCTTATCTCCACCCACAAATACTCAACATTCTCTGACCCTATGTCACCTTTTTCTAAATTTGTATTTCCATCTCTTACCAACAAAGCCACACCACCACCTATGCCTGCCTGCCTATCCTTTGATACAAAGTACATCCTTTGATGTCAAGCTCCCAACTCTAGCCTTCTTTCAGCCACGACTCAGTAATGCCCACAACGTCATACCGATCAGTCTCTAGTTGTGCCACGAGTTTGTCCACCTTAATCTGAATGCTACATGCATTTAAATACAGCACCTTTAGCCCTGTGTACTTTGCCATTTTGAGTTTTGCTTCAATGGTATAATCAACTCTTTTCTCTGCATTTATACCCAATCATTGGCTTGTCCTTCTTTACATTTATGTTACACCCATTATCGACTTGTAAATCTGCTGGCTCATCCTCACCTCCATCATATTGGCTCCCAACACCACCCTCCCCCCGCCATATTAGTTTAAACTGCTCCCAACAGCTGTAGTAAACCTGCCTACAAGACTTTTGGTCTCCCTTGGATTCAAGTGCAACCCGTCCTCTTTGTACAGGTCATACCTGCCCCAGAGGAGGTCTCAATGATCCAGAAATCTAAATCCCTCTTCCCTGCTCTAATTCTTCAGCCATGCATTTATCTGCCATCTCATTCTACTCCTATCCTCACTGTTGTCTGGCACAGGCAGCAATCCCAAGATTACTACTTTTGAGGTCCTGCTTCTCAGCTTCCTTCCTAATTTCTTGTATTCTGTTTTCAGGACCTCAGCCCTTTTTCTACCAACAGAGCAATGCCACCCCCACCACCTCCCTGCCAGTCCTTTCAAAACAATGTGCGTCCTTGAACATTAAGCTCCCAGCCATAATCTTCTTTCATCCATGATTCTGTGATGCCAACAACATCTGCAACTGTGCTGCAAGTTCAGTACACTGCACACATTCAAATACAACACCTTCAGTCCCATATTCATCCTTTTCAATTTTGTCCACCTCCTTCATTGTAACTTATCCTGTTGACTGCAATTTTGCCCTATCAAAAGCCTTTCCTCACTACAGATTGCCTCAGTTTGTAAATCAGATTCCTCATGTTCAGCAATATTATCCACCTTTCCTACAATACTCCTTGGATTGAAGTATATGCAGCTCAAGACACTAGTCACACCATGCTCAACCTTTTGATTCCTAACTTTATCTGTGTTCTAACCAACATCTGCCCCGACAACCTATTAACTGTATTGCACTCTGATTCCTGCTGCAACTCTAGTTTAAACCCCACCTTGCAGCATTAACAAACCTTCCTGCTCGGATATTTATTCCCCTCCAGTTCAGATATAAACTGTCCCATCCATATAGGTCCCACCTTCCCTGGAAGAAACACCAATCATCCAAAAACCTTATGCTCTCCCTCCTCCACCAACTCCTTAGCCATGTATTAAACTGTATAATCTTCCTAGTTCTGGCCTCAGTAACACGTGCCATGGGTCGTAACCCTGAGAACACAACCATGGAAGTCCTGCTCTTTAACTTAGCACCTAACTCCCTGAACCCCCTATGCAGAACCTTGTCACTCGTTCTACCCATGACATTGGTACCTACATGTAGCATGACTCCTGGCTGTTCACCCTTCCACTTAAGAATGCTGATGACTCAGGCTGAGATATCCCAGATGTTGGTACCTAGGAGGCAACACACCATCTGGGATTCTCGTTCTCAGCCACCAAACCTCCTGTCCATTCTCCTAACAAATCCCCTATCACCACAGCATGCCTCTTCTTCCCCCCTCCCTTTTGAGTCACAGAGACAGACTCAGTGCCAGAGACCTGATCACTGTGACTTTCCTCTGTTAGTCCATCCCTGCCCCAACAGTAACCAAAGTGTTATACAGTCGGTCCTCCATATCCGCGAGTTCCGCATCTGCGGATTCAACCAGTCATGGATTGGGATTGAAAAAAAACAGGGTGTTTGCTCTCTTTCTTCTTATTCCCGAAACAATACAGTGTAACAGCTACTTACATAGCATCTCCATTGTATAGGTTTCCCCTGCTATCCGAGAGTGTTTTTGAGTGTTCCCAGACCCAAAAATAACCTACCACATCATACCAAATAACACATAAAACCCAAAATAACACTAACATATAGAAAAATCAGGAATTATATGATAAACACACAGCCTATATAAAGTAGAAATAATGTATGTACAGTGTAGTTTCCCTTACCAGAATCGGGAAAACAGCGAGCACACTGGAAGGTTCACGCATTTTTCTATCACACAGTTCTTTGTAAGCACTCAAACCATCCTGCAAACCTGCCCTAAACCTACGTGCCCTTTCAAAATTATAGTCATACTTTTCTGCGTTCATTGCAGCACTGTCAATCGTAGTGAAAATCTCACGCAGTTCAAAGCCATGGCAGCTTGATGCTGAGAGCAAGACAAACACTGATCACTATTTTCGCTTTTCGCCACTCTCGCTGCTTGGGGTTCGCAGCAGAGCTACGATGGCTGCGTCTGTACTGAACATATGCAGACTTACTTCTCTTGTCATTATTCCCTACACAATACAGTATAACTAGTTACATAGCATTTACTTTGTATTAGGTATTATAAGTAATCTAGAGATGACTTAAAGTATACGGGAGGAGGTGCATAGATTATATGCAAACACTACGCCATTTTATATAAGCGACTTGAGCATCCGCAAATTTTGGTATCCGTGGAGGGTCCCAGAACCAAACCCCTGCGGATACGAAGGGCCGACTGTACGTGTCATTGGGGGTTGGCCACAGAGGTACTCTGCACTAGCTCCTTAACCTCTTTCCCCTCCCTGACTGTCACCCAGTTTCCTGTGTCCTGCACCTTGGGTGTAACTACCTCTCTGTTTGTTCTGTCTATCACCCCCTCAGCCTTCCGAATGATCTGGGGTTCAACCAGTTCCAGCTTTAACTCCTTAAGATGGATTGTTAGAAGCTGCAGCTGGATGTACTTGCATTTGCAGTCATCAGGGAAACTGGAGGTCTCTCTGCCTTCCCATATGCCCCAAGAGGAGCATTCAACCAACTTGCCTAGCATCTCTACTGTCCTAACTAAGCAAATATAAAAAGGGAAGGAAAAAAACTTGAGCTTTTCTTTTCTTTGCTTTCTCTGAGTGAAACCTCTCTTCTTGGAAGTCTCGATGAGCTAAAGCCAAGATCACCACTTTGACTCTGCCCACTCAGATGAGGTCTGCTGCACTTGCCCCCGCCTTCCTTTAATTTGCTCTTGCTAATCAATCCCAAAAGCCATTTGGTCACTGGTCAACACTCTGTTTCGCTGTACTGTCCCGCTGGTAGTGGACCTGATTGAAGTCCCTCCTCTCAAAACTTACAATGTTCGGATTAGCTGCTACTTAAAGTTCATTTTGGTCAAAGCTGGTCCAAGTTCTGCAGGGGTAGGAGGAGTTGAGGAGGTAGTAATACATTTTGAGCAGATATAGACAGCTCAGTGGAATGGGACAAAAGGTTGACAGATAGTAAAGGCAGAGGAGGCAGAGTATGCTTTATGATCAAGTCCTTGTGCTGTACAAACATTGTGGTGCTGTCCCAGTTCTGCTCACTCAGCCTGGAACATCTCACAATCAAGTGTGCTTCATTTTAACAGCCACGGTACCAGTGTACATCCCAATGTCAATCATGCTCTAGACGAACTGAGCAATGTAATCAACAGGCATGAGGCAGCACATCCTGATGCCTTCTCTATCATCTTGCGTGATTTTAACTCGCCAGCTTGAAGAAGTCTCCAAATAATTATCATCAACAAATCACATGTAGTACGAGAGGAACCAACACACTGCCCACTGTTACACCAGCATCAAGAGCGCTTACTGTGCTGTGCTATCCCACACCCACACTTTGGAAAGTCTGATCACCTGGCTGTACTTCTACTCCACGAGTACAGGCAGAGACTGAAGACTGCAACACCAGTAGTGAGGACCAAGAAGATATGGACAAGGGAGTCTCCAGAGTGTTTACAGGGCTGGACTGTATTCAGGGATTCATCTTTGAGTCGAAATAAGTATGCCACAGCTGTCACTGACTTCATTAAAATCTCTGTGGATGAGTGTGTGCCTACAAAAACTTAGTGTACATATCCAAATTAAAAGCCGTGGGTGAACCAGGAGGTTCATAATCTGCTGAGGGCTAGATCTGCGACATTCAAGTCTGGCAACCCAGATCTGTACAAAAGCCACATACAACTCGAGGGTAAAGGAACAATTATGAATGAGGTTGGGGCAGGAATCAGATACACGGCAACTCTGGCAGTGTTTACAGGCCATTACTTCCCACAAGGCAAAACCTAACATCATTAATGGCAGTGATGCTTCACTACCAGATGAGCCCAACACTTTTTACGCTCGCTTTGAAAGGGAGAATAAAATTGCAGCTGTGAGGATCCCTGAAGCACCCAGTGACCCTGTTTTCTGTCTTGGAGGCAGATCAGGCTGTCTTTCAGGAGGGTGAACCCTCACAAGGCAACAGGCCCAAATGGAATACCTGGTAGTGCTCTTAAAACCTGTGCCAACCAACCGGCAGGTGTGTTCAAAGGCAATTTCAGTCTGTCATTGCTACAGTCAGAGGTCCGACCTGCTTCAAAAGGGCAACAATTATACCAGTGCCCAAGAAGTGTAGGGTGAGCTGCCTTAATGTTCAGTGCAACACACATTTACAATGAAGAAGTGCTTTGAGAGGTTGGTTATGGCTAGAATTAGCTCCTGTCTCAGCAAGAACCCACTGCGATTTGCCTATCACCACAATTGGTGTAGGGCAGGTGTGATCTCATTGGCTCTTCATGTGGCCTTGGATCACCTGGACAACATAAATACCTACAGTATGTCAGGAAACACGTACAAATGCTGGAGGAACTCAGCAGGCCAGGCAGCATCTATGGAAAACACTGAGTCCTGATGAAGGGTCTTGGCCAGAAACGCCAACTGTCCTCTTTTCCATAGATTCTGCCTGCATTTTGTGCCCGCATTCTGCCCAATTCCTCCAGCATTTTGTGTGTGTTGCTTGAATTCCCAGCACCTACAGATTTTCTCTTGTTTGTGATTGACCTATGGTCAGGATCTCCACCTTGCTGACAACACTGGTGCACCTCAGGGGTGTGTGCTTAGCCCACTGCTCTATTCTCTCTATGTCCATGACTGTGTGGCTAGGCACAGCTCAAATGCCATCTATAAATTTGCTGACAATACTAACAACGTTGGCAGAATTTCAGGTGGTGATGAGAGGGCGTACAGGAGCAAGATATATCAGCTAGTTTATTGGTGTCACAGCAACAAGCTTTCACTCAATGTCAGTAAGACCAAAGAACTGATTGTGGACTTCAGAAAGTGTAAGGTGAGGGAACACACACCAGTCCTCATCAGGGGATCAGAAGTGGAAAGAGTGAGCAAGTTCAAGTTCCTGGGTATCAATATCACTGAGAATCTATCCTGGGCCCAACATATCGATGCAGCTACAAAGAAGGCAAGACAGCAGGTATATTTCATTAGGAGTTTGAGGAGATTTGGTATGTTACCAAAGACTCTTGCAGATTTCTACAGATGCTCCTGTGGAGAGCATTCTAACAGGGTGTATCAACGTCACGTATTGGGGGAGGGAGCTGCTGCACAGGATCGAAATAAACAGCAGAGAGTTGTAAAATTAGCTCCATCATGGGCATTAGACTCCATGTTATCCAAAAAGCAATGCCTCAAAAAGGCAGCATCCATTATTAAGGACCCCCATCACCCAGGTCATGCCTTGCTCTCGTTGGACCACCTGAGAGGAGGTACAGAAGCCTGAAGGCACACACTCAGCGATTCAGGAACAGCTTCTTCCCCTCTGCCATCCGATTCCTGAATGGTCATTGAACCCATGAACACTACCTCACTACTTTTTTTCTTTTCCTTTTTGCACAACTTATTATATGTCTGTGTAATTCAGGTTTTTTCTTTACTGTTATTATAAATTGCAAAGACGGCAAGTTTCACGATATATGCTGGTGATATTGAAGCGAATTCTGGTTCTGATTCTGATTCATGGAGTTGTAGATCATGTATTGACCTGCATTGCAAATTTATAGCAGACAAAAAGTGAAGACTGGGAATAAACAGATTTTTCTTCAGTTAGCAAGCTGTGACGAGTGAGGCACTGCAGAGGTAAGTACATTTATCTCAATCACTCTAGTTGGCCAAATATCATGTTTCTATGTGTGCTGGATGGATTATGAGTATGAAAGAGGCTGTTTAAAAAAAAGCTTCAGGGGAATATGAGAGTGCCAAGTGAGAGTGCATGAACATTTCATCTAATGTAGCAAAATGTATAGTTTTTCACTATGATGTTAGAAAAAGAAGGAAGAAGTATATTTTAAATGATACTGGTGTTCTGAAGTGTCCACTTTTGAAAGCCAACATGCAAAATCAAAATCAGGTTTATCATCACAGACATTTGTTGCAAAATTTGGTTCCTTAAGGTTGTTATTGCTGGGGGTGGTAGTGAGGACAAGCTCCCACTACCTATTAAATGCTCCCAGCGATGTTCATCTCAAATAGCCTCTGACTATCAAGTCCAGCTCCTGACCTTCACACGTGGCTTAGCTACTGATACTGGTGGAACCTTTCTACTGACAGCAGAAGGGGCATTAATACCAGTCACTTAAGGCAGATGTGACCTGTCAGCTCATCTAGAAGAAAAACTCTGATCTCAGATTTCTGCTGCCTTGTGGCTATACCCACTCATGGGGAAAGCTTCAGGAGTAAACCCCGAGGGAAAAATCCGGAGTTGGAGTCCATAAGGCAGTCCTACATTGACTTCAATGTTGACTGGCAACTCCTGAAAGGCCACTGGTGCTGAACTGTATCAGTGTCTGCCGTTCCTTCAGATTCATCCGCTGCATGGAGAGCAGAGGCTGGCTAATTGGGCAGCAGCTTGCTCTCCATATTGTACTGCCCTGGCTTGCGTATCACATCCATGGTCGACCCCCACCAACAGAGCGGCCTCAATTTCAATTCTTATGAAATCCGTTGTAAGTGAAGCAGGTGATAGAAAACTGCTATTGCCAGAGGATTTAAATGCAGTAAGAGTATCATCATATGACAATTACTCAGTGCCTTAGTGAAACTGCGGCCAAAATCATGTACAGTTCTGGTCTCCTTTCCTTGTAAAGGACATATCGGTTCCAGAACAACAGGTTTGCCAAAGGACAAGGGACTGAGCAGATGACTAGGTCTCTATTCTTTTAAGTTGAACATTAGAATAATTTTTAAAGCTAGATATAGGAATGATGATGTTTCTCTTGGCTGAGGTATCCTGAACTACAGTATCAGAGTAAAGATTGGGCCATCTAGGACAGAAATGAGGATTTTGTTTTAACTCAGAGTGATAAATCTTTGGAATTCTCCACCCTTGGGGGCTGTGGAGGCTTAGGCAATGAGTTCATTGAAAATCGAGAGCAATATGACTGGTTGTGTCACCACCTGGAGTGGAGGCTTCAATCCGCAGGGTCTAAAGAGGTTGCAGAGAATTGTAAGTCTACCCCATTCTTCCTCTTTACTTCAGTTTTGTAACTTCCAGTCATTTCTATGTCTTGCACTGCACTGCTGCCACAAAATAACAAATTTTATGACATATGCTCTCAGTGGCCACCTGTCAATCATGTGGCAACAACTCAATGCATACAAGCATGAAGATGTGGTCAAGAGGTTGAGTTGTTGTTCAGACCAAGCCTCAGAATGGGGAAGAAATGTGATCTAAGTGCTAGGTGGGGTGGTTTGGGTATTTCTGAAACTGTTGATCTCCTGAGACTTACACGTGCAACAATCTCTAGAGTTTACCGAGAATGATGCAAAAACAAAAGAACGTACAGTGAGCAGCAGATAGGTAGGTGAGAATGCCTCATAATGAGAGAGGCCAGAGGAGAATGGCCAGACAGGTTCAACCTGTCCAGAAGACAACAGTAACTCAAGTAACCACACATTACAACAGTGGTGTGCAGAACAGCATCTATGAACGGGTAACACGTCAAATCACAGCAGCAGAAGACCGCACTGGGTTTCACTCCTATACTTAAAGTGGGCACTGACTGTATGTCAATTATAATAAAACTGATTCTCATAGATTACTCAATATTAAGGCCACCCGATTCTCTGGGAACAGGGCAGTGAAATGGATTTCAGGTAGATCAGATATGATGTTGAACAGGAGAGCAGCCTCAAAACACCAAATGGCTCACTTCTGTTTATCTTCATCACCCTCCGACACATGACATCACTACAACTTGTGCCATTCAGTTTCTTCTTCACCTCCATCACTATTAGGGACTTCTCCCTTTTAATCTGTTTCTGTTTCTCGTGTCCATTCCCTCCTGCAGGATGTGGACAAAGCCTGTTTCCCCTCCTTAATTTATTTCTAATCTCTAAGTTTGCGGATAATACCAAAATTGGTGGAGTTGTGGATTTTGAAGAAGACTGGCAAAGAATACAGTGCAGATATGGGCAGAGAAATAGCAGATGAAGTTTAACCCAGATAAGAATGAGGTGTTGCACCTTGGTAGCACAAATAAAAGGAGACAGTACACTGATAAGGGCAAGATTCTTAACAGTTGCTGAGCAACAAGGTCTTGGGATCCAAGTTGATAGCTCCTTGGCTACCAGGTTGATAAAGTGGTTAAGAAGGCTTATAGAATGCTTGCTATTATTATTTGAGGCATTGAGTTCAAAAGTCAAGAGGTTATGTTGCAACTTTATAAAACTCTGTTTAGGCCACTTCTGGAGTATTGCACAGAGTTCTGGTTGCCCTACAATAAGAAGGATGTTGAGGCTTTGGAGAGGGTGCAGAAGAGGTTTACCAGGATGCTGCCTGGTTTAGAGGGCATGTGCTGTCACGAGAGGCTGGTTAAACTTGGGCTGTTTTCTTTGGAGCTGAGGGAGATCTGATAGAGGTTTATAAGGTTATGAGAGGCATAGATAGAGTAGACAGTGAGTATTTGTTTCCCCCAGGTTGAAATGTCTAATACAAGAATGCATGGATTGAAGGTGAGAGGTAGTAAGTTCAAGGGGGATGTGGGGGTAAATTTCTTACTCAGAGAGTGGTGGATGCCAAGGATGCACGGTCTGGTTTGGTGGTCCTAGTGTGCTAAGTCAGCTCCAACAGACTAGCTGGATGAGATCTACAGAGAGGTCAACGGCCAGCCAGGCAGAACTGCAGTGCTCCATGGAGAGCAAAGGACATGTCATGGCACAGAAACATCATGTGGACACCAGTTTGTGACCTTTGTTCGTACCACTAGACCCAGACCTTTGAGGTCGAGAGAGTGGAACTGCCCATTGCAATGGCTTTTCCACTTTAAAAACTCTCCCGCACAGGTTCCTGTCTTTGTCGGACACAATAGACAACCATCATCTATATCACACAATTCCATACAGTAAATCAGAGTAAGTAACAACTTTTTAAATAAACTTAAAATTGCATGTTGTCGTCGTTTACTGCTGATGATGGACCACACATACACCTTACTTTTTTAGCCTCTGGTTTATGCTGAGTGTTAGATTTACCCTAAAATTAAAATGAGGAAGCGATTACGACAGTCTCTCATGATGAAATTCTTATTTGATATGTTCATTAAAACATGCCAATATAATGTAATGAAAATATACATCAACATTTTTAATTTTACTTTCGAACTGTAGATTCAAGTTTACAGTCATTAGATGGTGTTGGTGCAGGACCTCCTCATTTCCATAACCCAGCTTCTCTCTTCCTGGTTCTGCAATTTCACATTTCAGCCTCCCATCACATTAAATTTTCTGTTGACATTTGAAGTGTCCTGGCTACCTGATCTGCTCTCTTCATATGCTCTCTGGCTGTCTCCTTTTGTTCCATTGCCCTTGTTCTAAAAAAATATAAAGATTTGTTTCTGTGTACGACATCTCACTGCCTTGAGTAACCTGAGAGCAATACGTTCTTTTAAGGTGTAATTGCTCCTGTAACATAGGAAGTACAGCATTCACTTGGGGCACTGTCTGTTCTCATGACTCTGATGTTGATTCGAGACCAAGCCATAGAGTTGAAACTCCTTACTTTTATTAAGAATATTGACTTGAGTTGACATAAAATACCAGAGGAACTCAATAGGTCAGGCAGCATCAAAGGAAATAAGTGAACAGTTGATGTTTTGGGCCGAGACCCTTTATCAGGGCTGAAAGGGAAGGAGGACAAGCTAGAAGGTGATAGGGGAAGCCAGGTGGGTGGGGGGAGGGGAATGAAGTAAGAAGTTGTGAGGTGATACGTGGAAAAGGCAAGGGCTGGAGAAGAAGGAATCTGATGGGGCGGACAGTGGATCATGGGAGAAAGGGAAGAAGTGGCACTAGAAGGAAGTGATAAAATCAGAAGAAAAGGTAAGAGGGAGACCTGAATGGGGAAATGGGGAAGTGGGAAGGGGGAGGGGGAAATTACTAGATGTTGGTGAAATCAATATTCAGGCCATCAGGAGACTATCTAGATGGAATATAAAGTGTTGCTCCACCAACCTGAGAGTGACCTCATTGTGACTGAAAGGAGGCCATGAACCAACATGTTGGAATGGGAATGGGGATTGGAACTGAAATGGTTGGGCACTGGGAAATCCTGCTTTTTATTGATGGTGTGAAAGTGCTCGACAAAGCAGTCCCCTTATCCACATCAGGTCTCACTGGTGTAGAGGAGGCAGTGTTGGGAGCACTGGATACGGTAGAAAACCCCAACAGATTTGCTGGGGAAGTGTTGCCTCAACTGGAAGGACCTTTGGGGCCCTGAATGGAGGTGAGAGAGGAGGTGAATGGGCAGATGTAGCACTTCAGTCACCTGAAAGGATGTGCCAGAAGGAAAATTAGTGGAGATGGAATCATGAATGAAGCAACCCCTGCAGAAAGCAGAGAGTGACGAGATTGGAGGGAAGATGTTCTTGTTGGAAGGATCCTGTTGAAGATGATGGAAGTTGCAATAAGCTGTGGTGTTTATTGACTTTTAGTTAATTGTCTATATTGCTGAGAATCCAAGAAAAAGGTAATAAGCTAAGGGCCTGATATACACTCGAGTTTGAGTTAATGCTCATCAATAAAATATGACTTTAGAAATGGCAGTTTAACATTTTGATTACAGGGCATCTAGGTGAGTTGGTATAGGAATTTAAAATGAAATTGTTGTAGTAATATTGGTTAAGAAAACAATTATAGATGTGAAGAGAATTGATTTGCTAAAAGGATCAACAGATGTGATCCACGTGGTCACATTTAGGAACATGAAGGAAAAAACAGATGCTTGAAGTGTACTACAGGCACCCAAAGGGAAAATGGAAGAACAAAAGCAAGTTTCTGAACAGTGCAAAGACAATGAGGCATCGATAATGGGGGATCTCAACTGTTTCACGTAAAATGGATCTGGCAGTATAATCTGTATAGAAAGTGCAAAATTGTTAAAATGTGTATTAGAGAACTTTTTTTTTAATAAGTATGTGACAAGCCACCAAGAAGGTGAGTAAAATTGAACTAACTTTCAATGAATGAACTGGGACAAGTGGAACTATCTGAGGAACACTTATCATTCAACTTGATTCAGTATCATTATGGGGGAAAACAAAACTTCTCGTGGGTCTCAATGTATTTGAAGGCTGAGATCCAACAGAAAATCCATGACCTGAAGAATGTATGGTGGATGGAAAGAGTTCAAGAGTCCTGCAAGTCACATTACTTGTGCACGTTCTTCAGCACTACCAGGGTATCTACAATCCTGGCCCACCAACTGACAGTCAGGAAAGAAGACAATTGAAAAATGGAACTATCAGATCTTCCAGGAAGAAATACTTGCTGGTATGGTAGTGTTTTGTGTAGACAAAGTTCAGGGCCTGACCAATGACAGGATATCCAAGAACACTGTGGAAGGTGAGAGAAGAAACTGCAGGAGGATTGGTTGACATATTTGCATCATCATTATATACACGGTGAAGTGCCAGTAGACTGGAGAGTAACAGATAGTGTTCCTTTATTTACGAAGAAATGCAAAGAAAAAATACCTGTAATCTATGAACCAGTAAATTTAACATCTGTGGCAGTGCAGAAGGTTCTGAGGGATTAGATTACATGCACCAGGAAAGTTGGGGGTTGATTAGAGCTAGTCAGCATAAATAGTTTTATGCATGGGAGATCTTGTCTTTCAAATGTGAATGAGATTTCAGATGATATGACCAAGAAGGTTGATGAAGGCAGGATAGCATACGTGGTCTCCATGGATTTCAGTAAGGCTTTGGTAAGATTTCTCATAGTAGAATGCTCTGGAAGGTTAGATCACATTGAAAACCTCAAAAATATAAAAGTTAAATAAGTAGTGTAAAAAAAGTAATAAGGTAATGTTCATGGGTTCAATGTCCATTCAGAAATCAGATGGCAGAGGGGAAGAAGCTGTCATGAATCATCGAGCGTGTGCCTTCAAGGTGGTACTGGAAGGCCTGTTCTTTCAAAGGAGGCCCGTGATTAGTAACATGTCTTGGGCTCATTGCTAGACTCATCGTTCTTTGTCATCTATGCCAATAATTTGGGTGAGAGCATAATAGGCATGGTTAGTATGTTTACAGACGACACTGTAAAAAGAAGGGAGATCTTGATTAACTACACAAGTGAGCCAAGCGATGTCAAGTAGAATTTAGATAGGATAAGTGCGTGGCGTAAAGTCAAATCCAGGTAGGACATTCATAGTGAATGGCTGAGCCATTGGGGTGTGTTACAGACAGAGGAAACTTGGAGTTCTGGTATATGGTATCCTGAAAGTGGAGCCACAGGTAGAGAGTGTGGTGTTGTCTTCATCTGTCCAAATATTCAGTATTGAAGTTGGGAGGTCATGGTGCAGTTATATAGACTCTGGTGAGGCCACACATGGAGTATTGTGTTCAGTTTTGGTCACTATGCTGTAGGAAAGATGTTATTAAAGAGATTTCCAGGATTTTGTCACAGTGAAGGAACAGCAATATATTACCAAGTTGTGATGGTGTGAGGTTTGAAGGCAATTTTCAGGTGATGGTGTTACCTTGTCTTTGCTGTCCTTATCCTAATTGGCAGAGGTTGTGGGTTTAGAAGGTCTTGCTCCACCATAAGAGAAGGAAGTATGCTGTTTAAAATCACTTGCAGAGGTCTGTTTGTGTTTTACTTTTACTGGAGAAATATTAGTTCAGATAATTCCATATCTCGTTAAGGCATCCAGGACAAAAGGGAAAACAGAGGAGGAACATAATAAACTCGCCTTTAGGTTTCAGAACACTTGCAGTAACGGATAAAAGTCTCTAGGTGGTGCCAGAGGCATACAAAAGTTTTCTTAGCAGCTTCAACATCAATGAATTCGTTTTTACTGTACATGACTACACCTGTTTTGTAATTTTTCGCATTGTTTATTTTATTCCTGATGTCAGATATATAAAAACAGTCCAGATGAATTTGTGGCTGAAGATGTGGTGTAGGAGGCAGGGACTCAGTTTTTTGGATCTTAGGGTCTCTTCTTGGGTAGAGGTGACTGTACAAGAGGGAGAGGCTACACTTGAACTAGAAGGTGACAAATATCCTTGACAGGAAATTGAAACTAAATTGGGGCGGTGGGGGGTTAAACTAGAATGGGGGATATCTGAGTGGTGGGATGAAGCAATAGCCAGGAAGAGCAAATTTAGAAATGAGCTTGAAATAAGCTGCAGAAGAGCTGTAAACTCTGTCAGCTCCATCATGAGCACTAACCTCCATAGTATCCAGGACATCTTCAAGGAGTGATGCCTCAAAAAAGTGGTATCCATCATTAAGGATCTCCAGCACCCAGTTCATGCCTTGTTTGCATTGCTACCATCAGGAAGGAGGTACAGAAACCTGAAGGCACACACTCAACGATTCAGGAACAGCTTCTTCTCCTCTGCTGTTCACTTTCTGAATGGTCATTGAGCCCATGAATATTACCTCACTTTTTTATTTCTGTTTTTTTGCACTACTTATTTTAACTATTTAATAGATAAATATATTTTTAATGTATCTCAATTTTTTCTCTATATTTATTTATCATTATTTATTATTAATAGATTTAGTAATAGGAATAATACAAAACATTTAATAATAAATTTAACATTTAATAATAGATTAATAGGAAACATACGCCGGTGATATTAAATCTGATTCTGATTCTGGAAGGTGGTAAGTGTTGTTTTAAAAGGGCAACAAGGTCATGCCAGGTAACTGCATGACGTCAGTAGTGGGGAAGTTATGGAGGGAATTCTGAGGGACAGAATGTACCAACGTTTGGATAGACAGAGTGTGATTGGGAGTTAACATGGCCTTATGCATCGAAAATCATGTTTAATTAACTATTTATGGTTTTTGAAGCGGCAGCTAAAAAGATAGATGAGGGCAGGGCAGTGGATATTGTCTATTTGAACTTCAGCAAAGTTCCGCCTGGTAGTTCGGTCTGGAAGGTTGGGTCCCATGGAATCCAGGGAGAGCTTGTTAGATGGATTCAGAGGCAACGGGGCGGTGGTTTAAGGTTTTTTTTGGAATGAAAGGCACGGGGGTCAGTGTTGAGGCCCTTGTTATTTGCTAATTATGTAAATGATTTGGATGCAAATATACAGGATTTGATCAGTGAATCTATAGATGTCAAAAAGTGAGGAGATGTTGTTAATAATGAAGAAGTTTACCATGGATTATAAAGGGATCTTGAACAATTTGAGAAGTGGGCTGGGAACTGGCAGACAGATCTCAATACATGTGAAGGTGAGCTGATGCAATTTGGAACGTCAAGCCAGTGTCAGACTGGTCGGGCACTAAGGAACGTAATGGAACAGAAGACCCTTGGAGTGTAATAGTTCATTGAAAGTGGTGTCACAGGTGGACTAGATGGTGGAAGAGGCACTTAGTGAGCTGGGCTTCACCATTCAGGAAAGTGAGTATAGAAATTGCAACATTATATAAATCATTGGCAAAGCTGCACTGTACAGTCTGGTCACCCTTTTAATAGAAAATACTTAGTTAAACTGGAAAGAGTGCAGAAAAGAATTACAAAGATGTTGCCTGGACTAGAGGGCCTGGGTCACAGGGAGAAGCTGGACAGGCTGAGCCTTTACTCCTTGGAGTGTGGAAGCAGGGGTGACCTTCGATGAGGGAATAGATAAAGTGGATGGTAACTGTGTTTTTGCCAGGGTAGTGGAATCTAAAATGAGGAGGCATAGGTTTAAGATGAGAGAGGAAGGATTTAAAAGGGACTTGAGCGACAGCTTTTTCAGACAGACACAAAATGCTGGAGGAACTCAGCAGACCAGGCAGAATCTATGAAAAAGAGTATGGGTGACGTTTTGGGCCAAGACCCTTCTGCAGATCTTCTCTTGTTTTTTCAGAGGGTGGTGACTGTATGGAATGAGCTGCCAGAGGAATTGTTTGATGCAGTATAATAAGCATTTAAGAAGCACTTGGATAGGTTCAGGGTAAGGGCATAAGGAGATATGGACTGAATGCAAGAAATTGGGAATAGATGATTGGACAACAAGGTCAGCATGGACTGTTTTGGGCCGAAGGGCCTTGTACCCATGCTCCATGACAGTATGACTCTGAACAGGGATGAGCGATTAAGTGCAGGCCCAGACTGTGAAGTTCACAACTTGGATGACTGCAAATACAATAAGGTTACAGATGATAGTGGTATGTTTTTTTGCCAGGATGTATGTAACTCCAGCATCACTCAAGTTATTTGTCATCATCCAGCACTGAAGTCTCCCTTTGATTGCCATTTCAACCCTTACTTTAAACACGTAATACTTCCTGCACCAAGGCATCATACCTGGAGTTTGTATCATGAAGATGGTAAACTGCAGTAGTTAATCAGGCTATTCTTTAACAACATATTGTATGAATTGTGCCACCAAAAATATTTAAACTGTGGCTGTATGTTACACAACCATGACAACAAACAAGATGCTGTCCTCATAACACCCTGACTTGGGAAGGCTCTGGGTCACTGGGTCAAAATCCTGGAAATTTTTCACAACATTGTGAGAGTGCCTTTATTTAGCCTCCAGATGTTTAAGAATATGTCACAAGGCAAAACACTAAGTAACATTCATATCTAGCTTATACTTTTTTATCCAATTTCCCTCGGGATCAATAAAGTATGTCTGTCTGTCTGTTTTAAATGAAGCCAATGTCCTCATGGTAGAATTGTCTATGTACAATAAGCATGCTGAGCTTCTAATTCAGTGGTGCTTCATGTACTTCTGTAACTGTGCTCTGGTGGAGGAGGCAGGGATGAGCAGAATACTATCTTGGATGATATTAAGTTTGCATCCCATTGCATTGGTACAGGCATTAGTTAAGTATTCCATCAAACGTCTAACCTGAGAGTTGTAGCTAGTGGAAAGCCATTGGAGCGCAGAAGACAAATCAGTCATTTTACATCCGATGTTGTAAATCTGGCTCATCTAGATGTCATTCTCACCAGTTCTGATTTCTGCGTTGCTAATACAATATTACTTTCCTTCTCTTGCTAGGTAATCCTTGAGGATGGCTTCAGAGAGAAAGGCAGCACATGAATTTTAATTGTTTTGACAGCCTTGGTATACATGCTAACTCCTGAGCCAAAATGCGAGAGAAGCAAGATTTTTAAAACTTACTGGCTACGTTAATTGTTTTGCATACAACAAATATCACTTCAGAATGTTGTTGCCCTGTGCTGAGAAGAGGGCCAACATAGTGCATTTATGATTTGCTGTCAGGTAGAAACAAGTCAAAATTGGAACACAGGTAATGATTATATTACGTTGTGTATTATATCCCGAACAATAGGCGGCTGTTTTCCCAGGAGCGTTACTTCAGCGATAAATTTCACAGCAAGTGCAAACCTGCTTTTGGAAATACTGAAACAAAACAAACTGAGCATAAGGCAGCCATGCAGAGGGATTGAAATAAAACAAAAAGCTGGAAGTCAGACAGCATCAATGGAACACAAAGAGAGGTGACGTTTTACTTACTTTTACTGCAAAGAAGGAACCTACTTAACCCTTTGGGTTAATGTCAGCTTCAAGCAGAGGAAAGACATTCGTCGTAAAACCTGCAGCCGTTCTCTCTTTATCAAGAGCATCAATTCTCCTTTAGTTCTTTTGCCGTTTATGTCCAATAAGAAGTAATTCATAGCAGTCAATCAATCCAGCTGCATGACTTTTGGGATACGGTGGCTATTTAGTTATTGACTGAGATACAGTGCAGAATCGGCCCTTCCAACTGCTCAGCAATTCTCTGATTTAATCCTAGCCTGATTAGACAATTTACGATGACCAACTAACATACGAACTGATAAGTTCTTGGACTGTGGGAGGAAACCGGAGCACCCGGAGGGTACCCACACGGTCATGGGGACAACGTACAAACTTCTCCCAGGCAGTGGCGGGAATTGAACCTGGGTTGTCTGTGCTGTAAGGCGTTGTGCTAACCACTACGCTACCGTGCCGTCCCAGTCAGCGGGGCTGGTACCCATGTCATCATAGGAGAAAGTGTGTGCTCCACCCAGACAGCACCTCTGGTCAGGATGGAACCCAAACCCAGGAGCGCTGAAGCTCTGAAGTCGGCACCACATGTCATTTCAGAACGCTGAGCTGTTATAAGAAAGTAATCGAGTTTTTAAATTGCAGGGGAGGGAGGGAGTCATGTGAGAAGAAAGGGAAAGTCTATTTTTGGAAGAAAGGGGTGAGTGAAAGTGATGAAAGAATACTAATGATAGCTGCTGTCTGGCGATGGTTCTGAAAAAGAGGGAGACACATGACTATCATGGAGAGACAGAGAGGAAAACAATACAGGGGCTGAGATACTGAACGTTGATGCTGCCAGAAACCTAAAATGAAAAGCTAAGACCCAATGGTCCATGGCCGTTTAATTTTGGCCTCTTACACTGTTCCACTACCATCCAATATAACATGGAGCATCAGCAGATGGAGTTTAACCCTGATAAATGCAAGCTGATGCAAATAAGCATAAGACATATACAATAAATCATAGGGTGCCAAGGAATGCTAATGAATAGAGGGACCTTGAGGTTCAAGTCTACAGTTCCTTGAAAGTGACAGCACAAGTGGGTAATCAGGAAGGCATGTGGCATATTTGGTCAGAGACAGTATTGTAACTTTTCAAAGCACTGGTTAGGACACCGTGGCACAGAGATGACCTTCCCTCTGCAGGAAAGATGTGGCTGCTCTGGAGAGAGTGCAGAGATGATTCACCAGGAAGTTGCTTGGGTTGTAGGGTTTTTATGAATTCATTCAAAGAATGTAGGCATTGTAGGCATTTAGTAGCCATGCTTAATTGCCCTTGAGAAAGTGGTGGTGAGCTGCCTTCTTGAACCACTGCAGTCCTTGATTGGTAGCATTGTCTCTCCTTGATGCTGATAGAGAGAGAGTTCCAATACTTTGACCCAGCAACAATGAAGGAACACGTACATATTCCTATTCAGAATGATGTGTGGCTTGGAAGGCAACTACCAGCAGGTGATGGTATTGTTTATCATTGGCAGAGTGAGTAAGTTGCCTGTACATTGGACTACTGTGTCCTGTATATTGTCAAGCTAGTTGAATGTTGTTGCTCATCCAGGTAAGCGGAGACTGTTCCATCACAGTCCTGGTTTGAGCAGTGGTAGACAGGCTTTGGGGAGTTAGGAGGTGAATTATTTACGACAGGACTCCGTGTCTCTGATCTGGCCTTGCATCCCCATACAGTACACAGCTACTCCAGTTTGGTTCCTGGTCAATTGTACTCTTCAGGATATTAATGGAGCAGGGTTCAGATTGGATAGACTAGGCTTGCTTTCCCTAAAACAAGGGAGTTTGTGGGCTCTGATAGAGGTATACAAAATTATAAGAAGCCCAGTTAGAATAGACGATAAGAATCTTTTTCCCATTGTAGAGATATCAGAAGTGAGAGGGCATGGGTTTGATGTGAGAAGAAAACTTAAAGGATTGTTTGTGGGAATTTTTTTTTACAATGGTTGGTACCTGGAACTCGCCACCGGAGGAGGTGGTGAAGTCAGATAAAATCACAATGTTTAAGACACACTTGAATAGACAAAGCACTGAAAGATACAGACCTAATGCTCAGATGAAATTAATGTAAGTGGCCATAAAGGTTGGTTTTGGCCTGTTTTTGTGATGTACAGTACAATGATCCTATGGCATAGTATAGATGCAGCCTATCTATAGCCTCACTGTCTCGTTTTTCAAATGGGCATGTTACAGCCCTCAGGACTCCACAGTCAATTCAGTAATTTCAGTTCAGAATCAGAATCTGTTTTAATATCAAACAGAATTTACATTATTACTTACATCCTTCACATACATAAGGAGTAAAAATCTTTATTTTACGTCTCTGTCTAAATACGCAATATGCAATTTATAATAATTTGTAATAAGTATTATGTTCAACAGGACAGTGAATATAACATAGAAATACAATTGTATCATGGTGAATTAATCAGTCTTATTGCCTGTTGGAAGAAGCTATCCCCGGGGCCTGTTGGTCGTGGCTTTTATGCTGCGGTACCGTTTCCCCAATGGTAGCAGCTGGCACAGTTTGTGGTTGAGGTGATTCGGGTCCCCTGTGATCCTTCTTGCTTTCTTTTTAGCTGCATTGATATGTCGGAACCAAGTTAGATCTTCGGATATTTTGACAGCAGTTCTGATGGCAGATCATTAAGCTGCAAGTTCACTCAGATTTTCTCTCTCCGCAGATGCTGTTTGACCTTCTGAGGTTTTCCAGCATTTTGTTTTCAGATTTCCAGTGCCTGCATTGTTCAATTTTTCTTTTGTTTCTCTGTCCTCGCTTTTATTCATCTCTTTGCTTACAGCTTCTTCAGACAAATTAGATGTAATTAGCAAGCCTTCATCCTTCTGTTAACTGACCCCATCACATATTATTTAGCCTCCCTTCCACCCGCCCTCTATTTCTTCTGTTCTCTCAACCAACCTCATGCTCCCCTACTCTGTAACCTGAAATCATCAGACAATGGCTCATCACAGTTGCCCGTAGTCACTGGAAAGAGATTTTTTTAAATCAATCTTTTTGATTCATTATTAATTTGACTAGTACTCAAACATATCTAATCAGAAATTTAAATAATTAATACCAGTAATCACAAATATATTGAATGCTTAAAGCATTTGTTGTACACAGAAGTTAAATGTTTTCTTTACAAGCATGGTGAATTTCAACATGTTATGCATAAATTTCTAATTGAGAGGAAAAAGGAAAAACACCTTGATTGGAAACAATTTTTAAGATCTTGCAAATCACCCTAGTATATTGAAGAGAAACTCATATTTGTACATTGTTCTGGTTTCATATGCTTGAACACTGAGCACATGATCTGATTGCATAATTGATAGGGGTGAAAAATATGCAGGCCATTATATCAGAGTTAAATCACCTAAGGTCAAAGAAGGTGATGTGATATTGACTTGCCAGAGGCATACTAGATACTTACAGAATAATTAATGCCAAGGTTTCCTTGCATAAAATAGGCATTCAATAGCTACAAATCCATTACACTTCAGTAACAATGTCAGGCAACATTATGCCAGCTATGTCTCTAATGAAGGAAATTATTTGCCATATTGTGTAAATCTATCAGTGCCTTAAATATTCTCTATCAAGCTAAACTGATGTTATCTTGTTAAGTATGAAACAAACAGGATATTAAATTCTGCCATATGAATGGTTATGGTGTATTTATAAAACTGTTGCAGGAACAAATTTTAACTTGGAAGTAAAGAGGGCAAGCCATTTATTGTTTAATTTAGATAGAAGCAATGTTTGATAGGGGGACCATGTGCTTCTTTGGGAGTGTTGAAACAGCACTGAATTCTACTGGTGCTGATTAATCTAGAGCAATGGGAACGTGGTTTCTGAATGTGATGCTGGTGCAACAGTTTAGGCACCCACTGTCTTGGCAATGATTTTAATAAGGAAAGTAGGGTGCTGGAAAATACTTTCTTTAACAGTCTTACAGAGCCATTGGGACTTGGTGTTGTGGTTAATCTATAAGGGTTCCAGCCCTTAACCTGGTAAAATATTTCAAGATGGAATCTTTAACACTTTAAACATATTATCTAGACTTCCTTGTATTCAACATCAACACTTCAAACTGCTTGCCCCCAGACCTATCCCTCCATCCAACAAGGGGGTAGAAATATGCGTGCATGCACACAAATGCAGACGGATGTACTTCCACAGTTACACAAATACTTGAATCAAGTAAGTCAGCCTTATCATTGATACTAAAAGAGCCTCCCCCTTTGTATTTCTGTCCAAGGTTGCCAGCTGTCTTGCACTCAGGTACTTGGAAGAAAAAAACTTTTGCATGATACGTTTTGTATCAACTGATTATCCAAATTGGAGCCAGAGACACTGGAGGAAGTCATGAAACTCCCTGGTGATTGACCTGTATAAGGTCAGTGTTCTGTATTAGTCCCTGTAGTCTTTCCACAGAACACTGATCAGCCACATTCAGTCTAATCGCTAGGGCATTTGAAGAAAGAGGTAGAAGAGTTGGAGACTGAAAAGGTGTTGAGGAATGCCCTCTCCTCCGTGCCACTGTGGAAAGCATTCTGTCATAACGTTGGATGCTACCTTACAAATCTGGATTCCTGCTGTTACAGTTTTCCAGATGAATAGAAGACCTAGAATGAAAACCGTAGACTTCATAAATTTGTACATAAGATTACTCTTTTTAACAAATGTGCTTTCCAAGAACTGTTTATATGTGTGCTAAGCAACCAATTTTGAAGAATTAAAATATACATACATTAATATGTTGGCAAGTGGCCAAGTGGTTAAGGTGTTCATCTAGTGATCTGAAGGTCGCTAGTTCTAGCCTTGGCTGAGGCTGCATGTGTGTCCTTGAGCAAGGCACTTAACCACACATTGCTCTGCGACAACACTAGTGCCAAGCTGTATGGGTCCTAATGCCCTTCCCTTGGACAACATTGGTGGTGTGGAGAGGGGAGACTTGTAGCTTGGGCAACTGACGGTCTTCCATAAAAAAACCTTTGCCCAGGCTTGCGCCCTGGAAACTTTCCAAGGCGCAAATTCATGGTCTATCGAGACTAATGGAGGCCTACATATACATTAATACCAAATGCTGTTAAACAAGACTAGAAGAAGATGATGCTGTACAAGCCTGTCGTACAACTGCGTGTGGATATAGCCATGATAATGACTATAATAGTACCTATGTTTATGATTGTTTTTAATTCCTGACCTCTGCAACTTAGTCTTTAAGGACTAGAACCCTGCTATACCAACAACAACATATGTGCCAGTAGCTGTATAAAATTTTAAAGTAAACTATCATTCAGCAACCCAATTTTCTTACTGAAACTATTCCCAAGGCAGAGAGTGTCTTAACTGTTGCAACTGGACCTCATTCAAAAATTATGTCCCTATTGCACTGGGATTAATCAGAACTAGTAAACTGCACTGTACTGTGTCAACATTCCTATTAAGAAGCTCATAATCTTAGGAGAAGAATCAAATGTGGTCTTTCAGTACCCCTAGACAACTATAATGCAATTTCATGGAAATTCATTCTTAATGTTACAGCAATGTTTAAGATGATGTGAATTAGCTTGTTCATTTCTATAGTTCAGATTTCTGTTGGTATTTAAAAACAATACATATACACTGATTATGCCTGATTAGGAAAGCAGTAGATCTGCTTTTAATAAACTGCTGTCTCTGATAATTAGTTAATTAAGTGAATGATTATTTAATGTAAATAGAACTGCTGGCCGAATAATGGTTCAAACTTTACTTTTGAATAAACGCAGTGATTATTTGGGAAACTGGGATTAATTTTTAATTGGATGTCCTGGCACTGACAAATGAATAAAACAATCTGATTCAAAATGTTTCCCATGACATCTCATTTAAATATGTAACATGATTACCCTCCATGTATTCATGAAATGAAGGTGAAAGATGTTACTAAATTAATTATGCATTGTGTCAGAGTGGATCAGAAATATTTTATTAAAGTTTTATTATAAATTTCTAACTACTAGAGGATCAAGCAAAGTATTAATAAATTTAAATTTATTAAACTACTGAACATTTTACAACTAACCATATAGGAATTGACAGTAAATCCAGCATATCAAAAAGTGAATTTTCCACCTGAAATATAAGAATTACTTTCTGAGCAGGATTGGTAACTATCTCAGTTTTTGTTGTTGTCAATAACTACATTGGATTGCAGAACAAGCAACAGGAATGAGTCTGAGATGAAAAACGTACAAAGTTCAAAAACTCAAGGTTCAAAATATGTATAAATGATAAAACCTTGAGGTTCTTCTGCTTAACAGGCAGCCTCAAAGCAAGAAACCAGAAGGAATCCAATTAAAGAAAGACCAATACCCAGTGTGCAGGGAGAGAGAAAGAAACAAATTAAATCAAATCATGCAAAGTATAAAGCAAGTATTAGCATTCAGAACAAAACTGAGTCCATAAACCCGAAGCCGGACTGGACGCATAGTCTTAGTCTCAGTCTCATAGTAGTTATATCTTAAGCTAAGGACTGTCAGGAACATCTTGTGTTTAACGGAGCGGTCTGCAAGTTATGCTGGGCTGGCGGTACAGTTCAATGAGCCCCGTTATATTGTGATTTCAGATAACTGATTTCACACAACATTTGCAATATTATATCCTCCCAGGATGACCATACTGATTTCATTGCAATGTGGAAGACAAAATATAATCTGCTGCACTTGGGTTAATTATGTTAACTGATTCTCAAACTCTATTAACTATATTGCAAATACAAAATGAAATTATTAGATTAAATGAATGGGGCAGAGTTGTGTCAAATTGATTCCAATATAAGAAAATAGGGATTTATGAGAATCAATGAATCACCTTCTGTAGGTATATCTCCCAGTGTAAGAGCCATACCTGTGAAATTCAATGCCCATAGAAATGCTCTCTAGTGCTTTTGAGGGAACCTGCTCCGAGGGGGATTGGGTGGTCATGTGACCTATCTCCAGGAACAACTGCCTATGTACATTTGCCTCCTGCTATGAACACTTAGGTGGGGATTTTATGTCTCGGAATGTACTCTATGCTTAGCTGCTCCAATTACTCACAGGGATGCCGCCATATTCCCAGAAGAATGTAACAGATCTTTGTTGTCAAAGTCCTTCTGAAACTGCAGTACTAGAAGAGTTCTAGATTCTAGAAAAGGATTGGCAATCCATAGTGGGGATCTATTCTATAAAATTCAGCAACAGAGATTGAGTGGAGCGAATGGGAGGAAAACTGTTCAAACTTTTAGTGTGTGTGTCTGTGAATGTATGAGATTAGATTTCTTTATCACATGTGCATCGAAACATACAGTGAAATGTGTAGTTTGTATCATCGTTTGCGATATGCTGGGGGCAGCCCGCAGTTGTCACCACACTTTTGATGCCAATGCAGCATGCCCACAACTTACTAACCCTAACCCTTATGACTTTTCTTTAGAATGTGGGAGGGATCTGGACTACCTACAGGAAACCCATGAGGTCACAGGGGGAATATAAAAGCCTTACAGTCTGTGGCAGGAATTGAACCCCTATCTTCTGATCACTGGTGCTATAAAGCCCTATTCTATGCTACTGTGCTGTTTGTGTGTGTGTGTGTGTGTGCGCGCACACACGCGCATTGGTAAACTAGGGCTGAAATACTGTTCTGCCGCTTGGGTCAATTGGTTTATTTTAACTTCGTGATTAAGTACATTCAGCTTTTAATTTGAAATGGGCAGTTTCAGATCTACATTAGGTCACTTCCTGTGCAGTAAGGAAATAGTAAGTAGGAAAGAACATTGGCTGGCAGAAGGCTAGAGCTTTATGTTAGGAACTAAAGAAGTTTCTATCTAAAGCCACCCTATTGTTTTCTCAGCAGAAGCATTCCTTTTAAGTTGACGTTATATTGTTTAGAAGTTAATCTAAAAGTATCAATAAGATTTGGCGAAAATAGAATGCTGTTTTTGAGTTTATTAGACATTAGCCTAGATGCTAATAGTTTACACATATTATTTACCTGTAGTATTTACTTGTCAGAATCTTACATTTATCTGCAGGAATCTTAACAAAGTTCTTACGTACCTCTGCAAATTTACTTATGTGAATGGATCAACGTGGTAATTGCACTGTATTTTGTTGCTTTTCATTTTCAATCCTTATTCACTATGTCATTGAGTTTGCAATAAAGTCAAAGAGCAAGGGGGCTATATCCTGACTCCCATCTCATTTTTGAATGGCGTTTGGCTGACTGTCTAGTTGATGTTAAACACAGATCTTTGAAGAATGGGCTGTTCAGAATTTTGTAAAATATTTGAATTACAAATTGCATAGCGCAGATTTAAAAGGTAATCCCTCTGTGATATCTGCATTATATTGAGATTCCCTTGTACTTACAATTTCCACTTATGAAGTCTATTTCAGCAATGGATAAAAGTAAAATGTTTTTATAAGCCAGGAGTATTGTTAATTGTTTATTTGGAGCTTTGAATATGATGAACAAAGAGCCTTGACCAGCGGACAATCCAGACATTGGAAGTTTTGAGAGGAGAGGACTTCAATCGGGTCCATTGTCCGAGTAGCGGATCGCTGTAGTGAAGAAGAGCTTCAACCAGCTGCCAAGCGGTGTTTGGGATTGATTAGTGAGAGCAAATTGAAGGAAGGCAGCAGCGAGCACAGCGGCCATTCTCTAAGTGTACAGAGTCAGACCAGCGATCTTGAGGCTTCCACGAAAGCAGACAAGGAAAAGAAAAACTCAGAAGTTCTTTTCCCTCTCCTACTTTATATCTGCTCAACTAGGACAGTACAGATGCCGGGCGGTGTACTTCAACGCTCCTCTTGCAGGATGAGGGAAGGCAGGGAGACCTGTAGTGTCCCTGATGACCACAACTGCGATAAGTGCATCCGGCTGCAGGTTCCAACAATCCGTGTTAAGGAGTTGGAGCTGGAACTGGATGAACTCCGGATCATTCGGGAGGCTGAGGAAGTGATAGATGGAATATATTACAGAGGTAGTTACAGCAAGGTACAGGACACAGGAAACTGGGTGACAGGCAGAGAGGGGAAGGGGTTAAGGAGCCAGTGTAGAGTACCTTTTGGGCATTCCCTCAATAACAGGGGTATCACTTTGGTTACTGTCGGGGGGTGGATGACCTAACAGAGTAAGGTCACAGTGGTCGGGTTTCTGATGCCGAGTCTGCCTCCCGAAAAGGGAAAGGGGGGAAGAGGCACACTGCGATGATAGGGGATTCAGTTGTTAGGGGAATGGACAAGAGGTAACGTGGGCAAGAATGAAATTCCTGGGCGATATGTTGCCTCCCAGGGGCCATAGACCTGGATACCTCGGGTCAAATTACAAGCATTCTTAAGTGGGAGGGTGAACAGCCAGAAGTCGTGGTACGTGGAGGTACCAGTGACATGGGCAGAACAAGTGATGAGGTTCTGCTCAGGGAGTTAGGTGCTAAGTTAAAGAGCAGGACCTCCAAGCTTGGGATCTCAGGACTGCTGCCTATGCCAAGTGCACAAGGAAGGTTGGTTTAGGAGGGAGGGCATAAGATTTTTAGCTCATGGACACTCTTCCAAGGAAGTTGGGAGTAGGGACAGTTTGCACTGAGCTAGAGGGGAACTAATAGCCGAGCGGGAAGGTTTGTTAATGGTGCATGGTGGGGTTTAAACTGGAGTTGCAGCGGGATGGGAACCTGAGAGCAGAACAGTGAAAAAGTTATGGAAGCTGATGTTGGTAAGACCTCAGGCAAAGTTAGGAATCAAAAAGTTGCGCATGGTGCGATTGGTGTCCTGAGCTGTGTATACTTCAATGCAAGAAGTACCGAAGGAAAGGTGGATAATAGTGCTGAAGATGAGGTAGCTGGTTTACAAACAGAGGCAATGTGTAGTGAGGAGAGGCTGTTGATGAGGCAAAATTGCAGTCAACAGGATAAGTTGCAACATAAAAGGTGGACATAATCAAAAAAGGTGAATATAGCACTGAAGTTATTATATTTGAGTGTGTGCAGTATACAGAATAAGGTAGATGAACTAGCAGCACAGTTGCAGATTGGCAGGTATGATGTAGGCATCACTGCATCATGGCTGAAAGAAGATTATAGTTGAGGGCTTAATGCCCAAGGATACATTTTGTTTCAAAAGGAAGGCTGAGGGGGTGGTGTTGCTCTGCTGGTAAAAAAATGTAATTAAATTATTAGAAAGAGGTGACAAAGGGTTTTGAATCATTGTGAATAGAACTAAGGAACTACAAGGGTAAAAAGACCTTGAATGGAGTCTTATACAGACCCCAACCAGTATCAGAATCAGAATCAGTTTATTATCATCGGCATGTGACGTGAAATTTGTTAACTTAGCAGCAGCAGTTTAATGCAATACATAATCTAGCAGAGAGAAAAATAAAATAAAAATAATAATGATCACAAATAAATAAGTAGATGAATTATGGTACGCATATATCAAATAGATTAAATATCGTGCAAAAAACAGAATTACTCTATATATTAAAAAAGTGAGGTAATTTCCAAGGGTTCAATCCCCATTTAGGAATTGGATGGCAGAGGGGAAGAAGCTGTTCCTGAATTGCTGAGTGTGTATCTTCAGGCTTCTGTACCTCCTACCTGATGGAAACAGTGAGAAAAGGGCATGCCATGAGTAAGGATGTGGATTACAAATTAAAACAGGAGATAGAAATTGCATGCCAAAAGGCAATGTTATAATCATCATGGGAAATTTCTCTATGCAGGTAGATTGGGAAAATCAGGTTGGAGCTGATGCTAGGAAGGAGATTTTCTAGAGTCCCTACAAGATAGCTTTTTAGAGCAGCTTGTGGTTGAGCCCACTAGTGGATCAGCTATTCTGGATTGGGTGCTGTGCAATGAACCAGAATTGATTAGAGAGCTTAAGCTAAAAGAACCCTTAGGGAAAAGTGATCATAATATGATCAATTTCACCCTGAAATTTGAGAAGGAGAAGCTAAAGTCAGATGTATTAGTATTACAGTGGAGTAAAAGGAATTACAGAGGCGTGAAAGAGGAACTGGCCGGAACTGATTGGAAAGAACACTGGCAGGGATATTGGCTGGAATTGCTGGAAGCAGTTCAGACAGCACAGGATGGATACATCCCAAAAATGAAGACGTTTTCTAAAGGAAAGATGACATAGCCATGGCTAACAAGAGAGGTCAAGGCCAATATAAAAGCCAAAGAGAGGGTATATAATAGAGAAAAATTCATGGGAAATTAGACATGTGGTAAATTAAGACAGTGAAGAAGGAATACAAATGTAAGCCAACCAGTAATATTTGAGAGGATACCAAAAGTTTCTTCAGGGACATACAGTGTAAAAGACAGGTGAGAGTGGATATTGGACCACTGGAAACTATGCTGGGGAGGTAGTAAAGGGGGATGTGCTGAAACTGGAGAGGGTTCAAAGGAGATACATGAAAGTAATTGCAGGATTGAATGGCTTGAAATATAAAGAGTGTTTGATGGCTCTGGGACTTTCTTCACTAAAATTCAGGAGAGTGAATTGAATGAATTGAATCGAATGATCTTTATTGTCGTTATACATAGGTATAATGAAACTCTGTTTGGCTTCCTCTCAGGCAATCAAACAAAGCGGTAGATAAAAACAAGACAGTAATAGAAAAACAGTATTAAATAAATATGTAGCAGAAAATAAGTTGCAGCAGCACCAGAATATCACAGTAATGCACAAAGTGCTGTTACTGCAAGTATTTGAGTCCTTGTGTGTGCTCACAGTTCACTCATTGTTCTGTGGGAGTGGTGTGATGGAGGCCACAGCTCTGGGGTAGAAGCTGTTCCTCAATCTCTTTGTTCTGGCCTTTAGTGTCCTAAACCTTTTGCTGGATGGCCGGGGTGTGTGGAGTCTCTGGTTATGCTGGAATAGATGGTGTCCAGTCCTGGGAGCTCCATCCTGACAATTCGCTGAGCCACCTTCACCACGCGATGCAGGTCTTGTCGCTCAGCGGCTGTGCAGCTGGCATTCCACACTGTGGCACTGTTGGTGACCTCATTGAAACCTATTGAATGGTGAAAGGCCTTGATACAGTGGATGTGGAGAGGATGTTTCCTGTGGTGGGAGAGTCTAAGACCAGAGGACACAGTCTCAGAATAGAGGGGTGTTCTTTTAGAATGGAGATGAGGAGGAATTTCTTTAGCCAGAGAGAGGGGGATCTGTGGAATTCTTTGCCACAGGCAGCTGTGGCGGCCAAGTCTTTTTGTATATTTAAGGCAGAGGTTGATAGATTCTTGATTGGTCAGGGCATGAAGAGATATAGGGAGAAAGTAAAAGATTGGGACTGAAAGAAAAATTGTATCAGCCATGTTTAAATGGCAGAGCAGACTCCATGACCCAAATGGCCTAATTATGCTTCTGTATCTTCTGGTCTTATGAAGTAGAATGGCTGTCAAAAATTAATTTTTACTGAGAAGGTTAAAATATTGAATATAAACATGGGGAATTTTTGAAAGGCAAATACTCAAAACGGTGGTAAAAACTATGGATAGAGTAAGAAATACAAAGATTAAACCCCCAGTTCTTTTTAAGGATCCAATCTATAGCCACATTATTACTCATTTTCATACATGTTGGGGATCTGAATCATGTTGGCAGGATTTCAACTATCCCAGTTGCCTCTGATAGAACTGTGGTAATCCATGTATACCTGTCTGGACATGCCCCCCTGCTGACTGCTCCTGTGGCTCCTCCCACAGACCCCTGGATAAAGGTGATTGTGTCACTGCCCCTCCCACAGTCATCCAACATGGACGTGCTCCGTTTTACTGCTAATAAAAGCCTTTCAGTATTTACTCTACTTCCAGTCTTTTGGAGTTATTGATAGTGCATCAATTTTATTAGTAGTAGTTTTAAAGCATGGAGAGCGTTTTGAGACCCGACAAATTGGACATCGACCCGCGAACACCTGAGGCCGGCAATGCTTTCAAACTCCGGCCAGCCTGCTTCGAATCATACCTGGAAGTGACCGAGTCCACCTTGAAGCGCAGAGTTCTCCTCTCCAGGGTCAGTCCACGGGTCTACTCGATGACTAGAGACCCGCCGAGTTACGACAGCACAATGAGCACCCTCAGAAGACAGTACCTGCGGCCGATAAATACCATCTAAGCAAGACATCGCTTAGCGATGCGGCAGCAGCGGCCCGGAGAGTCAAACGCTGAGTTTGTCCGGCCCTACAGACACTCGTGTGGGCCTGCGATTGCCGGGGGCTGACGGCCGAACAGCATGCAGAGCTCCTAGTAAGTGACACCTTCATCACAGGGGTCAGATTGGTGTACGTGTGCCAGCGGCTGTTGGAACACGCCGACCTTACCTTACATTCGGTGATTGAGCTGGTCAACATGCTGGAGGCTGTTTTGCACAAACCTGATGCTCTCCAGGCGCATGATCTCCCGACGGCTTCGTGGACGCTGCAGACCCCGCAACCCGCTGGCGAATCGACCACGGCTGCTGCCAGTCATGAGTCCACGACATGTTACTTCTGCGGACTCCAGAAGCACCCCCGAAAACGCTGCCCGGCCCAAGAAGCTACCTGCTGCAGCTGTGGAAAGAAGGGCTACTTCGCCAAGGCCTGTAAGTCCAAGCCGCGAGCGGGATCAAGCAGTGCCGCTTGCGCGGCATGGGGGTCGCCATCTTGCCTGCCCACCACCGCGTGCGAGGCATGGGGGCGGCCATCGTGGTCGGCGCCTCCTCGCACTGCCTCCGACCCACAGGTGCTTACCAGGCACCCCACCACGCCGGACCAAGACAGCAATTCAACTCTGGCCTCCGTGACCCTCAACCAAAGCGCTCCCCACCAGCTTGCAATGTCATCCTGGTGGAGGGGCACAGGACTAGCTGCCTGTTTGACACGGGCAGCATGGAGAGATTTATCCACCCGGACACGGTGCAACGCTGCGGACTTGTGACATGGCCAGTAAGTCAAAGGGTCACCATGGCTTCTGGGTTGCATACAACAGACATCCGGGTTGGGGGGGGTTGTGTAGCGACATTGGTGGTGCAGGGCACAGAATACCGGGACTTCATCTTACTGGCCATGCCTCAACTGTGCGCCCCTGTGCTATTGGGGTTCGACTTCCAGAGCCACATGAAAAGTGTGACAATGGAGTATGACGGGCCCCTCCCACCAATCACTGTCAGAAATCCCCAGTTCTGTGGGAATTCGTCACATACCCCGCTACTGACCACACACACACACCAACCCGCACATGCCACCCAACACCATGCCAACAGCCGCACTACGGACACCACTTGCGGCCTCTCCACCCTCAAGATCCCTCCCCCACCGCTGTTCGCCAACCTGACCCCCGACTGTAAACCTGTGGCAACTAAAAGCAGGAGGTACAGCGTGGGGGACAGGGCCTTCATTCAGTCAGAGGTGCAGTGGCTGCTCAGGGGGGGGGGGATCATTGAGCCAAGCACAAGTCCTTGGAGGGTCCAGGTGGTTGTTGTTCAGACCCGGTAGAAAAATAAGAATGTCGTGGACTATAGCCAGACCATCAACAGGTTCACGCAGCTTGACGCGTACCCCCTACCCCGCATCGCGGATATGGTCAATCAGATAGCTCAGTACAAGGTGTACATGACCATAGACCTAAAATCCGCTTACCATCAGCTCCCCATCCGCCCGGAGGACCGCCTCTACACCGCCTTCAAGGCAGACGGCAGGCTTTATCACTTCCTGCACGTCCCCTTCGGTGTCACGATTGGTGTATCTGTCTTCCAGAGGGAAATGGACTGGTTGGTGGACCAGTGCCAACTGAAGACCACGTTCCCATATCTGGATAACATCACCATCTGTGGTCATGACTTGCCAGATCACGACACCAACCTCCAAAAATTTTTTCAAATGGCTAAAGCTTTTAACCTTACCTATAACAGGGACAAGTGTGTGTTCAGAACCACCCGACTTGCTATCCTTGGGTGTGTCGTGGAGAACGGGGTCATTGGCCCTGACCCTGACAGTATGCACACCCTGTTGGCACTCTCTCTTCCCACCACCCTCAGAGCCCTCAGACAGTGCCTGGGCTTCTTTTCCTATTACGCTCAATGGGTCCCTCACTACGCAGACAAGGCCCGACCCCGGGTCAAATTCTCCACATTTCCCCTCTCAGCCGAGGCCTGTGCGGCCTTCAGCGGCATTAAAGGGGACATTGCCAAAGCAGCAATGCATGCGGTGGACGAGACCATTCCCTTCCAAGTAGAGAGTGAGAACAACATCATTTCATAAACGGTCTAATCATTGCAACAATGTATGTGTAACCAAATTTGTGGAAATGTAGATATAGATACAATTAATATTTAGTTGGATTAGGTTTTTTTATACAATTCTAATTTAAAAGCTGCACAACTTAGACCATGGAAGGAAAGAAATGAAAACCCTTTTACTTTTTAAACAAGGTTGTTTTTGGATAGATTGGGTTTAAAGTTTTGCTGCATTATTTAGTTTTGAACTCAGTCTTAATAATCTCTCTCACCAAGGCCAACATTAAACACTGAAGAAGCCTGCCAAGGTGAAAATTTTATTAATTTTGTGTATACATTCATACTTCTGTAGCAATGGTCCTGAATTTTTTCCCTGAGTTTTATCAGCTTTCACTCTTTTTGATCTTATATCCTATAAGAAAAATCAAGCTATGATTATCTTCATTTCTTAAATTCCCCTTGCCCTTATATTAGTTTCTTCTGATTAATACCAATCACAAGGTGGGAAAACAGGAGGTATGTTTTCTTGCCAGGAAGTCTTCATAGTTTTCAGTGTATAAAAATGATTCTCATTGTTCTTTTTGTTAGTCCCTTAGATATTTCTTGTTCTGTTTCATTTCACAGGTGGAAGCAATTCTATATGGATGACTGATTGTATAATTCATAAAATATGTGGCAACACACACACACACACAGAGTACTGGAGGAACTCAGTTAGTCAGGCAGCATCTATGGAGGGGAATAAACAGTCGATGTTTCAGGCCAAGACCTTTCATCAGACTGGCCCGAAATGTTAACTTATGATTCCCCTCCATGGATACTGCCTGACTTCCTGAATTCCTCGATCATTTTGTGTGTGGGTTGCTCAAGATTTCTAGCATCTGCTGAATCACTTTTGTCTATCATAAAAATATGTAAACATTTTGTTCCTTCAAGCTCCCAGTAAGTGTGAAAAATGTGCGTGCACCCATTTAGTGGATTGTGTTTTCTGATTAGGATCCAGATTCCACTGGATTATTAAGAATGTTTATTTTGCAATGGCCTTGATAGTCACACTACTGACCATTGGCATGCATGTACTGTGAAGAGGATTCTGATTCTAACTGGTTGCATCACTGTCTGGTATCAGGGTGGGAGGCAAGGCTACAGCGCAGGATCGTAGTACACTGCAGAGAGTTGTAAAATCTGCCATCTCCAACATGGACACTAGCCTCTACAGTATCCAAAACATCTGCAAGGAGCAGTGCCTCAAAAGGGTGGCGTCCAACATTAAGGACACCCACCACCCGAGACACGCCCTCTTCTCATTGTTACTGTCAGGAAGGAGGTAGTGAAGCCTGAAAGCACACATTCGCTGATTCAGGAACAGCTTTTCCCCTCTGCCATCTGATTTCTGAATGAACATTAAACCCTGAACTCTACCTCGCTGCTTCATTATTTCTGTTTTTGCACTACTTAATTTATTTGATTCTGATTCTGATTCAGATTTTGTTGAAATCTTTAAGCTCAGCAGGAGGGGATATAGAGATGAATATTTAAAATTAAGGAACACAAATGCAAAACTTCATGTCCATGCTTATTTTGGTTCAATAATGTGGTCTAAATAACCTTCTCTCAAGTGGTAGCCCATGAATTATATAGAGTTAATAGCACCAAACTGGAGTTACATTATAGTTGAATGCAAGGCACCTGAATGAGGATGATACCTGCTGGATCAAGTAGGCAATGCTATCCATGATATGAAAGAGAAGCTCTAATCTAGCCACCCATGTATATCTGTCAGCTGTACCTCCAACCCTTGTCCTGTGTGAGTGTGCCTTATTCTGACCTTTGAATGTCACTTCCGTTGTGGTTGGTTAGTTTAGAAACTGCTGAGGCTTTTCCCATTGTATAGCTTCCTGGTGTCCGGTTTCAAATATCCTGGGTACATAAAATAGCACATCTCAGGGGCTTGCTCTCTTCTTCCTTTCTTTAAGGCGAGACCATTGGGAAGGTATGCTCTGCACCCATGCTTAACTATGTATGTTTGTTGAATATTCAGATTTGAAGTGTCTGGAACTTGGGGGTGTGGTGAACTACATATACCTGTCTGGACATGTCCACCCCCCGCTGACTGCTCCTGTGGCTCCTCCCACGGACCCCGGTATAAAGGTGATTGGAGCCTGAGCCCTGGCCTCAGTCTCCAGGATGTTGTGCGGTGGTCAATTGCTGCTTGTTCTTTCTTCCAGCCAATAAAAGCCTATATCTCGCCTCACATCTCGGAGAGTTATTGATGGTGCATCGGGGGACATGAATGTTTCATTGAATTCTTACTGTTTGCAAATAAATGATTACTATGCCTATTTGAAGTCTGTGCATTTCCTGTCTCATTTACTGGACTCATGAACCTGATCAACATTACATCCCCACTAATAATTTTCAACCATTCATTGTGGCTACTCCACACCCAAATACCGATCTTAGGTATACCCTCTTTCAGAAAACCCCTCTTCCTCATTTATCCCAGCTCTCCCATACTGCTGAATTAATTTCAGCAAAACGCATACTTCTTTGTAAAAAGGAGATTTTTCTTAAGTTCTTAAGTTTAAATCTGACTCATAGTGCTCTTTCATAATAATTTTTAGTACAAACTTCTAACATTCTTGGTGCATTCTTGTCAATTTTGAAACTTGGGTTTTCTGAATGGGTTTGGTGTGCATGTAGAAAATATTCACCATCTTTAAAAGTATTACTATTTACTTGTTTTAAGTTTATAACTGTAGAATTTCTCCTATGTGTTATCAAATGTCTTTTTTTTCTGTATATTGTAAGGCTTGAGATGTGACTATTTTAATGCAAGGAGGGTTGTGAACAGAGCGGATACACTTAGAGCGTGGATCAGTACTTGGAGATATGATGTGGTGGCCATTACAGAGGCTTGGATGGCTCAGACACAGGATTGGTTACTTCAAGTGCCGGGTTTTAGATGTATCAGAAAGGACAGGGAAGGAGTCAAAAGAGGTGGGTGTGGCACTGTTGATCAGTGATAGTGTCACAGCTGCAGAAAAGGTGGACATCATGGAGGGATTGTCTACGGAGTCTCTGTGGTGGAGGTTAGGAACAGGAAGGGGTCAATAACTTTACTGGGTGTTTTTTATAGGCCGCCTAATAGTAACAGGGATATCGAGGAGCAGATAGGGAAACAGATACTGGAAGGGTGTAATAATAAGAGTTGTCGTGATGGGAGATTTTAATTTCCTAAATATCGATTGGCATCTCCCTAGAGCGAGGGGTTTAGATGGGGTGGAGTTTGTTAGGTGTGTTCAGGAAGGTTCCTTGACTTAGTAGGTAGATATGCCTACAAGAGGAGAGGCTGTACTTGACTTGGGATTGGGAAATGAATCTAGTCAGGTGTCAATCTCTCAGTGGGAATGAATTTTGGAGATAGTGATCATAATTCTATCTCTTTTATAATAGCATTGGAGAGAGATAGGAACAGACAAGTTAGAAAAGCATTTAATTGGAGTAAGGGGAATTATGAGGCTATCAGGCAGGAAATTGGAAGCTTAAATTGAAAACAGATATTCTCAGGGAAATGTATGGAAGAAATGTGGCATATATTCAGGGGATATTTGTGTGGAGCTCTGTACAGGTATATTCCAATGAGACAGGGACATTATGGTAGGGTACAGGAATCGTGGTGTACAAAGGCTGTAATAAATCTAGTCAAGAAGAAATGAAAAGCTTACGAAAGGTTCAGAGAGCTAGATAATGTTAGAGATCGAGAAGGTAATAAAGCTACTAGGATGGAGCTTAAGAAGGAAATTAGGAGAGCCAGAAGGGGCCATGAGAAGGCCTTGGTGGGCAGAATTAAAGAAAATCCCAACGCATTCTACAGGTATGTGAAGAGCAAGAAGATAAGATGTGAAAGAATAGGACCTATCAAATGTGACAGTGGGAAAGTATGTATGGAACTGGAGGAAATAGCAGAGGTACTTAATGAATATTTTACTTCAGTATTCACTATGGAAAAGGATCTTAGTAATTGTAGTGATGACGTGCAGCAGACTGAAAAGCTTGAGCATGTAGATATTAAGAAAAAGGAGGTGCTGGAGCTTTTGGAAAGCATCAAGTTGGATAAGTCATGGGGACCAGACAAAATTGTTCCCAGGCTACTATGGGAGGCAAGGGAGGAGATTGCTGAGCCTCTGGCGATAATCTTTGCATCATCAATGAGAGGTTCCCGAGGATTGGAGGGTTGTGAATTTTGTTCCTTTATTCAAGAAAGGGAGCAGAGGTAGCCCAGGAAATTATAGACCAGTGAGTCTTACTTCAGTGGTTGGTAATTTGATGGAGAAGATCCTGAGAGGCAGGATTTATGAACATTTGGAGAGGTATAATATGATTAGGAGTAGTCAGCATGGCTTTGTCAAAGGCAGGTTGTGCCTTATGAGCCTGATTGAATTTTTTGAGGATGTGACTCAACATATTGATGAAGGAAGAGCAGTATATGTAGTGTATATGGATTTCAGCAAGGCTTTTGATAAGGTACCCCATGCAAGGCTTATTGAGAAAGTAATGAGGCATGGGATCCAAGGGGACATTGCTTTTGGATCCAGAACTGGCTTGAACACAAAGGCAAGAGTGGTTGTAGACAGGTCATATTCTGCATGGAGGTTTGTGACCAGTGGTGTGCCTCAGGGATCTGTTCTGGGACCCTTCCTCTTTGTGATTTTTATAAATGACCTGGATGAGGAAGAGGAGGGATGGGATAGTAAGTTTGCTGATGACACAAAGGTTGGAGGTGTTGTGGATAGTGTGGAGGGCTGTCAGAGGTTACAGCGGGACATTGATAGGATGTAAAACTGGGCTGAGAAGTGGCAGATGGAGTTCAACCCAGATAAGTGTGAGGTGGTTCATCCTGGTAGGTCAAATATGACGGCAGAATATAGTCTAAATGGTAAGACTCTTGGCAGTGCAGAGGATCAGAGGAATCTTGGGGTCCAAGTCCTTGGGACGCTCAAAGCAGCTGCGCAGGTTGGCTCTGTGGTTAAGAAGGTGTATGGTGTATTGACCTTCATCAATCGTGGAATTGAACTTTGGAGCCGAGAGGTAATGTTGCAGCTATATAGGACCCTGGTCAGACCCCACTTGGAGTACTGCGCTCATTTCTGGTCACCTCACTACAGGAAGGATGTGGAAGCCATAGAAAGGGTGCAGAGGAGATTTACAAGGATGTTGCCTGGATTGGGGGCATGCCTTATGAGAATAGACTGAGTGAACTCGGCCTTTTCTCCTTGGAGTGACGGAGGATGAGAGGTGACCTGATAGAGGTGTACAAGATGATGAGAGGCATTGATCATGTGGATAGTCAAAGGCTTTTTCCAGGGCTGAAATGGTTGCCATAAGAGGACACAGGTTTAAGGTGCTGGGGAGTAGGTACAGAGGAGATATCAGGGGTAAGCTTTTTACTCAGAGAGTGTTGAGTGCATGGAATGGGCTGCCGGCAGCAGTGGTGGAGATAGGATATTTTAAGAGACTTTTAGATAGGTACATGGAGCTTAGTAATATAGAGGGCTATAGGTAAGCCTAGTAATTTCTAAGGTAGGGACGGGTTCGGCACAATTTGTGGGCTGAAGGGCCTGTATTGTGCTGTAGGCTTTCTATGTTTCTATGAAACTTGTCAAAAATGCAAATCACTTATTAATGTAATTTATCTTATGGTGCTATCGATGAACAAGAATGTTCTCCATTGAAAGCAAATCGTGAAAGATACCAATTTTGACCCTGGAATAAATGTTAATCTTGTTGAAAAGTTTGCTCTCCTTTGCTTACCATTCCCTGATAATGTCTCTTGAGCACAAGATTGAGGAGCCAGATGGTGGACATGGGACTTTTGTGAGTTCAAGTATATGTTTCTCTGCTGATTGATTTAATGACTGCATGACTCTTTGCCTCAATGACTCATTAAAATATCAGCACTGAAATCTGGAATTAAAGGTTCAATGAGGTCATTATGGTTACAAGTTCACACATAGTGGATGTTATGGAGTCACAGCTTTTAAAAAGGCAGAAAAAGGTAAATTAATAAATTCGAACATTAGATGTAAGAAAAATATGTTTAAATAATTAGTTAAGGGTTTACATTAATGTTGGGTATTAAATAGCATTCTATAGTTGGACATGTGGGAGCAGTAATTGAAAAGTGAAGTAACAAAGTTAATTCAGTTAATGAACAAATGTAATGAAAAGTCAATATTGAAAAATGTTTTAAGCACTGCAACTGGGGGCCTGAATTGTATCACACTAGGCCACAGAAGGACAGTAAGAGGCCTCTTAGTTACAATTAGTGCTTATTTCATCATGAATGCCTCTCAGGGAGTCCAGCAGTCTAAACCACAGAAACTGTAGTTATGCACTGGGATGTGAAAAACAAGGTATTTACTAACTATATATATATGATTCAAGCAAACGGGATCTAGCAGCAAAAGTCTGCTCTAATTTTTCCATTTAATTCATGCCTGAGTTAAGTCATGACATGTTCGGAAGGCTTGCATATTTCTGTACTCTGATGAATCCTCACTGTAAAAATTGTGATCATAAGTGGCTAGCAAGCACCTAAGGAATGAATAGTAAAGTTCACTTGTTACTTGAATTAGTAGAACTGTGAGGCAGTATTGAATCGTTAAAGATCAATAAAATTCCATTATTAAACAAGTCACTGAATGATGGCATGAACATACAGCTGACCTGAACATTTTAAGTAGTGATGAATGGATTCTATAGTATAACAGAGCTATTACTAACTATATCTGATATTTTTCAAGTTCAGTTTACTGTTATTCAACCATCCTTGGGGCCAGTTGCATTTTGGAATTCAGAGTTTTTCAGATTTCAGAATCCCTCCTTATTGGTTCCGGGACCCCCCGCGGATACCAAAAAACACAAATGCTCAAGTCCCTCATTTAACCTGTCTCAGTGCGGGAGGACTTTAGGACCCAGCGGAGCTCCAGACCTACGCACGTCCTCCCGTATACTTTAAATCATCTCTAGATTACTTATAATACCTAATGCAATGTAAATGCAAATGTGAGTAGTTGCTATACTGTTTTGTTTATGGAATAATGACAAGAAAAATATTTTATTTCCAACAAAAACATTCAATAAAACATAAAAATATACAGGTTCAAACGAATCGAATCAAACACATGGTAAATGACTTATTGGAATAAATGTAGAACATCACTGTCACTGCAAAACTTCAGTAACTTGTCTTGCAGTTTTTTTAAGTTATATACAGAGGTTGTTCCGACACCATCTTCTTCAGTAAGACACCGCACAGATACGCCACAATCAAGTTTCTGCAATAACTCCACTTTTGCGTTATTGATAATGATAGATGCTTCCTTCTCTTTTTCTCATTGTTACCCATAGGGGTATCTGCCCCTCTTTTTGACATTTTCACAGTGAAATTAAACACAAAGTTCACAGTGAACACAAAATATCAGCGAACAGCAAATGCACGTGTAACCAGTACGAGTGCTGAACCACAACTGACATCTGGCGGCCTCTGCTAGTGCTGCCACGTCACACCTGGGTGACGTCAGCTGTTGGTGAAAAAAACTTCGGTTTTCGGAGCTTTTTGGATTTCAGAATTTCGGATAAGGAATCGTGGACCTGTATATCTCCAAATGAAACAATGTTCCTCCAGACCAAGGTGCACAACATACTACATATAACTCAAACACATAACACATAAAGTAATATATCCACATTGTAAGAAAGGTGGATGAGCTTAGAGCATGGATTGATACCTGGAAATATGATGTTGTAGCTATTAGTGAAACATGGTTGCAGGAGTGGGTGTGATTGGCAACTAAATATTCCTGGATTTCATTGCTTCAGGTGTGATAGAATCAGAGGGTCAAGAGGGGGAGGTGTTGCATTGCTTGTCAGAGAAAATAGTATGGCAGTGCTCTGGCAGGATAGATTAGAGAACTGATCTAGGGAGGCTATTTGGATGGAATTGAGGAATGGGAAAGGTGTAGTAACACTTATAGGGGTGTATTATAGACCACCTAATGGGGATCGAGAATTTGAGGAGCAAATTTGCAAGGAGATAGCAGATATTTGTAGTAAGCACAGGGTTGTGATTGTGGGAGATTTTAATTTTCTACACACAAACTGGGAAGCCCATACTGTAAAAGGGATGGATGGTTTGGAGTTTGTAAAATGTGTGCAGGATAGTTTTTTTGCAGCAATACATAGAGGTACCAACTACAGAAGGGGCAGTGTTGGATCTTCTGTTAGGGAATGAAATAGGTCAGGTGACGGAGGTACGTGTTGGGGAGCACTTCGGGTCCAGTGATCACAATGCCATTAGTTTCAATAAAATTATGGAGAAGGATAGGACTGGACCCAGGGTTGAGATTTTTGATTGGAGAAAGGCTAACTTTGAGGCGATGCGAAAGGATTTAGAAGGAGTGGATTGGGACAAGTTGTTTTATGGGAAGGATGTAATAGAGAAATGGCAGTCATTTAAAGGTGAAATTTTGAAGGTACAGAATCTTTATGTTCTTGTGAGGTTGAAAGGAAAGGTTAAAAGTTTGAGAGAGAGCCATGGTTTTCAAGGAATATTGGAAACTTGGTTTAGGCAGCATGGAGTAAATGAGGAGCTCGAGGAATATAAAGAATGTTAGAAGAACCTTAAGAAAGAAGTTAGAAAAGCTAAAAGAAGATACGAGGTTGCTTTGGCAAGTAAGGTGAAAATAAATCCAAAGGGTTTCAACAGTTATATTAATAGCAAAAGGATAGTGAGGGTTAAAATTGGTCCCTTAGAGAATCAGAGTGGACAGCAATGTGTGGAGCCGAAAGAAATGGGAGAGATTTTGAACAACTTCTTTTCTTCTGTATTCACTAAGGAGAAAAATATTGAATTGTGTAAGCTAAGGGAAATAAGTAGGGAAGTTATGGAAACTATGACGATTAAAGAGAAGGAAGTACTAGCGCTTTTAAGGAATATAAAAGTGGATAAATCTCTGGGTCCTGACAGGATATTCTCTAGGATCTTGAAGGAAGTTAGTGTAGAAATAGCAGGAGCTCTGACAGAAATATTTCAAATGCTATTAGAAATGGGGATGGTGCCGGAGGATTGGTGTATTGCTCATGTGGTTCCATTGTTTAAAAAGGGTTCTAAAGAGTAAACCAAGCAATTATAGGCCTGTCAGTTTGACATCAGTGGTGGGTAAATTAATGGAAAGTATTCTTAGAGATTGTATATATAATTATCTGGATAGACAGGGTCTGATTAGGAACAGTCAAAATGGATTTGTGCGTGGAAGGTGATGTTTGACAAATCTTATTAAATTTTTTAAAGAGGTTACGAGGAAAGTTTACAACGGTTAAGCAGTGGATGTTGTCTATATGGACTTCAGCAAGGCCTTTGACAAGGTTCTGCACGGAAGGTTAGTTAGGAAGCTTCAATCGTTAGGTATTAATATTGAAGTTGTATAATGGATTCAACAGTGGCTGGATGGGAGATTCCAGAGAGTAGTGGTGGATAACTGTTTGTCAGGTTGGAGGCCGGTGACTAGTGGTGTGCCTCAGGGATCTGTACTGGGTCCAATGTTGTTTCTCATATACATTAATGGTCTGGATGATGGAGTGGTAAATTGGATTAGTAAATATGCAGATGATACTAAGGTAGGTGGCGTTGTGGATAATGAAGTAGGTTTTCAAAGTTTGCCGAGAGATTTAGGCCAGTTAGAAGATTGGGCTGAGTGATGGCAGATGGAGTTTAATGCTGATAAGTGCGAGGTGCTACATGTTGGTAGGAATAATCCAAATAGGACATACATGGTAAATGGTAGGGCATTGAAGAATGCAGTAGAACAGAGTGATCTAGGAATAATGGTGCATAGTTCCCTGAAGGTGGAATCTCATGTGGATAGGGTGGTGAAGAAAGCTTTTGGTATGCTGGCCTTTATAAATCAGAGCATTGGGTATAGGAGTTGGGATGTAATGTTAAAATTGTACAAGGCATTGATAAGGCTGAATTTGGAGTATTGTGTACAGTTCTGGTCACCAAACTATAGGAAAGACGTCAACAAAATAGAGAGAGTACAGAAGAGATTTACTAGAATGTTACCTGGGTTTCAGCACCTAAGTTACAGGGAAAGATTGAACAAGTTAGTTCTTTATTCTTTGGAGCATAGAAAGTTGAGGGGGGACTTGATAGAGGTATCTAAAATGATGAGGGGGATAGATAGAGTTGACATGGATAGGCTTTTTCCATTGAGAATAGGGGAGATTCAAACAAGAGGACATGATTTGAGAGTTGGGGGGCAAAAGTTCAAGGGTAACATGAGGGGGAATTTTTTTACTCAGAGAGTGGTAGCTGTGTGGAATGAGCTTCCAGTTGAAGTGGTAGAAGCAGGTTCAGTATTGTCATTTAAAGCAAAATTGGATAGGTATATGGACAGGAAAGGAATGGAAGGTTATGGGTTGAGTGCGGGTCAGTGGGATTAGGTGAGAGTAAGCGTTCGGCATGGACTAGAAGGGCTGAGTTGGCCTGTTTCTGTGCTGTAGTTGTTATATGTTTATATGGTTATAAATTAATAATAATTTGCACATGTGACAAAAGTTAAAAAGTAAACAGTATAACACTACTGGAACTTAATACATGATGCGACCTGGGTGGTGGTAGGAAGTTCAGTAGTCTTAAAGCCTTGGAGAAGAAGCTGTTTCCCATTCTAACAGTTCTTATCCTAATGCTGTGGTACCTCCTGCCTGATGGTATGGGGCTTAAAGAAATTGTTGGACAGATGGGAGAGATCATTGACAATGCCAACGGCCCTGTGTATGCAGCATTTCCTCAGATGGGTGGAGGAGATACTCCAGTGATGCTCTCAGCAATCCTCACAATCCTTTGTAGGAATTAATGGTCATATACATTGTAATTCCTGTACCAGGTAGTGATGCAGCTGGTCAGGACACACTTGATGGTGCTCCTGATAAAATTAATTGAATTGGTTGGGGGTGGAGGAGGGGGCCTCACTTGCCTCAATCTCCTCAGGAAGTGGAGAAGGCGTTGCGTTTACTTGATCAAAGAGAGGATGTTGAGGGACCAGACGAGATTGTCCATTATGTGCACTCCCAGAAATTTGGTGCTCCTAACTCTCTCTATGCAGGAGCTGTGTATATGCATTGAGGAGTGATCAGCCTGCACCTTCCTAAAGTCTACAGTCACCTCTTTGGTCTTGTTCATATTAGACTCAAGTTCTTGTGCTTCCACCATTCTATCAGCTACTCTACCTCCTCCCTGTACGCCATCTCATCATTGGTATTGATGAGGCCAGCCACTGTAGTGTCATCAGCAAATTTCATGATTCAGTTTGAACTGGATCTAGATTCAGCCATGTGTCAACAGCATGAACAGCGCAAAGGAGCTAGAGACGCTTCTGTCAACACAGACTGACTGGGTCAAGAGGTCCAGGATCCAATTACAGAGAGAGGTGTTGAAACCCATCGAGGACAGTTTACCCACCAGCTTCTGAGGGATGATTATATTAAATGCAGAGCTGGTCAATAAATGGTGTCCTAGCATATGCGGCACCATTTTCCAAGTGGGACAGGATGGAGTGGAGTGCAGAGGCTATGGAATCATCAGTGGACCAATTTGAGTGATAATTAACTGGAAAGGGCCCAATGGAAGAGAAAGATTGGATTTAATGAAATCCATATTGTTAATATAAAATGCTGTCAATATATCATTATGTAAGTTTTATTCAATTCAGAACTTTAACATTATTTTCCAAGTTTTGATGGAAGGTGACTTGCAGAAAATGTTAACTCAATTTTTGTCTTCACAGATAATGCCTGAATTGAATATTTATTTCTAGCAGTCTGTTTTATTTTGTAATATAGTAACATAATGTTTCTTTTTGCAAAATCTGTGCTTCAGTTGTTGACTTTTTTTCGGAAATGCCTTGTATCAATTGAATTCATCATGCATGTAAAAAATGTCCTGTAACAAATGGCACATTTTTAATACAGTTCCTTCCTCATTGGATTCATGAAAAAAGACAGAAAGCTGCATGATTCAAAACATGGTTATAAAATACATTATCAGAAACAATTCAAATATGTCTGATATATTTACATTGCTCATTTGAAAAAGCTAGTAGATTATAGTGGAATAAGATACTACTTAGCGTAAAATTAAATTTCATACTTGCTGTAGTAAGAATTGTAGCAGACTATGACATATAAATGTTTGTTTGAGCGAAGTGTTACATAAAATGAAAATCTACAAACAATCTAATTTACAACTCACCAAGAGACTCATGGTGGCTTATAAATTAGTTTGTATACTGAACCAAGAAAATGAAAATAAGTTCTTTATGAATATGGATTTTCTTATTCCAGATTTTGCAGCAAATTCTTTTTTTCAACACCATAAGCTAAACTCTAAAAACAATATCAACTAATTTCAATAACTGGCTTAAAGCTATAGTTTATAATAATGTTATATTGGAGCTACTATGTAATTGGTTGTAAAAAGAAACAAAGAAAACCTGTTGGAAGCCATCTGTGGCTGCTCCTTGGAAATAATGTGATAACCATTCTCAGTCGATCTCAGTGGGAGAGGGTTAATTAAACCATTAGCAGCTGGTGTTTTCTGTAACATCTCAATGAAAACAATCCTGCACAACTCTAACAAACTATACTGCAACCTTCGTCATCATGTGACCAAACTCCCAACTAATTTATTGCAACACTATTTACTAAACACTAATAGGACCTTTGATGAGACAATTTAAAAAACAGTTTTAATGAGAAGTGATATTTATATTAGAATAGAATGGTAATTGAGTCATAGAATTTTTACAGTATTTTTACAGTACCTGCGCTAACACCTCACTTTATTACCAATAAGTTTGCTAATTTGTCCACTTCGTGGGCATATCCAATTGCCTTTAGAAGTTCCTATGGAATTTTTCTGATAATAGATTCCAGATCTTAACAAACCTTTATGTACTTATATTTCTCCTCATTTCCCTTTTGGTTCTTTTGCCACTTATTCTAAATCCATTCCTCCAGTTGCAAGCCTATTCCATATTATTGTTGAAAAGGTTGCTATGAGTCACCTTTTTCAACTACTGCACTTCATGGTAAAGATGCTCCCATAGAAATGTGAGGCAAGGAATTCCAGACTCTTGATCCAGTGATGTCAAAGGAATGACAATTTAAGTCAAATTCAGTGGGTTTATGACTTGGAGGGAAATGTGCAGGTGGTGTCCATTGAGCCTCACAATCTTGTTCTTCAAGTCCGTAGTGGCTGTGGCTTAAGGAACAAATGTCAATGACATATTGGTGAATTGCATCTTGTAGATAGTACGTAATTGTAGCTGCTGTTTGTGTGGTGAGAGAATATTTAGGAGGGGTGACAGTCAATCAGACAGCTTTGAGAAGCTTGTCTTCATTCAGTGAAGAATTTTCCTGCTGATTTCCATTGACTCCAGTTATACTAGACCTTTTTGAAACAACACTCAATTAGATGTTCACTTGTAAAGTTAGATGTAACATTCCCTGCTCTATTTATTTCCAGATTTCTACCAACACTTGAATGAAACCCAGAATTAACTGGTCCTGGTGTAATTTAAACTTAGCACCCCAAGTTTAACAAGTGCATGTTTGGAAGCCAAGCCATTATCAAGTCTATCTACCTTTCTTAAGGTGCATCTTGAAACACCAACTCTTTGACCAACCTTTTGGCTATTTGCATTAATATGTCATTAGGTGGCAGTTTTACATTCTCTTTAAAACTTACTACAACCAGAAGAAGGTCACTTAGTTTATTAGATTCACACCATCTCCGAAAAGAGCAATTCCATTAGTCACATTCCTTCTTCTTATTTACCTGTATTTCTCCAACTTACTCCCTTTTACATGTCATCAACTCCCCCCCAAGATTCCTTTTTTTCACTTTACTAAGGGATAATTTCCATCATTCAATTAGGTTTGAGTCTCTTAATCTTATACACCTCCAGCAAATCATCTTTCATCCTCCTTTAGTTCAAAGAGAAAAGCTCTAGCTCATCAGACAAATTCTCTAATTCAGGCAGCATCCCGGTAAATCTCCTCTGCACCCTCTCCAAAGCTTTCACATCCTTTCTATAATGAGGTGATCAGAACTGAACACAATACTCCGTGTGGTCCAACCAGAGTTTTATGGAGCTGGAACACAACGTCATGCTATTGAACTCAATCCACCCAACCAAGAAAGCACAAAATACCATGAACCTTATTAACCACCTTGTCAACTTGCGTGGCAACTTTGAAAGATCTATGGACTTGGACTCCAAAATCCTTCAGTTCCTTCACACTGCTAAGAATCCCACCGTTAACCTTGTACACCACTTTCATGTTCGATCATACAAAGTGTTATCACGTCATACTTTTCAGGATTGAACTCCATCTGCCATTTCTCTGCCCAACTCTGCATCCTGTTTCTAACCTACAACAACTCTCCACACTATCCACAACATCACCAACCTTCGGGCCATCTGCAAACTTACTAGCCCACCCTGCCAATTCCTCATTTATATGCCAGACGATATAGCATCATCATATAAATTCTCCCTATGAACATGAAATATTCTCATTGATCAGTGCAATCACCTCATTCCCTTTCAGCTCCTGTTCTTGACTATGTTTATGCCATGCTTCATAACAGTCACTATATCATAAAATCAAGTGGTAATGTGGTGTAGCTCTTCAAACTTACTTGTAATTACCTTTGTAATTGGAATACCAATATTGTATTCAGCTTGCGGATGAGGCTTCTTTAGGCGATGCTTGTTCTTGGTAGAAGGTTCTTGAAGCCTCACATTCACTTGGCTATGTAGTTTTACTATAAATTGATATCTGTGGAAATCATATGCAAAAAGGGAAAGGGGAGAAAGAAAATATCGTAATATCTGCCAATTGACCATTCTTGAAATCTGACTTTTTTTGAAAGCATTACGTTTGTCAAAGGATACACAATTACCTTTAAGGGTAAACTGTAATCTATGAATAACAAACAGGAGTAGGTCACTCATTCCCTCAAGCCTGCTCCATGATTTAATGAGATAGTGGTTGATCTATTGGTAACCTCAACTCCACATTCCCTCCTACCATGGTATCCTTTCACTTTCTTGCTAGAGTATTTATGTTCCTTCACCTTAAAATTATTCAGATACTCTGCTCCCATCATCCTTCCCAGAAGAGAGTTTCAAAGACCCACAACCTACCAGGAGAAAATAAATTGCCACACCTTTATTATAAATGAGTTACTGCTTACTTTTGAAGTGATCCCTTGTCTCCCACAAGCATCCTTGCCATATTTACTCAATTAAGAGCCCTTGGGAACTTTTATGTTTCAGTCGAGTCACTTTTCATTCTCCAGGGGATACATGTCTAGCCTATCCACCTTTCCTCTTAAGATAACTCATTCTTTTCATTTATTAGTTTCTGAATTGCTTCCTAAAATATGAAGACCTATTGTGTGTACTGTCAATTGTAGATTTATCAATCCTTTGTGTAATTGAAACACAACTTCCTTACTTTTGAATTCTGTTACCCTAAAGATGAATGCTAATATTCCATTAATTATTTCCTAATTACCCCTTATACCCCAATATTCAGCTCTTGTGAATCATGGTCTTGGACACTTGGACTCCTTTGATCTCTAAGCTCATTTATTTCTCTCTCTCTCTCTATAGCAAATGTGTCTTTTTACTTCCACTACCAAAGTACAAATTTCATATTTTCCCACATTTTACTCTATTTACCAGATCCTTGCCACTCACCTAATCTGACTCCGTTGTTCTGTAGTATTTTTGTGCCTTCTTTCTTATTTATCTTGGCTTGGCAAATTCAGCGTTCATCTCAATCATTTATATAATTGTAAAAAGGTGATGTTCCAGAAACAGTTCTGGCAGAACACTATTTATTACCTCTTGCCAACCAGTCAGGAAGATAAATGCATTTCCCCCCTCCATCCACTTTCAAAAAGCCATGCTCTATGCTACATCAGCTTTATCAGAAAATCCCTCAAGTTCAACAATGTGTGCCTGTCTGCAATAATGGCAAATTTTGAAAAAGAAGCTGGAGTAGGGGTGATAAATCGAAGTAGCCAGTTTTGATTGTACAGCTCTTTAAAATACCTTATTGAAATCTCTATTCGTATAAGGGAGCAACCTGTACTCACCAGTTTGTTATAGAATGACAGACCTATGCCAACCATCCTATACCTACCAGTACGATAATTAGGTCAGTGACAGCCTGTACCCACCATATTGTGCCAATATTTTAGGATAGATCTATGCAAACCAATACAGATCTTCTGGACCTAGAACTGAACAGGGACCCACATTGAGATATGGATGCAGAAACTAAAGTCTGTCACATTTAGTTGTCTGAGTCTTTGATGTCAGATGCTGAGAGCCTGGGCTTGTCGTGGTCTGACTCTGAAGATTAGGATCCAACATGGTCAGAACAAAAGGAACAGATAGGTAACAAGGAGATTTGATTTCCTACCATGTGTTTTCCATTGCATATTTAGGATTCAGGATGTTGACATGAACAGATAGTCTTTTTAGTTTTGTTTTGTCTGCTCTGAAGATACAAGATCTCATCTTATATATACAGGAAAATGGTTGTCCTTTATCTTTTTTCATTTTATAGCAGATTTGGTGTCCCTAATCTTTGTTGTACAGAACAGGTAACTTCTTTCCTTTCATTTAAGAGAAGTCCTGTACTGCATGGGATTGAAAGCAACCCACACCTTGGATCAACATCAGCATTTGGAAACTATACTCATTCTCTTTGATTTCTTAGTTCATTTATCTCTTGTATTTGCTAACTTTTGGCTTACACTTCCTGGTTATCTCAGCATTTCTGTGTCTGCTGCATCATCTTGATGCCAAAATTCACCTTTTCCCACAATACTTGTTAATCATTTGTGAAGCCAGTTCCAGATCATTTACATATTTCACATATTGGGGTAGTTTTGATTTTCAGATGAATTGTTGAGATTGGGGCTGAAGTGATGGCTGGAACTATATCTGTCCCATTTCATTTGATTTGGAAGATGTAACTCTGAAAGTCACATTTAGTTGAATTTCGTTAGTCCTGGCAAATCACTGATGTCCTTGCATGAACCAATTGACTTACATTTTAGTGCCTAGAACAGCTGAGAATGTCAGTATTGATCAATGATGTTGGGAGATCAGCTTGATTGCAAGCTTTCTGCAGACTCTGAAAATGATGCCAGAGATGCATTGCACAGTTTGCTAGCAGTAAAATGGGTAATGAGCCAAGATTCTACAAATAAATGTCATTGTGGCTGTAAGGCACAAAATATCCTTCCCTAATCTCTATTCTGTTATAGCTAGAAATGGATGTAAATGAAACATAAGTTCCAGTAGAAACCAATTCAGTTAACTCTTAAATAGAAAGAGAGAATGTGTGAAATGCTTAGCAGGTCAAGCACAGAGATATCAGGGTCAACTGTTTATTTTGTATTCTACTGAAAGTCACCAACCTGAAATATTAATTCTGGTTTTCCCAGTATAGATGCTGCATGACTTGCTAAAGATTTCCAGCATTTTCAGTTTTTATTTGAAATATTTAGCTTTTGCAAACTCAGTCTGAGTGAACTCTTATCTCTGAAGATTAGAAGTTCTCAGTGAAAGAGAAATGTGGAGCCTTCTTTAAAACAATATATGACTAGAAATAGATTTTTCACAAGTGATCTACTTCTGAGCTGTGATCCAATTTTTCCTTTTGTCACAAATATGTTATTTTCCCCAACGATCGATGGCCTTTCACTATGTTCACTCAAAACCTCAACTTGCTCCCTTAAGCACGATGGCTCTGTTAATGGTTTCCTTGCAGGCTTGTGCCATGTTCTGTAATAGAAAGAAAGAACCTGCATTCTTCCATAAACCTCAGCAAGAAGCAATTGAGATGATATTATAGTTAAGGAGAGCAATGAGCTACAGAACTGTGTACATAGCAGCTCCACACACACAAAAAAAAACAAGAAAGGACTAATACGTTAGATCAGCTGTTCCCAACGCAGTCTCACATACACTGGAGAAACCAAATACAGTCTGGATGATTACTTTGTGGAACACCCCTGCTATCAGTTCATAGGGAAACTTTGAGTTTGATGTTGCCTTTGACTTCACTTTCCTATCCTACCTCCACTCTGTCCTATCAGTCTGTGCATCATATTGATGCCCTGACCCAAGCTCGAGGGAAAGCACACAATTTCGATCTGGATATCTTGCATTCTTCTAGATTCAGAATTGGATCCTTCAACTACAGGTAACCTGATTTCTCTGTGGCATTACTCATCCATCTATAGTGTTAGCTCACTTGGTTTTATTTATTTTTCCCTCATCTTTTCTTTCTGTGAGCAGAGAGCATGCGGAGCGTGACCCACTGGGCCTGCCTTCCTGCTCTGGGACTTTGCAGCTTCCTCCGTATTTTGTCTAGGCTCTTTTGTCTATGTTTCCATTCACTCATTGACTAGAGAACCCTGTTTACAGCTTATTCCCATGATCACTCTAGCTTTCCCTATCAGAACCATCTCATCCTTTCTGTAGCTTTGTGAGCTTCTTTTATCTCCTTTTCAGTTCTGACAAAGGACATAGCCCAAAACGTTGAAGCTGTTTCTCTCTGTTTCTTTTCCCGCAGATGTGGCATGATTTGTTGAATATGGGTACAGCATTTTCCATTTGGATTTTGGTTGCTATGCAGTCTTGCAAATAGGAATACAAACAATATTTAAATATTAATGCATAGGTTTTATACCTTTCAGTTTATTTAGGATTCTTCATTTTCTAACATTTTGACCTCTTGTTTAAGTTTATTATTGGGACATAAGCTGAATGTTTATAATTGATTAGACTGGGCAATGATAGAGAGTGACAGATAACTGGAGTTGCTAATTAATTTGTTTTTTTGGATTTAAGGAGATACATACAGTTTGTCCTCCATGCTCCAATTCAGTTTTCTGTAATTTGATTATTGGCTATCTTTCAGAAATGGATATTTATCATTTTTATCTAGTGCATTCAGCAGAAACAGCGTCAACTTTTATGTGCAGTTTCTTGAAGAAAATAGTGAACAAGTTAGGGGAAAGCATGGTTCCTTAAGAGCTATGTGAATAGATACATATAATATAAAGTAAGGTTTCATTCCCCATGGCACTTCAGTGGAGTGAGGTTCTTAATGTAAGTTGGATACCATATCCATGTTCAGTCTTCCTCTGAAGATTTAGTTACCCAGGAAAAATCGGAATGAATTTTCCTGAGAAATGCTTCTATTTCCCACTGTAATTGGGAAGCTCATGATTCCATGTGGCAGGCAAGTCAAATTAATTATGTTTTTTTGGTTTATTTAGTTAAAATTTATTAATACTGAATATTTTAATCTCAAAATCAAAATACAAAATTAATGAAACTAGCTTAGTTAAATGGGTTTGATCTAACTACCATTTTAGAGACAATGTGGTATGATATCCATTTGGGAACTCAAAAACAATGGAAGATCTCCGCACAGAATTGAGGGAAAATGCATTTTAGAACAATGTGAATAGATAATTAGGGATTGAAAGTAATTGAGGATGTTTGACATTTAGAAAAGAGAACATTTCTTCTTCTGAGGCTGTAATTCAGGATGACAAACAAAAACATGTCTTAAAGGGTTCCAAGATGCTAATGAGACCATTGCAGAATCTGCGCCGCTTTGGACAGATGGGGAAAGTCGTGGCTGGTAGCAAGTGTTAGTACCTAATTTCTGGGGTGGTTCTCTCCTTCTGCCACTTGCACAGAGCTTGTGAACACTCACCATGCAAAGCCTTGAGGTTCACCATCCTATTCCAAATGCTGCTTTTCCACTTGGGGTGGTCATAGTGCAGAAATTCTTGGAAATCTTTGGAGATATTGTATTTATTCAAGGAGGCTTTGAACACGTCTTTGATAGCCAAACGAGTGCAACTTGAACCTTAATATTAGAGAAACTGGCTTGGCGGGGGGGTGGGGGTGGGAGAGGGGTTGACATTGGATTGCTTTTCCTTCCAGTGACGGTGCTATGGCATCTGTCAGAGAGCTGTTCTGTCTGTAACCATATTGGTGAGTGTCCGATGTGGAAGGAAAGGAGCTTTTGACATGTGCCATTACCAGCACTTCATGATGATTGGCATCAGTGCCACTGTGAGTTAGTCATTTAGTTTTGAAGGTGTAAAAGTAAAGGGATGATTGTAATATATGGATCTATTTCCTTTAGAGCAATGACCTGCCCCGCTTAGCACTACATATTGATCTGTTGTTTGCGCATGCGCTGTTGTCTTCACATGTGCATTGTTCTTCTGTCAATGTGAATACACCAGGCTCCCACATGCATGGTTTTATTTAATTGACATGTAGTTGGGACACAACAAACTGTCAACATCAGAAAATATCATGAACTGCACCGACAGCTACAGCAAGAGTTAAACAGCACCAGAAAGCCATCCTGGATGCTAACAAAGGAACGTGCGAGTAACAGTGAAAGAGTCACTGAATTTAAAGTGAAAATAATATGGCAATGGTTTCAGTCAGGAAAGTTGACAAATTTGACAGTGCTAATGAAGGCTGGCAGTCATATATTGAGAGGGTTGAACTGTATTGCAATGCAGACAATGTGGAGGAGCTAAAGAAAGCCCCTACACTTCTTAGCTTAATGGACACAAGAATGTACAGTCTCTTATGCACCTAGTAACACCTGAAAAGCCAGCAAGCAAGATGATTGACAAAAATTGTTACAATTTTACAAAACCACTTAACTCTAAACCAGTGGTAACAGCTGGGAGATTTATATTTAACAAAAGGAACCAGTCAAAAGATGAAATAATTTAAGAATACATTGCAGAAATGTGCAAACTGTCCCAGTACTGTGACTTTAGAGATGGACCTTCTGATGCATTAAGGGACAGGCTTGTATGTGGCATGCATAGTCAAAGCTCTCAACAGAGGCTACTGTTTGAAAGACTTAACCTTAGAATGAATATTGGCCATTGCAATGTCATTAGAGACTGCAACAAAGGATTCAGCAGAACTACAGAAAAGGTTAGAATGTGAAATGCAGAAAATGTCCCTGAATGGTGCAAAAAGCCAAAGCTATTATTGATGTGGCAAATCCTCCCATGATGCAAATTATTGGTTCAAAGAGAAAGTCTGCAGAAAGTGTCACAGACAAGGTCACATGGAGAGAGAGTGCAAGGCAGACAGAAAGCACAACCAAGTGAAAAGTCTGAAACGCCAAATTAGACAAATGCATAAAGTTACTGAATGTAAAACAGAAACAGACAAAAGACTCTGACAAAGATGAACTGTGCCAACAACTGCATAGTATTAATAATAATTAATAATAGTCTGGTGTAAAACTGAAAATGGAGCTGATAATTTCAGAGGTTGATTACAACAGACTATTTTCTAAGCTACCATTATGGAAGACCTCAGTGATGCTGAAGACCTACACAGGTGAAAAAGTGTCTCCCAAAGGCCAACTGAAAATAAATGTGGCATATGAAGGCCAAACACAACAGTTAGGGTGTTATGTATTGAAAAGTGGAGGGCCAGCACTTTTTGGATGTGAATGGTTGAGAAAAATCCAACTAGACTGGCACTCAATCAAAGCTCTCAGTGTGACATCAACAGGCAACAACAGTCCAAATGGTAGCACTAAACAGAAACTGGCACAGCTGCTTAATGCTAATGAGAAGATGTTTGAGAAGGGGATTGGTCAACTCAAAGGCATAAAGGCCTGAATTGAACTGGATGGATCTGCAACACCAAGATTCCATAAAGCCTTACGTAATACGTCCTAAAGTGGTTGCCAATCTACAGAGCTTGGAGGCATCTGGAATTCTCTCCAAGGTTGAGTGGAGTGATTGGGCCACGGCCATTGTCTCGATGATGAAGAGTGGGATGGCTGGAGCTGTTCATGTATGTGGGGATTTCAAGGTGAGCATCAACCCAGTGCTGCATACTGTGCAGTATCCCCTGACATGAACAGACAACATTTTTGTATCTCTGGCAGGCTGGGAGAGGTTTTCAAAGATTGGCTTGTCACATGCCTATCTGCAAATGGAGATTGATGAGTCAAGCAGGAACTTGCTCACAATCAACACTTGCAAGGGACAGGTCCAGAATAATCGTCTCATCTTTGGCGTCACATCAACTCCAGCAATTTGGCAAAAAGCAATGGATTAAGTTGGCACCTCCGGAGCTGTGGTGAAGTGTTTACCAGGCCGAGTGAGTATGGTCTGTGCATAGACTAATAACATCTGATGAACTGCTCACCCATTATGACCCATCCCTGCCCATCAGACTGACGTGCAATGCATCTATCGCCTTATGGCATTAGAGCTGTTTTGTCACACATTATGAAGGATAGATCTGAATGTCCGATTGCATTTGCTTCAAGATCACTGATGAGTGCAGAACACAAATACACACAGATTGACTGAGAGACCCTTAGTCTAGTATGGGGAATTAAGAATTTCCACTACCTCTATGGACAGAAGTTTATGCTAGTGACGGATCACCAGTCCCTTGTGTCCATTCTCAATCCCAGGAAGGGAATTCCAGTGACGACTGCTACCCAGTTACGCCATTGGGCACTGTTCCTAGAAGCCCACACTTATGACATAGAGTTCAAGGGTAACAAACTACATAGCAATGCTGATGGGTTGTCATATCTTCTATTAATGGCAACAGAAGAAAAGTCTTCATACCATGACCCAGCAGAAATGTACCACATCGCATTGGCAGGCCAGTTGCCAGTAACAAATTCTGAAATACGTACAAAAGGAAACAAGGAATGACCGGACATTGTCAAAAGTCTGTGATATCACCATGCCAGGATGGCCAGCTCACAGTAACCCTGTTTCCAGAGCTCTGAGCGAGATGAGACCAACTGCTGGTATGTTAAAGAGCTCTGATGTGTGCATCTCATGTTGTGATTCCCTCTAAACTGCACACCAGAGTGTTAGAAAATCTGCATGAAGGGTGCAGTCAAGATGAAGACTTTCACCCGGAACTATGTCTGATAGCCGGGAATAGATAAACAGATTGACAATTTGGACAAAGGCTATTCGGGTTGCCATAAAGTTCAAAACGTACTCCCACAAGCACCATTACACTCATGGGAGTGGCCATTGTCACGAAGGCAAAAAGTACATTTTGATCTTGCAGGGCCATTCATGGACTCCATGTTCCTGATTACTGTGAATGCTCATTCAGAGTGGCTGGAGGTTTCACTAATGAAGTCAACCACCTCAGCAAAGACTGTTCCTGCTCTGAGGACTATCTTCACCAGAAATGGCCTACCCAAACAAATTGTGAGTGACAATGGACCACAATACATGTCGGAAGAATTCTGACTGTTCATGAAGAAAAATGGCACCAGACATTTGAAGTCAGCAACAAATGGGTTAGCTGAAAGATTTATCTAAACCTTTAAGAATTCATTAAAGCAATGGACAACGGGAACATTTCTCTACAGCACAAGGAGAACAACTTCCTTTCTGTGTATCGGAACTCTTCATGTGACAACAAATCAACACCTGCAATGCTGTCCATAAACAGGAATCTGAGATCTCGCATAGATCTCACGAAACCAGACCTCTGGAGAGGTGTAGAATAAATGATTCAGCCAGTCATCCAGTGAAACAGTAAGGAGCTTCGAGATTAGACAGGAAGTCCTAGTGCGTGTTACCATGAAGACATTTGGACACCCATTAGGATAACTACAAGAACTGCAGCACTGATGTACACAGTAGATGTTGGACATCAGACATGGAACTAGATACTGGATGCTCAACCAAAGAAAGCATCTGAGTTGGCTGCATTTAATAAGATGGACACATTACAGTCACCAGACTTGCCTCTAAGTGATAACGTCACTGACAGCAATATGACACCAGAAACTGAGAATGTTGCCTTAGACAAGTCACCTACCAAACCTGATGCCACTCCACAGGCCCGGAGGCACTATCCTGAAAAAAAACAGAGCACCACCCAAAAGACTGAGCATTTAGAACTGTGAAGTTGTTATGGACTGTTATTGTGAAAGCTTGTTCATTTGGAATATGGGTTTATGAAAGGGAAATTGAATGTTTTGTACATACACAGTTGTATGTTGCAGGGGTAAAGAGGTAACAGTGTAATGTAGTTGTCTGGACATGTGCTGTTGTCTACACATGCGCATTATTTTCTCTCTCTCTCTCTCTCTCGTTCTCGCTGCAATGTGAATACACCAGTTAAAGCCATTTCCTACGTGCATGCTTTTATTTAATTGATATGTAGTTGTGTACAGACACAACAATGATGATGGCTGTTTGGAAGCATGTGGGATCAGTAGCCCTAGATGTGTCAAGTGCTGAAGATGTCCATATTATGAAAATGCAGGAATTCATTATTAACTTTATAATGATTTACCAGGGTGCTTGGGAAATCATAATTACTTTATGCAGAGTGAACTTAGTTTTATGAAATTAAATTAATATTCCGAAAATGTAACAGGTTTTTTGATGATATAAGGCCAGTGGATGCTGTTTATTTGGATTTACAGAAAGCATTTGAGAACATGCCATTCGAAATGGTGTTACCCAAGATAAGGATTCAGAGAATGGGGTTGTATATTAAACTGTTGGTTAACTGAATGTGAAACTTTTATTCTAGATCTTTGTTGGATGTCCTTCAGTAATAATCCTTTTTTTATTAAGTGCAATCGTGAACAATAGCCAGATCAGAAATGCTGATCAAGTCAACTAGTTCCCAAAGAGAACTCTGATAGGCCAATCAGATGGTTCACTGCTGCTCAGCGATAGAACACAAAAAATCATATGTACAATTAAGAAATATTAAAAATAGTAGAAATACTGGAGTCATGAATCTAATGGAAGGTCAATGTTCTGATCTGGATGTGAATAGATGTTCTACCGATACTGCTGGGTCAAAATCCAGAAATTTCTTTAACTTGTCCCATCACAGGAAAGGACTCATATCATTCCAAAGACCTGCTCTATCTAGATTCAATACAAATTTAAAAATGATAATAAATGCTGTTAGCCATTTTGACACAGAAACATTTTTTTCGAGCAGATATTCCCTGAAGTGATTATTTCTGCACAATTTCTGGGCTTAATAATGCTGTCAATAGATATACCTCAGAATAGAGGGGTGTCCTTTCAGAATGGAGATGAAGAATTTCTTCAGCCAGAGAGTGGGAATCTATGGAATTCTTTGCCACAAGCAGCTGCAGAAGCCAAGTCTTTGTGTAAATTTAAGGCAGAGGTTAATAGATTCTTAATTAGTCAGGGCATGAAGGGATATGGGAGAAGGCAGGAGACTGGGGCTGAGAGGAAAATCAGATCAGCCATGATGAAATAGTGGAGCAGACTTGATGGGCCAAATAGCTTAATTCTGCTCCTATATAAATGATTGTTGAGCAAAAAGCAGTGAAGTCTGAAAAGAAAAGCACAAGAATAAGTTTAATATAAGGTACAAAAGCTGCAAACGCAAAAATGCCACTGTAGGAACATAGTAAATTGAGATAGGTGTAAAATTATAAATGAGAAAAAGTGAAATAGTTACAAATTAAAAGAGCATTAAATGTGTTGATTACTCAATATTGTTAATACCATACTCAAACCAGTTAACAGAATTTATATGTTGGCCATGTCAGAACAAGGTAAGAATTGAATCACCTCCATTACCCATTGTTTATGAGATTTTGTGCAGATTATGATCTCAAAGATAGATTAAGCTTTTATTATTTTGTTATTATTGCACCAACAACACAAAACCTAGAGCTAGAGGATTTATTTTACACAGAAAAGGAAGTGGGAGGGGGAGGGAGGGTTATGGTGAATCGAAACTATAAAATTAATGCTCTAAAAATCTGATACAAATATTTCAAATGATGCCAAAAAAACTTTAATGTAAAGAATACCTAAGTGGATGGAGGTCTGATTAACTGAATATATATGTCTCCTTATTGGTTTCATATGAGATAAGTTTATTATGAACATGTATTAAATATTTGTATCAGATATCTTTTCAGACAGAAAACATCTGAGATCTTCTGCATGTACAAGTCTGGCATTGAATTGATACAGTGCAAATGGGTAAACTGAGTACCAAATCTTAATTATTTATGTTTTGAAGCATACTTCTTTTCTGAGTAATGTGATATATTGGTCAGTACTTTTGCTGCATGACAGCTGTCTTCTTTCCTGTTCATGTGTCTCATTTAGTCACTTTTCTCAGAGCACATTTCAAATAATTAAACAGCTTGAAATACAATCTTGTCCGAATAAGCGTTTGGATTAGTTTTAAAGTGAATTGACAATAACTTGGATTGAATGTGGGAGATATAGGGTCATAGAACAGTACAGCACAGAAACCGGCCTTTTGGCCCATCCAGACAATACCTAACCCTATTGACCTACACCGAGACCATAGCGCTCCAGACCATTTCCCATCTATTTTCCTTTACCAAATTTCTTTTAAATGTTGAAATCGACCCCACATTCACCAATGGCACACCAACCCTCTGAGTGATGAAATTCCCCCTCGTGTTCTCCTTAAACATTTCACCTTTCACCCTTAACTTATGACCTCTAGTTGTAGTCTCATTCAATCTCAGTGGAAAAAGCCTGCTTGCATTTACCCTATCTATACCCCTCATAATTCTGTGTAACTTTATCAAATCTCCTCTCAATTTTCTACATTCTAGGGAATATAGTCTTAACCTATTCAACCTTTCCCTATAACTCAGGTCGTCAAGTCCTGGCAAATTCCTTGTAAATTATCTCTACACTCTTTCACTCTTATTTATATGTTTCCTGTAGGTAGGGGACCAAAACTGGACGCAATCCTTCAAATTAGGCCTCATAAGTATCTTATACAATTTCAACAAAACATCCCAAACTTGCGCCCAATACATTGATTAATGAATAACAATGTGGCAAAAGCTTTCTTTAGGAACCTGTCTACCTGTGATGCCACTTTAAAGGAACTATGGACTTGTATACCCAGATCCCTCCGTTTTACCACGTTCCTCAGTGCCTTACCGCTGACTATGTAAAATCTACCCTGGTTGGTCCTCCCAAGGTGCAACAACTCACACTAGTCTGCATTAAATTCCATCTGCCATTTTTCAGCCCATTTTTCCAGCTGGTCCTGATCCCTTTGCCAACTTTGATCGTCTTCCTCGCTGTCCATTACACCCCTGATCTTGGGGTCATCTGCAAATTTGATGAACCAGTTTACCACATTATCATTGAGATCATTGATATGGATGACAAACAACAATGGACCCAGCACCAATCCCAATGGCATGTTACTAATCATAGGCCTCCAGCCAAACTATCTATTACCACTCTGGTTTCCCCTACAAAGCCAATGACTGATCCAATTTATAACCTCATCTTGTAAGTCAAATGACTGAACCTCCTTGACCAACCTCTTATGTGGGATTTTGTGAAGGCCCTGCTAAAGTCCATGTTGACAACATTCACTGCCTTGCCTTTGCCAGCTTTCCTGGTATCTTCCTTGAAAAACTCAAGACTGGTTAGACACAACCTACCATGCACAAAGCCAGCCACGCTGACTATCCCTAATCAGTCCCTGTCTGTTCATGTACTCATATATCCAGTTGCTTGGAATACCTTTCAATAACTTTCCTATTACCGACGTCAGGCTCACCAGCCTATAATTTCCTGGCTTATTCTTAAAGCCTTTCTTAAGCAACGGAACAACATTAGCTATCCTCTAATCCTCTGGCAACTCATCTGGAGCTAAGGATGTTTCAAATATCTCTGATAGGGCCCCTGCATTTTCTTCACTAGCCTCCCACAGGGTCCAAGGAAACTTCTTGCAAGACTCTAGGGATTTATCCACCCAAAATGACCTCAAAACAGCAAACACCTCCTCCTTTGTAATCCCTAAAGACCTCACTGCTACTTTGCCTCACCCTCTATAGACTCTGTGTGTTTTCTGAGTAACTACAGATGCAAAAAAATCCATATAACATGTCCCCATCTCTTTTGGCTCCACACATAGATTACCACTCTGATCTTCCAAAGGACCAATTTTGTCCTTTGCTCTCAGTAGAAGCTCTTATTTCTTCTTCACATTTTCTGCTAGAGCAACATCATGTCTTCCTCTAGCTTTCCTGATTTCCTTATTAAGTGTTTTCTTTTACTTCTTGTATTCCTTATGTACTTCATTTGTTCCTTCCTGCTGAAACCCACCATGCACCTTCTTCTTTCCTTAACTCTGGCCTCAAGCTCTCAAAAACCAAGGTTACCTAAACCTGTTATTCTTGCCTTTTATTTTCTGACGGGAACATACAAACTCTGTGCTGTCAAAATTTTACTCTTGATGCCCTCCCACTTACTAAGTATAGCATTGCTGGAAAACATCCTGTCCCAATCCACACTTGCCAGATCTTTTCTGATACCATTAGAATCAGCCTATCTCCAAATTCGAATCTCAGCTGAGGATCACTCCTATCCTTTTCCATAATTACTTTGAAACTAATAGAATTATGATCACTGGATGCGAAGTCTTCCGCGACACAAACTTCTGCCACATGCCCTGTCTCATGCCTTAGTAGGATACCTAGTATCACACCCTCTCTAGTTGGGACCTGTGATTAAGGAAACTCTCCTGAACAAATTTGCCAAATTCTTTCCCATCCAGACTGGGAGTTCCAGTAAATATGTGGAAAGTTAAAATCACCCACTATCACAACCTTGTGTTTCAACATTCTGCAAACTTGCTCCTCTAAATGCTGCTGATTATTGTGTGGTCTATAATCTGATTAACATGGGCAGAGCTTTCTTATTCCTCAGTTCTACCCATAAAGCCTCACTAGCTGAGCTCTCCAGTCTGTCCTGACAAAGCAATTAAGTTACATTTTCCATGACAATTCCCTGTTCATTTATGCAAATATCCAAACAGCCACTCCTGTGGCAGCAACTCAATGCATAAAAGCCTGCAGACATGGACAACAGGTTCTTTGTTGTTCGGAGCAAACATTAGAATCTGGAAGGAATGTGGTCTGAGTGACTTTGAATTTAGAATGATTGTTGGTGCTGGACAGGGTTGTTTGAGTACCTCAGAAACTGCTGGTCTCCTAGGATTTTCATGCACAACAGTCTCTAGGGTTTACAGATCACTGTGAGAAAAGCACAAAATATCCAGTGAGCAATAGTTCTGTTGGTGAAAACACCTTATTAATGAGAGACGAAAGAGGAAATTGTCCAGACACCGCGGTTCAGGCTGATAGGAAGGTGACAGCAACTCAAGTAACTACGTGTTACAACAGTGGTGTGCAGAGCAGCACCTCTGAATGCACAACACACTGAACTTCAAAGTGGCTGGTCTATCGAAGCAGAAGACCACATACATGAACTCAGTGGCCACTTTATTAGGTGCAAGTGGTACCTAATAAAGTGGCTACTGAGTGTTCTTTGGGAAGTGAAATAGGCCTAGGGCATATAGAGTAATTGGTAGGGCACTAAGGAATGTTGATGAACAGGGGATCTCGGAGTTCAAGTCCATAGTTCCTGGAGATTGGGAGCACAGCTGTATAGGGTAGCATCGAGGTCTTATGGCATGTTTGCCATTATGGGTCAGGGTACAGAATATAGCATTTGGGGGAATTATGTTCCAATTTACAGGACTGTACAAAAATCTTGATAGCTAGGGTGTCTAAGACTTTTGTACAATACTGTAGTAATTTTATGTATGTACTGTACTGTACTTTTTTTTAAGCCCTTAACTCCGAGTGGAGTCATTGGGAGCTGTCGTGACGCCGTTTTTTTTAGCAGGCTTTCTTATTTTTATGAAGCAGAGTTGCTGGCTCGACACTCAACCCAGCCTGGATGGAAAGCGTGCAAGGCGGCCGCCTGGAATCGAACACGGGAGCCTTCGCTCCGAAGTCCAGCGCTGATGCCACTACACCACCAGCTGGCCCCACTGTACTGTACTGCTGCCGCAAAAATAAAACAAGTTTCAGACAAGGATTCGGAGCAAGAAGGCTGTGAGTGAACTGCTGGTTTCTGGAGCGAAGGCAGTTTTTTACTACCCGGTAAAAGAGAGGCGAGACTGCACAGGCACATGACGTCAGCCTGTAGAGCACAAAAGGTTTAAAAAGAAGACCGCCATATGCAGCGGGCAGCGGAGGGAGAGGCAGCAGAGCGATAGGGCTTTGGTTCAACCGGCTTAGGCTGTAACGGGACAAGGCGATGTATTATTTGCGAAAAGGAAGAAGTATGTATGTGAGGCTATTTTCCTGTGCTCAGTGTTAGATGTGGGAGGTCCTGGAGTCTCCCAGCTTCCCAGAAGGCCATATCTGCACCTAGTGTGTCAAGCTGCAGCTCCTAAGGGACCGTGTTAGGGAAATGGAGATGCAGCTCGATGACCTTTGTCTCACTACAGGAGGGATGTGGAAGCCATAGAAAGGATGCAGAGGAGATTTACAAGGATGTTGCCTGGATTGGGGAGCATGCCTTATGAGAATAGGTTGTGTGAACTCAGCCTTTTCTCCCTGGAGCATCGGAGGATGAGAGGCGATGATAGAGGTGTATAAAATGATGAGCAGCATTGATCATGTGGAGAGTCAGAGGCTTTTTCCCAGGGCACAATGGATGGCACAAGAGGACACAGGTTTAAGGTGCTGGGGAGTAGGTACAGAGGAGATATCAGGGGTAAATGTTTTACTCAGAGAGTGTTAAGCGCGTGGAATGGGCTTCCAGTGACAGTGGTGGAGGCGGATATGATAGGGTGTTTTAAGAGACTCCTCGATAGGCACATGGAGCTTAGAAAAATAGAGGGCTATAAGTAAGCCTAATGATTTCTAAGGTAGGGACATGTTCGGCACAACTTTGTGGGCCGAAGGGCCTGTATTGTGCTGTAGGTTTTCTATGTTCTATGTTCTATGATGAGAAGCATTGATTGTGTAGATAGTCAGAGGTTTTTTCCCAGGGCTGAAATGGCTAGCATGAGAGGGCACAGTTTTAAGGTGCTTGGAAGTAGGTACAGAGGAGAAGTCAGGAGTAAGTTTTTTACGCAGAGAGTGGTGAGTGTGTGTAATGGGCTGGCAGTGACGGTGGTGGAAGCGGATATGATAGGGTCTTTTAAGAGACTCCTGGACAGGTACTTGCTTAGAAAAAGGGCTATGGGTAACCCTAGGTAATTTCTAAGGTAAAGACACATTCGGCACAGCTTTGTGGGCTGAAGGGCCTGTATTGTGCCGTAGGTTTTCTATGTTTCTATGTAAGTGGTGATAAACTTGATTCTGATCTGGGTCTCTGCACAGGACTGAGAGTGGGAAGGGGACATGGAATGGGGAATCATGGTTGGGAAAAGGGGAAGGGAGAGGAGAAGGAGTGGGACATGCCATTATGATCAATAAACCAATTGTCTGGAAACAAATAACCTTGCTAGGTGTCTCAGGGTTGGGTGTTTCTGTACTCGCACCATTCCCCACCCCTGGCACTCCCTCCCTGCCACCTGTCCCACACCCCTACCATGGCACTCCACCTTCCCTATTCCCAAAATCCTTTGCACCCACCAGATTTACAAACTCACTCTCCGCTCCATGTTGAGAAATACAATACTGTGCAAAAGTCTTGGGCACCCTAGCTATAATACTAATGGCCTAATACTTATGGTCTAGTACTTTTAGACCATGAGACATAGGAGCAGAATTAGGCCATTTGGCCCATCAAGTCTGCTCTGCCATTCAATCACGGCTGATCCTTCATTTCTGTCTCCTCCTCAACCCCAGTTCCCCGCCCTCTCCCCATAACCTTTGATGTCATGTCCATCAATAACTTATCAATCTCTGCCTTAAATACACCCAATGACCTGGCCTCCACAGCTGCGTGTGGCAACAAATTCCACAAATTCACCACCCTTTGGCTAAAGAAATTTCTCCGCATCTCTGCTTCGAAAGGACGCCCCTCTATCCTGAGACTTTGCCCTCTTGTCCTAGACACTCCCACCCTGGGAAACATCCTTTCCACATTTACTCTGTCTAGGCCTTTCAACATTTGAAAGGTTTCCATGAGTTCCCCCTCATCCTTCTGAATTCCAGCGAGTACAGACCCAGAGCCATCAAATGTTCCTCATACCCTTTCATTCCTGGAATCATCCTTGTGAACCTCTTCTCCAATACCAGCACATCTTTTCTAAGATGAGGGGCCCAAAACTGTTCACAATACTCGAGGTGAGGGCTCACCAGTGCCTTATAAATCCTCAGCATTGCATCCTTTTGCACAGTTCTGTATATAACAGCGGCTAGACTGCACTTGAAGTAGAGTGCAGTTGTATTGTCGTACTTTAGGAATGATATGGTTGCACTGGAGAGAGTACTGAGGAGGTTTTCTGGGATGTTGCCTGGATTGGAGCATTTCAATAATGGAGAGAGATTGGATAGGCTGTGTTTCTTTCCCTGGAACGAAAGAGACTGTGGTATTCCTCACAGAAGTGTATAAGATAGAATCAGAGATAGGATAGATAGACAGAAACCCTTTTTTTCATGGTAAGACTATCAGAAACAACAGGGAAGAGGTTTTGGGCAAAAGGACCGATTTATAAAGGGGATTTGAAGGTATAGTTTTTTTTACACAGAGAGTGTTTGATGTCTGGAATTCATTGCCAGCTGAAGAGATGACATTTAACCACATCTTGAACAATTGTTCTTGACGTGGAGAAACATTTAGAAAGGCCACTTACGTTGCCAAAGCCCAGAAGGATACAAACCCAGTGTGGGCGCGAGTCATTAGTGTAGATGGGGTAAAGGTTAGCATGGATGTGGAGGGCCAAGGAGCCTGTTTCTATTTCATACAACTCAATGACTAATTAATTTGGGCAGATTCTGAACTTTAGGAACTCGTATTATGTAGCTGTTAATGTTTGTAGAAGAAATACAAATGTTTAATCCTTTGTAAAACAAAAAAAAAAGGAAAATGTGAGAAATACTCAGCAGATCAGGCAACATTTGTCTCTGCAATACAAAACAATGTTGCTGTTTTAGGCTAATGATCTTTCATCAGTTGGCCTTTACATTGTGAAAGGGTTTCACCTTATTTTACAGCATAAAACACATATTACACACACTAACAGTATATGTATAATAGGTTTAACCAATATTTGTGTCTCATACTTCTCCATGCATTGCTTTATAAATTGGAAATTATTTCATTTCGACTTTTTAAATTGCTGGACTATAGTAATACTGTTTCATCTGGAACTGATAGATGAATGAATCTTCTCCAACTCAGAAAATTAAATTATTTGCTGTAATCAACAGCTTGGAGACATGGATCCACTAGAATAACTCAAATCATTATGTGTACTAGGTCAGAAATTCCACTTGACTGAGGTCATGAAACTCTGATGTTAGGGTCTGGAGCAAGTGAAAATATCCCTTTGAAATTCAATACACTCGTGGATATATTCAGAGCAATGATTTATAGTGTTTAAGTTATGTTGCATGGTTGTTGTGTAATGTATTGCAGCATATTAATGCCAAAGGCACACAATAATAACAGGCCACCAATTTTACAGAAATCTGAAACATGCGACAGTAGTAATGAGTGTTAAATGAACCAGTGGCTGGCACTTCTACCCTTCAGCTGGAATTTCAAGTTAATACCTGCTGAATGTAAGAGATTTAAAGAAATCTCACAGGTGCTCTGGGAGATGGAAAATGCCAGATGTAATCCAAATGAAACACTCGCATGCTCAACAGCATATGTGGAGAGAGATGGCGAGGTAATGTTTCAATCAGTAATACTTCATTAGAACTACTTTTTATTTTAAACTTTCAACGTCTGCTCTTTTGCTTTGAATTAGCACATACGATCCTTGGTTTGGGCTGAATTCGGTGAGTTCAGCCTGGACAATTGGGAAGATGATGGAAAGCAAAATTAGGTAGGATTCCTTCACTTGATCACAGTACATAATATCCAACCACTATTCCTCATCTTATCATTAATTGTGTTGTACTATACATACGTTTTTCATGATAAAGCTACTTTTAATTGTTCATAGTCTACTCAACTTGAGGTGTTGGTAGGCTGAAATGCAATGCACCATATTCTAGCCGAACCACTTGGTTCGTGAAGACAGGGAAAATAATCTACTTGTCTTATAATTTTCCACCATAGTTCCTCCATTTTCCATCCTAGATCAGCATCTTACAGGACTGTATTGGCATCAATACAATGCTGCTTAACATTGCCCAAATAAATTATCTCAGTCAACAATTTGCAGCAATTGAAAGTCAAATCACCTTTTATTACTTGCAATTCTAGTATGTCTAGAATTAGAAATCAAATGGTCTATTTCTACACCTCTGAACAAAATGTGAATTGAAGGTTATGATCTACAAACTTATTATTAGGTTAAGGTTGGAAAGCATAAAAAAGTATTAGAACAAAAGGCACAAGGGTCAAGGATTGAGAATCAACTGTATTCACTATGTACGAGGGGTGATTGATAAGTTTGTAGCCTAAAGTAGAAGGAGTCAATTTTAGAAAACCTAGCACATTTATTTTTCAACATAGTCCCCTCCTACATTTACACACTTAGTCCAGCAGTCGTGAAGCATATGGATCTTGGACCTCCAGAAAGTGTCCACAGCAGGGGTGATTGATAAGTTTTTGGCCTAAGGTAGAAGGAGATGAGTTATTAACTTCAAACTTTCTGCATTTTCACTCAAAGAGTTGACCTGCATGTGCACGTAACGAGAGCTGTATAACTCATCTCCGTCTACCTTAGGCCACAAACTTATCAATCACCCATCTGTGGACACTTTCTGGAGGTCCAAGATCTGTATGCTTCATGACCGCTGGACTAAGTGTGTAAATGTAGGAGGGGACTATGTTGAAAAATAAATGTGCTAGGTTTTCTAAAATTGACTCCTTCTACCTTAGGCCACAAACTTAGCAATCAACCCTCGTATTAGGAATTTGCTGTGTTGTGTTGGTCAGGGTGTGACATTGAACAAAATTTCAACAACATTCAATAGTTATAAAGGATAAAGAATGATATAAAAATAAAAAATAACTGTGTATTTAAATTTAAAATAACATTAATTAAAAGGACGGATATGGAGTAAAATGTGCATAAATACCCTCATATATTTACAATAAAAACAGCATTGCAAAAAGTAGTTTAGAGTTTCTACAGTACGATGCAGTGATGGGGGTATGAGATGGAGTCAGGGATATGGGGTGGCACATCAAGTCTTCTGTAACAGTCATGGTTGATCGTTCATCACAATTCCAGTTGCTGCTCAATTGTCAGATCTCTTGATCCCATTTCAGTCCAAAAATCAATCTCAAAAGTACATAAGTACATTTTTCTTTGAAGACCATTTACTCCTCTCTCTCTCTACTAATCCTAGTCGTAAGTGATATCTTGTTACCCTGAATCAGGGGACTCAAATTCAGGACCATCCAAAGAGGGGAATGGGTCTCCTAACAACTATTCCACCAGTCTCTCCCAGCATCCCATATTCCTATATCCCCAATTTTCCTTTAGTTTCAAGCCACCTACAGAGGATAACCCAACTCCATCCTTCCTCACTCCTGAATACTGAGATGTGAGCGGAGCCTTCGTCCGTCCAGACTTTAAGCCACAGATGCTGATAGGCAGCATTGATGAGGGGTGAGGGTCAAACTGCAGATGTCTTGGTCTAATTTCATTTTTTTTCCATTTACAGTTCTCTTCAGAATTGTCCATGAGCTCGTCATCAGATAGCACTGGAGATCAGAATTCAACCCAGGTTAAAGGAGTTGTGTAGCAGCCAAACTACCCACAGCACTATGTACTGCCCTCGAGGTTGAGGGGATGATCGTGATTATAGATTGATTAGGGTGAACAGGAGGGCTATTTACTCAGAGTTGGTAAGGTGAACTGGCGTGTACATTTCCCATACCTCTTGAAAAGTACCTATGAAATAGAAACAGGAGAATGGACTCAGCTCCACTTTTCTAACTTTCCCTAATTATTAATTTCCCAATAAACCAAAAATATTGGCTGGAATATTTTCTATGATTCAGTCTTCCATCTTCTTAAAAGTAGAACATTTCAAAGATTCAGAACCCTCCGAGAGAGCAAATTCCTCATCATCACTTTTAAATAGGCAACGGGGAGAGAGAGAAATAATCAAAGTAGATTTTAGAAGCTTTCTACACCCTTTTATGAGTATTTGAAGTAGAAACATGTAAAAATAATAAGGGAGAAATAATTTGAATGAGCAGTGATGAATAGGAATTAAATTTCAGAACAGCAAGTATTAATAGATAATAAATTAACGGTAAGAGTTTAAATATCTTGTCTGTAACGTTGCACATTAGAGTGAAGACCAATGTAATAATTTGGTGAAGAATGGTTAAAAGGCTCAGTACAAACACAAGCAATTTTGTAATAAGATTATAATGCTGGAAGTATTCAGCATGTCAGGATATAACCAGTGGAGAAAAAAACCCGAACTAATATTTCAAGTCAATGACCTCTCAATTTGTTTGTCATACGTTTCACACCTTTTTATATGATAATTTGATTTTATGTGACTAGCAACTGTTTCGCAGATGACTTTACATCCATTAGTATTGGTCTTTAATTAATAGCACAGAGTAAAAAACTTAGTCTGTTCTGAGAAGTTTTATTATTTGATCTGTAGTTAATTATGTCTATTATCTCAGATCTCTAATGAGATTTCCAATTGAAATTTGCCATTGCTGTATTATTATAAATGATCACTCTCTGTGGTGAGTTTGTTTGTTACTAATCAAGATAATGCCGCGCAGTGACATCAGATGAAAACGTACGTTACATTCCAATTTTTATGTAAGTAATAAAAATCTAGTTAAATTAGTACTAATTGTGATAGATGATAAACATAGATTATTGGTGAAAATGTGTGATTAATTATATTTTTATTTAATGTAAGTTACCACAAAATATATGCAGAAAATATTCATATTTTCTTCTGTAGTTTACTTACTGTTTTTCCCAAGTGTCAGAACATCTGTGCATTTGTTCTTTGATATCACCATGCATTTCCCCAAGCCAATAATCCAACTTCATACTGATACCACAAATATTTTGAAGACAGCACATTCTTTTTGGATATTCATCAGTTTCTATGACACTTTATTATTGAATAGCTGGAATGCTTTATGTTTGGCGGCTCTAAGTATTGAAGTGCTCATGCATTAAACAATTGCCATAGATTAAAAGCTCTAAATTTAACTCACATTTATATAGTATCTCCCACATTACAAACTGTCTCAAAGGAACAGAAATTGAAACAGGAGGAGGCTAATCAGTCCTTCGAGCAGCACTACCATTCAATTGGATCATGATTGATCATCCAAATTCATTAGCCTGTTCCTGCTCTCTCCCCATAACTCTCCATCCCTTATTACCTAAGAACTACAGTTAATTCATTCTTGAATATACAGTATTTAATAATTAAGCTTCCTGTTGCCTTATGTGATGGACCACTCTCAGAGCGTAAAAAAAATTTCCTATGTTACATCACAACAAGAATTACTGGAAAGACTCCACAGATCAGGCTGCATAAGTGAAAGTTCAAGTTGATGATCCTTTGTCAGACAAACAACCAACAGACCAAGTTCTGCAAAAAGGTATTTAATTTGAAACTTTAACATTGTTTCTCTTCCCAGGTGCTATTGGATAGAGCCTGAAAGCTCATACAGTACCTCCATGAGCACAGTTTCTATCTCACTATTATAAGACTATTGAACAGCCCTCTCATACAATAAGATGGACTCTTGACCTCACAATCTACCCCATTGTGGCCTTGGACTTTGTCTGTCAGCACCGTACTTTCTCTGTAATCCCAAAACTACATATATTCTACATTCTGTTATAATTTTTCCTTTATACTGCCTTGATGTACTGATGTGATGAAATCTGTAAGGAAGGCATTCAAAACAATGTTTTTCACTGTACCTCGCTAAATGTGTGTGGTGAACTACAGATACCTGTCTGGACACGCCCCTCTGCTGACTGCTCTGGTGGCTCCTCCTTCAGACCCCTGTATAAAGGTGATTGGAGGCACTGCTCCCCCCTCAGTCTCCAGGATGTTGTGTGGTGGGCTCTTGCTACTAATCGTGGTGTCTTACAGCTAATAAAAGCCTATTGTTCACCTCTCGTCTCCGAGAGTTACTGATGGTGCATCAATGTGGCTATAATAGACCAATTTACATTTGCAGCTCTTTCTCTTTTTATTTTGGCTATCCAGTATCTACAGTTTTTTTTCTCTTGATTTTCAGATCTCCTCATTTTAGTTTAAAGTGGCTTGCTCCTCTTCCTTAGAAAATGATCCTTGGTCCTGGACTCCCCTGATATTGGAAACATCCCTCCTGAATCGAGTCTGTTCATTCCTGTTAGAATTTATAGACTTTCATGAGATCTCCTCTCTTTCTTCTAAACTCTAGCAAGGATACTCAATGCAACCTCTCTTCAGATATCGGTCCTGCCATTTCAGGAATCAGTCCAGTGAACCCTAACTGCACTCCATCCATTGCAAGAGAATCCTTCCTCAGTACGGGAGACACAATATTCAAGCTGTGTTCTCAGTAAGAACCTGCGCAATTGCAGTAAGATATTCCTACTACTGAACTCAATTCCTCTTGCTGTGAAGGCCAACATATGGCTTACCTTTTTAACAGCCTGCTGCACCTGCATGCTTTCAGCTATGAGCACACAGGGATACCCAAGTCCCGTTGCAATTCATCCTTTCCTGAGCTATTACTTTAAGATAGTAGTCTATCTGGCCTCTTTGGTCACCAGAATGGAGAACCTCATACATATTATTCAGTTGCCCCCCCTTCCCCCAGTCTCAAACACATTGGAGATGCTGCACATCCCAGCTCATTCTCCCACCCAGCTTTATGTTGTCACCAAATTTGAACCATTACATTTAGATTCTTCATCAAAATTATTTATATATATATTTTGTTCAAGCTCTGATCTTTGTGGTATTCCTCTGGCCACTGCCTGCCACTCAGTAAAAGACCCATTTATTCCTACTCTTTATTTCCTGTCTGCCACCCAGTTCCCCATCTTATTAGTATCTTGCCCCCTATCTCATATTCTTTAATTTTGCATGCTGATCTCTCACTTTGACTTTATCAAGACACTTCTAAAAGCCCAAATCCATCACATCTACTGACTTTCTCATCTAGTCTCCTAATTACATCCTGGGTTAATGACTTTGTCCAATCATGTCACTGTTTTCTATGTTCTTTTCATCTTTTTAGGGGGCCCTACTCCCAATATCAGGATTACAGATCTATAGTTTCCCCAATTTCTCTATCTCATTTTTAAAATTGCAGTTTACATTAGCTACACTCCAATCTGCTGGAGCTTTTTCTAGAGTTAATTGAAATTTGGAAAATGACCAGAAATGCAGCTAAAGACTTTAGGACATTTGATTTTTATTGATTTTCAATGCCATCAATTTTCCTAATTCAATTTAATCCCCTACTCAATAGATTACGTGTTGCTCAATATTTTATTACGGAAAAATAAAAGTGAACTCACATGGATAGTTGATCATCTGTGTATTTGTGATCATTGGTATGCTAATGATCTTCAAAATGAAAATCGAGCGGGTGGAATGGAACATTTACCCAACATGGAAATTGAATTCTGCTCAATATATTAGTTAACACAAAATCAATCATCCAAGCCAAGAAATGAGCAGAATTCAAGGAAAATAACAAATATTAAAGAAATAATGTATCTTCATATGTAAGGGAATATGAGATAATTCAAAAAATATGGTACGGTTTTTTAATAAAACTTGGAACCATATATAAGATTGATAATTTTTTAAATGAGAATATAGCTAATGTCAGAAGATGTGGGCCAATATTAAAGCAAGAGGATTGATAGCAAGACAAAGAAAAGAAATACTGGATTGAAATTTTGTATACTTTATTTATTAAAATAGATACAGAAAATATAATCAATACATTTCTTTTTACATTCATTGTATCATCAAATCAGTATAAAATTATGAGAGGCGTAGACAAGGTGGGGCACTATGGTAGCATGGAGGTTAGTGGGGCACTATTACAGCTAGAGGCATTGGAATTCGGAGATCTTTCTGTCATCATCTGTGGGGAATTTGTATGTTCTCCCTGTGACTGCGTGAGTTTCCTCCCATAGTGCAAAGACCTACCAGTTAGTAGGTTAATTGGTACTTGTAAGTTGTCCTGCGATTACACTGGCGCCTAATGGCTACTCCTTTGCTTGCATCTTCGGAACCAGCTCTATTTCTATCTTTATATCTTTATTTTACTCTTTCAGGTTTCTTTTGAAGACCCTAACCTGGAGTTACACACTGACTTCTGTTCTTTCCAGGAATTGGACCCGTTTTCAGGGTCTCACTACTGGCCGCTATTCGATATATCAAGGATGCAGCCCAGAAGATGAGCTCACCTTCAGGGTTCTGGAATTTTGTGGCTCTGGAGGCGGGCAGACTTAAGCCCGGTGCCTCCGCAGGAATTCGGTGTGCTGTGGGAGACAGAAGATCGAAAGCAGCAAGCTGGCTGCTGGCTGTGTGCCCAGAGACCTGAGTTATTTGGGTACAGAGCTCGGGAAAAGTGATGCAACAGACTTTTAACATTGTAAATCAGCGAGTTCTTTTTATATCTCCCCTCTCGCTGTGAAACAGGGACATCTCTTTATCCCTTATTGGGTTAGAGAGAAAGAGCCTGTGGTATGTCAAATTACCGGGTGAAAGAGTAGTTTTTGGGTTACTGCAAGTTTGTGTCTTTAATGATACTTTGCTACATGCCTGAGTGACTGGTGTGGGGGGGGGGGGTGTCGATGCCTTTTGCTGGTGGAGCAGGGGGAAATCATTACTTTGCTGCTGCTTATGCATGAGCAGGGGGAGTTGGAAGTTGATGGAGAAGATCCTGAGAGGCAGGATTTATGAACATTTGGAGAGGTATAATATGATTAGGAATAGTCAGCATGGATTTGTTAAAGGCAGGCTGTGCCTTACGAGCCTGAGTGAATTTTTTGAGAATGTTACTAAACACATTGATGAAGGTAAAGCAGTAAATGTAGTGTATATGGATTTTAGCAAGGCATTTGACAAGGTACCCCAGGAAAGGCTTATAGAGAAAGTAAGGAGGCATGGGATCCAAGGGGATATTGCTTTGTGGATCCAGAACTGGCTTGCCCACAGAAGATGGGTCATATTCTGCATGGAGGTCGGTCACCAGTGGTGTGCCTCAGGGATCTATTCTGGGACCCCTTCTCTTTGTCTTGGATGAGACACCTGGATGAGGAAGTGGAGGGATGGGTTAGTAAATTTGCTGATGACACAAAGATTGGGGGTGTTCTGGATAGTGTGGAGAGTTGTCAGAGGTTACAATGGGACATTGATAGGATGCAAAACTGGGCTAAGAAGTGGCAGATGGAGTTCGACCCAGATAAGTGTGAAGTGGTTCATTTAAGTAGTTCAAATATGATGGCAGAATATAGTATTAATGGTAAGACTCTTGGCTGTGTGGAGGAACAGGGATCCTGGAGTCCGAGTCCATAGGACACTCAAATCTGCTGCACGGGTTGACTCCGTGGGTAAGAAGGCATACGGTGCATTGGACTTCATCAATTGTGGGATTGAGGTTAGGAGCCGAGAGGTAATGTTGCAGCTATATAAGACCCTGGTCTGACCCCACTTGGAGTACTGTGCTCAGTTCTGGTTGCTTCACCACAGGAAAGATGTGGAAACCATAGATTTGAGGAGAGGAGATTTACAAGGATATTGCCTGGATTGTGGGGCATGCCTTATAAGAATAGGTTGAGTGAACTTGGCCTTTTCTCCTTGGAGCAACAGAGGATGAGAGGTGACCTGATAGAGGTGTATAAAATGATGAGAGGCATTGATCGTGTGGATAATCAGAGGCCTTTTCCCGGGACTGAAATGGCTAGCACAAGAGGGCACAGTTTTAAGGTGCTTGGGAGTAGGTACAGAGGAGATGTCAGGGGTAAGTTTTTTACGCAGAGAGTCGTGAGTGCGTGAAATGGACTGCTAGTTATGGTGGTGGAGGCAGATACGATAGTGTCTTTTAAGAGACTCCTGGATAGGTACATGGAGCTTAGAAAACTAGAGGGCTATGGGTAACCCTAGGTAATTTCTAAAGTAAGGACATTTTTCGGCACAGCTTTATGGACAGAAGGGCCTGTATTGTGCTGTAGGTTTTCTATGTTTCTAACTGGGTGCGTGCTTTGGGGTTCTAACATTTAACTGTCATTCATTCTTTGGGGCACTCCTCTGTTTTTGTGGATGGTTGCGAAGAAAAAGAATTTCAGTATGTATATTGTATACATTTCTCTGACATTAAATGAAACATTTGAAATAGATGGGTTGCTCGGGGTGTGGCTCGTTGGCTGGTACGGCCCATTCAGTGCTGTATCTTTAAATAAATACATATAGTAGACTGCCATTATCTTTTTACGGGGTCAAGATGTCTACTACCACAGGATATGCATTTAAGGTGAAAGTTCAAAGGACATGTGCAGGGCAGGTGTTTTTAACATGTAAGTGGTATGTACCATGTATTTGTTGCTGAAGCAAACGTGATGAAGGTGTTTAAGAGGCTGTTACTTTGTCAAATGAATTTGCAGAGAATGGAGGGATAGGGACCATGTTCAGGAGAAGATGTTGGGTTTTGTAATTTAATTAGTTTGGCATAACATTAAGGACTAAAGGGTCTGTTCCTGTGCTGTATTATTCTATGTTCTATAGTCTATCACAGTGCATGTGATAGACTATATCACGTATTTGAAATACTGTTTCATAGGGACCTGGCAGTTAATGTTCTGAGCCACAAGGCCTTGGTCTATGTCCTTTTCCACAAAGCCTCATACCATACTCCTGCATCTAGGAATGTCCCGTTGCTAACAGTCAGTTTCCATGAGTTTTCCAAACATCAATGAATTAATGCAGTCAAGGTGGCTTTTCAGAAGATAACCTGCTGGGCTTGGCAAACATTATTATTAAAGTGTACAAAAGTTACCACAGCCCTCACGTTTTGTTGATTTTTATTTCTTTCTGGGATTTGCCAGAGACAGAGGCAGGATCCTTAGCTTATGTGCACACAATATCCAAGGCTAATGGGTAGTTTAAATGAACTAGCAATTTTGTTAACTTTCTCACCCAAACTACCAAACAGCATATGTTTAAGTATATATCCAATCAAGTATATCAATATGGTAATCTGGTTAGCCTGGAATATTCATCAGCAACATGGGTCTTCACTCTATCAATGTGCACCAAACATTAATGATGGGTAAATTAATGGAAAGTTGTTCATCCAAGCAGAAGGCACTGTTATTTATGTGGATCGCATGGGAAAGTTACAACGAGCGAAACCAAGGTGACATCAAATGTGGATAAGTATGTGGCTATCACTTTGGATACAAGTAAGAAAAGTTACATTATTTTCTTGGAGATAAGAAACAAGAAACTATAAATAGCAAAAAGTATCCACAATATTCACAAATAATTGAAAGTGAAACGATTGACTTTAGAAGTCAAACAAGAAAATAGTAATTTTCAGTGTCCTGGAGATTAATGAGTAAAATACAAAGAAAAGATGTTTATGCATAAGATTTATGCAGCCATGTGATGCACTGGGAACTATTATTTGGGAAGACTGAAGCTACTGACTCCATCCATCAGCCTTCCAACCCTCTGAGGCTAATTGCTGAAAGTTGCTCACAAAGAACTCCATCTGTCATGGCTCTATTCCTTCAATATCTTATTGTGACATCCTGCTTCCACCTGAACAATAAACAGTATCTACTCATCACAAAGACACCCTCTTACTGTTCCTTTGTTTGAGTCAAAGGCATACAGAGGAAACTGAGTCATAGAGAAGTACTGCACAGAAACAGGCCCTTTGGCCCATCTAGTCCATGCCAAGACTAGTTAAACTGCCCACTTCTATCGACCTACATCGGGACCGTAGCCCTCCATATCCTCATCCTCAAAGACAGTTAAATGTTAGAACCCGAAGTCCCCCCAGCTCCCCCCTCCCATGCGTAAGCGAAAGCAAGCAATGACCCCCCTCCCCCACCAGCAAAAAACAGCATCGGCACCCACTACCGAGCACTCAAGCATGCAGCAATGCACAGCAAAGTCACAGAATTGCAGTACCCCAAAGACTACTCATTCAGTCAGTATTTGACAGGCTTTCTCTCTCCCTAATAAGGGAAAAAGTGATGTCTCCGTTTCACAGCGAGAGGGGAGACATAACAAACAACTCACTGGTTTACGATGTTAAAAACCCATTGTGTTGCTTTTTCCAAACTCTGTGCCCAAAGATCTCAGGTCTCTGGGCACACAGACAGAGATCTTCCAATTTCCACGCCACACCAATCTTCTGCCTGGACACCGACCTTCGATCCGCCCATCTTCAGAGCCACGAAATCTCAAACCCCTGACAGCGAGCTAAGATCTTAGGTTGCATCCTTGGCATGTTGAATAATGGCCAGTCATGAAATCCCGAGAGTGGGTCCCATTCCCGCAAAGTCAGCGTGTAAATCCAGGTCAGAGTCTTCAAAAGAACCCTGAAAGGGAAAAATAGGGATATTAAAGATGGAAATAGAGCTGTTTCCGAAGATGCAAGCAAAGGAGTCGTCATTAAGTGCCATCATAACCTCACACTTCTCTGCATTAAATTCCATCTGCCACTTCTCAGCTGATCCAAAACCCCCTGCAAGCCATGATAGCCTTCCTCACTGTCCACTACACCCCCAATCTTGGTGTCATCTGCAAGTTTGCTGATCCATTTATCCACATTATCATTCAGATCACTGATACAGATGACAAACAACAAAGGCACCAGCACCGATCCCTGCAGCACACCACTAGTCACAGGCCTCAGCCAGAAGGCTTCTCCCACAAAGCCAATGTCTAATCCAATTTATTATCTCATTCAAAATGCCATGCCTCCCATGGAGGCCCATGTCAAATGCCTCACTAAAGTCCATGTAGACAACGTCCACTGCCTTGCCTTCATCCACTTTCCAGGTAGCTTCCTCGAAAAGTTCTAAGATTGGCTAGACATGATCTACCATCCATGAAGCCCTGCTGACTATCCTTAACCAGTCCATTTGTATCCAAATACATATATATCTGGTCCCTCAGAATACCTTCCAATAACTGAGGATAGACTCACCGGCTATAATTTCCTTATTTCTGTTTAGAGCCTTTTTTAAACAGTGGAACATTAATGGCTATCTTCCAATCCTCTGGTACCTCTCTTGTTACTAGGGATGTTTTAAATATCTCTGCGAGGGCCCCAAAAATCTGCACCTGCCTCCCTCAGTATCCAAGGGAACACTCTCGTCAAGCCCTGTAGACTTATCTACCTGATTTGCCTCAGCATAGCAAACACTTCTTCCTCTATAATCTGTACAGGGTCCATGAAGTTGATGCTGCTTTGCCTCACATCTATAGACTCTGCATCTGTCCCCCGAAAAAATACAGGTACAAGAAATGCATTAAAAATCTCTCCCAACTGTTTTGGCTCCACACAGGGATTACCATTCTGGTCTTCCAGAGGACCAATTTTGTCCCTAGCCATCCTTTTGCTCTTAACATGCCTGTAGATTCCCTTAGGATTTTCCTTCACCTTGTCTGCTAAGCTTCTTTTTGCCTTCCTGATTTATTTAAGTGTTCTCTTGCATTTCTTGAATTCCAAAAGCACCTCATTTGTTTCTACTTGCCTATACCTGCTCTGCACCTTTTTTTTTTCTCAACCAGGGCCTCAATATTTCTCAAAAACCAAGGTTTCCTACCCTTGTTATCTTTACCTTTTATTTTGACAGTCACATATAAGCTTTGTGTGTTCAAAATTTTGTTTTTGAAGGCCTTCCAATTTCCAAGTACACCTTGTCAGAAGACAGCCTTTTCCCAATCCACACTTGCCAGATCATTTCTGATACCATCAAAATTGGCCTTTCTTCAATTTAGAATTTCAACCTGTGGACCAGACTTTTCAACTTTGAAACTAATGGCATTGTGGTCACTGGATGCAAAGTATTCCCCTACACAAACTTCTGTCACCTGCCCTGTCACGTTTCCTAATAGCAGATCCAGTATCACATGCACCCTTGTTGGGACTTTTATGTACTGATGAAGGAAGCTTTCCTGAACACATTTGACAAGCTCTGTTCCATCTAATCCTTTTACAGTATGGGATTCCCAGTCAATATGTGAAAGTTGAAATCATCTACTATATTGACCTTATGTTTCTTGCAACAGTCTGTAAATCTCTTTACAAATTTGTTCCACCTGGGGGTCCTGGGCAAATCCATTCAGAACACCTCTCATCACTTCCTGCCAACTGTGTTTGTTATTTAATTGCTACATGAACTTCTGATGCATTCCACATCATTGCCAAGATCTTTTGCTTCTAACTTTGTAATATTACTGATCTTCACACAAGGCTTGGCTTATCTGTTACTGAAAATGTCTTCCATGTCTTTTCACCTCTATTCTTTACAAATTCAATACTTTCTCATCTCTGACCTGTGTTTAACACTCTGCTTTTTGTGCTTCATTGTTTGAAAAAGGCTCTAAAAGTAATCCAGGAAATTATAGGCCAGTAAATTTAACATCGGTAGTAGATAAATTATTGGAAGGAGTACTAAGAGATAGGATCTACAAGCATTTGGATAGACAGGGACTTATTAGGGAGAGTCAATATGGCTTTGTGCATGGTAGGTCATGTTTAACCAATCTATTAGTTTTTCGAGGAGGTTACCAGGAAAGTGGAGGTTGTCTACATGGACTTCAGTAAGGCCTTTGACAAGGTCCCGCATGGGATGTTAGTTAGGAAGATTCGTTCACTAGGTATACATGGTGAGGTAGTAAATTGGATTAGACATTGGCTCAATGGGAGAAGTCAGAGAGTGGTAGTGAAGGATAGCTTCTCTGAGTGGAGGCCTGTGACTAGTGGTGTGCCACAGGAATCAGTGCTGGGTCCATTGTTATTTGTCATCTATATCAATGATCTCGCTGATAATGTGGTAAGTTGGATCAGCAAATTTGCTGATGATACAAAGATTGGAGGTGTAGTGGACAGTGAGGAAGGTTTTCAAAGCTTGCAGAGGGATTTGGATCAGCTGGAAAAATGGGCTGAAAAATGGCAGATGGAGTTTAATGCAGACAAGTGTGAGGTATTGCACTTTGGAAGGACAAACCACGGTAGAACATACAAGGTACTGAGGAGTGCAGTAGAACAGAGGGATCTGGGAATACAGTTACATAATTCCCTAAAAGTGGCATCATAGGTAGATAGGGTAGTAAAGAGAGCTTTTGGTACATTGGTCTTTATAAACCAAAGTATTGAGTATAAGAATTGGAAGGTTATGGTGAGGTTGTATAAGACATTGGTGAGGCTGAATTTGGAGTATTGTGTGCAGTTTTGGTCACCTAATTACAGGAAGGATATTAATAAGGTTGAAAGATTGCAGAGAAGGTTTATGAGGATGTTGCCGGGACTTGTGAAACTGAGTTACAGAGAAAGGTTGAATAGGTTAGGACTTTATTCCCTGGAGCATAGAAGAATGAGGGGAGATTTGATAATGTATATAAAATTATGATGGGTATAGATAGAATGAATGCAAGCAGGCTTTTTCCACTGAGGTTAGGGGAGAAAAATACCAGAGGACATGGATTAAGGGTGAAGGGGGAAAAGTTGAAAGGAAACATTGGGGGGTGGGGGCTTCTTCACGCAGAGAGCGGTGGGAGTGTGGAATGAACTGCAGGATGAAGTGGTAAATGCGGGCTCACTTTTAATATTTAAGAAAAACTTGGACAGGTACATGGATGAGAGGTGTATGGAGGGATATGGTCCAGGTGCACGTCAGTGGGACTTGGCAGAAAAATGGTTTGGCACAGCCAAGGGCCGAAAGGCCTGTTTCTGTGCTGTTATGTTCTATGGTTCTAATTTAATTATCATCAGCATGTTGTAGTTTCTGATCTGGCAACTAACCACCTTTAAAATTCTCTTCCTTATTTTGAAGTCTCACTATTCTATCCCTTCCTCTGAACTATACTGTAGATCCACAAGCCTCCTAGGTCCCTACAGTCCTTTAATTCTAACATCTAGTGCATTCCCTGTTTTAGTCACTTTACCGATGTTGACAACTTCCATTTCTACAGGGTTTAAACTCTTGAATTTGCCCACGCTGCTTTTTATTCTCCTCTTCTTTCTTTAAGACCCTCATTAAAATCTACTTTTAATTTTGTATCTTCAGTGCCAAATTTTGTAGTCATGGTTGATATTGGCAGCAAGATGGGAAGTGGAGCTTAATTTGGTTAAATGTGAGGTCATGCAGTTTGTGAGGTCAAATGGAAGGGGAAAGTGTATACAGTATAAAGGCAAGGTCCTTAACAACATTGATGTACGGAGGAACCTTGGCATCCATAGCTCTCTGAAAATGGCAACTCAAATAGAAAGAACTTTGAAATTAGACATTTGGATTGTTTTCTCTGAAACATTAGAGTACGTGCAGAGACCTGACAGAAGTTTATAAAATTACAAGAGCATGGATAGGGTAGATGACAATCAGAAACATTTTTTCCAAGGCAAAAATGTTAAGTACTAAAGGGCATAGCCTTAAGGTGAGAGGGTGAAAGTTTGAGGGAGATGTGTGCAGCAAGTGAGGGGAGGGAGGCGATGGGCAGGCAAGGAGATAAGGTGAGAGAAGGAAAAGGGAATGGGGAATGGTGAAGGAAAGGGCGGGGAGGGGGCCATTACTGTAAGTTCGAAAAATCAATGTTTATGCCATCAGGTTGGAGGCTACCCAGACAGAATATAAGGTGATGTTCCTCCAACCTGAGTGTGGACATATCAGAATGGGAATGGGAAGTGGAATTAAAATGGGTGGCCATTGGGAGATCCTGCTTCTACTGGTAGATGGAGCTTAGGTGCTCAGCGAAAGTCTTCCAATCTACATTGGGTCTCACCAATATGCAAGAGGCCACACTGGGACCTCCCAACAGACTCACAAGTGAAGTGTTGCCTCACCTGGAAGGCCTGTTTGGGGCCCTGAATGGTATACTCCTGTGATCATACTCCTGTGTTCTTATTGTTCTAAAGAAGAAACTTCAACCTGAAACATTGACTATTTCTCTTTCAGCTGGTGTTGCTTGATCTGCTCAGTGTTCAAATTTCCAACATCTGCAGTTTTTTTTTGATTTTCACTTATTACAGCTATTTTCACACATACAATGTAATACTTTATTTTGCATACCATCCATACAGATCATTTCATTACAAAAGAGAATTGAGGAAGTGCAGTGCAGGTAGACAATAAGGTACAAGGGCATAACAAGGCAAATAGTCAGATCAAGAATTCTTATCGAGCTAGGGGACTGTAACATCAGGGTAGAAGCTGCCCACAAGCTGATGGTATATGCCTTCAGGCGTTGGTTATGTTAGTCCTTTATCAAGGCAGTGAGACGCGTAGACAGAATCCATGGAGGACAGGCTGGTTTCCGTGATGTGCTGAGCTATGTCCACAACTCTCTGCGGTTTCTTTTCCCAGTCACAAGAAATGCAGTTACCACACCAAGCTGCAATGCATCTGGATGGGATGCTTTCTCTGGTACATTTATATACAACAGTCAAAGAAGATGTGTTAAATTTCTTTCTCCTCCTGAGGAAGACGAGGCACTGGTGTGCTTTCTTAACGTGATGCCTCAGTAGTGGAACCAGGATAGGATTTGGTCATATTCACTCTCAGGAACTCAAGCTTTCAACCCTCTTGAGCTCCCCACAGTTGACGTGAATGAGAGCGTGCGCATTTCCCCGCCCTTCCTGGAATCAATGACCCGTTCCTTTGTCTTGCTGACAATGAGGGTTGGGCTGTTGTCATGACACCACGCCACTTGGCGCTCCATCCCCATCTGTACTTCAAATCATTATGCTGGTGTCATCTGCAAACTTGCAGAGGGAGTTAGAGCAGGATCTGGCTATGCCTAGCGGGTAAAGGAGGAGGCTGTTGAGGCAGCCATGTGGGCACCATTGTTGAAGATCATCCTAATAGCGGTGTTGCTGCCTATCCCTCCTGATTGCTGTCTGTTGACTTGGACACTTGTCTGCTTTGGATTGCTAAATTTATATGATTGATGTTGGGACATTATTATTAGACATAGGAGGGAAGTACTGGTGAGGGGTTCATGCACACATTAGTCAAGACATAATTGCATAGCATAAAAACTTTAAAAAATGAATGACATTTTTTTATTCTTATAATTACTACTTAGCAGTGGTTGGCTCTGTGAGTGATGAATATATTTAAAATTATTAGACCTCTTTTTAATTCACAGAGTCATGCCTGCACTGTTCGCTTTATCAATTCTTGTACAGTACTTGATTACTTGTGATTTTTATATGTAAACTTTCCGATTTGGTTTAACTTATTCTACAGCTCCCTGACCTTCTTATGCCTTCTAATTTTACACCATTGTACCTTCAAATTTGTTTCATTTGCATTGAATTAATTCTGAATCCAATTCGTAACTGAAAATTAAGAAATGGTATGTCCTATAAACAATTCTCTATGCTATTTTCAAATGTGGCAGCGAATCGACTCAGTTTATATTTATAACCCCTCAGTAATTCAGAAACTTGTCGGCAAGTTTGTAGTCTTGGAGTTGTATCAAATGTAACAATTATTTCGTTCTCCTTTACACTTGTTTACTGGAAATGATATAAAACAATCTTAAATCCTATAGGGACGAAAATATAAAATAAAAATAACTATACAAAGTTTAAAATCCCACCCGTGAAAAAGTGCAGTCAGCTAGGTATAAACATAGAGGGATACACGACACGTGGTGACACTGACTACCAGGCAGATAGGTTAACACAAAGTAATAACTAACCCAACGCCCAAGGTGCTGAATTTCTGCAAGCACATTCTTGGCAAGAAATGAAAGGCGCGAAGGATTGAAGTTCTGCTTCCCGGACTGACTTGGTGGGTAACCTTTCGCTGGAACCGCCAAGGTTGCTGGCAGTGGCGACTGAAGCAATGAATTACACCTTTTTTTAGTTGCTCTACTTCCTTCAATGTTAGCAGCAGAACTTGGTGCTGAGTTAAAAATAAGAGCGTTTTCGCAGTGGGGGCATGCGATGTGTGTTTCTCACCATTAACCCCCTCGGGCTTCCCAGTATCAGTGGTTCTTTTCGTCACCGCCAGCAGAGCCGCGCCATCGCGCCGTTTCCCGTTGCAACATTGCAGTGATCCAGCGGGCTTCAAGAAGGAAGTTAACTTAATGCTCGGTGGTTAAAAAAGACAGGTTTAATTAGAGCACATTGGATTTATGGAGAACGCGTAACAGGGCAAAAAAAAACCCTACAATCACCACCCCCTGCCACCCACACTCACATTCCTGAATCCTCCTACCGCCGGAAAGAGACACAACTCCCTCCCGCCCTCCTCTCACTGAGTGTCAGGCGCCGGGAGAGGGAGAGACGCACTCGGCTCTGCAACGCCAGCGGCATCGGCATCGGCATCATGGCTACTTCCCAGCACAACGCCGATACCGGACTGGAAATTAAAACCCGGTCCGTGGAGCAGACGCTCATCCCCCTGGTCACCCAGGTATGTTTGGGGTGAGGTGGGGTGAGGGGAGAACGAAAGGGGGCGCAGCGCAGAGAAGAGTGAGAGACATACACACTGTAAAGGGAGCAAGCTCGGGGACAGGCGGAGTGGAGTCGGACAAGGAGACCTTGGTGGAGGGGGGGTTGGGGTGCGTACCCCTCAAGAGGGGCAGGAGCTTTCCTTCTCTCTACCCTCACCCAAGAATAAAATGATGCAGATCCCAAAGACACAGCGTCCTGAAACCTCAAAGGCGAGTATGCGAGATCTGACTGAAAACAGACCCGGTTATAGGATAGGACAAGTGGTGGGATTCTAATAAATTGAGGCAATGTGAGACTTTAAGCATCTTTGACCTCTCTCAAGAAAGGACCTTCCGGCGACAGAAACTTGTCTCTCGCTGGTGCGGGGTTGCAAGAGATGGGCTAATGTGCAGCTCTACTGCCTTGTGCTGCTAAATGTCAGTCCCATTGTCCCCAGCCTCGCGTCCCGCACGCAGCTGGTCTGAAACTAAATATTATTTAAGAGATCCGCTTTACCGTGCACTGCAACCGGCAGAGAGAGAGTGAGTGGGGAGGGTGTCCGGGCCACGCGCAAAGGGTTGTTCTTGTCCCAGAGGGGACGTAGGACACTTAGTTTAGAAAGGGAAAGGCAGTGAGGGAGGCGCTTCACAGCCTGGAGCCGGTGTTTTATTCCAAAGTTCGAACTCCGTAACTTTCAAAGAGGGCAGTATGACTATCGCCGGAGAACAGGAAGGTTTTATTTCCTGCCTTTTAGCAGGCACACTGAGCAGACTTTCTGATTTGCAAGCGCTCCAAGTTCACAGTCGCACACCCCACAAAGGTTTACTGCTTTGAATTAAAGGTCTTTCTACCTTTCCCTTCGTTGCTCTGTCAAAAGGCGCTCAATAACTGCTGCGAAGCCGACAACGCCATCAATGAAAGGAATAGTTCTAAGATTTCGGAGTCCCGATTCCTCGAATTTCAGCAGGTGTTTTAAATTCGGACAAAATATTCAAAATGCCTGCATCTGTAATTTGCCTGCAGAGCATTCTTTACTTTAGCCGCAGAACAGACTCAACAGTTAGGTCAAGGGAAAGAACTGAGATATGGAACACTTAATGTTTTTGTCACTTGGGAATTTTGCCAAATCATTCCTTCAATTTTTACATTTTTTAACTGACAATTCAGTTTGGTAGGAGTCTTTTACTTTTATGGTGCTTGCAAAGTTATTAATTTCAAAACAATATAGGGAAAGTAGAGAAGAATAAAAATCGTGATATTTACGCATTTAATAATAGACTATATAATCTTCGGTGTAAAATTGAATCTAATTAAAAATAATACCTGGAATATGTTACTTCATAACTTGCTGTCAAAGTAATAGGAAAGTTTACATCATTCGTCATGATGGGAAAATATTCTGTTAGTTTTGGGCAAAGATTTTTGTGATTAAATTTGGAATTACAAATGTTCTTGTTAAAACCCTGCTACCACACTTTGTTCATTTCTCTATTGAAGTGTATTCAGTTCAGTAATATGCACAGTACATGCACAGTAGACATGAAGTAAACATTTTAGAAAATTGTATCTATTTATCATAAGTGTACATTTTACTGATAAACCAAGTGTTAGTTATTGCCTGGAAACCCCTCTGCCCTGATCATTAACAAGAGAAAATCTGCAGATGCTGGAAATCCGAGCAGCACACACAAAATACTGGAGGAACTTTGCAGGCCAGGCAGCATCTATTGAAAAGAGTACTGCCAACGTTTTGAACCCTGACTCTGCATCAGGATTGGAGAAGGGTCTTGCTCTAAAATCGACTTTACTCATGTCAATAGATGTTTCCTGGCCTGCTGAGTTACTCCTGCATTTTGTGTATGTTGCCTTGATCATTATCCAGTTTTTCTATGGCCTCTCATTCATTAAGATTTCATTTTTTTGTAATTTTTATAACTATATTTCATTACTTCCCCTTTCAGCTTTCTTAATCCTTTTATGCTTCTGAGCAAATTGACATTGGGTTTCCACACTGAAGTTTATATTTCTTTATTGAAGCTTGCATTGTTAATTTCCAAACTTCTAATCTGACTACTTAATGAATTACATTTGCTTACAGTTCCGTGATCCTTCACATGCTTTCGATCGCCTCAACAATTTTCAATACTCTTCAATACAATTTTCAACTGCCTCATTTTCACCATGGATGTCCAGTTCCTTTCCACTTCTATTCTCCATAACGAAGGCCTTAAAGCTTTCGGCTTCTTTCTCAACAAAAGAACCAACCATTTCCCCTCCACTACCATCTGGCAGAACTGGTCCTCATCCTCAACAATTTCTCCAGACTCAAGGAGTAGCCATGGGCACCCACATGAGCAAAATTGACTGCATGAGTGCTGCTTAATGCACCTATACCGAACTTGTCAGTTTCATCATCTTTGCCCCAAACATCTACTCTACCCTTAAATTCACTTGGTCTATTTCTGACACCTTCCTCCCCTTTCTCAATCTCTCTGTTTCCATCTCTGGAGAGAAATTGTCTACTGACATAATTTATAAACCTACCAATATCCACTGCTATCTTGACCATACCTCTTCTTATCCTGTCTCCCATAAAAATGATATTCCCTTTTCTGAGTTTCTTCAAGTCCATCACATCGGTCCCAAAAAGAGGTTTTCCTTTCCAGGACGTCAGAAATGTCCTTCTCCATCAAAGGAGGGAGTTTTTCTACCTCCACCTTTGAAGCTGCCCTCACCCACATCTCCTCTATTTCCTGGACATCTGTACTCACCCTATCTTCCCACCACCATAACAGGGATAGAGTTCCTCTTCTAACATAGCATCTCATGGGCCTCCGTATTCAACACATCATTTTCTGCAACTTCTGCCATCTCCAAAGAGGTCCTTCCACCAAAGACATCTTAACCTCCCCCCACACTCCGCTTTCTTCAGGGTTCATTCCTTCCATGACTCCCTTGTCCATTTGCCCCTCCCCACTAATCTCTCTCTTGGCACTTGTCCTTGTTAATGGCCAAAGGGCTACACCTACCCATTCACCTCCTTTCAGGTCCCTAAATAGTCCTTCCAGGTGAGGCAGTGCTTCACCTACGAATCTGTTGGGGTCATCTATTGTATCCAGTGCTCCCATTGCAGCCATCTCTACATTGGCAAGACCAATTGTAAATTTGGGGTCCCCTTTGTCGAGCAACTCCATTCTGTCCGTCAAAAGAGGAACTTCCCAGTGGCCAAACATCTTAGTTCTGGTTCCCATTCCTTCTCTGACACATCAGTCCATGTGCCATGATGAGACTAGCCTCAGAGTGGAGGAGCAACACCTTGTATTGTGTCTGGGTTGCCTCCAAACTGATGGCATGAACATTGATTTCTCCTTCCATTTAAAAAAAAAATCCCTCCCCCTTTCCCTTTCTTCTTTTCCCCACTCTAACCTCTTGCCTCTTCTCTCCTGCCTTCCACCTCTCTCTGGTGCCCCTTGTTTTTCCCTTTCTCTCATGGTCCATTCTCCTCGCCAGCCCTTTACCTTTACCATATAGCTGGCTTCACCTTGCAGCTATCCTCCTCCTTCTTCCCCTCACCTTTTTTATCCTGGTGTTTTCCCCCTTCCTTTCCAGTCCTGATGAAGGATCTTGACCCAAAACATCAATTGTTCATTCATTTCCATAGATGCACCTGACCTGCCGAGTTTCTCCGGCATTTTGTGTGTGTGTGATGCAGTTGCTTACCCTGTTCACTTGGGTTCTATGTACCCATCTTGTCTCATAATGACTTTTGCTAACCAAAATTGCTAATAAATAATTTTTAGAAAATTAAGCCTGTAAAACCAGTCATAGTGGGTAGTGGTGTTTGTTGCTCATCAAATTATGGCCCAACTTAACAAATATTCCGTGTGGAGGGTGCAATTTTTGGGAAAAATTTTGATTCCATACTTTTTAATACCCAAGTTGTGGCTGAAGTGGGGGGGGGGAGAAAGAAATACATATTTGTACATTTTAGAATATACCTTTGAATTTATTAGTAACATGTTTAACTTGTTGCAGGCTCTCTGTGTTATTTTTCTCTTGGAATCACTTAAGTTGAGCTTATCATTGGTGAATTAGACTAGCAATTTCCATCACAGTCAAGTTTGCCCTATTACCTTTCCATGGCAGAAATTATCTATTTTTATATATTGTTTAAGTGTGATTCAGAAAATGTTGTGATAATTGTATTATTTAAAAACTTAAATTTAATAGTGTTTATTGAGATGGATTTTCCATACAATTTCTAGGTTTCTCTTGACTATGATCATGAACCTGAAGTACAGCTTGATTGATGTCTGAAAACTTGATAATATTGATAGTTTGACTATAACAGTATGTCCACCAGAGTTTGAGTGCTACTGGATATTTCATTGTTTAAATTGGACCAATGGGCTAGATTATGAGAATTCTGCTGTGGTGTGCTCATTATATCCTGTTGTTGAAAGTTATGATCTGATACCAACGTTGTCTGGAAAATTTAAAAACTATCATTAGAAGTCTTGTGCACTGACAATGCTAATGAATCTTGAGGTGGACATTGACAGTTTTATGTTTGATTCTCAAATTTCTGTGAAACAATTAATTTAAATATATCAATATGCTTCCTCTTGTATAGTTATCATGGTTTAAACCTTTTCCGTTTGTGTGTGTGCATATACAAACATCATAAACTATAGCCACAAAGGGCCCTTATCAGAGCAGGTTATTTTTGAAATGTATGGGAGAAAATTTTACTTTGATGTATATCCTAAGTTTAGATGTGATTCAGATTAATTTTGACATTCTTCCTGTGTCCCGTATGTTAAATAAAAAATGTTTCTGCAAATGTAGAGAGATACAAAATTAAGACTAATAAAAGTATTCTAATTGATGGAGACAGTTTTTGAATATTGTGGCTATTCAAACTGATACTGATGTGATTCCTTTAAAGCAGGGATTCCCAACCTTTCTTATGCCTTGGACCAATAGCATTAAGCAAGGGGTCCGTGGACACCCGCTCTGAAGTAACTTAGATGTAACTATACATTTATTTCACAATAATGCCTCCAGCATAAACTTCTAAATGAGAAACACTGGGGGTGGGGATGAATGAGATACACATGAAAAAAAAGCAATTTGCAGAACAGTGGGTCTGACCAGTTAGATATTCTTGAAGGCCAACACAAGCAGTGTGGCTGAATGGTCTGGTGGACGTGACAGAGTGCGTCGTTCTGTCTGAGTTATTTATGTATGTAGTTATTATGTTAGTTTTTACCTTTTTAAAATAAACCAGTTATATTTTTAAATAGCCGATGTTACTTCATAGAAGGCCAACTACTGAGTCATGTACAAAATAAGCAAATTAAATCATTGCGTGAAACATCAAAATGGTGATTTAATGCCCTTTCTTAATAGCTATTTCTCAATAGCCCTTTCTTAAACCAAACTTGGTTTGGTTAACTGCTGTACTACACCTGGGATTATGCATTTGAATAACTGATATTACGACAGACTACTGATGAAATGCTGAATTGTCAAAAGTGCCCTCCTTTGATAAGTTGGAAATCTTCTGAAATCTTTTTTCAAATTGGAAATCGAATTGGAAATTGGAAATCTTCCAATCTGAAATCTTTGCAGTCTGATAAAGAGGATTGGTGTTGGGCATGGTGGAGTACGTAAAGAAGTATAGCTGCCTTCCTTTGGAATGAGTCTGGTTTCTTTCAAAATCAATGCTTCCTAAGAAAATAAATTAGAATAGTTGAATTAGAATATAAAGCATAGAAGCAGAATTGGGCCATTTGGCCCATTGAGCCTGCTCTGCCATTGTATCACAGCTGATTTATTATTCCCCTCAACCTTATCCTGTTGCTGGCTCCCCATAACCTTTGATGTCCTGATTAATCAAGTACTTATCAACCCCTGCTTTAGATGTACCCAATGACTTGACATCCACAGCTGCCTGTGGCAACAAATTCCACAGATTCACTACCTTCTGGCAAAAGAACTTACTTCTCATCTCTGTTCTAATTGGATGTCACTCTATTCTGAGGCAGTTCCATCTGGTCGCAGACTCCCCCGCTATAAGGAATGTCCTTTCCACATCTGTTCTATCTAGACCTTTCAATATTTGATGGGTTTCATTGCAATCCTGATCATTCTTCTAAACTCTAGTGAGTACAGGCCCAGAGTCATCAAATGGTCCTCATACTTGAACCCTTTCATTCCTGGAATCATTCTTGTGAAACTCCTCTGGACCTTATAATGCCATCACATCTTTTTGTAGATACAGGGCCCAGAGCTGCTCAGAATACTCCCAAGTGCGGTCTGACCAATGCCATTTAAACTCTCAGCTTTATGGTCATCCTTGGGATTATATAATGACTTACAATTTAACCAAGGCTTTCTTCATGGAAATGTAAAGATATACTTCAACAGCTCTTCTTCATTTGTTATCAGCCAAAGTTTTCCGAAGTTACGTGAGCAGCTTGTTCTGTGTGTGGAGCTCCCTGATGGTTTATGCAGTCACTGAATCTGTTGAGTGTAGGATAAAACCAGCAGCTGGAAAATGTGCAATTTGACCATCTGAATTCCAATCCAACGCTGTTATCACACAACGGATTTCCTCAGTGGTGTGGAGGGTTCTGCCCATGTACAGTAGTTACAGCATGCTATTACTTTTATTTCTTGTGAATCTATTAAATGTGATATTAACTTCCAATTTGTATCTTGCTAACTAGAATGAAGTATTTTGTATAGTTTTCAAAACACATTGATGCTTCCCTTTTGCTTAATCTTAGAAATCTTACCAAATCATAAAGTTCTGAACAAAACTTTCACAAGATTTTAGAAAATGAATCTCATCCCCAATAGGAATTTTTATTTTGCAATTCAATCTCAAGTGGAGAAATCCAGCTCAGATCAGAAGTGCCCTTCGTGTCCTTGGTGGCAGCTTTGTAACTCAGCCTCTGTCGCTTAATTCCTTTCAAGCCAATGGAACAGAAGGTTGGGAGTGGACCTGAATGTGTAGCCTTCCTACGGAGTGTTTAATTCTACCAACTAGGGACACATTTCTGAGCAACAGGTTTTTAATTTTTGAGCAGTTCATTATTGCAGCCACTCATTTGTAATGATGATTAAATTATAAATATCGTCACTAAAGATTAAAACTGACAGGGTCCTTGCAACGATGTATATATAGTTAAATGTAGAAATCTGGAGTAACTGTTAATGATGCCCTAAATGTTTACGGGATACAATGCAGCACTCTTTGCATGTCTAATCAACAATAAATAAGTAGTTTAAATTGAAAACTGGCTTTTCTCTATTTATCCAATTCATTGAAAATATTGCATCTTGTTGGATAAAGTATATTTTAATGGCATGAAAAGTTAAACTTGGTGCTGAACAGACCTTCTTGGTCTTATCGAAGAATTTTAATATGTGTGGAGTGCATGGCAATTATTCTCTCAGTGCATGGCAATTATACAGATTTAAAAAAGATTGGTGTTTAACTTTCCACATTAAAGTTGCACGTTTGTCCCAGTCTTTATTTTGCTTTCTGTAAAATTATTTAAATTATAATCCTTGCCTTTCACTGTCTGTGAGAATTTGTCCATTTCAATTGCCGAACCTGCATTATGGCCTTACAGTTCCAGGACTGATGTACTTTCTTTGTATATGATTGAATGTCGTGCTGCAATATGGGAGGCATACACTACAGATGCTGCAAAATCTTTATGTTCACCTTTGGCTTGAGCCACTTGTTGTATAGGAGCCTCAGCCTGCTTTGTTTGTTTAGCTGATCCATTCCATCCTCAAGTTAGTGATATTTCGTGGGTTCTGATGGTGAATGATTGAGAGTGTGTTAATGATCTTGTTATTCTTGGGTCGGAGAACATTGTTGTCTTACATTTGTGGTTCTGTTTCTGCTGTATGTAGACATTATCTGAAAAGCTATGAAAGGCAATGGACATTTTGAGAATTGTCAGTAAGTCAGAATCAGATTTATTATCTCTGTCTTATGTTGTTTTGGGGTAGTAGTACAGTGAAAAGACAAATTTCTGTAATTTACAAAATAGTGCAAAAAATGAATAATGAGGTAGTGTTCATGTGTTACGGATCACTTAGAAATCTGATCGGGGTGGGGGGGGGGAGAAATTGTTTCTGAATCATTGAATATGGGCCAGGCTCCTAGAACTCCTCCCTAATGATAGGAGCAAGAAGAGGGCGTGCTGGATAGTGAGAATCCTTGATGATGGTTACTGCATTCTTGAGCCACCGCCTTTCGAAGATCCTTCAATGGCGGGGGAGGCTTTTGTCCACGAAGAAGCAGGCTGAGCCTAGAACCATAAGCACCTACTTTTCATTCTGCACTTTGGAGTCTTCATGGCAGACTGGGATGCAACCAGTCAAAATGCTCTCCACAGTGTGTCTATTGTAACTTGCAAGCATCTTTAGTGATGAGCCAATTCTCCTCAAACTTCTAATGAAGTAGAGCCGTTGGTGTGCCTTCTTTATGGTTGCATCAGTGGATGGATTCTTCAGGATGTTGACCCTCCGGAACTTAAAGCTGCCTACCTTCTCCACCACTGATCTCTCAACGCATGTTGGTTCCTCCCTGATGTCCACAATCAATCCTTTGGTCTTACTGACATTGATTGTGAGGATGTTGTTGTATCACTGCTCAGACAGTCCTGTACGCCTAATTACAGACCACAGTTTCACCCCTGGTATTTCCAAAGAAAAGCAACAAAATTTGCTGTATATATCAGGGCCAAAAAAACAAAATCCCTTTTGATGTTGTGAAAACTAAAAAGCTGCAGATGTTGGAACTCTTCAGTAAAACAGAAAATGCTGGAAATACTCCATAGGTCAGGGGGCATCAATGGTAAGAGAAGCCAAGTTATTATTTCAGGAGAAAGATGCTTTGTCAGAACTGGGAAAGGGATAAAAGAAGCTTGTTAGGCACAGGGAGGGTGGAATGGGTGGTCTCTGTAAGAGCAAAACTGGGGTGAGGCTTTTCGTTGGTTGGATTGACCACGGATATTGGGTCATAGCTGGTTCCAGAGATGAATAGTTTGCATTCATGAGACATATTACTGAAGTACTATTTTTCCTCAGGGGCCCAAGTAATAACCAGGGATCACTGGCAGCTTTGGTAGTCAGGGCAGCAGCTCATACCTCTCATCCATTTTCTTGTCTGCATGAAGGCTGTAATTAGGTATGAAATGTGGTGTTTCCAGCATAAACCAGGCTAAAAATAGTTTATTGGTGTGTTGGTGTTACTACTCTGAAATAAACTGCTGGAAGCATAATTAGTCGTGACTTGCATCTCTAGAATCAGTGTTAAGATGATGTGTAATTATATTTAATGAAATTAGAACATGAGAATCATTTATTTCAGGTCTGAGCAGTTCGAGATATCGTCAAGTGGTTTCAAATGCTTTCTACTCCCAAGTACTGAATAGGCTGTGCTTTATTGTGCTTGCTATTTCTCCAATGGTCGTCTTATTGTTTCACGTTTCTGCCCCCAGTAGCTAAATATTATTAAATTAGAACAGAAGGAAATGCAGAATTTCCACAAAATTGCCTTCTCTATTGATAGGAAAGATTTTTTCACATGTGGTTATGATTTAACATTTTTTTTCTCAGCCTCTTGATATGTATATGCCACGAAAAACAATGAAATCAATTTGACCAGGACTGAAACATAGTAACATGATGAAATAATTTGAATGCATTTTCCTGAGCCTCCAGCATTTTGTGTGTGCTGCCCAGTTCTATTATTTTCCAAGTGCCCTACACCATTTCATTAAGAAAACAGATAATGCTAGTAAAACTCAAAAGTTCAGAGTAAACTTAATATCTAAGTACCATATAATACCTTGAGATTCAGTGTCTTGCCGGCATTTACAGGGAAATAAAATAAATTAAGTATAATTTTATGAAAAGCTGACAATTAAACCAATGTGTAAAAGAAGAAATGAAAGGTGATACTGAGGACGTAAGTTGTAAAGGGTCCTTTAAGTTGAGTCGGTAGGTTCAGAATGGTGTTTGAAGTTATGCACACCGGTTCAAGAACCTGGTGGTTGTAGGGCAATAACTGTTCCTGATCCTAGTAGTGTGGGGCCTAAGGCTTCTGTATCTCCTGCCCAGTGCTAGTAGTGAAAAGAGGTAATAAGGTTAGGCAGAAATGATTGGGGGCAGGTGGTAATGGGTGGATTAAAGGGAATTTCTGGGATACAATGTCATTTAGGGGCATTTGAGCTCTTTTGTATGTAAACTATATTGCTAATGTTGTAAAGTCTAGATAGTATTTCATAGTGAGGTGTATAGGGACCTAAATAACCCAGGTTAGTAATTTGCTTCCATTTTTCCCATTCTAGCCTACTGCATCTGGTGTTCACACTGTGGCCTCCTCTACACTGAAGAAAATGAACACAGATTGGGTGATAACACTGCAGACTATTTCTGCTTGGACTGTGTGGTTTCCACTTTAATTCCCTTTCCCACTCCCTACTCTGACTACTGTTTAAAGCCTCCTGCTGCAATGAGGCCCAGCTCCATCTAGAGTAACATCTTATTTTTCCCCATAGATATGCTGAAGCTACAGGCTGAGTGTCAAATCGTCCAACTTTAGATAACTCACCCTTTCTGTTTGAAACAGGAATGAACTAGTTGTTTTCTCCCCCCCCCCCCCCCCCCCCCCGCTACCCCTTTTTCTTTCATGTGTACAATCTAGTCTTCTGGGCATGTCACTAATGTTCTACTAATGTCTGCACTTCACAACATTAGCTGCATAGTACACAAGCAAAGGAGCTCACCTGCCTCTTATCAGCAACATTATTTTATCCTATTACAGACATTTTAATTATCACATGTGCATTGAAATGTACATGAAATATGTTGTTTACATTAACAACCAACACATCCTAATGATATGCTGGGGACAGCCCAACATGGAATGGCCCCAATGTTCACAAAAAGTGAAGCCACGTCAAAACAAGCCCCTTTCCTCCCTCCCACTTACACCTCACCCATTCACATGTGCTGACAGGCCTGCAACCCCAGGACAAGCTGCCTCTGGGTTTCCAGCCTCCAGTGGACTTGTGCACTCGCAGGCATCAGGTTTTTGACTGTCCCAGTGAACTTTCAGACTCTCAGATCCAGTGCTTTCACCATTGGGCTTTGACTTAAGGGCTTCTGGTTGATCTTTGGTATTGAACCCAGGACTCCCTGATAACCGGACCTCAAACTTCAGTCTTCAAACTCCGGACTCGTTGATTCATGTACTTCGAGTCCTCTTCCTGCGCAGACCTCTGTTCCTGGGACCACAGCCTTTGTTCTCACTTGGCTTCATCCACAGTGCTTGCCGGCCTGTCCTTTTATTTTTACACTCTTGTATTACTGGTTATTGAAAGTGGACCAGAGGCCTAGGCTCCAGCCTAACCTCTTAACTCCCCCACATCCCTGTCTCTAAACCCTAAACTGATCCTTCATCCCTAAGCAAGAACTTAATCCTAACTATTGCTCTCCACTGCCTTCTCTGCTACCTAGATTAGTTTATGTTTTGTTTTCTTTATCTCAGTTATAATGAATGATCTTCCACCTGAAGCATGAACTATTTCTCCTTCCCTAGAATATTTCCAGCATTTTTTCTTTTATAGTTCAGATGTTTAGCTATTCCAGTTTTGTTTTTCACCACTTCCTTTAATAATAGATTGCAGTTTGTTCCTTGCTACTTGGGTCAGGCTTATTGGTCTCGTGTCTCCCCCCCCCCCCCAGTTTACTCTCTCCTTCCTTAAATAGTGGTGTTTCTAGGTCTTAGTTGAAAATGCCTCTGTGGATATTATTCATCTAGTGATCTGAAGGTTGCTAGTTTGAACCTTGGCTGAGGCTTGTGTGTATGTGTCCTTGAGCAAGGCACTTAACCACACATTGCTCTGCGACGACACCGGCACCAAGCTGTATGGTGTAAGCTGTATGCCCTTCCCTTGACAACATTGGTGGCATGGAGAAGGGAGACTTGCAGCTTGGGTAACTGCTGGTCTTCCATTTTAAAAAAAAAAACCTTGCCCCGGCTTGGAAACTTTCCAAGGTGCATATCCATGGTCTATCGAGACTAATGGAGGCCTACCATTATAAACACGCGAAAGTCGGCAGATGTTGGAAATCCAGAGCAGCGTACACAAAATGCTGGAGAAACTTAGATAGTTGACATTTCTGGCCAAGACCCTTTAAGGGTCTTGGCATGAAATGTCGACTATCTATTCCTTTCCATAGATGCTGCCTGACCTGTTGAGATCCTCCAGCATTTTGTGTTTGTTTCTGTGGATATTAATGTAATCATTTATAAACCTCTTCCATTTTAATCAGTCTTTCTGACATCTTTTTGCTTACTGACAACTTTGTTCATGTGTTCCAACACAGCTGGAACATACTTCCAATATGTTTGGTTGCTCCCTATCAATATGTAAAAGTGTGAGCTTTTGACAGTGTGAAGCCTTTTTACTCCAGATTTAAACAAGTAATTATTCTGAGGATTTGGGCAGCATTGACAATGCTTATCACTCTGTGCCTTGAGAAGTTGGTGGGCCTGCTCTTTCAATTGCTACAGTTGCTGTGGTGATGGTACTCCCACAATGTTGCTGCTTTTGTACTTCAGTTGTAAAGGTCACACGAGGGATGTGCTGAAGAAATAATTTTGGTGAATTGTTATAAGGCAGTTCTATAAATATTTCAACCAAATCATGTAGCCCAGAATCACCAATTAAGTAACTGGTCTGACCCAGATCTTAAGAGTCTTATGACTTGAAATTTGTTGTGGTGCTGAAAATGAGGAGTCAACCAGTCTTTGCAGAATGACAGATCCTACTAATATTCTTGTAGCCACCGTTGATGTGACTTGTGGCTCCTTCAGGTAAACTTTGTTAGTGGCAGCTCTTAATATTAATAGGTTTAAAGTCCATTGAAGATCTGGAAGACAATACAAATGGAATGTTCTCTTTGCTTGCCCTGGCCTGAATATTATCTAAAATATTTAAGGCTAAAAACAGAAATAATGGGGGTATACATCAGGTTGGCCAGCATCTCTGGAGAGGGAAAGGATGAACATTTTACCTTGATGACAATTCATCCCAAAAAAAGTTCTCAGTCTGGTGAAAGACTGCTTTATGTTTGGAATCAGTTGCTTTGGACTGGATGGTTAGCAAGTTGTCTCAGTCCTGATCGTTGTAATGAAAGGCTGGGCATGGAAGAAACATTTGAAGATTCCTTTGGCAGTTATGTGTTGAGGCATTGATCACTGACGTTTTGGGGGAGAAATTGATGCGTTTCTGTTTGTTCTGTTATTGGATTGTGAAAACTTTTCAAATTTGAAATTTTTAGGAAAATCTTGTTATAACTCTATGAAAGCAGAAGCATTTCTGTTCATTTCTCCCTTGTTATCTGGACAAAGGTGTGGCATTACCCTTTACTGTAGACACTTCTGAAGATGTGTGCAGATCTGAAGATGAATATGAATAGCTTGGACAATGTGTCCATGTTTGATGCGTACCTTGGCATACAAGTGAGTATAGTCAGTTATTTAATTTGTTAGGTAAGCAATGTTTGTGAACTCAGAGCCCATCCTTTCCCTTGTACAGTTGTGCAGGGAATAATCTTACAGAGCTAAAGTGTGGAAACAGGTCCTTCAGTCCAACAAGACCATGTTGACTCTCTATGCACCCACTTGCACTAATACCACTGTCTTGTCCCTCATTTCTAACTCCCACCTGCCCCCTAATTTCTACCACTTCAATACAGGAACTATTTATTTTGGTCATTTAACCTATCAACTTGTACACCTTTTGCAGTATGGGAGGGAAGTGAAACACTCAAAGGCAGTTCATTTGTTCACAGGGAGAACTTGCAAATTTGACGCGGACAACACTTGAGATCAAGATCTTAATTACTAAGTCCATGAAACTGTGAGGCAGCTGCATCCCTGTGCTGGATTTTTCTGGTGCTTGGGCTGTCGGAGGAAGTTGTTCTTCCTGGTTGTAGTCTAGTTGTTCACCATTTATCTAAGCTGTTAATTCGTAGGACTAAGACACTGCTCTGAACTTGGCCCTGTAGCCTCTACTCTTGTGGAATAATCACAGTTTGGTATCTTATGTTGAGGTGAGTTTGCTACTGTTACTGGCACAAGTTTTTAATATATTTTGCAGTGAATTAAAATTGTTCTCTCTGCCCAATGGCGATAGTATACGTTAGGATAAAGTGTTAGTTAGTGAAGTAAACAGTTCTGATGCTTCTGTCTACCAAAGTATCCACTGATTTCTAATTTTGGCCAGGTAAGATCTGTCTTCAGTCAGAAGTGCTGATGTCACTGCTATATGTGCTAAAGTGATTTCTTTGTGTTCAATCATGCCTTATAATTCCTTTCAGTGCCATTGTACATAAAAATTGAGAGGGTTGATTGTTCGTTGATTTAGATTGATGTTATCAAGTTTGATTTGCATATTAGGGAAGGAACTCATTGAAGATCTGTAGATATCCAATTTATGGTTGTGAAAAGGCATCAAGAACATAATTAATGATGGTTTGATTTGAACTGCTTCTGGCAGTTCCAGTCAGCTTTAAAGTTTACGTTGGTTCTGTCTGATTTCGGTTATCATAGTGAAGATTCATGGAAAACAACAAGTATGATATGCCATGTTTACTGACATCTAATTTTAATAGTCTTCCACATATTTTTGTCTTTGTCAGAAAATGGCTTGCGTTCTTTTATCAAATATTCAAAAGCTTATTTACAATAAACATATTTATGATTATTTCAATTTTTAACTATTTAGAAGAAATACTGACATTTAGTAGTAACATTAAGTCGTGACTGTTTTGCTCAGAGTAATATTCTGAAGATGATGTATCTGCAGTGAATTATCACCTAGCTCCTGTGAAGCAGTCATGAAAATCTTATTAGTACTACACAGAAATTTAAAGTATAAAATATAATTTTTAACATCAGATGTTACAAATACTTCCTTGTATGATTGCTTCTACAACCAGTCAGAGCTGTGAAGTTGATGGATCCTGAGTGCCTACGAATATTATGTTTGATATTACATTAAGAACAAGTGAAACTAGGTTCAAAGTAGTTTGCTTGTCAAGAATGGACAGAATTAAATACGTATGTAGGCTGCAGAATATAATTTGATATTTCGAAATATACTTTTTCTATTTCCATTCTTTGAGGTTGTATTTTTCTCGAGCAATGTGTGACTTGCATGTTCCAAGTTGCTCAATAGTTTGCTATACTTTTGGAGGTGCACAAAGGAGGGAATCTGCCTTTAATTTGATTTACTTCAATCACAAAGAAGCTATCTAGTTTAAAAAAGCAAATGGAGTGATTTGTTATATATTTTTGCACAAGGGTAAGCCATTCAAAATGCCTATAGATTAAGAAATTTCTTGTTGATCTATTATGCAATAATTGAAAAATCATACTCTACTGGATTCAAAATATAGAATTTTAATAATGAGAGAGCTTGGCCATTAGCAAAGACTTCCTGGTCTGGAACTCATCTTAAGAAACCAGACTTTGAGGTGACCTGATAAAGGTCTTTAAAGTTGTGCTTTCAATAAGCATAGAAGCAAATGTTGATAAAGAGTGAAGTGAAGTAAAAAGAACATGAAGAAACTCGTGGAATGACGCCAGGGCTTTGGAGGATTGCAGACATGGTGTTATTTAAAAAGGGGAGGGGGAGGTTTAAATAACATAATTACTGGCCAGTTATTTTAAATTTGGTAGGCAAGTCATTAGAATTATTTTAAGTGATGGTATAGACTTTTTATTTAGAATGATATACAAACATTTGTATATTAATCAAGGAATGCCAGCATGAATTTACGGGAGGGTTGTGTGGGTTGTGTTTGACTACCTTGGCTGAAAGTTTCTAAGGAAATAACTTAGATGATTAATGAGTGAGGGTTTCTGCATAGATTTTAGCAAGGCTTTTGACAAGGTCCTTTTTTTAAAGATTATGTTTTTTAAAGGCCTAGGAAATTCATAGGAAAGTGGCAAAGTGAACCCAGAATTGGCTCAGTTTCAAGAAGTAAAGGGTGATATTGAAGAGATATTCTTGTAACCAGAAAGATGTTTCTTAGAGCAGTAAGCACAGAAACGGGTGTCTCAGCCCACGATGTCTATGCTAAACTAAATCTCCTCTGCCTGTACTTGATCCATATTCCTCCATTCCATGTGTATTCGTATGTCTAAAAGCTTCTTAAGCACCACTGATGTATCTGCTTCTATCATTACCTTTTGCATCTATCACTCTTTCTATGTTCTCAAAAAAAGTTTGTCTTGCACATTCTTTAAACTTTCCCCCTCACCTTAAGTGCATGTCCTCTGGGTCCTGATGAAATGTATCAGCCCGAAACAATGACTCTTTATTTCCCTCTATAGATGTAGCCTGACCTGAATTACTCCAGCATTTTGTGTGTGTATTGCTCTAGATTTCCAGCAAGGGCTGTATCTTCTATGTCTCTGATTGTCTGTATCTGCTAGTTTTAGACTTCCCCACCCTGGGAAAAAGTCAGTGATTATCTGCTTTATCTATGCCCCCCTGTAAGGTAACTTCTCAGCCTCCAACACCGAGGGAAAACGGTCCCAGCCTATTCAGCCTCTCTTTATAACTCAAGACTTGCAGTCTTGTAAACACGCTTGCGAATCTTTTCTGCATCCTCTCCTGCTTAATGACAACCTTCCTATGACTGAGTGGCCAAAAGTCGAATGATATCCAATTGAATTTAAACATGACATTGCAACTCCTGTCATCAGTGTTGTGACTGATGGAGCAAACATGCCAGATGCTTCCTTCACCATCCTGTGACACCATTTTCAGGGAAAAGGCTGTATCGCTGTGTCTCTGTGATGCTAGTCTGGTTAGTGGATAAAGGTGGACTTTAATTTGGGTAACCCACATTTTGGTGCCATACATTAAAAAGGCATTGTGCAATAAAAAGCTGAATACTTAGAAGGTGACTAAACAGAGGAGACCATGTCGTGTCTGCCATTAACAACAGGGCAGGCTAGTAAACTGATATGAAAGGAGATGTGGGAAACTTTTCTTTAATAGTTGGGGCATGGAATAGATGAGCGTGTCAATTAATGCTGGGACTAAACACAACATTAGTTTGACTACAAACAAGAGAAAGTCTGCAGATGCTGGAAATCCAAACAATGCACACAAAATGCTGGAGGCACGAATCTTCGACTGTACTTTTTTCCATGGATGCTGCCTGGCCTGCTGAGTTCCTCCAGCATTTTGTGTGTTGTTTAGTTTGACTACAACTTGAACACTGAATAAGCTTCTGGTCTTGACATCACAGATGGCTTGCATATAAGATGATGTAGTGGAGACTTGAGGATGTTGCAAAGTCTGGAAAAATGTAGGATTGGAACTGAGGAGGCTGAAGGGACGGGTAATTAAGGTGCATGAATTTCTCAGATGTGCTGAAGAAGAATGACCAATTAAGTCAAAAATCTTGGTACATGGATTTAAGGAAAATGGTGGTGGGACATGGTTTGGATCAGGGGTTCTCTGCCTGGGGTCCATGGACCCCTTGCTTAATGGTATTGGTCCATGACATAAAGGTTGGGAACCCCTGCTTTAGGTGATGAAAATTTTTTCATCCAAAGGATGATGGGCCTGGGATTTCACTTCCCGAAAAGAGTGGTAGAGGTACAAACCTTGTATATGTTTACTTTGCATTTCATGAACCAGATGAATCAAATCCCTTTACATCAACGTTTGTTATTTTCTTATCACCTATGTTGTATTTCCTTTTTTTTCCCTGATCAATGTGTGTACCATCATGGAGATGCAGGTGGTGAAATCTCAAGCAAAGCACTAGCTGCTGAAGGAACTCAACGGGCAAGCAATGTTTGTTGAGAGAAACTGACAGTCAGTGAATTTGGTCAAGATTCTTCACCTAGATAGGATGAAGGGCTTTGACCCACAGTGTCATCTGTCCATTTTCTTCACAAGCTGCCTGGCTTGCTGAGCTCTCCAGCGGCTTGTGTGTAACGTAACTTTTCCCATATTCCACCACAACTTTATCCGCATGCTTAATCTGTTTATATTCTTTTGCATACACCATGTTTTTATCACAACTCACTTTCCCACCTAGATTTATATTTTACCCTTTTATTTACTTGCAACAGTGTGTCCTGTGGGGGACAGACATTTCTAGTTCAATCCTACTCTTTAACCATTCAAATTCAGATATTGTACGTTTGTCGCTTCCTTCTGAGTTACAGCTTTAAAATCTCTATTAGATTGGTCAGAATTATTTGTATTCCAAATTATATTAGCCAACTGCGTTTTGATCTTTTTCTGTGTTTCCTTAATGATGGGTTTCAAGATTTAATCAGCCACAGTTAACTAGTATGTTAACGGATGTATAATTTAGTTTTTTTTCCATCCCTCCCTCTAGTCTTAACTAGTAGAGTTGCCTCTTCTGATCTAGTGGAAGTGTAGCTAATATTAATGGATGGATTAGTGGTGATCTGTCATCTCCATAGCCATCTCTTCAGAACTCTAATCCACATTCAGCAGGCGTATCTAGTATTAATCCCTTTAATTTCTCCAGTAGTTTCTCTTTTGTGTTATTAATTACTTTAATTGCCTCCCTGTTCTTAGGCTCTTCCACATTTCTACTAATTTAATGCACTTCCGTAATTTAAATGAATATTTAAATATTTGATTAATACCTGATATATTCCATTATTCCACAGAGTAATCTATCTTGTCATTGTGTTCATGGGACCCATGTTTATCTCACTTTTTCACAGAGTTCTAGAAGTTTCTCACAACCTGTTTTTCATATTTCTTGCTAATTTATGCTTATTCTCCTTCTGTCTATGTTTTGGTAAAATGTTTTTGTGGATGAATTTTCAATCACTGAGGTTTAACGTTTAGAATTCCTTCCCAAGACCACTTCACTTCATCTCTTTGTACTTCTTTATGCACTTCAAATCTATCTTTTCAGTAAAACTTAATCTCATCTCCTGGGGTGCATGCATGTGTCACTGTTTAGGTTCATAACAAGTGCCTATGTACTATACCTCATGCTATAAAAAGACAATTTATTGTTGTAATGTGTCTGTGTGTCTAATGTACATTTAAGAAAAACTACATTTTTTGCACTGAATGATAATGTCTGTCTGATTTGTGAATCCCAAGCTTTGTTTGAATTAACAATAAATATGCAAAAACATTCTTTTCCAGATCTTTGAAAAACTACATCACACTTCTAATTCATGATGTTCGTCATTTTTAATCATAAAAGGTGTAATAATGTTACTGTAGAAATGTTTACTCTCAGCCATCAGTCGCGTTGATTCTGGTTTGAAATGAAACGTATTCTACCAAGACCACTAATGAACATAAAACCAGATGCACTGCAAATTAGTCACGTCCAGTTTATTGCTTAACTGCAAAGTTTTTTGATTGAACTGATGGATATCCCTTTCCCATGAATGATTATATTTAGCCTTTTTAACTGTGTATTAATGTTTAATGCAAAGACATAAATCTTGTTGAATCTAATTAGCAGTGGTAGCAAGGGAGGAAGTCCAGGGTGAGAGCTGGATGCTAAAATTGGTCAGGAAATATTATCTTTGGCTTAGTCTGGTGGAAATGGGGTGGTAATGCCCTGAAAATTAAGTTGTTAGTGGAGAACGGAGTGGAAAATTTGCAGTCAGTTTTCGGCTCCCAACCTAAATGATGCAGTTCTGCCCTGGCTGCTTGCACTAGTCTGTCACCCTGTGCTTCTCAACAAGTAAAATCGTTTGAGGGAGAGGCTGTACGCTCGTCTGATTATGTACTTTATTTGGCAACATGGCAGAAAAAGATCTAAAAATAATTATATTCTTGGCACTGTAGGAATGTTCCTGGATAATGGACCCTTTTGTTGGCTGACTCCATGTCATGATCTTTATTTCTGTTCACACAGGTACAGTATATCTGAATGGGAGAGTAAATTAAATATCTCTCTGGAATGTTTGAATGATTAACATTGCAGATTTAACTCACTTGACTGATTGCATTGGATTACAGTATTGCCTCTGCATTTAACTATTAACTGTTCTCACCTTTAACTACTAATACACGTCTCCTCAGAACAGATGAAAGGCATTGATGTGAAGTTTAGCCGTTTCCTCTCCACAGATGCCTCTTCACCTGAGTATGTCTAGCAATTTATTCCACAGGCCAGGGGTACTGTTGTGCTAAATGAGATTTTGACTCCTTTTAACAGCAACCTGCTGCTGTGAGTTAGCTGCAGAGGTGTTGTAGTTATTCTGTAAGGCTGACTGTTTGCCAGGGGCTATTCTGCATGGTAGCACCCCCACTTTTAAGATCCTCCAAGTCTCACTCAACCTGATTTGGAAGCTGATAGCCATTCCTTTGCTGTTGCTGTATTTAAACCCTGGAACGGTCTAACAGCACGGACAAATGGCAGACCTTCAAGAAGGCAGCTTGCCATCACCTTCTCAAGGGCAAATAAGGAGAGGCAATTAATGCTCTTTGCCACCAATACCAAGATACTCAATAAAGAAATCCTGTTTAAAATTCCTGTACTGTGTGAAGTATTTTGCAGTTAGCACACATTCTGTGATTTTTCCACACATTGAAATCTCTGCCTACGACCTCTCCATGGCCAAATTTGTCCTTGTCCTCAAATTTTTCCTTTTCAACCCCTAATTTTAATCTTCAACTCCTGTTTTTTCCCCAAGTGAAGCCGTAAGACATAAGAGCAGAACTTGACCATTCCACCCATCGAGTTTACTCTGAAGCTTGGAAATTCACTTTTTTCTGCTTTTTCTGTTAAAGATACTTGGGAACCCTAACAATATTTCCCATAGTTCCCATCTTACCCCATTGCCCAGCGCCTCTGTCTTTCAGTTTTATATTCTTTCTTTTATTCTAAATGAACTTGATTTCAATGTAAAATAATCAGTGCAATAGTAAATACAGTCAGTTGTCAACTAATTAGAAAATTGAATACTTTATACAATATTTTTCTCACTGCATGTCTTCCTAAAGTACTCAGTAATAAGAAAAGTGAATTATTATGAACTTTATATTAGCAGAAAATAACATTGAAGTTTTTTGTTTTCAGGTAAGTAATGCTTGGTACTTTGTCCTATTTGTTTAGAAAGTTAGTTAAAAGCACTTGATCCATTGAAAACATTACTGAACTTATATTGAATATATATTGAAGTTATATTGAACTTCATTACTTGTTCCTGTAATGATGGGCAAGAAGCAACATTTTAATGTATTTTGTAAGGTAAAATGAATGAAGGAAGTCTCTTTTGAAAGAAGCCTTCCTTAGATTAACATATTTCAAGAGTAAGGGAATTTCATTGGGACGAAGTGGATGTGTGTATAAATTCACTTTTTAATTTAGATTTATTTAGTACGTGTGTAAAATCTGCATCCAAATCAAAGTAGTTAATAAAACCACCATTTTACATGCTACTTGTGTCATAATCTCACTTCACTGTCTCAGAATACTGTAACTAGTGACTGACTTGTACAGTGTATTTTAGAATTTTTGCTGTCTGGGCATGGCTCGAGGTTGCAGGGGGGGCAGGTGCGGGGAGAAGGTTTAAAAGATGACTGGCTGCCCACCTTTCTCCACCTACGATTTGTTGATTGTGATATACTCGGTTGTACTTACAAGGTGGCGTCGAGCTGCGCTCACCATCAAGACTGTGACTCAGACTTTTTTGCTTGAAAGTTTGTTGGGATGGTTTTGTGGGCAGCACAGGGATTCAGGGGACAGGTTAGAGTTTAGGGGAATGGATGAAGGGAGTTAGAGACTGGGGGAGTAAATGAAGGGTCAGTTCAGATTGGAGTGATCCGTGACGGACATGGGGTCAATAGGTGTGGAGGTGAAGATCAGAGATCCCTGTGGACAATGGCAGGTGAACATCCAGGCTGGCAATCCTTCCAGGTCGGTGAATCCCAGGAGTGGGGGTCTGTGAGGATAGGAGGATCGAAGGCCTGTGATCCCACTCCTGGTCAGTAAGACCTGGGATTGGAGGTCTGCTAGTCCAGATTTCAAAGCCCAGAGTTTAAAGTTACTTGATCAGCAGATCCCGGGGTCGATACCGAACATCGAAGACTGAGGTTGGTGAGCTTGGAAGCCAAGGCCCGACATCATCAGCGTGTCTACAAGTCTGAGCCAGGGATGACCCCAAGTTCAGAGGCCTGTGTGAGTCTGGAGTTCGAGGCCCAGATTTCAAAGTCCTGTGATTTGCGATCCCTGAGGTTGAAGTCAAAGCCCGATGTATATGGCCCCTAGGTCAGTGGGTCTAGAAATTGAAAGCCCAATGTCTGCAAGTCTGTGCCAAGGACTGGAGCTTGGAGGTCTGTCCTGGGGTTGGAGACCTATCTGTGGGTGCAAGTGGGTGGATGGGCGGTAGAGAGAAAAGTGGCTTGTTTTGCTGTTGTCTTGTGGCTTGTGTTCTTTTGCTGTACAGTGTGGGTATGGAATGTTGACACCAGAATGTGTGCTGGCACTTGTGGGCTGCCCTCCAGCACTCCCTTTGGCTGTTGACACAAAGGACACATTTCATTGTATGTTTTAATGTACATGTGATTAAATGTATAAATGAGTTTAAGAATAATGAATCCGTAAAGTTTAGTGCAAGTGCGTTCCTTTGAGTGTTGTTTTTGAGATTAGAGTTTTGGCAGGATTATGAGATTGTTGTAATATTTTGAAACATTATTGGAAGGATTATACCATCATGTGACTAGGAATCAAAGCTAATGTTGAGTAAGTTAAGCACATGACCAAGTCTAATTCAATTTTATATTGTGTGTTTTATATTGCAAAAACACATCCCATGTCCCGATTCATTTCACTTGGACCAAACTGAAATATTCCTGTTTGAAACAAAATAACTATTTAACCTGGATGGCCTTTTCTCATTTCAGTTTTTATGTCTGCACGAGAACAGTTCTAAAATACTTCACCTAGTCATCAAGTTGTGACCTGCATGAACCTCCTGATTTAAATTCATTTTATTGACTATAAAGACTGGTAACCTTATAACGGCAGAATATAGTAGATAAAGATTATTTTTGGGTCGATATTGCAATCTGCAAGTGTGGAGAACCTGTCTTCCCAATCCATCTTCGAAACAGTTCTGAGGATGCAGAAATTTCAAATTTGTACCTACCATTTAATACAGTGGAGTGTTAAATTGGTGACTTCTTCCTCCCCAACACCCAACAAAGTGCTTGAACAGGCAAGATTGGTCTTGGCCCAAAAAAATCAACTGTTTATTCCCCTCTATAGATGCTGCCTAGCTTGCTGCGTTCATTCATCATTTTGTGTGTGTTGCCCAAGATTGCAGCCAGATTTCTTAATTTAGATCTTTTCCCTTTGCAGTGTCATCTCAATGCATCCACGGATAGCATTACAGCATTTTGAATCTCAAAGCTGGTGGGTAGAATTGATGCATATCCCTTAAAGAGATCAGGTTTGTCACACTTTCCAGGACACAAAGTGAATTGTTATCACCAGGAATGAACTAATTTGCTTTAAATGTTTGTTATAGTAACTTGTACTGTTTGGTTTCCCTCTTGTTGATTTTTTGTCCTTTTGTATACAAGAGGAAGAAAAATATTTTGGAGGAACTTAGCAGTTTTGGCAGCCTTTGTAGAGGGAAATGAACAGTTGGCATTGCTGGTCCACCCAAAGCATCAACATTTCTCTTCATCGATTCTGCCTGACCCATTTGTTCATTTTGTTTTTTTTTATTCTGGATCCCAGTATCTTCAGTCTTGTGCTCATTTCAGATGAAAACATTGTTTTGTACTCTGCTTATATTATGTTGCTGGGTCATTTCATAGAGCCTTCCTGCTACTATAGTTACAGCTGCATAATCTGAAATTTGCTTGCTCAGCAGAGAGTGGCCAAACCTCTGAACTTCCTCATTTCTATTGGTTATGCCACACTTTGTATTTATCTGCTGTGCAGATGGGATCATTCATATCATGAACAGCAGAAATATAGTCATTTCATCCAGCACAGATGATGTATTCTGAAATGAGCAGCACTTGGGAATAATGCACTGTTAAACTAGAATTTTTGAATCTGATTTCATTTAAATGTGCTGCTTGCTGAGTTGTAAACAAGAAAAGGTGAAGGGTAATTAAATATACCAGAAGCAAAGTGGTCTCTTTCTAGTCCAATGTGGTCTTTTGCTTATGTCATTTGTTTATTTGAATTACCACAAAGTGCTAAATTTGCTGAGTCATTTGTTAGGAAAAGCTTATACACCACTTAATTAAAAGAAACCATTGAAATGGATTCTTAATTTTAATCTTACTTGCACCGAAGCAAACAGGTTTGAATTATAGATATTTTAGAGAATTTCATTTTAGTGTTCCTGCTCTTAAGGGGGAAAGGCATCATTTTCAAAAAGTTTTGATCAAGTTTGCTAAAATATTGCAGCATGATATAGATCCTTCTTATTTTTTTCTCATTTTAGTATTCTTTAGCTTTTGTCATGTTGTTCAATTGAATAGTTTCTCCTTTTCATCCAAAACCCGGTCCAATCGTAAACTCAAAAGTATGCACAAAAAAAAAAGTGCATTGTCTCTTATAGCACCAAAGTCATAGTGTGTTTGTAAATTTAGTTCCAAGTTATGGAGAGCTGTGTTTTATAGTTTATCCTCCTACAATAGTTGAGGTTGCTTAATATGCTTGTAAAATAGTTTCAGCAAAAGGATTTCCCCACCAAAGACAGCAGTAAAATAACTCTGAGGGTGGTGAACATTTGGAGTTCCATAACTTAGCTGTGGCTGTTGAATCACTCTTTTGAATAAACGTTAACATATCAAATGAATTCAGCAGTTTTCAAACTATTTTAATTTTTAATTCTTTTTTGGCAAAGGCAAAAAGATCTTTTATTATATAATGCACTGTGTTATTAGTGACTTTGAGCGATTATGCTAATTCCTAACGAGTGTTGGGAATGATATTTATTTTCAAAAGTTTTGTAAGTGCTTTTATATGTGTAACCCATACCAAATCTTGGTGTTAGAATCACTTTGCATGTAATATTTTATACATTTTGTAACTTTTCATCTTCTCAAATGTTGAGATCTGGTTTTCATCAAAGCCTTTTATACTAAAGTCAATATAAATAAACAATTTGCAGTGTCCATCCATAAAAAAGATTTGAAGTAGTAATACAGCATGCAATTGTAGTAAGAAAATACATTTCTTGGGCAAAAGAGAATTGATTGAAAACTTGCTGATTAAATTGTTAAGTAATTAGCTAGCCGATGGAAAAATTGAACTACAGGGAAATGGAAGTTTGAGGCAGAGGAGGATCATAATTTGTCTGAATTTTTCAGTAAATGTGAAGTATCTGTTCTCATTCTGGTTACAAGTAAATCAAACATCACATTCAGTAATTGAGCCTGTATACAGTATACACAAAATTTCTGTTACAGTTCATTGGTTCCTCTTACTGTTTGCCATGCCGGCACTTTGCTGACAAACGGGTTTTGGAACTTGGTACACCCATTGACAATCTTGTATATCTTCTCAGCCTTCTGTTTTTCAGAAAAAAAGCAATGCTGGATCAATTAGGCATTTGTTTGCTGCTAATGTTTCCATATGAGTCTGATTTAATTGATGTTGGCTGAGGGATAATGTTGCAGTGTGGTGGGGACTTTGTGCCAATTTACAATCCAGAACTTTAGAGTCTGTCTCTGGTCCACATTGCCTTGTCTTTTGGATGACTTACTTATGCTCACCATTGGCAGTCACAATGCCACAAATATGAAAGGGTACATTCAGTCGAACAAAGAGAGATATTGTGGGAGAAAATAAGCAAAGGAGAGCAGTGGAAAACACAAGGCCATTTAGCACAAATTAAGTTGGTGGCATTTGCGGATGGAAAATAGGATCTAGATTTCCAATTCAGAAAGTTCAATTTGAGGGAAAAATACTTGCCTCATTTTGGTTTACTGCTTAATACCAACTAAAGTGACATTTAGAACTGACCATGAATATAAATGCGAAATGTTTATACTTTCTATAAATAAAAAGTAAATAATCTTATTGTTGCTTTTTATGTTGTAAAATTGTCTAAGACCAAAGCAAATTTCTTGGATAATAAATAACATTATGGGAGATCCACTAGGAGTGCTTAATTATGATATTAGCAAAAAGAATTATTTAAATAATGCAGTTTAAAAGAAATCTGAAACCACGGTCAATATTCTGCTCTTACTAATAAACTTGCTGATAGAAAATGTGCATTTCAAATATTCATATTGAAAATGTTGTCAAATAGATTTATTTCAATGGTCTTTAGTTATAGATTTTGATTAGTTTTATCTTTAAAAATACACTTGTTCAGTGCAAGATGGAGTGCCAGGAGAAAATCAATTATGCCTTTGTCGAAAAAACAATACAAGAATTGTATGTTTTATTTTGTTAATCCACTTCCTTCTGAGTAATCCATTTCCAAACACCAGGCAGGAGAAAGGATTCAGCATTTCTATCATGCCATGCACTGTGCTTTACAGCTAATAGAGGACTTTTGAATCCCATGTCACAGCCTGGCAAGTGCAATGGCAAAGTTGCATCTCATTCTCAAAGATAATAAAATAAAAATCAGAAGATTTCTCATAGTTTTAGGTTGAAATTGTAAATTGTATTCAACATTGGCTTAGCAGGAGAAGCCAGAGAATGGTAGTAGATGGTTGTCTCTCTGAGTGGAAACCAGTGACCAGTGGTGTGTGCTATGATTGGTGTTATGTCCATTGTTGTTTGTCATCTATATTAATGACTTGGATGATAATGTGGTAAACTGGATCAGCATATATGCAGATGATACCAATTGGGGTGTAATCAAAAGGAATCGTATCAGAGTTTGCAGTGGGGTATGAACCAGTAGAAAAATGGTTTGAAAATGGTAGATAGAATTTAATGCAGACAAGTGTGAAGTCTTGCAGTTTGGGAGGACAAATCAGGACAGGACATACACAGTGAGTGGTAGAGCACTGGTAGAATAGAGGATTCTGGGAATACAGATCCATCATTTCTTGAAAGTGGTGTAAGTCAAAGTAATGAGTACAGAAGTTGATATGTACAAAGTGACTGGTTTTAGGGTGCCAGTAACCCGTCTTTGCCCCTTCTGTCTGTAGTAACAGTTTCACTGGGCTTAGCCCCTAAGCCAGGAGCTGAACTTGATTGTCAGAGGGTATTTGAGATGCATGCCGTCGGGAGCATTTAATAGGTCGTGGGAGCTTATCCCCACAATCTTCCCAGACCATAACAACCTTCAGGAAGCCTTTGTCAGATATACATATAAAATAAAAACCTGGCAAGGTATCATGCTCCCCAGCTTATGATGGGATTATGTATTAATAGCCAAATGGAGAAAGATCTCAGAGTGTACCAAACTATGTAGACATCAGGCACCACCTGCAATTTGAAGGCTCCATAGGAGCTCAAAACTATAGTGTAACCAAATCATCCTTTTCCAATGCCTGTTTCAGATTTCCGTGCCCTGGGCTGATCTGGATGTTCCCTCATTTCCCTGTGTTCCTCGTGTTCCTCCTGGCCTACCCTCTGCAATCCTCTGTTAGCCTAATAGGGCGAGGGGTATGTTAGTGCCATTTGGTTACAGATTACAGTTGAATGCAATTCTACTGTTGTTGAAGAGTCAGGTCTGGCCTGTATCTATCCTGTTTAGTATGGAACAGTGCCATTATCTTCAATGCAGTGGCAGGATATTGTGTCCTTGATAATGCATAGAGGACACTTCTGCCGATGGTATCATGGATAGTTGCATCTGTGTTAAGTAATTTGAAAATGAGGTTTTTGGTTTAACCTTTCACTTTCTGCTCCAGACCCAATCAAGAATCAGCATCCTTCAGGATTCACTCAGCTTGGTTGGTGTTGTTCAACTTGGAAAAATTCTGTTTAATCAACTGAGAAAGCATTGCAGATGTTTATCATAGAACATAGAAATCTACAGCACATTACAGGCCCTTCAGCCCACAATGTTGTGCCGACCATGTAACCTACTCTAGAAACTCCCTAGAATTTCCCTGCTGCACAGCCCACTATTTTTCTGAGCTCCATGTACCTATCTACCAGTTTCTTAAAAGACCCTATTGTATCCACCCCTACCACTGTCACTGGCAGTGCATTCCACACACCCTCCACTCTGTGTGCAAAACTTGCCTCTGACATCCCCTTTGTGCCTATTTCCAAGCACCTTGAAACTATGCCCCCTCATGCTAGCAATTTCAGCCCTGGGAAAAAAGCCTCTTGCTATCCACATGATCAATGCCCCTCATCATCTTGTACACCTCTATCAGGTCACTGCTCATCCTCTGTCATTCTAAGGAGAAAAGACCAAGTTCACTCAAACTGTTCTCTTAAGGCATGCTCTCCAATCCAGGCAACATCCTTGTAAATCTTCTCTGCACTCTCTCTATACTATCCACATCCTTCCTGTAGTGACGTGACCAGAATTCCAAGCGGGGTCTTACTAACGTTTTACATAGCTGTAACATTACGTCACGGCTCTTGAACTCAATCCCATGGTTGATGAATGCCAATATGCCATACGCCTTCTTAACAACACTGCCAACCTGTGCAGTAGCTTTGAGTGCCCTATGGACATGGAAAGCAAGATCTCGTTGATCCTCCATACTGCCAAGAGACTTACCATTAAAATTATATTCTGTCTTCAAATTTGAACTCCATCTACCACTTCTCAGCCCAGTTCTGCATTCTATCAATGTTCCACTGTAACCTCTGACAATCTTCCAAACTATCCACACAACCTCCAACATTTGTGTCATCAGCAAACTTACTAACCCACCCTTCTACTTCCTCATCCAGGTCATTTATAAAATCACAAAGAGGAGGGTTCCCAGAGCAGATCACTGCAGAAACAGCACTGATCACTGACCTCTGTGCAGAACATGAACCATCTACACCAACCCTTGTCTTCTATGGGTAAGCTAATTCTGGATCCCCAAAGCAAGGTCTCCTTGGATCCCATGCCTCATTACTTTCTGAATGAGCCTCGCATGGGGTACCTTATCAAATGCTTTTCTGAAATCCATATACCCTACATCCACTGCTCTATCTTCATCAATGTGTTTTCATACATTTTTATCAGCAGCAAATTTACTTGCCTACCTTTTAGCTGATGCCATAGGGGCCAGAGTCAATATTAAAAGCTTTCTGAACGCTATAACGCTGGTGGAATAGGATTGTGGTGGAAGAATCTGGGACACTGGATGCAAGCAAAGGTTACTTTTATAGTTTGCGCGACAGCTTTTGAATTGAGCTCAAGCACTAAAAGATGGACTGTTGATCTCACAATCTACATCTCTTGCATTCTGCGTCAGCCTGAAGAACGCACTACTTTCTTAGAAGTTTGCATTGATTCAGAATGTCACCAAAAACTTTGACAAATTTCTATAGTTGCATAGTGGAGAGTGTTCTGACTGGTTGCATCGTGCCCTGGTATGGAAATTTCAGTGCCCAGGAATGGAAAAGGCTACAGAAAGTAATGGATATAGCCCAGTCCATCACAGGCAATGCTCTCCTCACTGTTGAATACATTTACACAGAGCACGACCACAAGAAAGCAGCGTCCATCTCAGACCCCTAGCATCCAGACCAGGCTACTTCTCTCTGCTACCATCTGGCAGGAGAAACACCACTGGGTTCAGGAACAGTTATCATTTTACAACCAACAGGCTTCTGAACCGGTGTGGACAAGTTAAATCACCACTACTCTGAACTGATTCTATGACTCTTTCCTACTCATGTTCTCAGTGTTATTTGCACAGTTTGTCTTCTTTTGCACATTGGTTATTTTTCAGTTTTAGTCTGCTTAGATTCAGAGTCATTTATCACATGTACTTCAAAACGTGTGTCCTTCGTGTTAGCAATCAACACAACCTCAGAAAGTGCTGGGGGCAGACTGCAAGCACTGTACTCATCAGTTAATAACTCATCAGAGGTGATCGATAAGTTTGTGGCTAAGGTAGAAGGAGATGAGTTATTCAAATTTTTTGCATGATCACTCAAACAGTGGATCTGCATGTGCATGTAATGAGAGCTGTATAACTCATCTCCTACCGTAGGCCACGAACTTATCAATCACCCCTCGTATATGTGTGTGTGTGTGTATGTATGTATGTATGTATATATATATATATATATATATATTTATTTTTTTACCGAGGTGAGTACTGAGTGATTTGTTTTATAGAAGTGATTAGTGGAGAATTGGTTTGGTCTGTGAGCTGGCTAAGACTTGCTGGGTTGAAATTGGTCCTGCTATGTCATATGGAAATACAACTGAATGGCTTGCAAGTATATTTCAGACAAAGTTAAGTGTCACATGTAGGGAGTATATAGGCCAGATGGCAGATTTCCTTCCATAAAATATGGTTTATTTTTATATAATAATCCAATAATTTCATGGTTGCCATTACTGAGACTTTGCTTATAAATTTAATTCCAGATTATTTAATTAACTGTTTTTCAATTCCCTGGCTGCCTTACTTAATAGGATTTGAAGTAATGTCTCCAGATAATTTGCCCGGGCCTCTGGATTATAAGATTAATTACCGTAACGTTGTTCCCACATGCCTCATTGATCAGAACTGTAGTCTGATCAATGTTTTAGTTTTAGGAAGTCCCAATCTGGACATTTCTACTCTTAAATATACATGTTGAATTGAAAATAATGATTAAAAAAAGGTCACTGAAAATCTAAAATTGCGAATTTACAAGCTTATTTTGACGTCCCCTGTCTTGACAGAGTCTCTGACACGAAACATTGACTCTGGTTTCTCTCTCCACAGATGATGTGCTGAATGTTTTCTGCATTTTGTTTTACACCTCTTGAATTCCTGTTTCTGACATTGAAATACTGGGTTTCTCTCTAATGTAAAATTAGGAAATGTGGAAACACAACACACATGCTCATCTCTTAAAAAAATTATTAAAAGAAGGCCACTGTGGAAGCATTAGAACTGAGCCAGAAAAAGCAGGCAATTGGAGATGTAAGGGGTCTCGGTTTGAAGTAGAACATACTGAACAACTGGGAGCATCTTGGATTTCTTTTGTCCAAAATTAGTACCCGTATTTTTTTGTTGTTTTTTTTTGGAGCTCTGTGGCACTAATGTTTTGAAATGTAAGTTTCACATCGCTTTAGAGTGGAATTGCTTATAACCCCATGCATTCTTAATGTTCAGTACATACGAAATGTATAATGGGTGTCTTGCAATGGTGTTAATTATTGCAGTTTTTCAGGCTTATTCCATGAGCATAACCTCCTTAAACAAAGAAGCTTGTTAAATTTCAATATTATCTTATAATCTTTACAGCTTTGAAAATAACTATAATCAATTTTTGATAATTGTTTTCCACTGAATAAAGTGATTATCAATTGTGAAAATAATTTTTAATGAATTGTGGGTCCCCAATCTGTATTGACTAACTTGTAAAACAAATTAGAATAATTTTCTGGTTAAGGTCATCGTGCACCTGAGAACTTATTTGTATTACAGTGTGTCTGAAAGAATAAATCTGTGTTATGAATTAGTAAATAACTTATTATCATGATGTGTGGCTTATGTTGTATTTTCTGTTAGTTGTATTGTATGAGATCCTAAAGTTAATTGATTGCTTCATTACTTCACATTGCTAATTCTGACTTGGTAATACAGATCAGCTGCAGTTACATTAGTATTTGGAGGTTTAATGCAATCAAGCTATCAATTATTCCAATAAGGCTAAGAAAAAAGTCCATATTTGTCTTAGAGTAATACAGATTGGAAACAGGCCTTTTGGCCTATCTGTTCATACTGACCACTGCATCCTCCCTGCTAGTTGCAGATGCCTGTGTTTGCCCCATAACCTTCCTTTTGCCATTCCTCAGTCCATCTCAATCTGATCAAGATCACCTTGCAATTCATTGTAACCTGCCTCACTATCAACAAGACCTCAAAATTCAGTATCATCAGCAAACTTGCTAATCAGGTAATATATTTTCATATCCAAATCATTTACCTGAAAAATGAGTAACAGAGGCCCCAGCACTGACCCCTGGGGCACTCCATTAGTCACAGGCCTCCAGTTGGCATAACAGCCTTCAACTATCACACTCTGCTTCCTATCATCAGACCAATTCTGAATCCATCTTGCTAGCTCCAGCTGAATCTCATGTGGCCTCATCTTCCAGATCATCTTGCCAAGTGGGACCTTGTCAAAGGCCTTACTGATGATAACATGCATTCCTTTACCTTTATTTATCCCCTTAGTTACCTCTTTTGAAAAACTCAAAACGTTTGTCAGAAATAGCTTCCCAAGCACAAAACCATGCTGACTATTCCTGACCTTGATCATAGGTCTTGTCTCTGATAATTCCCTTCAGTAACTTCTCTACAACGGAAGTCAGGGTAACTGGCTTGTCCTGGCTACCCTTCATTAACAGTGGATCCGCATAAGCCACCCTCCAATCTTCTGGAACTCCGCCAGTGGCTAATGACAAAGCAAGTATCTCTGCAAGGGCCTGAGTGATTTCTCCTCTGGACACCCTTGAGGTTCAGGATGTATTTGGTCAGGCCCTGAGGATAGGCCCATCTTAATGTGCTTCAAGGTTGCAAATACCTCCTTCCCCATAATATGCATGAGATTTGAGACCTTGCTACTTATTACCCTAATTTCTTTGGCATCCATGATAAGTGGCCTGATTTCCAACTTAAGCCTGGCTTAAACCTTTTTGTAATTTTTGAAGGCTTCAATAATACACTGCTGTTTAACTGTGATGTATGTTCTCTTCTCCCTACCAGAGCCTCAATTTCTCCCATCAGCTTGGTTTGTCTACCCTTCATCCTAACAAGAACATGCTGCCCTGGGTTCCTATCAAAGCCTTTACAACTAGGAGCTCTGGATGAACCAAATGGGCCAGATCAGTGGTACTCAGTTCTAGCGATCGAGTAAAATAAAAGAGGTCCAAGTATGATCTCTGGAAAGCCATCTCATGTGTGAAGTGGCTATTCCGGACCAGACTTAAATCAGTGAAGGATGCTTGAGAGCTGTGACAGGGCTTGAATGCTATCACCTTTTATGGAGTGAAACTAAGCAACATAGGTGACAAGAATGCTTCACTCCCAGATGAGCTCAATGCCCTTCAGGCTTGCGCTGACTGTCAAAATATGGAGGAACAACATCTCCTCCACAATCTCCGTCAGCACAGGTGCACCACAAGGCCGAGTGCTCAGCCCCCTCCTCTGTTCACTTTATGTTTATGACTGTGAGGCTAAGCACAACTCTAATGCCATATTTGAGCTTGCTGATGATACCACTGACATTGGCCGAATCAAAGGTGGTGATGAATCAGCATATATAAAGCATATATATAGTCCTCATTGGGGGATTAGAGGTGGAGAGGGTCAGCACCTTTAAATTCCTTGCTGTTATCATTTCAAAGGATCTGTCCTGGGCCCAGCACATAAGCGCAATTGTGAAGAAAACATGGCAGTGCCTCTGCTTTCTTAGAAGTTTGTGAAGACTCAGCATGTCATCTAAAATTTGGCAAATTTCTATAGATGGGTGGTGGAGAGTAAATTGACTGTTTGCATCACAACCTGGCATGGACACACCAATGTCTTTGAATGGAAAATAGTGGATACGGCCCAGCCCTGCACAGGTAAAGGCCTCCCCACCATTGCGACAGCTACATGGAGTGCTATCGCAGGGAAGCAGCATCCATCATCAAGGGCCATCCAGCCCACGCCCTCTTCACTCTGCTGCCGTCAGGAAGAAGATACAGGAACCTCAGGACCCATACCACCAGGTTCAAAAATAGTTATTATCCCTCAACCATTAAGTTTGAACCAGAGGGGGGATAACTTCACTCACCCCATCAATGATCTGTTCCCACAACTTATGGACACACTTTCAAAGACTCTTCATCTCACGTTCTCAATAGTTTGCTTATTTTCTTTGTCTGTTCATTTGCTTACTTGTTTGCTTGGGTATTTTTTATTATTGCTTATTTATGTATGTTAGGTATTTTTTTTCCTTTTTCTATTTGCAGTTTGTGGTCTTTTGTGCATTGGTTGTTCGTGTGTACTGTTGGATTGGATCCTTCATTGATTAACTGTGAATGCTCACAAGAAAATGAATCTCAGGGATGCATACGGTGATGTTTATGCTCTTTGATAGTACATTTACTTTGAAATTTACGGCTTATTTTTTTTCAAACCTCGAAGCCATACTTAAGTATTTTGTATCCTCTTGACAAGGAAAGCCATTCAAAGGGATTTCTACAAGGTGATTTTTTTTCTTTGAGACTATTGCAAAGTTGTCTGTTCTATTTCACTAAAATGGTGGATGTAGAATTGGATTGCTTTGTGAGCTGCCTTTGTCTTGATGGGATAAAATAACTACCCTCAATGTAATCTTGAAGAACAAATGAATGGGTGGTAGGCTAATTGCCCCCATTTTGTTGGTATCACTGTGAAGTTGATGGGAATGTAGGGAGAATAGGTAACAGGGAAAGTTAGTAAAGGAAAGGCATTGCTCTTGTGACGCTTCAGGTCAAAGTGACTTTGTTTTGCTTCCTAAAGAAATATAAAAACTTCAGTGTCTCTGTAACTCAGTTGAAAAGTAACAAATTATTTGTTATATCTGGGCTTTGGTATTCTCATGTAAAATTGCCCATAGAGCTTTCTGTCTCATAACTATTTTCAGCCCTTTATACTAGAATGCCTGTACTAGGGAGTGTTGAAAGGTTCTGGTAATAGAGGTGAACAATACTCACTGGGTTTCATTTGCAGGTGGAAATAATTTTCAATGACTGCAACGTACAGTTTAAATATTTGAATACGAGATGCTGTGTATTTCCAGAAGTGTGATTAAAGGCAAATCATTTTCATTCTGATCTGTGGAACATCAGATTCAATGAGCTCCCGTGTTTACATGGTATATTTAGCAAACATTGGAAAAGTAAGGACCTGTCTTTTAACTACTTCAAATGAAAATTAATTTCCACTTGATATGAAGCAATTAGACTTGTGATACTGAAGGGACAGTTACAGTATAGAATCCAACTAGTTCTTCGAAGATAGCCAATCAATCCAGTAAAGACAATTACATAAAGTAAGTTTATCTAATTATAAAAAATAATGAAGGTGTCACAGTGTAGCTGTTTGAGTGGCTATTACAGCTCAGGGCGTTAGAGATCAGAGTTCGATTCTGGCATCCTACGTAAAAAAGTTTGTTTTGTACATTATACTCGTGTGCATATGTGTTTCTTCTAGTTGCTCTGATTTTCTCCCACAATCCAAAGATGTGCTAGGTAGTAGGTTAACTGTTCATTATAAAATTTCTCTGTGATTAGATTAGGTGCCGGAAGGGCCTGGGCCTCTAAATAAATAGATTAATCCAGGACCCAAAAGCTCTGCTTGCAAATAAATATAGTTATTTCTGGAAAGGAGTATGATTGTGAAAATTTCTTGGTCAAATTGTACACTACTTAAGAAAAAGACACTGATCATGAATTACACTTGTGCTACAGATGCAGTTTCTTTATTACGTTTACATCGGTGCCTGGGCAGCTTCTGGCTTGATGCTGGAATTGCTATTTAAGCTTGCTCATCTCCTTTGATTTGAGTCCTTGGTCCTCCTTGTTCAGCCATCTTCCTCTACAGACAACTCTACATGTATATTTGCATAGCACATGCACTGGGGTTCCGACACTGCAGAACTCAGCTGTCGCTGGTCCACTACCAAAAAGGCTGCTCTTGTGTCATGTTGTAGACCACTTTGCATGCCTTCCTAATGCCAAAGAAGTTTTGGGCAAGCCTGAAAAGCTGGCATTTGTCGTCTGCCACTTGTAATTATAGTCAGAAATATTTTCAGTTTCAGTGGAAATTTTTACTATATTGATTGGCAGGCTTATTGTGCCTTATTTTCATCTGGTTGGATGATGTATGAATTTAAAAAAATCCTGCTTAAAATATATACTCAAACCTTGGTTTACTCACCCAGATTTATAACTTACAAAAGCAAAGTACAGAATGCATTGTAGGGATCTCTATCATACAACACTGAAAAAAGAATTCTTGTGCTGACAGACCTTTGAACTTTCTCCGGAAGATTAACGTTCATAGTTCTGATCCACAGTAACCAGACACTGGCATTTTCCACATCGTCAGCCCTGTTCCCTCAGTCTGTAGACACCTTTGTTGTATTCCTATTTCCCGAACTCTACCAGATCCTAGGAATCACTGTTAAGAAGGAGAAATAGTTCAGAGTTTTCTCGAAGCTTCATGATGAATTCATAGCTGATAGGTAACATAACACCATTAACCAGCTTATTTCTGCACCCTCTAGTAGCCTCCCTTAATAAAATTATTAATTTATTTAATGACGTTTCAGTTGATTTTTCTCCAGTTTTTGTTTATAAGGAAACAAAAGTTCCACATTGTAGTGGACACCCCCCCCCTCCCCCCCCCCCCCCCCCAGCTTGTTTTAGCTACTACCAGGTGGGCTGGATGAGGGTGGTGCCCCAAGCAGGACAGGGGCTGAAGCCTCTCCGCTGGACTTCGCAACCTAGTCCTGGGAGCAGGGGTCAGCGAGACTGGTGCTTTGCATCCAGCCCAGGTAAGTGTGGGCAGGAGGTCCTTCCAGCGTGTTTAAAGCCAGTGTTAGCTCATTTTCACAACGTGCCTTTCTTTTAAAATATTGAAGTTCATTAAGTTATGAGATCCGCAGGCAATGTATTTTAAAAACGGAAGCATTCTCCTGTAGCCGATTTGCTAATTGGTGTGTGGGAGAAAGTAAATTGTCAGGCTAATGGAATAAAAAGAGGTGAAATAAGACAAAATGGATTTGCGCCTCTGAGAGCCAGTGTGGATACTTTGTAAATCAGTAAGTAAATTTCATTTCTTAGCAAGTAATATATATTTACTCAAAATACCCTTTTAATATGGATTTTCCTAATGTAATAATAAAAAGTAAATACTTCACTCTTATCTGATTAAATTTATGTTTAAAATTGTTCTATTTATTTGTTATAAACAGGAATTCACAGCTAATATTTTTCATAGGTTGATAATATTTGACAACAAATTCTCAATTTGTGGTCTGACAGCACTGTACGGATCTGGTAATATCCGGTCAATAACTATCCTGGCGTTGTGTTGGAGAGTTATGTTGATTCTTTTGCTTTCAGCTCTCCAATAGTTTGATACAGTGAGGATGCCAAGATATTTAAGATATTCCTACTACACATTTTAGATGTTTCTTCGCCATTAGAGTACATATCTTGCTTGCTTTTCCACTTGATTTCCCTGCTCATGTTTAAATTTATTCTGCTGTTTATCTTCCTCTATACATATTTGCTTTATTCAGTCAGTAATTTATGAGCGGCTCCTTTTGCTGTCCCTTCTGCATTGTGTTGAGCTTCGAAGTCTGGAACAAACCCCAGTTCTCACCGGCAAGGACAATAGTTAAATGCTAATGCATACTAAAAACAACCTTCTGTACCATTTCACCTCTCACCCTCTTTGTGACATTAAAAATACTTATTTTTTCAGTTGATTTTGTTTCTTTCCGTGTATGCCACCTAACATACTGAGTTCTTTTTATTTTAGATTTCGCCCTCTTATGTTTGATATCCATTCTTTTTTTGTGAACTAACTATAGCTTTGAATGCCCTTCCTAAAGGAATCATTATTTTGACAGTCCAGCTACTTATTCAGTTTCACATATGCAGGTATTTTGTTAATTATTTATTTTAGGTTATTTAAGAAAGGTTGCATCCCATAATTACTTTAACAGAAATTATCAATAGTTTAAAATGAGCTACAGATGCAGATGACGTAATCACAAGTGCAATTAGTGCTGGAGAAATGAACACAACATTCGAAAGAATTAGAACTGGACATGCCTGAACCAAACCCCGATGGAAGAGATTTCAACAAAAAACTGGGCACTATCAGTTCACAACAGGGATATTGTGCTTTTTAAGCATGGTTTGCACTGTGTCCAATTTTCAGGCCATGGTTTTGTGAGTTGCATCTGTATGGACTTGTTTCAGCTGTTCTGGCTCTTCAAAATATTTAACAATCTGCAGTCTGCAAGTTATTTTTATTTGCTTCTGATGGTATCTTAGGTATTATTTTGATATTTAGACTTAAAATTTCACTCTAAAATTGCAAATGATACAATATCATGTAAACCCTACAAAATGCTAAAGTGTCTAAAATCTCAGATGAGTATACATTTGGGGTACAGTTATCCTTAAATGTTGATGACTTTCTCCCACACTATCTTATTGATTAATGTGGTTATCTTGAATGCACAATTATGAAAAATCTTCTTTAACTTGCAATTCCTAGTTATATAATTTTCACATACGACTTTTTTTTCTTATTACTTGGGAACCATTTGTTAGGGCAAATGTTATTAATGAGAATTTACTCAAGTCTCCTTAATCATTTTCTGTTCCTCACTTAATATTGGTTCAGTTCAGAATTATTCTTTTAATTAACTTTTGTATAGCTGCAACTTTTTGTGTTTTTCATAAAATCTGAAACCAAAATTGTCTGGCAATTTGATTTTCATTGTGCAACGGGAGTATCATAAGCATAACTGTAAATTGGGTAATTTAGTGAAAAAAGACCTGAAGTGAATTATTATCCTGAAATGTCCTGACTTTTCATTTGGTTACTGTACTTCAAATCAATCAGAAAAGTAATTTGCCCTGAGGTATGTTATGAACCATGTGTGATGGATAATTGTGATGATGATGGATTATTGCATTTACATGCTATATTTTTCTATATCACAAACCTGATTGGTAAATACAATTGTAAACTTTTGTATACATCAGATATTTGATCCAGCACCTCATGCATGTGATTTAACTGGAGGCTCGTTTCAGCATAAAGCAAAGGGACCATTACCATGGAATCCTAGAAATCTCTTCCTTGAACTTCCACAGTTAGTGATTGCCCTCGTCCCCACTCCAGGCAATAGCCTCCACTCTCAATAAGCTGCTGAATGCACTTCCTCTGGAGGAACTCAGCAGGTAAACAGCCGATGTTTCAGGCAGAGACACTTTGTTAAGGCCTGAATTACAATGGGAGGGATAGGGGGAGGAAAACAAGCTGACTGACAATAGGTGAGTCCAAATGAGAAGGGGAAGGTAGTTTGGTGGAGGAGGAGGGATGAAAGGGAATGATTTGAGATGCTCGGTGATGGTGGAAGAAGGAAAGGGATGACGAAGAAAGAATCTGATATGAGAGAGCGGTAGACCATGAATGAAATGATGAGCAAGAGATGGGCAGGTCATGAAGATGGGAGGGAAAGAAAAGGAGTGAGGAAGTCACAGGAATGAGAGAAAACAAAAGGGGAAGAAAAACACACGAGTGGTTACCCATTTTGGAGGTTTCCAAACTAATGGTATTAATATAGATTCTTTCTAACTTCTGGTATCCTTCCCACTGTTTTCCTTTCCCCACTCTTTGTTATCCCTCATTTCTGTGTCCTTCTAATACATTCTCTTCCCTTGTCATACCCTTACAACCTGCCTATCACCTTCCTTCTGATTCCCCACCTTCTGTCCTTTATTCCAACCCCCTCCCCTCTTCCACCATCACTCCTAGCTTCTCACCTCATTCCCTTTCATTTGCTCCCCCACCAAGCCACCTGCCTTCCCTCTTTTCCCTGGATTCACCTATTACCTCCCCTTCCCCTTTCCACTGTCTTTTTAATTCTGCCTTTCTTTCCTGTCCCCATGAAGGGTCTTAGCCCAAAGTATAAACTCCTCATTTACCTCCATAGATGCTGCCTGACCTGCTGAGTTCCTCCAGCATTTTGTGTGTGTTGCTCAAGATTTCCAGCATCTGCAGAATCTCTGTCTCCTTTGATATAATTCTTGCAGTGGTGGGTGATTAAGGAGCAAATACTTTCTCACTCATTTACAAAGTCGTTCTATTGGGTTAAATCCCATGAATCTAGTGTGTGATACTGTAATTTGTTTTCATGTATTGAAAAATTTCCAGGTTAGTAATTTTATTTTAGAATTGTGGTCTATTCAAGGTCAGTGTGGCTAATACAATATAGAGTTTCATTTTGTTGTGTATGATGTTTCTGCGTGAGTTTCCATTTTGAATCTGAAGATCCTGGCAGTCAGAAGATAAAGGACAATATTTTTTAAACTATTTCTGCTTCATATTTGGCATCAGTTATTGTCACCTTGCATTAGTGGAGGCAGTAAATGGTAGGTCAAGGAAATTGTAGATAAAAGCCATGCTGTAAACAGGGAGACTGGGTAATCTCATAGAGAGATAGCATGGTAGTGTATCAGTGAACGTACTGTTTTACAGCACCAGTTGTAAGATCGGTGTTCAATTACTGCTGCTGCCTGTAAGGAGTTTGTACATTCTCCTATGACACCGAGTGGTTTCCTCCAGCTGCTCTAGTTTCTTTCGAAGATGCACGGTTAGGGTTAGTGAGCGTGGGCACGCTGTGTTGGTGTCAGGAGTGTGGTGACACTTGCAGGCTGCCTAGCACAATCCACACTGATTTATTTTGACTTGAATGACACATTTCACAGTATGTTTTGATGTACATGTGACAAATAAAGCTAATCTCTCTTTCGATGAAAATCTTCAAGAACCTTCAAAACCTCGGCCTCTTCAACTGGATTCTTGACTTCCTCATTGGGAGCCTGCAGATCAAAAAATAGCATCTCCTCCTCGCTGACAATCAACATGGGAGCAGCCTGCTCCACATGGATGCATGCGTAGCTCATTGCCCTACCCAGTCTACACTCATAACTGTGTGTCTAGGCAAGCTCAAATGCCATCTATAAATGTGATGATGATAAGATTGTTGTTGGCAGATTCTGTGACGAGAAGGTAAGATAAAAAATCTGGTTGAGTGGTGTCACAACAACAACATTGCGCTGTGTCAGTAAGACCAAGTCATTGATTGTGAACTTCAGGATGGTGAAACAGTTGTCATCGAGGGGTCTGCAATCGAAAGGGTGAGCAGCTTCAAGTTCTTGTTTGTCAACATCTCCTGGGCCCAAATTTGACACAATTATGAAGAAGGCATGCCAGCAACTATATCAGAGTTTGAAGAGGTTTTGTATGTCACCAAAGACTCTAGTACATTCCTCACCTACTCCCTTGGGTGTCATGAACAAGCTCATCATGTCCAGAAATCTGACACCTGCTTCATTTTATTCTCACCATATTGCTGATCATCCAAATTTCCTGGTCTCTTGTTAGCTGAGTATCCATGTGTAATTCAAATCGGCTGCCATCTTCTCTTCAAAATGAATCTTAACTCATCATCTTAGCAAATTATTGCCTTTGTTTTTCTCTCATTTAGGCTGATTTTGATTGTGACACATTCAGCCATAATTCTAGGTAGTAGGGTAGTAGCTTTGTGTTACTGGCTCCTCAGTGAAGTGTGCAGGCGCGTGCACGCACACACACGCACTGAACCTACAGTTCCTTTAACTTCAATATTATTGGAGCTACCAAACCCTAGTCAACTTTGGTCTGGATGCCTGTGATTTGGTTTCTGCCTCGGCATTGCTACCGAAGTGGTTTTAATTAGAAATACTACTGGCATGCTACTTGTTTGTGATGAAAACGGTCAAGCCCTCTGTGCTCTTCTCTACAACACACTAACCTCCTCTAATGTCTCTCACTTATGGTCCAACTATCTGCAACTACATTTGCCAGGTTTCATTCTTGTCTATCCAGTTCAAGCCAGCATATCATCAGCAATGGCTTCTCCTTCTTCACCCACATTCTAACCTACTGGTATCCCAAGGCTCTATCTTTGATCCACTTTTCCATTTCCTTCTTCTGTCTCTATCTTGCCAGCACTTCCCTTGATGAATCCACATTCTCGAAGACTGTTTGTTGGGCATCCCATAAAAGGATGAACAATATTTTTATTCCAATTCAAGCAATGAGAAACCAAAGTCATCTATATTCCCCACCTTAGCCAACCATTTCATCCTCTTGGAAACACAGACAGGCTTCCTCTTCTTCTTTCTGGAAAGCCTTTGAGACACAATTGTATACATCTCAGTGTTTCAGATCACATGTGCATTCCATCACTAATACAATCTATTTATGTCTGTAACATTGTCTGACTCAGGGCTTCCCTCATTTTGTTTGGCATGGATATCCACACCGAGCCTTTACTGCCTCTAATTCTGACTATTTCCAGAGGATGACAAGCTCTGCTTTCTAATTGTACTCTTAGCAGGCCCTGGCTAAACCATAACTCTTGTGCCGCTGGATGCCCATTTTCCCCATCATTTCTTGATTGCCAATGTGAGCTTTTGGTTAAGTGACACATCAGGTTTATTTCTCTCATCCGTTCCAGCTCCCTTTATGATTTTGCCCTTCTGCATTTTGTAGAGTGATATAGCATGAAAATAGTCCTTTCAGCCCAACTAATCTATGTTGTGCTGACCATGAAGCACCATTTACAGAAACACTGCAAGTTGTTTTATTCCCCTCAGCTACTCTTCCTTCCAGATCCCCTTCTAATCTCCTCTGCCACACACATTTCACTGCCCCCAGTAAATCACCACTCATCTACACATGAGGAACAATTTGCGTTGGCCAATTAACCTACTAACCCCCAAGTCTTTGGGATGTGGGAGAAAACCAGAAAGTCGAGAGGAAACCCATACTAGGAAATCTTCCTTGCCCCTTCGAAATGGAGTCGCTCATGACCCCACGCCTTACCTCTGATCTTTCTCCTGAGTCCGCTTGTGTTCTCGAACCTTTTTAGCCCCATCTCTGATCTCCACAAGGCAGCTCCGCAGACACAGCACACTGCTGGATTCTTAAGTCGAGATTCAAACTGCGTGTCCCAGACTCCAACAGTTTCCGTAACACAAACAAGACCAAAAGAACAAGCAGAAGGTGTAGAAAAAGTGAAATGTTTGGAAAAATCTGCTGGCTGGAAGATGTTGCCTGAGGAATCGTTCAGTGGTGCCATCTTGACCGATCCTTTCATCACTTTACTAAAGATGGAACAATGTTTGGGTGGCTGCTGAAATGTGTAATAGTACAGATACTGTAATGCTCAACAGCATTCCACAAGCCTTGAATGATAGTTGATACTTATACCTGAAGGCTTTATGAACTTTTAAACTGTGGGCTTATTATGCTTAATACAAACTGACTAGAAATCTTATAAAATTTATATTGTACTGTGGCGACCCATTTCCTAGCGCCCTCAAACCGGCTCACAAATGGCCAGCGCGCTGCCACAAAGGCCAGGTCTGCTTCACTAACAAAAGGGAAAAGCTCGCACGGGACTGTGAGTACATGCCCCCTACAGCATCCGCGCCCGGGGAGGGTTCGATCAGGGAGGCTTTAAAGAGAAGCCGCAAAGTTCGAATAAAATCTTCTTTAACTGCAGTTTACCGACTCCGTGTCATTATTTCAGCGCTGCGTGTAACACACCACTACAATTGGTGACCCTGACGGTCCAAACGATATTTGGACCGGAGATGAACGACGCTGCATCCGTTCATGCAGTTTCGTTGAACCTGCTAAGCTTCTGGACGCTGCGACCTCACCTATGGTTCCAGCAAGCAGAAGCCCAATTCCACGTTCGGCAGATAACCTCAGAGGACACAGGTTATTACTACGTGGTGAGCTCCCTCAACCAGGACACAGCGGCCCAGGTTAAGGAGTTCATACAGTCTACAGTACTATATAAATGAGTGTCTGGGAGTAAGTTACAAAGCTCCCAGGGTTCAGTTACTGGTTATGGGCATCCTGCATTCTATTTTTACTTTAATTTCATCTCCACCCTAGTATTGAATTATAACAATGTGACATGCTCCAGGCACCTATTATTCACTCCTTAATAATGGTGTAGTGTATTAACCTTGGAAAAAAATGTTCCGCATTTCAGTTACAATGGATTATTTGTTCACTTTTTTTTCATATCAGAATCAATCAGCCAGTTGCCTTATTTTGTTGTAATTGTTCTTAAATTAGCACTAGACACTTCAGTATCAATTCGGGTAAAGAAATGAAATGAAGTAATTTCAAGACATATAGATCAGGATGTACTTGAAAAATTAACCTAACAAGATTGGACCTTGATCTCTTGACTAGTCCACGGAATTTTGACGAGGCCCACGAAATGAGGCATGCCATGTGTTCCATTGTTTTTGTGACTATTCTCTTTGTTTGAAAGAAGTATTGTTTCCTCACCAGCTTCTGGTTATGATACTGAACTGTGTTTTCCATTAATCAGTCTCTTCATGATGCACAGCATATTTGAATAAGACACTATAAGATGCTGTCAAATTAATTGAAAAAAGTAATGCATTGTTATTATACAGGCATATTGCACTGACTTCGGGGCAGAATCGAATAGGCAACAGAAATCCAAACAGTATTGCATGAGAAATGCTGCTCTACCTTCGCTTTGAGAAAATGGCATACTCTACCTCAAAATTTATTTCCAGTAGTTTTCCTACCACTGACATTTAGACTCACAGGCCTGTATTTACCTGGCTTACCTTTGTTTTTCCTTCTTGATTAAAGGAACATATTTGTTGTCGTCCAGCTATCTGGCTCCTTGCCCAAATAGCAGTCTCCATCCTTACATCCCATAGTAGCCATAGATACATCTCATCATGCCCAGATGGAAAAGGTCAGGGTATTGGGTCTGGAGGTGAGGGACAGGCTGGTTCTTAGCTTTCTTCTCACGAGGTTTACTAATCTCTGCACTGAACTGAGGCTGTGGCCCACAAGTAATGGGCTTCTGGATTTGCTGTGACCGATTTCATGACTGTGGACTCACTTTTGCAAACTTCAGTTCTGATATTATTTGCTTACTTTTATTGTTTGCACGATTTTTTTCTGCGCATCGAGTGCTTGATGGTCTTTTTTAATGGGTTCTATTCGGTTTCTTTATTTCGTGGTTGCTTGTAAGGAGGCAGATCTCAAGGTTGTATATAGTAAATATACTCTGTACTTTGAACTTTGAGATATACCGGCCTCAAACATGTTATATTCATATTCTAGAATTTTGTAGTCTCCCTCTTTGAATTCTTCAGCTATTGTGTTCTTCTTGCAGTGAAGAATTTTTTTTCCACTAATCTCCGCAGGTTTCTGCGGCTCCTTCCAGCTTGAGGCTGCATTACAAACACAAAACTGTGAAGACTTAGCAGGCTGGGCAGCATCTACAGAGAAAGCAACTAGTTCTGCTGAAAGGATCAGACATTTTTTTTCTCCTCAGGTGGTGCATGTGCTGCTGAGTATTTTGAGATTTTTTTTAATTTCAGACTTTCAGCATCTGATATTTAAAGAAAAGTGTAAGAATAAATAATTAAAAGTGGATGAAGATTAAAATCTCTACATTTTTTGTTTGGAATAATTCTCTCCCCATCAAGGACAATGCAAATGATGAGAAGGTTTAGTTATAATGTAAAAAGAATATGTCTGTTTCTAAAGAAAATAATAGAAGGTCTATTGGAGCTGATCAAAGTTAACTAAGACTGATAAATGCTTGAGAATATGAAAGGAAAAATAAACAATTGTGTTTAAATGGAGCCTTTCATGACCTCTGGATGTCCTAAACCCATTACTGGGATTAAACGCTTTGGAGTGTTCTTATTCTTGTATATGTAGGAAATAGGTCAGCCAGTTTACATATACTAAGTTCTCAAAAGTAGCAGCATGATGATTGTGTAATTTGAGTTGCTTATTTTAAGTGGCATTCACTGAGGTTTATGTACTCAAATGGACAGCCTTCCTATAGAGACTTTATTGTGAAATATTTTGTATCAGCTTGAGAAGGAAGATACATTGCCTCATGAATTTGAATTCTCTATTCACATTTATGTTTGGATTTTGTGCGTTCTTGTAGTCCTTCCAGAATACGTAGTGAAAATATGATTTTCAGAAGCTTTAGGTAAGTAATTATGGGGGAAAAATGAAGGGTACTGTATTTGGAAAGAGCAGAAGATTTTATCCAAAAAACAGATGTCACAGGGAGCAAAACCCAATTGGTCAGCTGCTTGCTAATGAAACGGTACAATTCTGGATTATTCACCATATGATAAATATTCTGTGCTGAATGTTCAATCAGAAAGGACTAGCCTTTATTTTGTATCATATTGCTGAATAAGCCTTCAAGCAATTTTATTAAAAAGTTGTTTACATTTGCCTCCCCAGTAGTTATATTGATTTTCAATATTTGCAATTCCACTGAAGTGGCAAAGCAGAGATGGATGCCATCTTTTGCTTTAATCAGTGCTTGTACCTTGCTACAAGATTGAGAAGATGATGGAATACATGCTTCTTAAAATAAAAAGAACATTTGTTAAGCTGGGTTTTCAATCATCTTGAAGTCCTCCTTCTCTGTTTCTGCAATTAGAACCATTGAGCAATGCAATATGAATGGAAGTCCTTCCATCCACCCAGCTGAGCTCATTTTCCTGCATTTGGCCTATTCCCACTAAACCCTGCCCCTGAGGCTACCTATCCAAATGCACAATTTAAATGTTATCTTTGTATTTGAATATTTTTTGTGCAGGTTACAGAATTTCAGTTCAGCATAACTTGTGAGTGAATTGCCCCTAAACTCACGTGTAGATTTATCTTTTGAATTGACATAGATACAGCTTAGAGCAAAGTGTTTTTTTTACTGGTGTGAATTGGGATTTGGCTTGATGTCAGGAAAACTTCTGTCTCCAAAAAAGTGCAGTGTTTTTTGTCATAAGGCAAGATAAAGTCGATAGGTAGATTTGTTTTTCTTTGATTATTAAACCAATTTATCTTTCTGGTGTTTGTGCTAATTTTTATTTAATTTGTTTCTAATGATTCAAAATTCAGCATTCATATTCAGAGCACAAAACAAACTTGGTAGAACGCTATTAATTCTGTTTGACAAGAATGGGCAAAATCCCATTTTTTAAGTGTTAACGTAGTCAAGAGATCAGTCTCAAAAACTGCACATTGTTCAATTTTAAATTACAATGGCAAACACTGTTGCTCAAGTTATTCATTAAGATTTTAATTATGCTGCATATAAATGACAGTGATATTTCAATGAAATTAAAATGACTGGGTGTAAAATAAATTGCTACATTGTATCCAAAGATAAATTTCTTTAATTTCTAAGCTGATCACATTGCTTGTAGAACAGCTTTACTTATTTGTAAAGAAGTCGCTTTCATGAAAGCACTTGTTTGCATGCAAGTAAACAGTTTGCTATTTCACTTTGCACTCTTGGCCACCTCATCAACAATGCCAGAATAAAGGAACATTTTGCACTTCAGACAAAACATGCTAGGAAATGCTCTTGGTGAGGAGGGTTGTTCCACCTTTGTTGCATTTTTTTTCTAAATGGCACTGGATTTAATAGCGTTTCTTCAGTTGTAACAGGGAGCTCGTGTTAAATTCTGGAACTGACTGTTCACTGCAAACTGGTTAGCCTACAGAGTGAGCAGACAACACAGAAAAGAGGTTTGGGGCATGTGATGGAAATTTGCAGTGTAAATGCCATATTTAATCTTCATCTAATTTACATATCTAAGAAAGAGACTAGCACACAATTAAGATTTTGTGTTCCCGTTTAGTTTCTTTTGTACTTTATGCTTATAAAACATTTATTTTGCAAAGTATATTTTTTCTGTAATCTCTTGAATAGTGAAATTACACATAATGTAATATTATTAAATTGGTAGATTTCTTGGGAAATCTAAAAGCAGGATCTGTACTGGTCAAAGATTCTGTTAAACTAGTAATACAGAATCTGAAGTTTGGTTGTTCCTCAAAGATATTCAAGTAGCTTTTTAACTCAATTTTGCTTTGAACTGTTGTTCACTTTGATTGTTTGCGTGATTTGTGTATTTTTTTCTTGTACATTGGGTGTTGGTTTTTTTATTTTCTTTCATTGGTTTCTTGCTTTGTGGTTACATGTGAGCAAACAAATCTAAAGGTTGTATAATTTACATTCTTCGGTAATAAATGTACTTGAATCTAGCTGGTAAAGTGCTGTAGTAAAAGACCATTTTGCTTTTCAAGAGGAATTTTGGAATCTTGCAGAAGCCAGATGTTGTTTCTTTATTTTCAAGCGCAATGCCTTTCCTTCATTTTCATCAGTAATATATATTTCAAGCTAACTTATCTGTGCTTTGATGACATATTGAGTAAATTGCTTTGTGTTAACAAGATGTCACTAGTTTTCATTTTGACTGTGTTGAATCTCATCTATTTAGCAGCAATTCAAAGAGATTGGCATTGAGGTCCTTAAGCTAGGAACTGGAAATGACAACCTTGATTTCTGTCCTCAATTTGCTTTCAGGTGACTCCTGTTTGAAAGGTGCTCATTCATGAGCATTGACAGACCTTTTGCTACTCATGGCTGAACCTTTTAGATGTTGTACGGGTGAATTATTGAAGACGGTAAGACATAGGAGCAGAATTATGCCATTTGGCCTATTAAAGTAATACAAGAGCTCTTCCAGAACCAAGTACGTGCCCCCCCGTTTTCCAAACATTTGCTTTACAACCCCTCGCTTTTGCGAAAGACTTACATTAGTTACCTATTTTCGCTAACAGAAGGTGTTTTCACTGTTATGAAAAAAGGCAGTGCGCCCCGAGCAGCCAAGCTCCTCCCTGGAGCTGCATTCTAGCCGCCATTGCTTAAACACGTGCCTGTGAGCATCTGTTTTAACTCGATTTATTTTATGTACCTGTTAGCAAGATGTGTCCTAAGGTATTGGAAAAGCCTAAGAGAGCTCGTAAGGGTGTTACGCTTAGGGTAAAACTGGACGTAATTAAGCGTTTTGATCATGGTCAACAAAGTAAGGACATTGTCTGTGCGTTGAACTTGCCTGCACTATTTACACGCAGAGAGAAAGAAAGCTGCCAAAGTACTGTTGGTTCTGCTCATAGCAAAGTGGTCTCCTTTAGTCTGCTGGGAACTTTTTGGCAGTTTCATAGCTTAACGTTTACTGGAGAGAGTGCTTTAGCTGATACTGAAGCTGCCGAAAAGTTCCCAGCAGAACTGAAGAAAATAGTTACAGAAGGTGGTTATTCGTATAAGCAAGTGTTTAGCTGTGACAAAACTTCAATTTATTGAAAAAAAATTGTGGAGCACCCCAACCTCCAATGACTTAGCCTAACACACCATCATCAATGTGCTCGCTGTTTTCCCAATTCCGGTAAGTGAAACTACAGTGTACATACATTATTTCTACTTTATATAGGCTGTGTATTTTTATGTGTTATTTGGTATGATTTGGCAGCTTCAAAGCTTAAAGGTTACTGGAGAGACTGCTTCCGCTACGTTGTGAGATTATACGCTACGTAGTGAGATTTTCACTATGCTAGACAGTGCTGCAATGATTGCAGAAAAGTATTTCTACTTTATATAGGCTGTGTATTTTTACCAGTATATGTTACTGGTATTTTAGGTTTTATGTGTTATTTGGCATGATTTTGTAGCTTATTTTTTGGGTCTGGGAATGCTCTCAAATTTTTCCCATGTTAGTAAATGGTAATTGCTTATTCACTTTACGACATTCCGGCTCATGAACCATTTAATAGGAATGCTCTACCTTCGGATAGCGGGGGAAACCTGTATTTCACTTGATTGTCCCTTTATCAACAAGAAACCTTTGAGCAGCTCACAACCTGACGTTCCAGCAGCTGTAGGAATGTACTGTATTTGACAAGTGCATGGAAACACAATTGACTCTCAGTTCTTCTGAGTACGTATGTGAATATTAATCATTGTTCCTCCTCCTTTGGCCAAATGCTTAGAGACATGGTGTCTAAGCACCTGGGGAACATTTTAACTGCATTACTCCTAAAAGCATGCCATATCAGGGATAATGAAGAGTGCACATTACATGTTGCCAGCATTGCCTTGCCCTAAGAATGGAACATTGGAAAAAAGTTAGGAGGGATTGTTGGAGTGGAAATTTCTATATGTACTCTGTATAATAATTATAATGATTAAGGTGCATCTCTCGATTTATTTTATGTACCTGTTAGCAAGATGTGTCCTAAGGTATTGGAAAAGCCTAAGAGAGCTCGTAAGGGTGTTACGCTTAGGGTAAAACTGGACGTAATTAAGCGTTTTGATCATGGTCAACAAAGTAAGGACATTGTCTGTGCGTTGAACTAAATCAGAGATGCACCTTAGTCATCAATGTTGCATCTCTAATTAGGGTTTGAGTGTTACTTTCCTGTAAGGGTTTTTAATTTGATTTCTAAACATTCTTCAAACTTCCACTTCATTCTTTTTCACCGGAATGCAGGACATTGAATAGAGTACAAAGTCAAAACGTATTCCAACTTTGATGGATGGATTTGTTAACTGTGCTAGCTGGGACCTAATTCTGTAGACTTGGAGTTTGGAACACACTGTGCTATTAGCAAGGTTACCACAGTACCTGGGTTCTATTGTATAGAATATTTATGAGTATTGTTTTGGCTTGCCAAGTAGAGGGTGTATTGATTTATAACTAATTTTTTTTTTGCTTGGTAGAAGTGCTCATGTTAGGCAGAAATATTTGTAGACTCAGCTGCTTGCTTCTTTAATTGACCTTAATAAATATGTTATTTTAACTGTGCTTTTGTTTCATGATGTGGCAAAGATTAGGAGAGTAAGCCTTTAACCAACAGTTCTGAATGACTGTGGGACTCAATGCAAAATTAAAATAGGAATGTAACAGGATCGGAACATCTTGTATAACTGAAGACAAAAGGCCTTTCTTTTGTCATAAAATTTCCATGCAGAAACACAATAGCATGAATCATTTACTGGAGATAATTAGTTAGAATTACTTGATAATTTTGGTTATTGTTTCTGTTATACATTACACAATGCTGGTAGCAATCTACAAATGTAATTCGTTTATGTGTTTCAAGGTCAGTGATAGAAATTATGTTTTTTAAACATGAACACGTATCCTAAATCCACACTTAACAAATCTTCTCAAGATTCAAGTACACGTGTAAGGAGAACAAAATAATTATTACTCTAGACATGGTGCAGCACAAAAAACCCCACAAAAGATAAGGAACATAATAATATTAGTAATACAAAAACACACAATAAACATAAACACATAAGATAGCATAGAGTGATTGTATGTCCATAAACTGATCTGAGGCTGTACGTAAGGTGACTGATTAAGTAGTGGTGGTTAGGGGTGTGATGGGGTGGGTTAGTGGATGAAAATCAGCCTTACTGCTTACAGATAGTGTTTTTTTAGTCTGGTGGTCCTGGCATGGATGTTACATAGCGTCCTCCCTGTTGAAGTGGGACAAATAGTCCATGAGCAGGGTGTGTCTGATCCTTCATGATGTTACCTTGCTGTTACATATGTCCTTGATGGCAGGTAGGCTGGTGCCAGTGTGGCGTTGGGCAATTTGGACTACCTATTGTAGAGCCTTCCTGACAACTGCAGTGCACTTTCCACACCAAGGAATGATGCAGCTTGTTCGGATGCATCTATGAATGACATAAGTACAGATTTGCAAAGCCCAGCTCCTTTCAGCCTTTTCAGAAAGTGGAGGCATCAAAGAGCTTCTTTGACTGTGTAAGATTTGTTCTGGGACCATGAGAGGTTGTCCGAGATTTGCATTACAGGAGGTTGAGACTCCTGTTGTGTCACTGATGTAAAGCGGGGTGTGAGTGGTGCCAGTTCTCTGGAAGTTGATAACTATCTATTTTGTCTTGATGACATTAAGCATATGGTTACTTGCCTGGTACCAGGCCTTGAGCTCTTCCACCTCCTCTCTTTGTGCCAAATCATCTTTGTTGGTGATGAGCATTGTCATGTGATTGGCAAATTTGACAATGTGATTGCTCTGGTGTTAGTTTGGCTGTGCAGTCTTGTGTGAGCAGTGTCCAGCAATGGGCTCAGCAAACCACCCTGTGGGTGGGGGGAAACCTGAGTTGAGGATGATGGGGAGGGAGGAGTGGCTGGGTATCTGTCTGTCTGAGGTGAGTTGGTTAGGAAATCCAAAGCCTGGTTGCACAGTGGAGTATATGGACCAAGGATTAGGTCTGTGGGACAATTCTGAACTGAAATCCAGAAACAGGATACTGACGTAATTGTACTTGTTTTCGACATGTGTCAAGACCAGGCACATGACAGATACTATGTCATGTCGTAGAGTGGTTCTGTCAGTAAGCATATTGGTGAGTGTCTAATGTGGTGGGAATAGAGTTTTTGAAATGTGCCATTATAAGCCATTCAAAGCACTTTGTGATGACTGGCCCCAGTGTCACTGGGTGCTAGTCATTTAGTTCTGAAGGTGAAGGTGTCGAGCTCTTTGGTACAGGGATGATGGTGGCTGATTTGAAGTGTGTGGGGTCAGCAGCCTGGGTGAGTGAAGTGTTGAATAAGTTGGTGATTGGTATAATATCAGCTGATGAATGTAAAGTGCAGATGTTCAGATTTATAAAATGGAGGCAATACCTTCTCCTTCACAGTAAAGAGAATACTAAGATCATGATTCATATTGCTGAGGTCTAACAGCTCACAGAGATAACTATTTATTACCTATTATTTAAAATGGTGAATGTTGACTGTGTGAAATATTGTAGACCAGAACATTGTAGGCTTTCCTGATATCCTCAAAGTTTACTTGATAGATGTGTATGTGTATGTTATAGACTTGGTCAGCAGGAGGCTTTGGAGTTGTGTGTATATGAACGTACATTGCTCCAAGTTGATCAGGTGGGCTTGAAAGGTACTGAGCAGTCTCAAACTAGCAGACATTAGCTGACCAGGGTGAGAAAATACAGATCCAGCGAAAATACTAATACAATAACCACTTGATAAGTGACAGGCAGATAAAGTATACACAACTTGTATAGTGAGAGAAGATGGGCATCTCTCCCCACCAGGGATGATGTGATTTCAGGAAGGTGGTGGAACTGCACTGGCATCTTCCCAGATGGAATCTAGAAAGATCTGAAGCATGGATTTAATTTTTTTAAGCATAAGGCTTTCTTGGGATGAGATATGAAATCAACTTGGTTGGAGCATATTGATGCTGTATACTGAAGAAATTTGAGGAATGTCATATGATATAGAACAAAGAGCTGTGAAGAAGCAATAAGGGAGTGGAGGGATATAATTTGTTCAAAAGTGTGTTTGTATAAGGCCAAGTAGTCTTTGTAAAGAACAGCATCACACATAAAATGCTGGAGGAACTCAGCAAGCTGGGCAGCATCTATGGAAATGAATAAACAAATAATGTTTTGAGCTGAGACCCTTCTTCAGGACTGGAAAGGAAGGGGGAAGGCACAGAAGAAAGAGGTAGGGGAAACTGAAGAGAGGATAGTTAGAAGATGGTAGGTGAAGCCGGGGGCGGGGGGGGGGGTAAAAAAGATAAAAGGCTGGAGAGGTAGGAATCTGATAGGAGAAAGGCATGGAGGAGGGGATGCAGGGATAGGTGATAGGCAGGTGGGAAGTGGTACGAGGCTGGAGTGGGGAATAGAAGGGGAGGGAAAATTATTTTACTGGAGAGAGAGATTGATATGCTGTCAGGTTGGAGGCTACCCTGATGGAATATGAGGAGTTGCTCCTCCACCCTGCGGGTGGCCTCATCATGGCACAAGAGGAGATCGTGGACTGACACGTCAGAACAGGAATTGGAATTAAAATGTCTGGCCACCAGGAAGTTCCACTTTAGGTGGATGGAGTGGAGGTGCTCAATGAAGTGCTCCCCCAGTTTATGACAGGTCTCACCAATGTAGATGAGGCCACATTGGAAGCACTAGACACAATGGACAACCCCAGCAGATTTCCAGGTGAAGTGTTGCCTCTCCTGGAGGGACTGTAGAGGGCTTTGAATGGAGGTGAGAGAGGAGATGAATAGACAGGTGTAGCACTTTGGTTAGGCCGCTTACTGGGATAAGTGCCGGGAGGGAGACTAGTAGGGAGGGACGAATAGACAAGGGAATCATGGAAGGAACAATCACTGCAGAAAGCAGAATGGGGGAGGTAAAGATTGGATACCTTTGGAAATGGCAGGTTGTGCAGGGTGACGTGTTGCATGCGGAGGCTCATGGGGTGGTAGGTAAGGATAAAAGGAACTCTATCCCTATCAAGGCAGTAGTAAGATGGGGTGAACATGGACGTCCAGGAAATGGAGAAGATGCGGAGCAGTATAAATGGTGGGGGAAGGAAAGAAGGAAGACGTCTCCAAAGGCCTGGAATGGAAAGCCACATCCTGGGAACAGATATTATGGAGGTGAGGGTACAGAGAAAAGGGAATAGCATTTTTACAGGAGATAGGGTGTGAAGAAGTATAGTTGAAATAGTAAGTAGGTTTATAAAATGTGTCAGTTGACAGTTCATCTCCAGAGATGGAGGCAGAGAGATCGAGAAAGTGGAGGGGGGGAGTTGTCAGAAATGGACCAAGTGAATTTAGGAGCAGGGTGGAAGTTGGAGGCAAAGTTGATGAAATTGACGAGCTCAGCAAGGATGCAAGAAGCAGCACCAATGAAGTCATCAATGTAGTAGAGGAAGAATTGGGGAGCAGTAATGGAGAAGCCTTGGAACATGGACAAAGAGGCAGGCATAGCTGGGACCCCTTGTTTGTGCCCATGGCTACCTCTTGAGTTTGGAGAAAGAAGGTGGAAGAATATACTTTCTTTATAAAGAATGCACCTTTTTAAAGGCAGGGAAAGAAAATCAAGGACATTTTATGAAAGCCGCAGAGTGGTACTCTATCTAAGGGTGGGATTAAGAAAGTGTGTGGTGCACCATGATGAAAATGAGTTACTAGGGTAGAAGGCTTTGATTAGGGAAGTGTCTATGAAGTTGAAAAATGTATCAGCAAAGTGACATCTGAGTCAAAGAAATAGACCAGGGTGAGGTATTCCCCACAGGGAAAGCCACCATTCAACCAGTGCCCAGAAAGAATTTTGTTCCTGAATCCAGGAAAGATGCTCTTGATTCCAGGGATCTAGAAGGAATGTGATGAGTCTTCAGAGTCAAAGATACCACGATTGAATCAGCCCCACAGAGCAGTTCAGAATCAGAATCATAATCAAGTTTATTATCACTGATGTATGTTGTGGAAGTTTTTGTTTAGTTATAGTACAGTGCTGGACTGTTTACACTTCAGTGACAAAGTGGTCAAAGGGAAGCTTATAATCTGCTTGAAAAGAGTTAGCCAGTTTGTAGAGTTATCAGGATGTGCGATGATGGATTCAGAGTCAAAGTGAAAAGACTAGGCTTGAGGCATGATGATCTTGTGATGCTGATGATATTGAAGAAAAACTTGAGCTCTGATGAAGAATTAAGAAGCCACATGACAATTATTACTTATGGAGTAGTCTGAATTAAGTGCAATTTAAGTTGGATTTTCTGAGAGGGAAATATGAAAGTTGTTCAAAAGCTCTGAAGGTTTTTTGTAAGATATTTCAGCAGTTACATGCTTACTTATTAATGGTGGAATTGCTTGATGGATTAAATCCAGAAAGGAAGAGCAATAGGACACAAGGTAATAACTTCAAAAGGAAGAAGGAAGGCAAAATGGTCCCCTGTTTAGTCAGAGTGTCTTTGGGAATATGAAATCAGAGATGTTAAAATGAGAGCTTTAACAAGCAACCAGAGAAGAGACATTTGGGTCAATGGTTTTATAATAAATACAGTGTTTAATTGTAATAATTGATAGCAGCCACTGGCCTCTTGAGTTAGCTTTCATGTATGTGAATAGCTGATGTAAGCTGTTGATACTGAGATGATGGTTAACAAAATGCAATGGATATATTCACAGTTAACAAGAGAAGTATCAATTTCAAAATAGGATGTATGACCAGATGTGTATGTAACCCTCTCACCGGGGCTAGTACACTAACTTGGCTTGTTAGCTGACTGCTAATATCCATGTGATGCAGCGGTGAGAAGGCCATCTTTCATAAGAAATTTACATCTAGGTACATTTGGGTACATTCAACTGAACAAGAATGTTGGGATGTTCAGATTAAAGGAACCTTGATTGGAGTGAATGCTGTGTAAGATACTGCCCAGACAATCATCAGTAGCCCAGAAATAACAGATTGTACACTAGTATAAAGTTATAAAGAAAGCATATTTACCAGATTTAAAGTTTTTAAGAAATAAAGGAAAAATAACAGAGCTCATTTGAATGTACACATGATGTTGGGGGTGTATTGTGTTACTCGTGCTCTGGTCTCGCAGTCTGTGTGAAAGCACCCGCCACAATCCGAATTTCCCTCGAAAACCATCTCAATTGAACTGGCTCCCTCAAGAATATTGGCCCTTCTTCCTTGGAGCCATTCATCTGCACAAAGCACTTCTTGCAATGGGGACTCTCCTTCCAACAGAATTCTGTGGCTCTCTCCCCCCCCCCCCCCCCCCACCACTGTGCAGCTTCTGCCAAAAGGGCCCCAAACCAGACTACTGTCCTTCAGCAATCTCTTCCCACTCAGCTGTCTAGAGCCTTCTCTACATCCCACAATCCTGATTGGCTGACACACTTTCCTAAGTGGGACAGTATGGCTTCTTTAGTCGAAGCCAAAACACTCTTTCCAGCAGGACACACAGCTCTTACAGAGAACTGCCAAAGTAAAATGCCTCACAACATAGCAACAGAAAGCTTTATCAAGGTATTATGTATACATGGCTTTTAAGGAAGAGTAATCCACTGGAGTGGATATTTTAGTTAAGTTCAGTTTCTGGTGAAGAGTTCAGACAATGAAGAGTTGAAGAGATTGAGTGAATTTATAGCTGCTTGATGAAAGTATTGGTTGCAATGTTGTAATGAAGGAAAGATAATTTTCTTAATGGATGACCTAGTATCGAACTGTCCGGTTCAGGTACAAACAAAGCAAGTCACTTTTTAGTTCACACTTTTACAATGTTCCCTGTTCATTTCTAGATGCATTCCCCCTTTATTTCTGAACCAAAATGGACTTCTGGGTTTCCAAATGCAGAAGAGTGATCCTTCTTTTCAAAGATTTTTCCCTTCTGTCATCTGCTGCAAATGAAATGTGACCTTACTCTGGCCCTGCAGTGGTATTCTGTGCCATGCCTCGTGTGACAGCTGTAGCGGGTCTCCTGAGGTTTAACCACTAATTTCCTTATGGTCCTCCTCACTGCAATTGTGAAAACATAACTCACGTTTTAACTCCTCTTGTTATCAGAATCTCTTACAGCTATGTGCTCCAGCACCTGACTTGCTCAGACCAACTGAGCTGAAACATATTTCACGTTTATGTTTATTTTTCAAAAGCTCTCTCGTCCATTTCATCACTCTGCTCAGCCACACTGCCAGTCCTCTATAGCACTGAATTCAGTTTCCTCATCTCTTTCTTAAACTCATTCCACTGCCTCACCCTCATCTCCTGCAACTTGCTTTGTGATCATGTACTTCCACTTGTATCTTTGGGGTCTTGCACAGCATCCACTGTGCGCCAGGGCAGTGGATCTCAGTCAAACACTATGTGTCACTTTTCATGACCTCTGTTGGCTTTCCATTTACATTAGCACCTTTATTAAACAAGACTTCTTTACCAATATCCCTCCCAATATTTACTTTGTGTAGAATGCTTTGAGATGTTTCCTTGGTTAATGCATAATGTGTTAAACAAAGTCAACTATTCTAGAAACCACTACTACCCATACGTGGTAACAATACAAAACATTCCAGATCTCCTAAAAGTTTACCTGAGCCCTGTAGCACATTCTGTTGCAAGGAAGTGAGATGCCCGTGTTACTGAATCCCAGCAGGCTAGTTTCGACGACCCTGTGATCATTTATATGATCTTTTGCACACAGGGTTCAGTTCTTACTGGTATATTATATATGGATCAGTTCAGATTACCAGACATCAATGTATTTTCGGTACCCTGTTACATGTGATTACTTATGTAGCAGGTGCTGATTGTGCGCATCTTGAATATAAGGACAACAGAGCAATCTAACCAGACTTATTGTGGGGGTGGGAGTAGGGGGAGCTTGAGAAATTTTAGGGATTAACTTGAACAATTTTTAATGAGATGAAGCTTTAGTTTTAAACCAGTTGCGCAGTCTAATGTATTTGCTTTGCATAAACATAATAGCAAAATGTCACTATGGAGCAACTGAAGAGTTTAATTGACCATTGCTGAAAGTGCTTGTTGACTTTTTACTCCCATCTGTTACTGTGTTTAAGGCCAACTAAAAGCTTGTGTTTCCCATGTGTATCACTACCTGAACGCCTACTGTTGACAATTTAATGGTGGCGAAATGTATTTGTTGATTTATTTGTAGCATTTGACCTGTGATGACATGTTTTATCATAACTATTGCTTTTCTCAATTTATCTGTTATTATTCGTGATGACTTCAGAAGGGAAAATGCTGGAGGGGATTTTTCTTTTTGCTTTTCTAAAAGGTACTGTGAATCTTCTTGGCTTTATACATGAAAGACAATTTTGACAATACTCCTGCTAAAAGATCGCTTGACCTTTGTTGCAACAATGAGAATATAACGTTCATAGCACAATGTCTAATGCATTCATTATCAGCAGATTTTATCCAGGAAATAGTAATTTATATTTTAGTGCCCTATGATATTTAGTTTATGCATGTGATAATGAAAGCAATATTTTTCAGAACAAAACAATTTTAGTGCTTAGTATGTTGCAGTGGTGTGATAAAATGTTGTTAAGAAAGAGTTAATACATAAACGGATGAAGCCAAGCTAACTTTTTTTTCGTAGAATTGTTTGGGGAGGGAAAAAAAATGGCAGCATGCCAGGTAAATTTCTTGCTCTTTGAGTAGTGCAGTGATATCCTCCGTGTACTTCTAAATCATTGGACCAGGCAGATAGGGTGTCAGTTTAAATGTCGTGTGTAAGAATAAAGAACACTTGAGAATTCAGCACTGAAGTATCACTTATGACGATATACCTAATCTTCACTTATAGTTGTAGAGAGATCTGTCAGCTCAGCAAATCAGCATTTCATTAAAGATTGCGTTAATGTCACAGCATGAAGAATAGATAGAAAATGTATGTTTATGCAATAAGACCAGTATTTTCCAGTTGAGAAATAGTACAACATTGCTATATTTACTGCACACTTGAGTGCTCGGTGGAGGATGCTGATGCTTTTTTGCTGGTGGGGGTGGGGAGGGGTCGTTGCTTTGCTGCTGTTTATGTGTCAGCAGGGGGAACTGGGGGGCACTTTGGGGTTCTAACATTTAACTGTTATTCATTCTTTGGGGCACTCCTGCTTTTGTGGATGTTTGTGAAGAAAAAGAATTTCAGGATGTATATTGTAGATGTTTCTCTGGCATTAAATGTACCTATTGGATCGGTTAGGTAATGCCAAATTGTGATTTTTTGATAGATAGTTGCTATATAGAGAACCAAATTTTAATTATGAGTTATTGGAATGAATTGGATTTGATTTATAATTGTCACATGGACTGTGGTGCAGTGAATATCTTGGATTGCTCACTGTTCACACAGATCAATTAGTCTCACGGTGCATTGAGGTAGCACAAGGCAAACCAACAGCAGAATGAAATGTAACAGCTACAGAGAAAGTGTAGAGCAGCGAAATAATAAAGTGCAAGATCACATCAAGGTAGGCTGAGGTTGATAGTGCATCTTATTGTACTGGGGAGCAATTCAACGATGTTATACGGCAAGATAGTAACTGTCCCTGAGCCTGGTGTTAAGTGCTTTCAGACTTTATCTCCTGAATGATGCGAGAGGGGAGACCGGAGAATGTCCAGGATGATTGGCTGGCTGCTTTTCTCTTGGAGTGAGAGCAGAAGATCTCTGCTGTACAGGAACAAGGATTTATGTGCATGGGAATGTCACCTCTCGGTTACTACTTCAACCATCTTAGTTGGAAGTGTATTACTGTTCTCTCATTGTTACTGGTTTAAAGTTCTAAAAATCTGTCCACAGCAGTATTGCAGCAGTTCAAGAATATAGCTCACCAACATCTTTAAGGTCACTGAGCCGAACTGTTAACCATAATTACCTGTCCACAGGTACTGCCCTGCTATACAGGCTCCCCAGCATTTTCTACTTTTATTTCAGATCTCCAGGATCTATGGAGGCAGGCAATGTTCAGTTTTTTAACATGTAAATATATACAAGCAAATACATTTTACTTCAACATTCAATGGGATTTCTGTGATATTTATCTTTTTTAATATGTATTTTGTACCAGTTTCAAAATTTTTTTCAGATTTCTGCCAAATATTTGATTTATTCTAATCTTGTTGCCTTTCAAACATGAATGCATCAGAAATAATGAATGTCTGCTAGTCCAAAGGTGTTAAATAGACCATTTTGTTCGGGCTTGATTAGCATGGAACAGGCAGTACTTAACTATCCGCTGGACTGTTGCTAAACTGTAAAATTCCCTGACCTACTTACTGCATCTGCAGTAAAGGAGCTGGTAGCTAATTAAAAAATATTTTAATAGCACGAAATCATCAAATAATAAATTTTTGCTACAAATATATCTGTCTACCTTTCATCTAGTGGAAGCAACCAGAAAAAAAGGGTTTTTCTTTTCACAGCTTGATTGCACTCGCTATCTCTGAATAGCACTTGCTCGAGGAAGGATATTTTTACATTACATGTTGAAATGAAAGAGCTGTTTGATTCATGAAAAAATATGAAAAATCATACTCCGGATGTTAATTGTCATTCTATGCCACTACGTTTTCAATATTCAACATGATTTTGACATGGCAGGAATTGATCTATCAAATGTGGATATATTTTGAAATATTAATGCATTTCTCTGGGGCAAGTTTAGGGCACAGACTGGAAATTATTTCTTTCTGTCGAAGAGAACTAGTCACAAGATACAGGTTGCTGTTACTTATCCAGCCAGAAAATTGGCATACTGGGAAGATATTGCCATTAGCAATGTAGAGGGATGAGATTGTGGGATAATTTTCCTACATTGTAGTCCCAGCGAGGTGTCTTGCATGCCAGAGTTTGCATTTAGATGGCTACTTTTCAAAAAAAAAGTGCCCAAATTTTGCTTTCAGATATTTTTCCATCATTCCTTTGGAAGGCTGCACATTTACATGGTATTCCGTTATTAATTGAGGCCATCTAATATTTTGACCATATGGCCATTATACTTGCTGTCCAGAGACCACTGCTGTGCTGTTGACCATAGTTGAACTATACATATTCATGAGCCAGAAATATATGGATTTATTTACTTAAATTAGTCTGAAATTGATGAAGCACTACTGAGCTAGCCTAACCTTGTAGGGGTGGGAGGAGCAGTCTGTCTTTTCAGGTGAAATTCTTTGTCATTATTAGGGTAGTTCTTGTTGTGTATGAAACCATATTTATACTTCAATCGACACATCAACAGGTTTCTCCAATTATTATCCCATTGGCTTCTCAAAACTTTTTTTGGTGGGTATTATACATTATTAGGATGTTTTGAGGTCATGTTTGGTGATATATATAAATGCTAATTCTTTACCCCTTTGTTGCTTTTGCTTAGTGAAACATAATATTGCTTCCACATGGCAAGTTGATAGAGGTGGGAGGAGGAGATCTTGCAAACAGTTTAATGATCTGCCGTGTGTGATATCAATGGGAGACTGCCGCAACATGTCTGCATGCTTTGAGTTTTTGCTTGCTGTGAATGAGGGACCAATATACTGGAATGTGAAAGATTTTAATCAAGAATGGACAACTGAAAAGAAAATGAAAAGAAGTTTGACTGTTGTGCATTTGGATTTTTTTTAAAAGCTTCATTAGATCTATTGAAAGAATGTTTAGGTTGAGCAATTGAGAAGTAAATAATGTTTCAAGAAGGGAGTGCAACAACCTTTGCCCACATTGAGAGAATTTTGCTTTGTGCTTGATTTACAATAAAAGCAGGATTTATTTTGCTGTTCATGATCATACCAATAATAATGAGTTATCTTAACAATGTGGTTATGGTTACTGTCAAAAATTTGAGTTCTGGGCCAATGACCCTAATGAAGGTAGATACAAATCATGCAGCAGAAGCTGTGAAGTATAAATTCGATTGAATTCAGTGAATCTGGAATTAAGTGGCCACCATGAAGCTTCAAAATTGTTATTAACAATTTGGATGATTCATCAGTGTCCTGAAGGAAGATTTACTTAAGATAGTCTGCTGTTCTTACCTAGCTATGAAACTGAACTTTCTGCAATGTGGTTGATACTTAAATCATTCTTTTTTTTTGTAATTCAAATTTTTATTATTATTTATTCTTATTTTACAAAGCAGCTCAGCATATCATAGAGCAGATACAGTACAGCATATTTATACAGCCATCCCATGACAGGAAAACAGATACAACTAAGAAACAGAAAAAAAACTTCTAATTTAAGTTTAAATTAACATACAACCAAAATTGATCCCACCCGTCTTGCACTTTTCCCTCACTGTAAATTCTTCCCAACGTGTGTTCATATGATGAAATCTTAACCATTTCCTCAGTCCATTTCCTCACAGTGGGACATCTGGGTTTTTTCCAGTTTTGCAATATAATTCTTGCAGCTGTGATGAGATCCACCTTTAAAATAGTAAATTAGTCATTGTTTACGTTAGGTATCATTGTCCTATCACCCAGGAGACAAAACCGTGGGCAGAAGGTCAGCGTAGGACCCAACTAGTTCCACAACAAATCAAGAACTTTACACCAAAATGGACGAACCATGAAACACTACCAAATCATGTGAAAATATGTGCCCACCTCAGTTTTACATTTCCTGCATAAATGATTATCTACAATTCCCATTTTGTTGTCCCAAAATGCACAGATTGTGCTGCATTCTATCATAGTCTGGATATAGTGATTCTCCCTCAAAATAACTGATTGTAGCTGCTAACAGTCTCTGTGTAATGTTACTCTTGATAGCAAAGTACAGATATGTTTGTACTGTGTTACGAAGTGGTATTGCTAGTTGCCCATTAGATACTATAGCCTTTGATATTCTTTGCTGCTTCAAATTCAGATAGTTCAAATTCAGTGCACTGCCACAGAATGGAGGAAAGAAAATGACTGTTTGGAATGGTGCTTGCTCGACAGTTATGCTCTGGGAGAATGGAGTCTCTTTCTGTTGGTATATACAACAGATGAAATGATGTGTGCATTACCTTGCAACATGGAGAAACTTTTTTTCTTGTTCATGGTTTGAGGGAATGAAGTGTTTTAAGTAGGGAAGGTCAGACTGTTTTGTGTTGACCATGAGTTTAAGAAGTACTGGAAAGAAAAGCAAAGTGTACAAAATGTGCTGTTCTCAGTAACCATGTTTTACTGTTTGTTTCGAAATAGTCCTTGACTGATGAATTCAATGACCACATATATAGTGGCTACCAGGTAGTATACATTTCAGCTATAGATTCTGGTCATGAATAGGATAGTTGGTGCATTTGCACACTTGGCTTGTATCTTCAGCAGCTGCCTAAGAGAGCCAGAAACGTTAAAATTAAGAGTCATGTTCATCTAGACAGCCCACAGCCAATCATAAATGCACAACACAGAAGGGCCCTTTGAACCCAACTCATTCACACCAGCCTTGATGCTGCCTATGCTAATCTCATCTGTCCACGCCCGGCCTGTATCCTTTTATTTTCCATCCAAGTACTGTGCCAATGTCCAAATGCCTTTTAATCATACAGTCGGCCCTCCTTAAATGTGAGGGATTGGTTCCGGGACCCCTCGCGGATACCAAAATTCGCTGATGCTCAAGTCCCTTATTCAACGTGTCTCAATGCGGTGGATCATAGGACCCAGCGGAATCCCAGACCTGATTTAACCTGTCTCAGTGTGGTGGACATTAGGACCTAGTGTCAGAGATCTGAATCCACAGTGTTTCTGTTCGCAAAAATAATCCCGATCACGATTGAAGATAAAGCGGAAATAATAAAGCAATGGGAAAGAGGTGAAACGCCATTGGTAATTGGAAAAGCGTTAGGCTACGTCGGTCAACGATCGGAACAGCCTGGCCTGCTGTGTTTCACCAGCATTTTGTGTGTGTTGTTGTTTGAATTTCCAGCATCTACAGATTTCCTTGTGTTTGCAGTGGTTTAATTATTGGGTTTTGGGGTTTTGGGTTTTTGATCTTCCTCATCAACCTGGCACGGTGCAGAGGGCACTCAGGAGCGGTCTGTCACTAGATCAAACTCAGGAACTTCCCAAGCCTGGTGCTGAAACATATGTTCTTAAGTGTTTTATATGCATAGAAAGGTAAAATATATACTATATACTAAGACAAACGTTTGACTAACTGACGCTAAATAATACCGGATGTCCCTGTTCTGACTTACTTAGTAAGAACTTCCAATTTTTTTCGATCCCGATCCACGATAACCCATGCACATCCTCCCGTATACTTTAACTCATCCCCAGGTTACTTATAATACCTGATACAATGTAAATGCTATGTAAAATAGTTGTTATACTGCGTTGTTTAGGGAATAATGACAAGGGAAAAAAGTCTGTACATGCTCGAACAACAAGTGCTGGAAGAGCATTTCCAGGTTTTCGCAATTCGCGGTTGGTTGAATTCGCGCATGCAGAATTCACGGATAAAGAGGGCCGGCTGTACTTGTATCTGCCTTTTCCTCTGGAATCTGATTCTAGATGTTCACTGCCCTCTGTTGCAGGAGAACTTATCTCTCAGATCTCCTTTAAATTTCTCCCCCCTCACAAATCTGAATGAGCTCTTTAATTTTAGATTCTCTGCCCCTGGAAAAAGATCCTTACTATCCTATCTATGCCTCTGATAATTTTCTATAAATCTCTATAAATTCATCTTGATTGCCTGTGGCCCAGCAAGAATAAACTCAACCTGTCCAATAATTCTATACCAACAGCCCCTCATTCCAGGGCAACATCCTGGTGAATCTATTCTGCCTTCTCCCTTGCAATCAGATCTTTCCTGTTGTCTAGTGACCAGAACTGTATGCAGTACTCTTTAGCGCAAGCTAAGCAATGGAAGATGAAATATCAACTCAGCGCCTTTGCAAGATGTCGTCGTCACTATCTTTTGCATATGTGTCCCCTTTATCAAGATGGGATTTGCATCCCAAGTATGTATGTTCTAAAAGAATTTGACCTCCCAAAGTGCATTACCTCACACTGGATTCACTTCTGTCACTACACTGCTCAACTTTCCAATTGGCCTATGTCCTGTGGTATCATTGGACAGCTTTTGCTGCTGTCTGCAACTCTGCCTAATTTTGTGTCTCCTGCAGGCTTGCTAGTCATACCATCTACTTTCTCATTCAGGGTATTTACAACAAAGTTACCATCGTTGATATGCTATTTGTTGCAATCTTGCAGTCTGAAAAGCACCCAGCCACCTCTATGCCGGCTGTCACTTGGTCAATTTTGGAACCAGTTTGATGACCAGTCTTTGATCCCTTTGGCCTTAAAATTCTGAACTATCTTGTTGCACTGGACCTCATCAAAAGCCTTACTAAAGTCTACATAAACAATGTCTACTGCTATGCCTTCATCAATATTTCTAGTCATCTCCTCAAAACATTCGTGACATTTTTATGCTTTGAAATTGAGATTATAAATTTCTGTCACAGCTTCTTTTGTGAAGTAACATTATTTTGCGAAGATATATATTGAGCATATCTTCGTGATCTGATGCTCTTCTGCATACGACTATTGTAACACATGGTTATTTGAGTTATTGGTGCCTTCCTGTTGCCAGTCTAGCAATTCACCTCTGACCTCATTAACAAGGTGTTTTTGCCCACAGAGCTGCCACTCACTGGATTTTTTTTTGTTGTTTTTTACACCATTCTCTGTAAACTCAAAAGACTGTTGTGTGTGAAAATCCCTGGAGATCAGTAGTTTCTGAGATACTCAAACCACCCCGTCTGGCACCATCAATCATTCCATAGTCAAAGTCATTTAGATCATACTTTTTCCTCATTTTGATGTTTGGTCTGAGCAACAACTGAACAACTTGACTATGTCTGCACACTGTTATGCATTGATTGGCTGATTAGATATTTGCATTAATAAACAGGTGTACAGCTATATCTAATAAAGTGGCCACTGAGTGCAATTCTCCTTAATTGCTTGCCAACCTTGACTGTCCTCCAGCATGTTGTCCTGCTCTGTCTGGGTTTCTACTTCCAACTTGTGCTCAATTACCAGCAGGATCTCCAGAGCACCAACATCTTCCAGCACAGTACTTTAAACAGCAATGCCAGGAATTAATTGGCAGTGCTTTAGGAATGCCTCCTTAAACTTCACCCAACTGTGGGGAAACCTCCAAGCCCATTTGGACCATAATCCAGAAAATAATCAGCCTTCACAATTCTTTGAAATAGCATTGGCATATGGAATGTGAATGTTTCAGGCATTTAGAATGTCATTTAGCTGTGTGATACTAAAACTCGACCTTGTCTGGTGTGTGATGTTGGAAAAAGTAATGGTGACTTAAAATCCACATCTCATCTGTTAAACCATTGGTCTGTATGTGGGTGAGGAGAATTCTTCTACTCCATAATTAATTAGTCAAGAGGGATAGATTTATCAGTGTTTTCATGGAATGCTGTTCCCCTGTATTTAACTATTCCTATCACAATCAGATGATTTCCATTTCAATAGTCACTAATTATATCACCTTGTAGCAAACTTGCCCACATGTTTATCACTAATAGATCCTATCATGAATAATTTTAAGTAATCTAGTTTAAGTCATGCCCTTAACTACCTAGAAATAGTTTATGAATCATTAACTGTTTATAATATACTGATTATTGTCTTTGCCAAAGCAAAAATGTACAATGATTGAAAGCCATTTTTTCGGTATTCAATTTTGTGATCTTTGTCACTTTCAAAACTAAAAGCAAAAATGAGTGATTAACTGAGGATACCACACTTATTCATACAACGGAATTATATCCAACTGTATCCTTTAGCAACTTTCTACAATATTTACTATGAACAGCGCCACCAGTCTTTGTATCATCCACAAAATTACTAATCTACCAGTCCTTGTAAAATATTGCTGGTCACAGATCTCCAGCCAGAATAAGTCCCATCTGTCTTTTATTAGGAATCCAAAAGTCGATTATGGATCCTATGCATCTTAATCTTCTGGATGAACCTATGATTAATGACCTTGTCAAATGACTTACTAAAATCTGCGTGGGCAACATGTACATCTCTACCTTCATTGATCACTAAAGCTGAAATGGCTTTACAGCAGGGAATTTTTTTAGAAGGGGCTGTATTTGAAGTCCTGCTATACTTGCGGACCTTTTTCAAGTAGAATTAGCCTGCCATGCAAAACTGCTTTAACACATCTTAAAAGCAACAGATGTTTTATAGGATTTTGTAAAGATAAAGATTCCTATCGGTTTTGGATCATTTGCTCCATCGCACTCAATTCAAAAGTTACAATGACATCTTACCAAAACTAAACAGAAGAATGAGCTGCTACTCCTACATGTGATAACCTGCATTAAATTACATTTTCCAAGCTAAAAGTGCAAAGAAATAGAAAATCTACATGCAGCAGAACTTAGTATGTTTTTATGTAATTAGTCCATGTAATGGCTTCAGCAAGACCCTTACATCATTTTTGAAAATGAGATGAGGAATATGGTGTACATGAAGAATGCTTTTCCTCACTCTGCTAAGAAGAATTTTACTTGGTTTCATTGGTTGTTGCATTCTGTTGTACTGCAGGACCAATTCAACATTGTATTACATTTTTAATAGAACTCCATCATTTCCTCTTGTTTTTAAATCCAATCTGTCTATATTGCTTCATTTGACTGCACAAAAAATGAAAGTGCTTTGGTGCTTTGTAATGAGATAAACTAATATGTGGTTGAAATATTCAAGCTGGTACTCCCTGTGATCTCATTAGAACTTAACTGTCCAGAAAGGAAAAAAATAAAATCTTCACTCTCTCAACTTTATTATCCTGTAAACTATTCTAAGTTTTCAATATTTAATCCAATAGTCCATGATGTACAAAACAATTCAAACTTTACATTCCATTCAGAACATCTATTTATTTAGTTAATTAGTTGGTCAGGGATGCAGCACAGTAAAGGCCCTTCTGGCTCAATGGGCACACACCGCCCAATTGCAACTGTGTGACCAATTGACCCACTAACCTGAACGCCTTTGGAATTTGGGAGGAAACCAGAGCAACCTGAGGATACCAATGTAGCCGCTCCTTACAAACAGTGAAAGAATTGCACCCGGGTGATTGGTACTTTAATAGCATTATGCTAACCGCCTAGCTACTGTGTCACCCTTTTTACATCTGGTATGAATATTCAAAGAATTACAAGCATAAGGCACAGTGTTTAGATGATGATGCTTATAAATTTATGCTTATTAATGTTCAGTGTATGTACCTACAGAATTTGGCACTTTATAGCTTTTGTCATTTGCCTCTCGATCAGAGAATTATGTGTTCAAGCCCAAAATTCCAGACTGCAATCTGATATAGTACAGAGTGAAAGCTGTGATTATCACAATCGTCATCTTTAGAAAGAGACTTCAAAGCTGGCTTTTATAAGTTTTCTTCGGTGGATGTAATCACTCCATGAAACAATTTAAAAGACAATGACCAATCCTTCAATATCAATGAAGGTACTCCATTGCAAGAAGAAATGAGCTACTGAAGGAACTCAGCATGTCAGGCAGCATCTGCGGAGGGAAATGAGCAGTTGAGATCCTCTGAACTGAAGGAATGCGTAGAGGAGGATTGACCGTATAAAAAGATGAGGTGATTGGTTGGAGCAAAAGTTGGCGAGCAGTAGGTGAGAATATGTTGATTGGTAGGTGGAGTCAGATGGTGGAGGAAAGGAGGAAATAATGCCAGAGGCTGTGGGTGATGGAACCTGAAGAATGGAAGGTGGAACATTGAACCAAGTAAGGGAAATAGTATGGACAGATGGGAACAATGGGGGCTGGAGACGCAGCTGGACCAGGGTGTGGGTGACGGGCAGATACAGTAGGTATTTGAGGTAGGGTTTTGGAAAGCAGGCTCTATGTGCAAGATCCTGGATAGATTAGGAGGAGAGGGAACAGGTTACCGGAACTGGAGATTTCCAACATTTGTGCTGTAGGGTTGTGGACTACTTTGACAGAATGAAGTATGTTTCCTCTAGTTTGCTTTTGTGTTTAATTTGTTGGCCTTTATAGAACTTGGCTGCCACATTTCCAATATTCCAAGTGGTTTCTCATGGAGATAAAGGATCTGGACATTAATATGAAATGGCATGAATGTCATATGTTTAACATTTGTAATATCATCATCATTGTAATTGTTCACAATGGAATAATATTGATGTGTATATTCTGAGAACTGTCTGCACTTTACACTGATTCCCTCCCATGAGATTCTATACTCAAGATATAAAGAAATATGATGGTATTTCTTACTGCTTGGCAAAACAAATGATGCCAATGTGAAGCAACACTTCACTTTTAGGCATTGTTAAAATGCCAGACTTCAGACCGAAAGTTATAATAATTCTATTTAATTAATAATATGATTTCCAAAGAGCAACTCTAATTGTAGATCTGATTAGCTAAGTATTAGTTTGAATCCTGTTTTCAAATAACACTTGATGTAAACTTCACATTTGAGGTATATTGTTAACAGTTGAATTCTTCCCATAGTTGAATGGTGTTATTGTGCTTAAATTTTGAAATAATTTTGTAGATTTTTAATCTCCTTGCAGTTTATGATTGCACAATTGAAAGTATTGCCTAAGTAACGGAACTTATTTTAAAGATATATATCACTCCTTTTGAATTACCTCTAAATGGAGCCGTGGTATTTCTTATATCTTCAGTAATGCTTCAAAATTCTCCTCACCACTTGCTATTCTGAAAATCTTCAGCCTTATCTTAGGAAAAAATAATGACCAAATGGAGTTTGTTTGATTACTGTAGTAACAGTGAATGCTATTACCATTATAACCAGCATCAATTTAGTGTCAAAGATGTGGAGGAGTGCAACAGGTAAACATAAAGACAAAAATGGACAGTTAGTCTAAAGTTATCAAGAGCATGATTGAATGATTGGGAAAATTTTTGTGAGGGTATGGGGAAGAATGATAAGCAGGTGAATATGTTTTGGTGCATCATTCTCTTTAGTACCTTGGGAATTCTGTCATTGCACCTCTTTATCTGTCTCAGCTCATCTTTATTTCTCTCTCTGCACCTCTTCCTCCTCCCTCTAATGAAACATATCTCTGTTTGACCAACTTCTGCTGATAACTCATCTAATAATCTATATGATAATCATCTGCAATGTTATAATTTGTTAAGAGTTGCTACAGATTATAAGTTTTGTGGTAGTGATGGAGTTATGCAGGGTTAAGATGGCGCCAGCGAATGATCCCTTGAGCGACATCTTCCAGATAGTCTATCATTTCAGCCTTTCTACATCCTCTACTTATTCTTTTTATCCTAATTTTGGTTTTGAAACAGTTGGATCCTGTGACTTACAGTCTGCAGTTTGATCAATTGAGCTAGCACCCTGATGTCCCGCAAGGAAAAATTCCAGGAGAGAAATGTGGGTACCATGAGAAGAAGAGATGAAGGGCCTGATTGATGACATTTTTCACTCTTTAAAGTGTGAGGAAGCTTGAAACATCAAGGCAAGTCCGCAGGAGAGAGAGTGGTTCTTGGAGAGGCCGCTGGTTCAAGTCGCTTTTCTCGGTTAGGTCACTGTGGTTGGAGGGGCCGCCGGGTCCCGATGTTATCGAAATCCTGAGATTTATGGTTTGGACTGTAGTTCAAACTAACTATAGTTCATATCGGTCTCTTACAGTTTCACATTATTTTTCTGTAGTTGCCCATTCGTTCTTCTTGTGGATAGGCGGGTTGGCAGCTTGGGTGATCTTTCAGTTTTTGTGTGAGGGAGGGGTCGGAGGGCATTTGGGGTTTGCGAGTTTTTGTTCCTTTTTCTGTTCATGTTGGGGGGATTGATGTATTTCATTCAACTACTAGTATGGTTTTCTGTTTTCTATGGCTATCTGGAGAAGCGACGTTTCAGACTTGTGCATACATTCTTTGATAATAAAATAAATCTTTGAAACTTTGACACTTATCAAGATCTGAATCAAAGTAACTAGAATATTCTTGTATCAGAGATGGCACAAGATGGGTGTGATGGCCTGTAAATTTCCTGGCCTGTGTTTCCTCTTTAACCTGTGTTGCAGTTCCCTGGGACACCTGCAATTGCCCTTCCCTTGCCGACATTAGCTGGGAGCTGCTTAAAAATGAGTCCATTGCCACTCTCTCTCTCCTATTCTGCAGCCAGGCCTACCACACCACACATCACCTCTTTCCCCTTTACCTTAACTTTAATAAGTATCTTTTGTTTGTAATTCCTGTTGTGGCCTGACCCCTTTATGTTACTTCCTGAGAGCTGAGGTGGCAATGGCAGGCTGGTGGGGGATTGAAAAGGTGAGTGCTGGAAGGCGTTTTCATGCCTGGTAGGATGATCAAGGTTTTAAAGAGTACTTTATTTCTTTTGTTGAAGAAAACATGGGCAGTAATAGGATGGAATGGCAGTTTTTTAGTGGAAGAAACATTTCTTGTAAGGAGAATCAAAGAGATGGCCTTAATATTTGATTTATTTTAGTAGTATTATATTATGTAAAATGTTATTCTGTGAATGTAATTTCCTTCTCATGAACCTCAGTCATGTAGCTAGCTTTTCATATTACCTTGATAGTAATATTTCTTGATTACAGTGAAAATGTAATAATTTGTAGCAATTCAAGATCAAGTTTATTGTCATCTGACTGTTCATATACTCAACTGAATGAAACAACATTCCTCTAGACTATGGTGGACTGACAATGCATATATCACTCAGCACATAAAGCAAAATATTACCACAAATATGCTAATAAAATACTAATTCAAAATGTATGAAAGGTGCACAGCACAGGCAAACATTAAGCAGGTCACTTTCCTGGTGATGAGACCTCGGTGGTGGCAGGGTTTCATTAGTCTCTCAGTTATCAATTAATGCCATGTTCGTTAAAGTAAGGCTGGCAAATAACTTGTTGACCGATTAAACAGAAATCTCTAGCAATAGGAATTAAGAATGTAGAAACATTGAAAATAGAAATAGGCTAATAGACCTTTCAGTTCTGCTCTGGTGTTCAAATCATCATGGCTGATCGTGCCAATTTAATGAGCGTTCCTTCCCCATGCAACCACAAATGCAAACTCCTTGCTGAAATAATTTAATGATTTGCCTTCACTATCTTCTGTGGTTTACCACCCTTTGACTGAAACAATTTCTACTCATCTCAATTTTTTGAGAGTCTTGCTCCTGAGATTCCACAACATCAGAGAAAATTTTCCCCACATCTAGTTTGTACAGTCCAATCAGGGTAAGATTCACATGGGGTCCCCTGTCATTCTTCTAAACTCTAGGGGAAATAACAAATTCATTTCAGCCTCTTCCTACGTTCAGTCCTGTCTCTGCTGGAATCCATCTGCTGAAACTTTGCTGAATCCCCCTTTACAATAATAGCAATCTTCCATGGATAAGAACAGTAAACTACATGCTGAACTCAAGCCGGGATCAGGCTGTGGAGCACATCAATGATGCTGAGGCGGAGAAGGTTGAGAGTTTCAATCTCCTAGGAGTGAACATCACTTGTCCTGGTCCAGTCACATGGGTGCAATGGCCAGGGAAGCTCATCAGTGCCTCTGCTTCCTCAGAAGGCTAAAGAGATTTGGCATACCTCCTATAACCCTCACCAATTTTTATCAAAGCACCTCGGAAAGTATCCTATCCAGATCCACCATAGCTTGGTATGGCATCTGCTCTGTCTGTAACTGCTGAGAGTTGTGGACACAGCTTAATCCATCATGGAAACCAGCCTTCTCTCCATGGAATCTGACTCTGCTTCATAATCAAAGACCGGTACAACTTGGGCATTCTCTTTATTCCCCCATCCCACTGGGCAAGAGATACAAAAGCTTGACAGCGCACACCAGCGGGCTTGAGGACCTCTTGTACTGCACCGCTTTAAGATGATTAAATGGTTCAAATTCAATAGTCTGAATACAGACTGAGAAGGTGGACTCTTGACCTCACAATTTACCTTGTCCTGACCTTACACCGTGCTGTCTATCTGTGCTGCACTTTCCTCCGTACAATGACACTCCATTCTGCATCTTGCTGTTCCCTTGCGGGTTATCAGTGCACTGTTGTAATGAATTCATCTGTATGAATGGTATAGAAATTGTTTCACTGTACCTTGAGATGTGTGACAATAATAAATCAATTTACAAATTTACAGTGCTTTGGGCAGTTGCATTGAGCCAAACCCTCTCACTATGAAGGTTAGCATGCCATTTGCCTTTTTAATTGCCTTCTGTCCTTGCGTGATGGCTTTTGGTGATTGGTGATCCAAGACTCATTTGTGTACATGGGTCACATTTCACCTCACCCTTTTCTAATCTTCCACTCAGATAATAGTATAAATTAGTTAAAGTTACTTTGGAGTCCTGGGTCCGGCATGTAAGTGCCATTACGAAGAAAGCACAGCAGAGTCTCCACTTTCTTAGGAGTTTGTGAATTTTTGGCACATCATTTAAAACTTTGACAAATTTCTATAGATATGTGGTGGAGAGTGTATTGACTGGTTGCATCGCAACCTGCTATGGATACACCAATGCTCTTGTATGGAAAAGTAGTGGATAAGGTCCAGTACATGATCAGTAAAGCCCTCCCCACCTTTGAGCACATCTACATGGAGCACTATTGCAGCAAAGCAGCATCCATTATCAAGCATTGCCACCAACAAGGCCAGGCTTTCTTCTTGCTGCTGCCGCCAGGTAGAAGGTACAGGAGCTTCAGGACTCTCACCACCACGTTCAGGAACAGTTACTACTGTCCGAACATTAGGTGTTTGAACCAGAGGGGATAACTTTAATCAACTTCACCAGCATCTTCACTGAACTGTTCCCACAACCTCTGCACTCACTTTCAATGAATCTTCATCTCATGTTCTTGATATTTATTGCTTAATTATTTTTTATTTCACTTTTTTTCCCTCTTTCTTGATTTGCAGATTGTTTTTTTTTTGCACGTTGATTGTTGTCCACCCTATTGAGTGCAGTCTTCTGTGTGTTTCTTATTTTTACTGTGATTGTCTGCAAGAAAATGAATCGGGTTGTATATGCTGACATATATGTACTTTGATGCTAAATTTACTTACAACTTTCTGTTATGCCAGCAAGGTGAATAACTTCACATTTATCCGCATGTTACTACAGCTACAATGCATTTATCCATTCATTCAAGATTCAGATTAATTTATTTACCACATGTACATAGAGACACACAGTGAAATGCCTCATTTGCATTAACACACCTACCCATCGCTGGGGGCAGCTTGCATGCGTCACTACACACTCTGGTGCCAACAAAGCATGCCAGTGTTGATCAGCAGAGCAACATGGGCAGCAGCAACAACAGCAAAACAAGCCCCTTATTCTACCATTCCACCCTTCCACTCACCTGCCTGCTCACTCACACACAAGCTTCGCCTTGTAGTTTCACAGACATTGATCCTTCGACTACCCAGGCCTTGCTAATCAAGAAATTTTTGACTTTTTGGCCTCAACACTAGGACTCACCAATCATGGGACTTTGACCTTCAAGCTTCTACTTCTGGATTTGCTTGGACCTCCGACCCTGTGACTAAATGACCTGGAGGCCCACTGGCTCTCCTGCCTCCTGCTTGCACTGACTTCTGACCTAGGGATCTCTGATCTCCACCCTCAGTGTCTACCAACCTGACTCCTGGGACTGCTGGCCTTTGACTGCAAAGTTATCCTACATGGACCTTCAAAACTAATTCCTACCCTTGATTCTGCATTTACTGCCCCTGACATATAATTCCCCCTCATCCCTTGGCTAAACCTTAACCTGATCCCTAACTCCCCATACTGCACCCGTAATCATCCCTACAGGTCAAAAAACATCTAAGCCTGTGTAATATCCTTAAAGGACATTACAGCTCAGTGCCATCTTGCCTGGAAGTTCCATTCTCTCTGTAATCTTCTCAACAGCTTAAGCTTCCAACCATCTTTATGCCATCTCCAAACTTAGAGATACTGCCTCTAATTCCCACACCTAAATTGTTAATATACTGAGTAGATGAGGTCCAAGTACGGAATCCTGCAGTACCTCACTTGTCACTGCCTGTAAGGAGGAAAAGTACCTGTTATCACTGATCTGTGATTGCTTTCTGTCAATCATGTGTATTTAATATTCAGAATTGAATCAGGTTTGTTATCACTGGCATATGTACTGAAATTTGTTAACTTTACAGCAGCAGTACAATGTAATACATGATAAACTACAATAGAGAACAAAAGTTGGAGAATTCGATGTTCATACCAAGGGGCTGGAGACTACCCAGACGGTATATGAGGTGTTGTTCCTCTAGCCGGAGTGTATCAAGTGTTCAGTGGGAGACACTAGCTGTATACCAGAGGTCCGTGAGTATCAGGGAGCAGGAGTGAGTGCCATTGCTATTACAAAGGAAAAAGTGCGAGGCAAACTGAAAGGTGTTAAGGTGGATAAGACACCTGGACCAGATGGACTACATCTTAGAGTCCTGAGAGCGGTTACTAAAGAGATAATGGATGCGTTGGTAATGATCTTTCAAGAATGGAGCATAGGCTGCTTTGTTGTCTGGTATGCGAGGCACAGCACAGGACTGAAAGAAGCTGCAGAGGGTTGTAAATCTAGTCAGCTCCATCTTCTGTACTAGCCTGCGAAGTACCCAGGACATCTTCAAGGAGTGGCATCTCAGAAAGGCAGCGTCCATTATTAAGGACCTCCAGCACCCAGGGCATGCCCTTTTCTCACTGTTACCATCAGGTAGATGGTAGAGCAGCCTGAAAGCACACACTCAGTGATTCAGGAACAGCTTCTTCCCCTCTGCCATCCGATTCCTAAATGGACATTGAACCCATGAACACTACCTCACTTTTTAAATATATTATTGCTGCTTTTTTGCATGATTTTTAATCTATTCAATATAATTAAGGGATATGGTGAGAGGGCAGATGTGTAGGTTTGAATGGGATCCGAGATCAGCCATGATGAAATGGCAGAGCAGACTCGATGGGGTGAATGGCCTAACTCTGTGGTCTTATGGTCTCTTGGACATCACTCAACTCACTGTTATATCCTGTTCCTCTACACCCTTTCGTCACCATCTGAAATTCTGCCAACAATGGTTATAGCATCAACAAATTTATAGATGGCATTTGAATATTTCAGTATTATTTGAGGAAACTTGTGAATGTTTAGTTGATTAAGCATTTTTGTTTAAAATAATTAATTATGGATTATATGTATAACAACGTGAATTTCATACATCACCAGGCTACCACGCAATAATTGCGTGTGTGCTTAAAGTAAACATGATGTTGGAACAGCATTACCAGACTCCTTTCAATTAGTTTAATGTTTTGAAGTTGCAAAACATAACACTGGCGATGAGCTATTTTTAAATTGAACCCGAGTTGGCTACTGACCTATTAAAGTGCAGTGAGACATTCGAAATTTTAAAAAAGGAAGTGAAGAGCGGTCAAATTAAAAATTGAAGCCCAGCATGTGCACAGAGTGTCGAGTTAAAAAATTAGCAGCACGGCAGGTTTTCTGCAGAAGGGAAGACACAGTCACATTTAAAACAAAGGCAGAAAACAGAATAATTCATAAGTTCATAAACAGTGACTATCAACTGATAATAATCATTAAAAAAAATTCTGAAATGGCTGGCTACATCGGAAGGACTGACTCATTCGATTGCTCATTGGGTAACTGGCTCATGTACACTGAGCTCATTCAACTATATTTTGAAGGAAATAGCCAATGAGAATCAAGTACCAATTTTACTGAGTGCATCGGGTTTAAAGGCATACAGTTTACTTCAAAGTCCAGGAGGGTATAGGTCAGTTGTCACTGTAGGCAGAAAAACAGCAAATGCAGTTTAACCCAGCCAAATGTGAAGTGTTGTACTTTGGAAGATCAAATGTAAAGCGAGAGTACAGTGTTAATGGCAAGACTCTGAACAATGTTGATGTACAGAAGGATCTTGGGGTCCAGGTCCACAGCTCCCTGAAAGTAGCCACACGGGTTGATTGGGTTCTGAAGAAGGTGTATGGCATGCTACCTTTGGTAGTCAAAGAATTGAATCCAGAAGCGCAGCTTTATAGGACTCTGGTTGGGCCGCATCTGGAGCATTGCATTCACTTCTGGTGACCACATCTGCTGAAGGATGTGGAGACGTTGGAGACAGTGCAGAAGTGGCTTGCCAGGATGTCTGATTAGAGCACATATTTCATAAGAAAAGCTTGAACAGACTTGCGCTATTTTCTCTGGGGCAGCAGAGGCTGAGAGAGATCTGATGAAGGTCTAGAAGATTATGAGAGGCTTTGTTAAAGTAGGCAGCCGGTAAAGTTAGAATCAAACTATTTATTTAATTAGTTTGTCAATTTTTTGTCCTTTGGTTTCTGACTATAAGGCACCCCGCTCTGGTTCTCTGCCTTCTTTGGATCTTTTCATCTCTAATTGCCAACAACTCAACTTCAGCACTCCTTGAACCTTACCCCACGGCCCCCTACTCTCTCCGCACTAATCCCAACATTACCATCAAACCCGCAGACGAAGAGGGTGTGCTGCTGAAGAATGGCAGACTGATCTCCACCTTGCTGATGCCAGGCAGCAACTCTCAAGCACCTCCTCATACCTACCCCTTGGAAAGGACCCCAATCCAGATCATCAGAAAATTGTCTCCAGTATCATCACTTACCTCATCAAACTTGGAGAACTTTCATTCACTGCCACCAAATTCTTAGTACCCTTACCCAGCACAGCTCGCTACACAAGATCCACAAACCTGACTGTGCAGCAGACCTGCCTGCTCCTGCACTAGTGAACCGACGTTCGCATACCTAGACTCCGATTTATCCGCCTTGATTCAGTCCCTTCCCGCCTACATCCGTGACACTGCACATGCCCTCAGTCTCCACAACTTTCAATTCCCTGGCCCTGACCACCTCATTTTCACCATGGATGTCCAGTCCCTAAACACTTCATTGAAATGACATCTGTACCTAGCTGGAAGCCCAAGAGGAGTTTATTTGTCATACACGCTGGGAAAGCACTAGATTCTTTTTCACTTCTATCCCCCATCAGAAAGGCCTTACAGCTCTCTGCTTCTTTCTCAACAAAAGACCCAACTGGTTCCCCTACATCATCCCCACCATCTCTCTGACAACGCTGGTCCTCATCCTCAACAGTGGCTCCTTTCACTTTCTCTAGACTTGAGGACTAGCAATGGGCACCTACATGGGCCTCAGCTATGCCTGCCTTTTTGACAGCTACATAGAACAATCCATGTTCTAAGCCTTCCCTGGTAACATTCCCTAACGTTTCCTGCACACCACTGATGCTGCTTCATGCAGCCATGCTGAGCTCATCAATTTCATAAATTTTGGCTACAACTTCTGCCCTGCCCTTAAATTCACTTGGTCCATTTCTGATCTCTCTGTCTCCATCTTTGGAGACACTTTCTACTGGTATCTTTTATAAACCTACTGATTCCCTTGGCTGTCTTGACTATACCTCTTCCCACCCTGTCTCCTGTAAATATACTATTCCCTTTTCTCAGTTCCTTCTACTCCACTACATCTGTTCCCAGGAAGAAGCTTTCCTTTCCAGAACATCAGAGATGTCTTTCTTCTTCAAAGAACAGGGTTTCCCTTCCTCCACTATTGATGGTGCCCTCAACCACATCTCCTCTATTTCCTGAACATCCCATCTTCTGCCACCTTAACAGTGATGGAGTTCCTCTTGTCCTCACTAACCCCTCCATGAGCCACTGCATCCAATCTTTAATTCTCTGCAACTTCTGCAATCTTTAAAGGGATCCTACCACCAATCATATATTTAACACCCCCCCCATCCCACTTTCCACAGGGATCACTCTCTCCATGATTCCCTTGTCCACTCGTCCATCCCCACTAATCTCCCTCCCAGTACTTATCCCTGCAAGAGGCTGAAGTGCTACACCTGCCCATTCACCTCCTCTTTTAGCACCATTCAAGGCCCCAAACAGTCTTTTCAGTTGAGGGAACATTCCACCTGCAAATCTGCTGGGATTGTCTATTTTGTCCAATGCTCCTGATGTGGCCACCTCTACATTGGTGAATAAATTGAAGGACTGCAATGCTGGACATCTCCCTTCCATCCGCCAAAAGTGGAACTTCCCAGTGGCCAAACATTTTAATACCGATTCCCATTCCCGTTCCAACATCTTGGTCCATGATGTCCTCTTGTGCCACGATGAAGCCAGTCTCAGGGTGGAGGAGCAGCACCTTGTATTCTGTGTGGAAAGCCTCCAGCCCAATGACATGAATATTGATTACTCATTCCAGCAAAACAAAATTTCTTCTCCCTCCCCTCTTCTGTTCTCTACTCTGGCATCTTGTCACTTGTCACCTGCCAATCACCTCCCTATCAGATTCCTTTCTCTCCGTCCCTTTCCTTTTCCTACCCACCTGGCTTCACTTGTCACCTACTACTAGCTATCCCCCGTTCCCTCCCTCCCTCCACCTTTTTACTCTTACATCTCCCCCCCCTCCTTTCCAGTCCTGAAGAAGGGTCTTGGTCAAAACATTGACTGTTATTCCTTTCTATAGATGTTGCCTGACCTGCTGAGTTCCTCCAGCGTTTTGTGTGTTGTAAGGGATCTACATATGTCTTTACATACCATTTTCTTTTCATATATTCAGAGAAGCTTTTCTGTCAGTTTTGATGTTTGTGGATGACACCAAGATTGGGAGTGTAGTGGACTGTGTGGATGGCTATCAAAATTGTAGAATGATCTTAACCAGCTGGAAAAACGGGCTGACAAATGGCAGATGGAATTTAATGCAAGGATGTGTGAGGCGTTGCATTCTGGGTAAACAAACCAGGGTGGGACTTAAACAGAGAATGCCATTAAACAAAGGGACCTGGGAATACAGACCCATAATTCCTTGAAAGTGGAGTCACAGGTAGATAGGGTCATAAGGAAAGCTTTTAGCACATTGGCCTCAATAAATCAGGGCACTGAGAACAGAAATTGGGATGTTATGTTTAAGATGTATAAGGCAGTATAAGGAGCTGGAGGTCATAAGTTTAGGGTGTAAGCTTAAAGATTTAAGAGCCTGAAAGGGATACTACTTCACTGAGAGTATGGTGTGGGTGTGGATTGAGCTGCCAGTGTAAGTGCTGGATGCGGGTTCAATCACAACATTTAAGGGGCATGGAGTGCTGAGGTCCAGGTGCAGGTTGGTGTGATAAGCCAGAAAACAGGTTGACATGGACTAGATGGGCAGACAGGCCTGTTTCTGTGTTGTAGAGCTCTATAACTCCTCTTGTAATATTGTTCTCATATTCTATCCTTTTTTAGTAATTAATACCAGGGCATTTGAGTTGTAAACTGTTTGCTACACTCATGTTTGCTGTTTTAGTTGGGCCAGTTTCTGTGTCTCCTCCTTGTATCAAATACTACCCCTGGCTTCTCACAGTCTCTGTAATTGAGTCACCCTTCCTTGTTTTGTTTTTGTCCCAGACAAGAATGAATGATTGCTGGAGTTCATCCATGTGCGTTCCTTAAATGTTAGCTGCTGCTAATCAACAGTCAACCCATAAATAACATTCCCCGATCTATTTAAAGAGACTCTGGTCTTGCACGATCACAGCTTTCTTAATTTAGATTTTTCATTAAGATGGAAAGATGGACAGTAATATTGTTGATTTTGAGACTCTATATCAATATCACTATCTTAATGAAATTTCTATTCCCCGCCCTCCCAAGGGGACATTTACAATAAGAATGCAATAAAATCCTTTTGCATTGCAATCTACATCAGAAGATCACTTCCAGTCCCGCCTGGGTGCAGGCGCAGACCCGCCTGGGTACAGTAATCTTTATTTTACTAGTTCCATCTTCCCCAGAAATCTGTTTCAATATCTGAGGATATTACACCACCCTTGCTTTTGTCCTTCTATTTCTGATCTGACTAGCGTGTGGCAATGGTATTAATCCTGAGATTATTTCCTTATGAGGCCTTATGTTCAGTGTGTAGGACCTCATTCCTTTTTTAACCAACTTCATTGGAACCGTACGCACCAGAACAAGTGGTTGTTCACTATCCCACTTCCGAACGCCATGCATTGAGACATCTTCCACCATGGTGGGAGGGAGGATATTATCATCCTGAAATCAATCCTACCTGGACCATGGAACTGAATCTCCAATTACTATTGTCCTCCCAATCGTTTTCCTTCACCTGTCACCTGTGGCACTATGAATTAGCGTGCTGCCACTTTTGCTAATAATACATCTGCCCCAAAAATATAAAGCAGCTTTATATTTTCAAGGGTGGAATGGCCACAGGAAATTCAAGCACAGCCTATGCTATTTCACTTGCTTGGCAGTCATTTGTTTGCATTTGCAGCGCAAAAACAAGTGAATTTGTGACCATCTCAGCAATGCAGAATCATAGAATGATTCTGTCTACATCTCTAATGTCATTAAGTCACCAGCAACAGACCTGATTTTCTACTTTGTGCATGAGAGATATATCACCAATTCAAGCTTAAGTCTTGCCCTTGAGTTAATTCAAATTAAATTAAAACCTACCGATAACATTGAGACCTCATTTTATTCTCAAAACATTCAAAGGACCTTTTCTTTGTCTGACTAGTAAACTGCCACTAGTGTATGTTCCCTCACAGAACATAACCCTTTCTACTGCTGCTGAATTTAGCACCAACTTTTCATCTCCATGGTTGTTGTTCTCTGTTCAGATGAGAATCTGTAACCAGTAAAATGCCTTATATACGGGTGCTGGAAGCTGCAATGATTTACAAACTTTACTATTGACTTGGCTGAAGGGAATGAGTGCATGGCAACCAAATTTGCAGCTGATACATGGGCTAGTTGATTATACTGAAAGGAGTGTAAATGAGATTTACATGAATGTTGCCGGGACTCGAGGGCCTGAGTTGGTAGCCTAGGTTGTTATTCATTGGAGCACAGGGGATTGAGGAGAGACCTTGCGGAGGTCTATAAAATCATGTGGGACATAGATAGGGTGAATGCATCATGCACATCATTGTCATATGATGTGGGTGATCATGGTCTACAAGACCATGATTATCCTTTGCAAGTTTTTCTATAGAAGTGCTTTGCCATTGTCACCTTCTGGGAAGTGTATTTGCAAGATGGGTGACTCCAGTCATAATCACTACTCTTCAGAGATTGTCTACCTGACATCAGTGGTTGCATAATGTGGAGTTGTGAAATGCACCAGCTGCTCATATGACCATCCAGCATCTGATCCCACAGATTCATGTAAACCTGATATGGGAGGGAAGGCAGGTGCACACCTTGTGTAAATGAGACCTGTAGGCTAATGGAGGGAAGGAGCACTTTACATCTCCTTTGATAGAGATGTATCTTCACCCTACAAACAGTCTGTTCTGGGTTAATGAATCAAGAACTGGAGGCATAAGTTTAAGGTGAGAGGCGGAATAGTTTGAAAGGTACCTAAGGGGCTACTTGTTCATGCAGAGGGTTATGTATCTGAGGAAGCATCTGCCAGTGGAAGTGGTTGAGGCAGTAATATTAGAACATTTAAAAGGTAGTTGGACAGATACATGGATAGGAAATGTTTAGAGGATATAGGTCATGCAGGCAAATGGGATTAGCTTAGATGGGCATCTGGTTGGCATGGATAAGTTGCGCTGTATAACTCCATCCCTCCATGCAGGGCAGAGTGGATAAGTGGTTTGGAAACAAAGAACTGTATCAGTCATTATCTCATTGAATAATGGAGGGTTAGGCTGGCTGTCCTTGTGCACTTCCTGCCCAGTCTGTGGAAGATAGGGTAGGAAGTGCGTACAGTGCCTATAGAGAGTATTCACCTATCTGGGAAGTTTTATTGTTTCACTACGTTGAATCACAGTTTTGATTAGTAAAAGCTAAAAAGTAATTTGGCTTTTTTGACATTGACCAATAGGCAAATACTCTTTCATATCAAAGTGAAAACAGATCTCAACAAAGTGATCTAAATTAATTACAAATATAAAACACAAAATAATTGCATGAGTATTCACTCCTCTTTAATATGACATATCAAATCATCACTGGTTCAGCCAGTTGGTTTTATAAGTCACGTAATTAGTTAAATGGAGATCTGTTTTTGGAGACCTGTGTGCAGTCAAGGTGTTTCAATTGGTTGTAGTAAAAATACACCTGTATCTGGAAGGTGCAATTGCTGGTGAGTCAGTATCCTGGCAAAAACGACACCATGAAAACAAAAGAACACTCGAAGCAACTCTGTGAAAAGGTTATTGAAAAGCACAAGTCAGGAGATGGATGCAAGAACATTACCAAGTCACTGAATAACCCTTAGAGTACAGTTAAGTCAGTCATTAAGAAATGGAAAGAATGTGGCACAGCTGTAAATCTGCCTAGAGCAGGCCGTACTCAAAAACTGAATGACCGTGCAAGATAGTGAGGGAGGCCACCAAGAGACCTATAGCTCTTCTGGAGGAGTAGCAAGCTTCGGTGGCAGAGATGGGAGAGACAACTGTTGCCCGGGTGCTTCACCAGCCACTGCTTTATGGGAGAGTGGCAAAGAGAAAGCCACTGTTGGAAAAAAAAATCACGTGGAACCTCAGCTAGTGTTTGTCAGAAAGCATATGGGATACTCTGAAGTCAGCTGGAAGAAGGTTCTATGGTCTGACAAGAACTGTGACTTGGGAGAAGATTTGTTTTCCAGCAAGACAATGACCCCAAGCATAAAGCCAAAGCTACACAGGAATGGCTTAAAAACAAAAGTTAGTCTGGAGTAGCCAAGTCAGGGTCCAGACCTCAATCCAATTGAGAATTTGAGGCTGTTCGCTCATGATCCCCATGTGAGTTGCCAGAGCTTGAGCAATTCTGTAAAGAAGAATGGGGAAAAATTGCAGAGTCTAGATGTGCAAAGCTGATAGAGACCTATCCACACAGAGCCAAGGCTGTAATTGTTGCCAATGGTACATCTACCAAATACTGACTTGAAGGAGGTTGAATACCTATGCAATCAATTATTTTGTGTTTTATATTTGTAATGAATTTAGATGACTTTGTAGAGATCTGTTTTTACTTTCGACATGAAGGAGTCTTTTTCTGTTGATCAGTGTCAAATCTGCCGTGATACAATGTTGTAAAATAATTAAACGTGAAAACTTCCAACTGGTGTGAATACTTTTTATAGGCACTGTATTAGTTTCACCAGTTATCATAACTCTCAAACCTCATCCATAGTGGAGGTTAGGCCCATTTCCAGATGAATGGCTTTGACTCTCCATTTCCCCCCACAGCTGTACCGAGTTTCTCCAGTGTTTTGTTGCCAGAAGCTAAGCATCCTTGATCCCAAGCCTTTGCTCAGGAAGGGATTTTGGTAATGAATTCCATGCAGTAACTCGGCTATACATACCATGGTGCAACAGTCCTTGTCTCAGTCTCTTCCCCCAAGCTTTGCCTTCTGTTAATATTGTCATAAATTTTAACTATTTCTCAGTGCTCCTGATGTTTCGACATTTACAGTTATTGAAATAGATTAATTTAAAAATATTGAATTGGTTGAAACACAAATATTAAGATGTTACATCAAAACAACAAAACCAATTTTCCTCTTGTCCTAGTAGTCTGATGACATAATACAGCAGTTCAAATTTAAAAGGTCTCAGTTTCAGTACCAGGTCTAGACAGTGTAGGTTCTGGGAGATATTTGCTCTCGGCGATGCTGGGAGCTGTCAATAAGTGTCTGGGACTTTGGGTCAAGTAGCTGAACGTCGCCAATTCCTCTGTAAGCTGCTGACTTCAGTCAGCATCATTCAGTCTATTATTATATTATTTCAGTTAAGTTGTCAGTCTGTGTGTTTCATGTAGACTGATAGGATCTGTTGTTGTACCAGAGGGCACCAGAGATGGAAAATTGGTGTTGTTTCTGGTGGGACAGGATGTAATCTGTGCGGTACCAGATAGATGTGATGAAGTGCTCTGAACTATCGAGCATGTCAGATTACACTGCTTTTCAAACAAGAAAGTCAGCATTTTCACTGATGGTCCCACCTGTTCCTGTCTTGATAATTTCAAAATAATTTGAAAATGTATTTATCACTGCTTTTTGTTAATCAGTAATCTGCAAGAAGCCATGTTCTCTCAGCGGCTGCTCTTTCAACACTTGTTCCATTGTGCAATGTATCCATGTAATTGGTACATATGGACATACATATGGGCTTCCTGTCAGATCGTTGGCAGGTTGTAAGAGTGGGTTCCCTCACCTCTGCCCCTCTGATCCTCAACTCAGGAACCCCTCGGACTGTGTCCTAAGCCCCCCTCCTTTACTCTCTGTATACCCATGACTGTGTCGCCACCCATAACTCCAATTTGCTAATTAAATTTGCTGACGACACTACATTGATTGGCCTAATCTCAAATAATAATGAGGCAGCCTACAGAGAAGAAGTCATCACCCTGACACATTGCTGTCAAGAAAACAAACTCTCCCTCAATGTCGCAAAAACAAAGGAGCTGGTTGTGAATTACAGGAGGAATGGAAACAGGCTAACCCCCTATTGACATCAATGGATCTGGGGTTGAGAGGGTGAACAGCTTTAACTTCCTTGGCGTACACATCACTGAGGATCTCACGTGGTCTGTACATACCAGATATGTGGTGAAGAAGGATGTAAGCAATAAAGCTAATTCAATTCAATACTTATTGTATGTATTATCTGCCCATATTTTTGGCTGTGGGGTAGGGAAGCTGGCCATTCTGTTGTGCCATAAAATGTTAATGATACCCAAAGATTCATTTACTATCAGAACACTTATCCATGTACAACTCTTAAGCTTGTGTATATGGATATTCATGGTGATTAAGTGATGGTTTACCTGAAGAAGTATGCAAAATTACCTTATGGTGGAAATGTTTTCGTTTATTTGTTCTTGCCGGTCATTCTGTAAATAATCATGTCAGAGTTGGTATCTTTGAGCCATAGATCATGGAGCTGACCTTCTCCAAACAAATGACAGTCAGAATCACTGATGCACAGCAGATTCATATTTTTGGACTACATTAAATGAACTCCTTCCAACTTTTGAAAAGAAGCTCAAATTTATTGTTGGGTTTTCAAAACATCATTGACATTATGACATTTAGCTTTACTTCTTATGTTAAACTATTATTAGAAGATATTTTATACTATTTTGCATTGAGTGAAACTCTTAAGGCTTGTTCTGGGGATGGAGAGGTGGTGTGTTGATGAAGAGTTCATAAAATAAACTCTGGAGAAATCTTTGAAACTTGTTTTTTATTGACTTAAATTATGTGGGAAAGGTGAATTAATGCATATTACCCACAGAATTGGTTTTATCATCTGATGCAAGCAGAAATATTGCAATGAAAGGCAAACTAGATCCAAATTTAGTAAAACAGAGTTTTGCAACTGGATCACCTTGGATGGAAGGAGGTGGCTGGGGAGCACGACGTATCCTTTCCTGGAAGAATATTCTTGTATGTCAGTGAGACATTATAGAACATGATCTGTGAGAACTGATTTCTATTCCAGAGCCTGGGATGTGAAACTTGAGCCAGCCCACGTATCTTAGATTTGGAATAGGAGCTTTGAAAGCTGCAGTGTTAGGAGGGACCATCCATATGGAGAGCAATTCTATGTGAAAGATGAACAAGGAGGTCCAGCTCTATGTTGGTGATAATTTTAATTAGTAAGTTTAGTGTACATGAAGAATTAATAGATTTATGAAGCCTGCCTTCATGCAGCAAATATCTCTTGCTTCCTGTTGAAATGCGTTAGCTGGTCAGATCTTACAAAGTAAGATCCATTTCACTGTGCTCTAGTTTGTCGATAAGATAGCAAATGCCATTTGTTATATTTGGAGACAGGGATTTAATTATAAAGGGATACAGTCTTTGATATACTGTATGTGTACATATTATGCTTTAGCACAATTATCATTAAATGATCTGTGTCTGCTGTTTTTAATGTTATTAATTTTCTTTCTCAGTTGGAAATTTGAGAGGGAATTTATATTAAGAGGGCACATGCAGTGTTCAAATAGCTGTATGCTATGGCTCAGCCATCACCTGTTGGATAGGGAATTGAATCTTGTATGATGGTGGCTATTAGCTTGAAACTGGAGATTAATAAATTGTTAGATGCATGCTGTTTAAGGATGCACTATGAAACATAAACAACACCATGAAAGGAAATGTTAACAGCGTGCATTATTTAATTGCAGCTGAACTCAAAGTACAGCAGAATACTTTGTACTGTACTGTCAACGTATTGTCTTCTGCTCAGGAAGTGGAATGTGTAAGATTGAAATTTGCAAGCAAGAGAAGTATTACTGTACTTAAAAAAATTGTATTCTAAAAATTAATTCAATTTTATACAAAAAACAGGTCCTTCAGACAAACTGCTGACCAAGATGCCTAGTCCAAGTTAGTCCCATTTGGCTCATAGCCTAAAACCTTTCCAATCCGTATACCCATCCAGCTGTCTTTAGAAACTGTTACTCTATCTGTCTGAGCTGCTCCTTCCTTCTCATCATAAATCTACACCCTCCAGTTCTTCATCCACCAACCCTGAGAAAAGAAAGTTGAGTGAATTCACCCTGTCATTTCTCCCGATAGCTCAGTTCCTCATGTTCTTGACATATCCTTGTAAATTTTGGCTGCATTCTTTTCAATTTAATAGCATCTGTCCTATAGCAGGTTGATCCAAACAGAACACAATACCTCCAAGAATGGTCTCACCAGTGTCCTGTACAACAACATGACCTCCCAACTTTCCTACTCAGTGCTTTGACTCATAAAGGCCAGTGTGCCACCACCCTGTCTACCTCTACCTCCACTTTCAGTGAACAAGGTACTTCTACCCCAAGGTCCCCTGGTTATACAGCAGTCTCCAGGGTCCTGCTGTTCACTGTGAAAGTCCTACCTGGATTTGACTTTCCAAAATGCAACACCTTGAACTAATCCATATTAAACTCCATCTGCCATTACTCAGCTGATTAAGATCCCCCTGTAATTTTTTTATAACCTTCATTGTCCACAATACCATCTATTTTAATGCCATTGGCAAATTTAGTAACCGTACCCTGTATATACTTATCCAATGCAACAATGGGGGTCCAACACCAACCCCTGAGCTACACCATTAGTCATGGGCCTCCAGTCGGAGAGCCAACCTTCACCATCACCCTCTGCCTCCGACCTTCAAGCTGATTATGTATCCAATTAGGCAGATCTTCCTGGATTCTATGAGCTCTAACTTTCCAAAGCTGCCTAGCTTGTCCACAAAAAACAAATCTACCACTGACCTCATCGACTTCATTGGTCTCATCATTATAAAGCTCAGCCAAATTTGCAAGACATGAGCCCATGCATACAAAGCCATGCTGAATACCCCTAGTGCAGCATAGTGGTTAGAACGATACTATTACAGCTTGGGGCATCAGAGCTTGGAATTCAATCCAGATGCCTTCTGTAAGGAGTCTCAACATCCTCCCTGTGGAATGCGTGGGTTTTCTCCGTGTGCTCCAGTTTTCTCTCACAGTCCAAAGGCATTATGGGTAGGTTAATTGGTCATTGTAAATCTTACCGTGATTAGTTTAGAATTAAATTGGGCATGTAGGGATTGGTGGGCAGTGCAGATCGAAGAGTCAGAAGTGCCTACGCCACAATGTATCTCTAAATAAATAATCATGCCATGTCTTTCCAGATGTATGTATACAGCGATCCCATTTTCTTCACACCCCACCATCCCTGAACACCACAAATCTCCCTTCTCCTCAGACACTACCAACCTCCTTACCCACTCTGATCCCAGCTCTCATCCATGCTGGGTCTTCACCATTCCCTCTGACCTTCCCCTCTCTAAGGCAGAACGTTCTGTCCTCAGTAAGGGCCTCACTTTTGTCTCCCTGCCCCTGCATCTCAGCAAGTCCTGCACCTGCCAAGACACAGAGCTTACCCAAGATCCACAAACGTGCCTGTCCAGGTAGACCCATTGTCGCAACTTGTCCCTGCCATACTGAACTCATATCTGCATACCTCGACTCCCTAATTCATTCACTTCCTGCCTACATCTGTGACAATTCACAGGCTCTGAATCTTTTCAATGATTTCAAGTTCCCTGGTCCCCATCATCTTATTTTCACTATGGATGTCCTTTTCCTATACACCTCTTCCCCGACCAGGAAGGTCTCAAAGCTTTCTGTTTCTTTCTGGATTTCAGACCCAACCAGTTCCCCTCCTTCACCACTCTCCTCCACCTAGCGGAACTTATCCTTGCTCTTAATAATTTCTCCTTTGGCTCCTCCCACTTGCTTCAAGCAAAAGGTGTAGCCATGGGTACTTGTGTGTGTCCATAGCTATGCCTGCCCTTTTGTCAACTACGTGGAACAGTCTATGTTCCACGCCTATACTGGTGTCCGTCCCCAACTTTTCCTACGCTATACTGACAACTGTATTGGTGCTGCTTCCTGCACCCATGCTGAGATTGACTTCATCAACTTTGCCTCCAACTTCCACCCTGCTCTCAAGTTTATCTGGTCCATTTCCAATACCTCCCTCTTATTTCTTGATCTCTTTCTCTATCTGTGGAGGCAGTATATCTACTGATATCTTACATAAATTCACTGACTCTCACAGCTACCTGGACTGGACCTCTTCCCACCGTTATTTGTAAAAGTAGTTCTTCTGTCTCCACCGCATCTCCTCTCAGTATGAGGCTTTTCATTCTAGAATGAAGGAGATGTCCTCCTTTTTCAAAGAAAGTATCTTTCCCTCCTCCACCATCAATGCTGCCCTCAACCACATTTCTTCCATTTCATGCACGTCTACTCTTACCCCTTCCTCCAGCCACTTTACCAAGGATAGGGTTCCTCTTGTCCTCACCTTGCACCCCACTAGCCTCCGCGTCCAGCACATAATTCTTCACAACTTCCACCATTTCCAATGGAACCCCACCACCAAGCACATCTTCCCCCCCCCCCCAACTTAAAGCTGTCCGCAGGGATCGCTCTCAAGGTGACTCCCTTGTCCATTTGTCCCTCCCCACTGATCTCCCTTCAGGCACATCCTTGCAAGTGGAACAAGTGCTACACCCCCTACACCTCCTCCTTCACTACCATTCAGGGCCTCAAACTGTCCTTCCAGGTGAGGCGACACTTCACCTGCGAGTCTGTTGGGGTTATATACTGTGTCTGGTGCTCCCAGTATGGCCTCCTGTATATCAGTGAGACATGACGTAGATTGGGAGACAATTTCACCGATTACCTACGCTCCATCGGCCAGAAGATTTGGCATCTCCCAGTGGCCTCTCATTTTGTTCCACACCCCATTTCCTTTCCAATATGTCCATCCCTGTCCTCCTCCACTATCGCATGATGGTGGAACAACACATTAAATTCCATTTGGGTAACCTCCAACATGAACATCGATTTCTTGAACACTCGGTAATGGATCACCTCCCTCAGGTGCTCCTCTCCCCCCTTTTCTTTCTTCAATGACCTTCTGTTCTTTCCAATTGGACTTCTCCTTCTCCAGCCCTGTATCTCTTTCACCAATCAACTTCCCAGCTTTTTACTTTATCCCTTTCCCTCCAGATTTCTTCTATCCCCTTGTGTTTCTCTCTCCCCTCCCTTCACCTTTTAAATCTACTCCTCATCTTTTTTTTCTCCATTCCTGCTGCCGAAGCGTCTCGGCCTGAAACGTCGACCGTAGTTTTTTCCCTGGATACTACCTGGCCTGCTGAGTTCCTCCAGCATTTTGTGTGTGTTGATTGGTGGAAGGGGCAGGTAATGTTGCCCCTTCAGCAGAGTCAGCAGAAGGACTTGGGCAGATTAGGAGAATGGGCAAATAAGTGGCAGACGGAGTACAGTGTAGGGAATTATAAAATCATGCACTTTGCTAGGAGGAATAAAGGTATGGACTATTTTTTTAGGGAGCAAATTCAGAAATCAAAAGTGCAAAGCGACTTGGAAGTCCTAGTGCACTAAAAATTGAAAATTAAAAAATTAATTAACTTGCAGGTTGAGTTGGTAGTAAGGAGGGCAAATGCAATGTTAGCATTCATTTCAGGAGGACTGGAATATAAAAGCAAGCATGTATTGCTGAGGCTTCATAAGGCAGCGGTCAGACCAAATTTAGAATATTTTGAGCAGTTTTGGGCTTTTATCTAAGAGGGATGTGCTGGCACTTAAGATTGTCCAGAGAAGGTTCATGAGAATTATCCCAGGAATAAAGGGTTAACATCTAAAGAGCAAATAAAGGGACCGTGTTAGGGAACAGCTTGATAACCTTTGTCTAGTCAGGGAGAGTGAGGAGGTGATAGAGAGGAGCTATAGGCAGGTAGTCACTCCAGCGCCTGGCAAGACAGATAAGTCGGTTACAGTCAGGAGAGGGAAGGGCAGGAGTCAGATGCTTGAAAGCACCCCTGTAGCTGTACCCCTTGACAATAAGTACTCCTGTTTGAGTACTCTTGGGGGGGGGGGGGGGAAACAGCCTACCTGGGTGAAACAACAGTGTCCATGCCTCTGGGACAGAGTCTGGTCCTATGGCTCAGAAGGATAGGGGAAGGAAGGGGATGGCAGCATTGATAGGGGACTGTATAGTTAGGGGATTAGACAGGCGATTCTGTGGATGCAGGAAAGAAGTGCAGATGGTAGTTTGGCTCCCAGGTGTCCAGGTCCTGTGAGGTAGTCACACTGGGGCCTGCGGAGTTTCTGATCACATCCACGATATCCTGAAGTGGGAAGGAGAACAATAAGAGGTTATGGTACATATAAATACCAACGACATAGATAGGAAAAGGGAGGAGGTCCTGAAAGCAGGCTACAGGGATTTAGGAAGGAAGTTGAGAAGCAGGACCTCAAAGGTAGTAATCTCGGGATTACTGCCTGTGCCAAGTGTCAGTGAGTATAGGAATAGAGTGAGGTGGAGGATCAATGTGTGGCTGAGGGATTGGAGCGGGGGCAGGGATTTAGATTTTTGGATTATTGGGACCCCTTTTGGGGCAGGAGTGATCTGTACAAAAAGGACGGGTTGCACTTAAATCCCAGGGGGACCAATATCCTGGCGGGGAGGTTTGCTAAGGCTGCTGGGGAGAGTTTAAACTAGAATTGCTGGGGTATGGGAACCAAACTGAAGAGATGAATAGAGAAATAGAGAAAGCTCGGAGACCGTGTGCGAGGGAGGATAGGCAGGTGATCGAGAAGGGACGCGCTCAGACCGATGGTTTGAGATGTGTCTATTTTAATGCAAGGAGTATTGTGAACAAAGCGGATGAGCTTAGAGCGTGGATCAGTACTTGGAGCTATGATGTGGTGGCCATTACAGAGACTTGGATGGCTCAGGGACAGGAATGGTCACTTCAAGTGCCAGGTGTTAGATGTTTCAGAAAGGACAGGGAGGGAGGCAAAAGAGGTGGGGGCTTGGCACTGTTGATCAGAGATAGTGTCATGGCTGCAGAAAAGGAGAAAGATGTGGAAGGATTGTCTACAGAGTCTCTGTGGGTGGAAGTTAGGAAAAGGAAGGGGTAATAACACTGCTGGGTGTTTTTTTTTATATAGACTACCCAATGGTAACAGGGACATCAAGGAGCAGATAGGGAAACAGATCCTGGAAAGGTATAATAATAACAGAGTTGTTGTGGGAGATTTTATTTTCCCAAATATCGATTGGCATTGCCCTAGAGCGAGGGGTTTAGATGGGGTGGAGTTTGTTAGGTGTGTTCAGGAAGGTTTCTTAACACAATATGTTGATAAGCCTACAAGAGGAGAGGCTGTACTGGCTTTGGTATTGGGAAATGAACCTGGTCAGGTGTCAGATCTCTCAGTGGGAGAGCATTTTGTGGATAGTGATAACAATTCTATCTCCTTTACCATAGCTTTGGAGAGGGATAGGAGCTGGCAACTTAAGAAAGTGTTTAATTGGAGTAAAGGGAAATATGAGGCTATCAGCTAGGAACTTGGAAGCATAAATTGGGAACAGATGTTCTCAGGGAAATGTACAGAAGAAATGTGGCAAATGTTTAGGGAATATTTGCGTGGAGTTCTGCATAGGTACATTCTAATGAGACAGAGAAAGGATGGTAGGATACAGGAACTGTGGTTTGCAAAGGCTATTGTAAATCTAGTTAAGAAGAAAAGAAGAACTTAGAAAAGGTTCAAAAAAACTGCGTAATGATAGAGATCTAGAAGATTATAAGGCCAGCAGGAAGGAGTTTAAGAATGAAATTAAGAGAGCCAGAAGGGGCCATGAAAAGGCCTTGGTGGACAGGATTAAGGAACACCCCAAGGCATTCTACAAGTATGTGAAGAGCAAGAGGATAAGACGTGAGAGAATAGGACCAATCAACTGTGACAGTGGAAAAGTGTGTCTGGAACCGGAGGAGATAGCAGAGGTACTTAATGAGTACTTTGCTTCAGTATTCACTATGGAAAAGGATGTTGGCGATTGTAGGGATGACATGAAGTGGACTCTTGGCTGTGTGGAGGAACAGAGGGATCATGGAGTCCGAGTCTATAGGACACGCAAATCTGCTGCACTGGTTGACTCCGTGGGTAAGAAGGCATACGGTGCATTGGCCTTCATCAATCATGGGAGTGAGTTTAGGAGTCGAGGGGTAATGTTGCAACTATATAGGACCCTGGTCAGACCCCACTTGGAGTACTGTGCTCATTTCTGGTCGCCTCACTACAGGAAAGATGTAGAAACCATAGGAAGGTTGCAGAGGAGATTTACAAGGATGTTGCCTGATTGGGGAGCATGCCTTATGAGAATAGGTTGAGTGAACTTGGCCTTTTCTCCTTGGAGCGACGGAGGATGAGAGGTGACCTGATAGAGATGTATAAGATGATGAGAGGCATTGATCATGTGGATAGTCAGAGGCTTTTCCCCAGGGCTGAGATAGCTAGCATGAGAGGACACAGTTTTAAGGTGCTTGGAAGTAGGTACAGAGGAGATGTCAGGAGTAAGTTTTTTTACGCAGCGAGTAGTGAGTGTGTGGAATGGTTTGCCGATGACGGTGGTGGAGGCGGATACAATAGGGTCTTTTAAGAGCTCTGGATACCTCCTGGATAGGTACATGGACAAATAGAGGGCTATGGGTAATCTCAGGTAATTTCTTAGTTAAGGACGCGTTTGGCACAGCTTTGTGGGTCGAAGGGCCTGTGGTCTGCTGTAGGGTTTCTATGTTCAATGTTTCTGTATGAGGAGCATTTGATGGCTCTCCGTCTGTACTAGCTGGAGTTTAGAAGAATGAGGATATGATTGAAACCTATTGAATGGCCTAGATAGAGTGCATGTGGAGAGGATATTTCCTGTAGTGGAGAACTCTAACACTGGAGAGCATAGCCTCAAAATATAAGGACATCCCTTTAGAACAGAAATGAGGAAGAATTCCTTTAGCCAGAGGGTGGTTAATCTGTAGAACTCAATTGCCACAGGCAATTGTGGAGCCTGTCATTGGATATATTTAAAGTAGAGGTTGGTAGGTTCTTGTTTGGTAAGGGTGTCAAAGGTTACAGGGAGAAGGCAGGAAAATGAGGTTGAGAGGGAAAATAACTGTCAGGATTGAATGGTGATGTGGACTCGATTGGCTGGATGGCTGAATACTATTCCTATATCTTATGGTATTTTACCTTATCCCTCTAAACCCTCTCCAGTAATTTACCTAACACAGATGTTAGACTCACAGGCATATAGTTACCAGGTTTTTGTCTTCACCACAGTTCTCAAATAAAGGCACAACATTCACTACCCTCTAGTCCATTTGCACCTGTCCTGTGACTAATGATGATGCAAGTATCTCAGGCAGGGTTCCTGCAATTTCTTTTCTAGCTTTCTGCTGTATTTTTGGACGTATCTGGACAGGCCCCAGAGATATAACTACCTTCATACCCTTGACGTTTGTAGTTAAGTGACCAATTTACAAGTGTTTTGAAATGATTGATATTATTACACTTCTGTGCTTCTAATATTTTTAATTGAAATATTGATTCCCAATGATGCTCAATTACAGCATGTAAGAGCATGCATCCGTGAGTAAGCTTTGGAAGCAAAATTGACTCAATACACTTGATTAATTTTCTGATTTATTTTACCACTTGGTGTGCATTTTTATAAGATCAAAATGTTTCTTTGAAAATTAAGGGAGGAAATGTTGTTTATATAATGGCTTATTGTCATCACAAATAAATATCACAGTTTCTTTTAGAAGCACATATTGGAATGTGACTACAACAGATTACAGATTACCATGGAATTTATGGAATAGTCCATTAATCTTTTGTTTGAAATGATGGGACCTGAGGAAGTATTTCTATTGATTACAACTGGAACCCAATGTCCATTATTGGAAGAGCACCACAACACAATAAAACAATCATAGAACCATAGAAATATAAGAGGAGGCCATTTGTCCCATCACACCTATGTCAACCAGTAAAGTTAATTCTATTTCCAAGCTCTTTGTCCTACACAATATTTTTCTTAAGGGATCAAACAAGTACCTTCTAAAGGCCATAAGGGTTTCTGTGCAAATCTATCCTGTCTGGTTACTGACATCTGTGAAAATGAAAGTGGGCCCAAGCATCATATAATCTTGTATACCACAATTTAATTATGGCATCTTTTGCCTTAATTGTCCACAAGATTAAGTGTAAGTCTTGAAAGATGCTGAAGAAGCAATTGGTTTCTTCCATATCAGCCTGCAATGTTATCAGTACTTCTTAAAAGTGGAGTATAATAAAGATTCATATGATAGCATTTTTTTCCTTGGCTTCATTGATTAGTTTTATTGTATTCTTTGATATGAAATAAATGCTGACGACACCCACCACTGCATTCTCTTGACCTTTCCGTATCTGTAAACAGATTCCTAGCCTGACATACTGTGCTCGATGTGCAGAATTTTTATTCTCAGCTAAGTATCAAGAATACCATGGATACCATACCTCCCTACAATTTACTTTCTGATAATTGACTTCATTGCAACTTGATTGAACCAAGCTATTTATTAACTTGGCGTCCATATTTGGGAATAGTTACTTTCCCAAAAAGCAATCCCACAATGAGTTTCTGTTTCTTAATCTCTGTAACCTTCTCTAGGTCCTCAGCCCTCTAAGGTATGTGGTACTGTTCTCAAATAAACATTATCCTTGGAACCCATGCCTTTGGGCTCTAGATTTCTTGCATTACCCTCGCCATCTTTTCATCATTCTTTCCTCTTTTAAAATGCTTGTTACTCTCATCTATTTGCCAAAATTTACCCAAGGAATTTCTTAGACAGGTTGTCAAAATATGATGAACCTGTTTATTCAAAGTTACAAAATGATATTAGGAATCTGAAATGAGAATGAACTGAACAAATGTTTAACCACTCTGGGATTCTGAAACTAAAAAAATGGTTTTCAGAAAGAATACAATCAAACCTGATCAACATTTTGAATATTTCAGAATTAAAATTTACTTTGCACGTTGCTTATGAATTTTGTTGAATGCGAAAACATGAGATTGAATTTGTGGAGTCAAAGCATCCCTTCTTTGACTCATCTCATATGAAACTAATCTGATATGAAATTCTCTTACCCATGTCCCCAGTTGGTTTAGTGTTTTAATCACAGCTTTGGCTCTCAAGTCCTCAACACATTAAAAGCAGGCACTCAACTCAACACTTTGGTGCATTACTAAGTTCTGGATGGTGAGGGTCTTTCCCAAAAAGTGAAGATCAGTATGTAGGCTGTTGGTGAGCAGGAATCTCTTTCATAATACTATTGATGACACCTTCCATCATTTAATTGCTAGTTGAGAATTAACAGTTGCAGCAAATATTGTGCTTGGATGTGACGTGCCTTTTGTGGATAACATTTACATTGTTAGGCAAATATCAGCATTGCTGCTGTACTGGAACAGTGTAGACAGAGGGAAGACTTCTGGTGCAAATATCTTGGTCCTACAATTGGCATGCTGTCTTCTCCTTTAGCCTTTCCAGTATTGAATTGTTTTATGATATCACGTAAAGTGAATTAGATAATGGGGATCTGGGTACGAATATGCGAAGGACCTTCCACTGGTCACATCTGGCTGAAGACTGGTACAATTATTTCAGTGTTTTGCACTGACACGTTAGGTTTTGCTGTTATTGAAGTTATGAACACTCATAAAATTACCTCCCATTCCTTCACCGATATTCACAGCTGTAAAACTCTGAATCTGATACGTTAACTGTATCCTGAACAAGGATATATAATAGCCTTGTTCTTTGTAGCTCACTGGTTTTCATGCATGCAATCCCGTGTTGAAGTTTAGTTACTTTTGATGCTCCTGGTACTGATCCACGGAAAGCAAACTTAACCCATGAATCAGAATCACTGACATATGTAATTAAATTTGTTTCTTTTTTACAGCCGCAGTACCAATAAAAGATCACTAGAAGTTACACAAATGGATAGAGTGTGAAAGATGAATAATGCGGATGTTCAGAAATTTGATGGCAATGGGGAAAATGCTGTACCTGAGAGATTGAGCGTGGGTCTTTAAACTCCTGTACCTTCTCCACAATGGTAGTAATGTGAAGGGGGCATATCCTCGATGGTGAGGGTCTTTAATAATTAAATACCTCTTCACAACTGCTATGTTACAATCCAGGCAACATCCTGATGACCTCCGATCTCTTCAACTCCCTCTCCAATGTAATCACGTTCTCCTTGCAGGGCAGCAATCTGAACTCTACATATTACTCCAGTTGTGGTCTTACCAAGGTTTTACAAAATTGTGTTGTGACTTCCCCTCTCTTATATTCTATATCCTGGCTAATGAAGGCAAGTATCTTGTCAAGTCAACTCAAGTCACTTTTATTGTCATTTCGACCATAACTGCTGGTACAGTTAATAGTAACAATGAGACAATGTTTTTCAGGACCATGATGTTACATGATACAGTACAAAAATTAGATTGAACTATGTAAAAAAAACACAGAGAAAGCTACACTAGACTACAGACCTTCACAGGACTACATAAAGTGCACAAAAACAGTGCTGACATTACAATAAATAATTAACAGGATGATAGGGCAAGGTGTCAGTCCAGGCTTCGGGTATTGAGGGGTCTGACAGCTTGGGGGCAGAAACTGTTACATAGTCTGGTCGTGAGAGCCCGAATGCTTCGGAGCCTTTTCCCAGACAGCAGGAGGGAGAAGAGATTGTATGAGGGGTGTGTGGGGTCCTTCATAATGCTGTTTCCTTTGCGGATGCAACTTGTAGTGTAAATGTCCGTGATGGCGGGAAGAGAGACCCCGATGATCTTCTCAGCTAACCTCACTATCCACTGCAGGGTCTTGCGATCCAAGATGGTGCAATTTCCGAACCAGGCAGTGATGCAGCTGCTCAGGATGCTCTCAATACAACCCCTGTAGAATGTGATGAGGATGGGGGGTGGGAGATGGACTTTCCTCAGCCTTCACAGAAAGTAGAGACGTTGCTGGGCTTTCTTTGCTATGGAGCTGGTGTTGAGGGACCAGGTGAGATTCTCCGTCCGGTGAACACCAAGAAATTTGGTGCTCTTAACAATCTCTACCGAGGAGCCGTCGATGTTCAGCGGGGAGTGGTCGCTCTGTGCCCTCCCAAAGTCAACAACCATCTCTTTTGTTTTGTTCACATTCAGAGACAGGTTGTTGGCTCTGCACCAGTCCGTTATCTGCTGCACCTCCTCTCTGTAAGCTGACTCATCGTTCTTGCTGATGAGACCCACCACGGTCGTGTCATCGGCGAACTTGATGATGTGGTTCGAGCTGTGTGTCGCAGCACAGTCATGGGTCAGCAGAGTGAACAGCAGTGGACTGAGCCCACAACCCTGGGGAGCCCCCGTGCTCTGTGTGATGGTTTGAAGATGCTGCTCCCGATCCGGACTGAGTGAGGTCTCCCAGTCAGGAAGTCTAGGATCCAGTTGCAGAGGGAGGTGTTCAGGCCCAGTAGGCTCAGCTTTCCAATCAGTTTCTGAGGGATGATTGTGTTGAATGCTGAACTGAAGTCTATGAACAGCATCCGAACATATGTGTCTTTTTTGTCCAGGTGGGTTAGGGCCAGGTGGAGGGTGGTGGCAATTGTGTCATCTGTTGAGCGGTTGGGACGGTACGCCACCTTCACCACCATATTTACTTGTATCGCCAACTTCAGGGATACTTAGACTTGTATAGTGAGGTTCCTCCTGCCTTTAATATTATATTATGTCCCACCCATAATAATTAGAGTTTTACAGCATTGAAACAGGCCTTTCTGTGCATCTTGTCCATAGTGACCATCATGCCTACCTATTCTAATCTCACTTGCCTGTAGTCATTGCTTATCCCCATAGGCCTTGCTTATCCAAGGATCTGTCCAGTTTCACCAGTCATCATCACACGCACCACCTGGCACTTATCCAAATTAAATTTTATTTGCTCCTGTTCTGTCCATTTTACTAATTGATCATTATCATCTTGCAGCCTGTGGCTATCATCACTGCTAATAATGCCATCAGTTTTCATGCTGGTTGCTCTGTCAAACATCAGAAGAATCCGCAGACTTGTGAGCACAGCCTCGTCCAGGGGTCGGCAACCCTTACCACTGACCGACCCCTGGCCCAGTCCATCACACAAACCAGCTTCCTCGCCGCTGATTCTCTCTGCATTTCCCACTGCCTTGGGAAAGCAACCAACAGAATCCATCCTCTTCTCCCTCTTTCCATTAGGCAGAAGATATAAAAACTTGAGAGCATGCATTACCGGGATCATGGACAAGTTTCCTACCACTTATCAGACTCTTCAATGGGCCTCTCATATGCTAAAGATGAACTGTTAATCTCCAAATCTATTTCATCATGGATCTTGCAATTTATTTATCCACCTGCTCCACACCTTCTCTGTAACTGTAATTATATTCTGCATTCTCTTTTCCTTTTTAACTCTCTTCCTTGTGTGTGGAATGATCTGTCTGGCTGTGACACAATTAGAAGCTTTTCATTGTATCTCAGTACATGTGACACTAATAAACCAGTTCCAATCCCAATCTACAAATTTACTAATTCTTCCTCCTCAGCTGATATAGAAATCATTAATTTATATAACAAACAGTCAGTGGCACACCACTGGTCACAGGCTTCCAGTCATATAGAGATTATTTTGCCATTATCCTCTCTATTCTCAAGCCAGTTTTGGATCCAGTTTGGCAACCTAATACAGATCCGATGGGCTCTAAACTTTTGGGCCAGTCTTCCTCTTCACTCCTTGTCAAAGGTCATGACATCCATGTAGACTACATCCCTACCATTAACAATGCATTTTGTTAACACTTGGAAAATTTCAATCAGAGTGTCCAACCAAGTCCTATCCTAAAACTATGTTGACTATCTTTGATTAATTCCTGACCTTCCAAGTACAACTGAACCCTACCCATTAGAATATTTTTTCAGTAATTCTTCCAAAAACACAGCTGTCATAGACATCTCTTTGGCAGATGCCATGTCAAATTTATATTGGTTCTCTTGCCATTCTGTACCTTTGCTCTGCTTCTAATAAATGTTAATCTAAGGGATTAATATTTTTAAGAGGTGGGATAATTTTTCACTTATTTTGCTAGTGCATTATCTGGTGATCATCAAGAAATTTCCAAACGCATGTTTAAATTTATGGAATCCGAAGCCAGTTTTGACTTTAGGATTACTCCTTTCTGTCTACGTGTCTACTGACCTTAAACTGTACTTTAGTCTGGTTTATTGTTAAATCTTCCTCATGTTCCTCATGTGCCTTATTCTCCATGAACCCCCCCCCCCCCCACATCTGCAACCAGTTTGATAACTGTTAAGTGAGTTTTAATGCCAAAACATTAATCAGACAGAGCATGTCTGAAACATGTTTATCCATGTTCCAATACCTTCTATTCATCATCCAGCTTCTAGTCTATATTAAACCTTACCTCTGCCTTGGCTTTGTTTCTCAAGAAGTGAATTCCACAACTTCTGTAATCTATGTAAACCAGTTTCCCTTGTGTCTTTCTAAATTCCACATTAAATTCCAGACAATAGTGCATCATTCCAGTGTTCTCAAATAGCACAGCTTAGGTCCACAGTTATCTAACTCAGAATCTGCACTCAATTCCAAAGACCTGCCTCATTAATCCATTTGGGTTCTACCGCAGCAGCGTTCCTGGGGCCGAACATATTGTTGAATTTTCTGTCCATTTCAGAACTGGCCATTTCTGTGGTTGCCATCTGTTTGTGATGTAGCTCAGTTGTCTCCATCAGCACAGACTGACCTGCCAAGCATGTACTTCAGTCCAGTATTTTGCCCTCTTTTTTCCTTTCATAGCTTTTGTACATTTTCACTCTGAATGTTCTTAGTACATTGACCAGATGACTTACACAGCTCGTCCATACAGAAACCTTCACCTCGCTCTATCAGTGATATTCTTTTTGTCATATCCATCTGAACCACACCTTAGTTGCCATTTAAAAATACCTTGCTTTCTTCCTTCAACAAGTGCCTTTGACTTAAAAGTCTAACTCTGTTACTTTTTCCTCACAATACCCAATCTGCTTGTTGACTCTTGCCAGTATTTTGTGCTTTTTTACAAATGGATAATCTTGCAAAAATCAATTTTATTCAGGGTACCCATAAGTGTCACCAGTTTTGTGCATTCATAGCTAGTGGACATTGCTGAAGGTGCTTTTGCAACCCATGGACCCTTTCGGGTACTGAGGAGTCTGTGCCATCCTCCAAATGATTCTGGTGCCAGAGTTAATACCAGCAAGACTAAGCAGATTCTGGAAAAAAAATCCACTTGCTTTAAGTAACATCAGAGGATATCCAAGATATTCCAAAACATTTGAAAAGTGTTATTTCTAATTCCAAGTCCAACATGTCAATTTTCTGTGCCTTTAAATAAAGGCATGTTACATATGTTTTAAAAAAAAGGTACAGTGCTTATCAATCATTATATTATGGACTTGAGCATTATAATTGAGTCTTATAGCAGGGATTACCAATCTGGGGTCCATGGACCCCTTAGATAATGGTAGTGGTCCATGACATGAAAAGAGTTGAGAACCCCTGATTTATAGTGTATTTTTCTGTTTTCTCTCCTTACAAAGCAATTAACTTAACCTGCTCATATTCCTAAAACTCTCTCTCTCACATTATTGGAAATTTAGTAGAAACTTTATTCAGTCTTATAGCATGGTGGGACTTAAAGTGTAGTGATTTAAAAAGAAATGTTTTCATTACATGGGTGAATATGTGAATGTTGTTGACTTTTGGGGTTTGCTATAATGTACAAATCTGATAGTTCTGGTAGTCTCCTGAATTACAGATATCGAAAAGATAATATTTTCTATACTTCTGTTTTAAATGTTATTCCAATAGTGAAAGCTTCAGGAGTTAAAGGGAGAATCTCAAAGTAACCCCTTTAGCATAATATTGTTGTGTAATTAAGATTCTGAAGAATCCCAGACACGTACAATGCACTTTTCTTTTCAAAGAGTTTGAGTAGGAAGGTCTGTTGTGTATGACTTGGATATCTTCAGAATGCAGATTTGAAATCATAATGCACCTTGCTTGCCTCCATTTTTCAAAGGTCCATTTAATGTTAGAGAAATGTATACAATATACATTCTTAAATACTTTTTCTTCGCAACCATCCATAAAAACAAAAGAGTACCCTAAAGAATGAATGACAGTTAAATGTTAGACACCGAGAGCCCCCCCAGCTCCCCCACCTTTACATAAGCAACAGCAACACAACAATCCCTCCCTCCCCCACCAGCAAAGAAAACATTGGCACCCCACACCGAGCACTCAAGTGTGCAGCAAAGCATCAGCCAAAACACAGACTTGCAGTACTCCAGAGACTATTTGTTCACCCGGTAATTCGACATGCCACAGGCTCACTCTCTCCCTAATAAGGGAGAAAGGTGTCTCCATTTCACGGCAAGAGGGGAGATATAACAAATATCTTGCTGATTTACGATGTTAAAAGTCTGTTGCGTTGCTTTTTCTGAGCTCTTTGCCCAAAGAGGGTCTCTGGGCACACAGCCAGCAGCCAGCTTGCTGCTTTCGATCCAACGTGTACTCCCACGACAGACCAGATTCCTGTAGAGACACCGACCTTCAGTCCTCCCGTCTCCAGAGCCACAAGGTCCCGGAGCTCCTGAGCTGATCTCCTAGGCCGCATTGAATAACAGCCAGTCGTGAGAGCGGGTCCCTTTCCCACAAACAGCCGAAGTCAGCATGTAACTCCAGGTCAGGGTCTTCAAAAGAACCCTGAATCTGAAAAATAGAGATATTAAAGAATGAAATAGAGTTGTTTCCGAAGATGCAAGCAAAGGAGTTGCCATTAGGCGCCATTGTCTCTTCTAAGTGTCACATATTTATTCCAAAATAAACTTGGGAATTTTCCCACTGACATCTATTCTGCAGAAAACAAGTAGATTTGGCTTTAAAATTTAGAGAGGGCAGAGTTGTATCAAGCCATTCCCATTATTAAACCTAAGGGAAAAGAAAAGGCTATTTATTTGGAAAAGCATGTATCCTAGATATACGTGCATATTACTTTTCTCATGCCGTTCCTCCTTCATTCGCCCTCCAATCTAATCTGAGAAGTTCTTATTTTTGACTTGTCTTTTTCCTACATGCACTCAGTTCTGCATGAAGACATCACTCCTGCTGGACCATTTTGATATTTTCTCATATCATAGAAACAGGTTTCCTACTCATCAGCATTTATCTGGAGAGGCAGAGTAAGCTGAACAATTCTTCATTATGAAGCACCTCATCTGTCCAACCAGTTTGCATTCTCAACAGTTTTAATGATGAAGTTAAAACAAGGGTGTTTTTGAATTTGGTTTTAAAATTAGGCCTGTGTGGGCAACTGTTTTTACTGTCATTTTATTCTCTTCCATTTCCCCTCGCCTTTTGCATGAATTAATTAATGATCTTGAGTTAAACAAAGATCTGGACAGGCTTGAGTATTGTTTCAGTAAATGAGTAATTGAATTGATTTTATTTCTTACATCCTTCACATACATGAAGAGTAAATATCTTTTTGTTACATCTCCATCTGAATGTGCAATGTGCAAGTTAGAGTAACTTGCAATAAGTAGTATGTACCATAAGATATATAACAGAACAGTCAATATAGCTTAGAAATACAATTGTGTCAGCATGAATTAATCAGTCTGTTGGTCTTGGCTTTAACACTGCACAACTGTTTCCCAGATCGTAGCAACTGGAACAGTTTGTGGTTGGGGTGACTCAAGCCCCCAATGATCCTTTTTACGCACCTGTCTCTGTAAATGTCCTGAACAGTGGGAAGTTCTGTTGATATAAGTGCTTAGCACTGGTATTTCTAGTTTTTGAGCAGACAGTTGTTCTCCTAAACTTAGAGTTTTGAGTATTTTCATTATTAATTAGACCAGGATAGATAGTTTTGGAGATACTAACAGTGCCCTTTCAATTGGAATTCTGTTTATAAGCATTTGATTAACAGCAACAATACTCGATTTAGTATTCAATAACTCCTATGACTCACAAGAAAACGGAGGTTTAATGAACCACTTGAGCAGCTGGTAGTGGAATACAAAAATGGGTTGAATTATGGGAGATTGGGAAGTCTGGACAGGAACCAAGCATAAAGCCTAAGTGAAGAAGATAGTCTATATTTACTGTTAAATAATTATTTTAAAAAATGATCACATTACCATTGGATCAAAGTTTGGGTTGGTTTGTATGTGAACTACGTTTTTTAAATAAATTTCAGCATTTTTTGGGGGGGGGGGGCGGTGGAATAGCTTGGAATGAAATGGTGAGATAGCAGGAGTCAGAATATGCCAGTTACTAAAGACGGAAGATCCTATTGGGGCAGAAAATAAAGATTGAGGCTTGCTTAAGGGTTATTTGATCTGCTGTGAAATCAATTAAAGTTTAAAATTAAAATTTAATTTAGTATTAAAGATTTACTAAATTCTAATTGCAGAGTCAGCAAGTTGTACAAGATGTGTGTTCCATGGCTTTCTAAATTTAGACCCCACTTCCCTTAGTGTATCTCACTTATCAACCCTCATGCCTTGTGTTATTCATGAAGCTCACTGTGTATTCCCTCAGTATTTTTTTAAATTGCATCTTTATTGGTCAGCTTCTGCAATATGGTCATGTTTGGCATCATTATAAAACTCCCTATCTTCTGGATTTTCCCCATTTTTCAAACTTTGATTCAAACTTTCAATAAATAAGCACATCTCTGATCATTTTTTTCCAACATATTTTGTTTTGTTTCCATATTTTGGGCTGTGAAACTTTTTGATGAAATCTATATTTGAACTTTTACAGATGCTGAATACCAGCTTATAAAGTTTGGTTTCTGTTTTTTGAAGGAGGTATCAATTATGCATAGAGTTTCTCTGTTCAAAATAACAAATGGCTCCCTTACTGTCTATTTTAATCTGAATCACACCCTCATATTTGCATCCCCCCCCTACTAGTTTAATCTGTTCTATCATCCATCTGTGAAGCATCAAATTTTGCCTTCAATCACTTCTCTAGTTCACTTTACATTTCGATTTCATATCTAATGGCATTTTGTTGCAGGAACAAATGGAGATCTACATTACTATGAGTTGAAGGTATGCTATTTGGGCTTGCTACACGATATGACTCAGTACTGCTAGATCTTCTGTGCGGCTTGTGGCCCATAGCCTGGAAATTCAACATAATCCACTGATTTGAGTCTGGAGGTTCAGCTGAGCAATAGCTCCAAGGAGATGAAAACATAAGGTCCAACCTTCTTCTGGGAAAAGGTTTTGAAATGGTTTCAGATTACGAATGCCATAGATAGTTGTTGATAAAGAAAATGGAACATGGAGTCCAAGAAATATTCTTCATACTCTGTTTTATTAGAGGAAAAACAAAAATTTGCCTATCATAACCTTCATGCCCTGAAGGGTACATTTAAATTTAGTTACTGTTGTAATGTGGGCCACATACCAGCTAGCTTATATACAGGTTAGTCTCACAAAAAAAAACAATGCAGTATTCTGAAAATCTATTTTCTGTGGCACTGATTGAAGAAGCGGTTAGGAGTTTTCTACTCTGTCCTGGGTAACTTTACATGGTGTGACATGGGAACTTTGCACGAAGGCACATACAGCGTTACTTAATGTCTTATCTGAAGGAGGCCCCATTGACTATGCAGTATGAATTGAATAATGTGTTTAGGCTTTTTTCAGCTTAGGAATGAGATGGATGGCCAAATCAGAATTTTCCCTTGGAGGATGGGGGTACTGACAGAATAGCTTGCTGTTGAATGCACCTGCCCTGCCCCCACCCACCCCACTACATCTCACTGCAAAGCCCAGCTTCACTGCTGGATTAGAATTGTTTCTGGATAAACAGACAAGATGTAAGAATCCATTTGCTTTTTTTTCATGAAAGGAACAGAATAAGCTAAATTATTTTACATACTAGTGTTATTACTGAATTGTAGGTTATTATTTGGACTATATTATTAGTTGGGAGGGTAAGTCACTTGGTTACTTTAATTGCTAAAGATTTCTGCAGAACATGGAATATTCAGCTTGCACCACATCTGGAGAATGCTTTGCTGATATGGAAATGTGGAAATTTGATCTATTATTGAAGTAAGGATTCCATTGAGTTGAAGCAATAGGTGATGAGACTTAATATTACAACAAGATGAACATTGTTGACCACTCGAGATGAATACAGTCAGAGTGATGTGGTAAACTATGTATACCTGTCTGGACACGCCCCTCTGCTGACTGCTCCTGTGGCTCCTCCCACAGACCCCTGTAGAAAGGTGATTGGGGCTCTACTTCTCCCTCAGTCTCCAAGATGCTATGCTTCCTTTTTGCTGCTAATAAAAACCTATCGTTCACTTCCAGTCTCCGAGAATTATTGATGGTGCGTCAAGTGACAACATATACTTAAATGAACTGGATTTATAAATGTTTCATTATGGAACTTGCATAAAACTATGCAACTGGTACTCACTTTCAATGAGAAACAGTTGGATCTGGTTAGTTTATTGGTAAAATCCTCTGATCTTTAATGCCCAACAGCATTTGGGCACAATAAAAGAAGAAAAGACAGAGCTCATCATACTGAGAATGAAATTTCTCAACATAATAGCGTTTGCATTTGTGCAGAATAATATTTCCTCCATATAAAATGTCTTTATAGTTAACATATATTGAGTTACATAAGATGAAAACATAATCAAATACCATTTCCATGATTGCTATAGAACTAAAACTTTTTATATCGTATTGTCATCTTACATTTAATACTGTCATGATTGTATAAAAATGTCTCATTGTGATGTACAGGAGCTTTATTCAAAATTTGATTTTAAAACCTTAAGAGAGTTGTTTAGAAAGCTTTTCAGAAGACTGAAAATTTTAGAGAAATAGATTTTCAAAGGATTTAAAAAAAAGTGTTGCAGAAGTGGTAGCTGCTATTATCAATGGCTGTGGGTGATGTATGAAGAAGACTCAACATGAGTAAAATACCAATGAAAGAACTTTCTGTTCCTATAAGGGCTAATTCATATTTATAACCCACATTTATTTCCCTTTGAGAATGGAACTTTGCCACTGAATCATTGCAGCCCATATGATAGAGGTGCATCTGCATTGCCATTAGGGAATTCCAGTATTTAAATTAGTTGTCAATGAAGGACTGATGATATTTTGATACATGGGTGTTTTGTGCTACTGGAAGCAAAATTGCAGAAGATATCTGCATGATTTTTTTTCCCTCTTTCCCCTTAAATATAATCTTATTTGTAAAGTTTGCAGATTTTCAATACAAGATATTTCTGTTTGCCATTCACTGAGCTGTTATGGTCTTGTATGCAATATTTGCATTGTATGAACCTGCCATCAGTTTTCTTTCACAGATGTACAATGTGCATTAAGTCTGTGAGGGCCCTGAGTTATAGTCCACTTTTGAGGGGGCCTTCATGATGTCTGTGCGACCATTTAGTATGTCTATCAGCATGTGCACCTGCAACTTAGATTGTGCAAACTGAATTGATAGCTGTAGTTAAAGAATCACTGACAAGTTGCCGCATTGCATTTGCAGGACCATGGTAGTGTTGGGAGCAAATGTGATGGTTGGAATGTAGATAAAGCGTCTTCTTTAGTTCTGAATTTTCACTTGAACATATAAAGGCTTTGTTGGCCCATAACTTGCACACACACACACACACACACACACACACACACACACACACACACACACACACACAATTATGTTTTCAAAATAGATCAATCTAACAAAAGTGCAGAATCAAGAATCAGAGTTAGGTTTAATATCATCAGCACATGCCATGAAATTTGCAGCAGCAGTACAATGCAAGATATAATAGAGAAAGCACAAAGTGAAATGTGTTGTCTGTGTTAAGAACAAACACAACCAAGGATGGGTTGAGGTTAGATGCGAGTCTTGCCAAACTGTCCAGTGCCAATATAGCAAGTCTATCATGCTCCACAAAACAACACAGAACTCGACAAACAGAACATAGAAAATGTCAAGGCAACAAGGCTATGGTTTTAGCAGCAGGTATTTCTATGCATTAGAGTTTCTGAAGGAGAGGTGATCATTAAGATATGCATTAAATCAAGAGGTTGTAAAGTAGTCTATAAGTGGCACCTGTTGGTATTAAAATTTTAAGTAATGGATGAACTAAGGCAGAGATCTTTGATGGAGTGAGAGTATGTGCAATCAGAAACTTGGCTCAAGGTTGAATAGTATGTCAAAATTCTTAATAGACCAATATAAATTCCTTTCTCAATCACTTGCTATTAATACTGGGGAAGAAACATATTTGGATTGGAAATTACTATATTAGTTCAATCTCTTTCTTTGGCAGTGAAATATTCTCAATAGCATTCAGAAAACAAACCAGAAAGAATGGCTTAATAATTCCAGGAATTCCACTGTCAGTCATGCAGATGAGATTTCTTTTCTCCAGCAATTTATGCTAGGCACCAGGTTGTCGTGTTGCCTGGACAGAATTAGCTAGGCAGTGGGAGAGGAAATGAGGAGGTACAGAAGCCCTTAATTGTATTTGGTTTACCCATTCAAATTCCTCAGTTTGAGCTTTTTCAGTAATTGGGTTTCTATCTTGGCAAACCAAGTGCACAAGATTCTGATTTGAAGGCATAGCAAAAGTTGTGAAGAATTTATTAATTTTTGTTTTGTTAATAGGGAATGAGTGGGAGTATTCGGTATTCTTATTCCTTTGCACCTCCACCTTGTCTAACAAAGGAAGTGCCATTGGGAGAAGCATAATATGATGGAAAACTTGAATTTTGCCTTATAGTTTAAGTTCAGGTGTTTAACTTTTAAACCTTTTTGTTACTGATGTTTTATGGCAAATCTAAGCCTGCGTTTCCCACACCATGTCACAAAACCAACTATTCTGCCCCTATGTTCCTCTGCTAAATATTTTGGGCTATCGGGTCTTTGCTATTTTAAGCTGAATGGTTCCCAACTTAAACTTAATCAATTGCTTCATGCCTAATTGTGACAAAATCATCGTGGTGTAAGTAAGCATTGTTTTTCTTAAATTGTGGAGAAGTAGATTTTTAAAGTTGCATTATGTAAAATGTAATTGGAAGTGTTTCTGTAGCAGGTGACAGCTGCAGCTGTTACTTATGTGCTGAAGACCTTTAATTAGCCATGTTCAAACTTGATGCTGTGCTGCTTATGAATTGGCAACTGTGCTTAAAAAAGAAATATACAGACCCATAGGTCCTAAGCCTGTATCCTCCCAGTATGTAAAATATCCGATAGCCCTCAGTAGTTTAAATGGAGAGCTGTAACAGTGAATTGAATGATTTTCTATTTGGTATTGGTTTATTATTGTCGTAAGTACTAAGATACATTGAAAAACTTGTCTTGCATACGTACTGTTGAGAGATCAAATTATTACATTGTGTATAGAGATAGAAATAGGTAAAACATTAATAATGCAGAATAAAGTGTAAAACCCACAACAAAAGCTCAGTGCAGATAAAATATAAAGTGCAAGATTATAACAAGATAGGTTGTGAGGCCAAGAGTCCATTTTATTGTTCATGAGAGATAGCAGTGAGAAAGAAGTTGTCCTTGAGTGAGATGGCATATACTTTCCTTCTTTGGTATCTTCTGCCCAATGGGTGAAGAAGAGATTAGAGACTGCGTAGGGGTGGGTATGGCCTTTGTACCTTACTGAGGCAGGGAGAAGTATAAACAGAGTCTACAGAGAGAAGACTGGTTCCTCTGACGTGCTGAACTGTATCCACAACTTTTGCAGTTCCACGTGCGGAGCAGTTGCCGTACCAAACGTTATGCATCCAGACAAAATACTTGCTTCTGGTGTATTGATAAAACTCAATGTGGTTGGGCTAGCACAGGCTACCGATGATGTTGGCCCTAGGAACTTGCAGCTCTCACTTCTCTCAACCTCAACACCATCAATGTAGACAGGAGTGTGTGCGCAGCCCCCACCTCCTCTTTCTGAAATCAGTGATCAGCTGTTTTGTTGACATCAAGGGAAAGGTCATTGACATGACACCATGTCTCTATCTCCTTCCTGTAGCCCTAATCATCATTATTTGAGATATGGCCCACCACAGTCTTATCACCTGCAAAATTGTAGATAGAGCAGAATCTAGTAATGCCGTGATGGGTGTACAGGGTTTTGAGCAGGGAGCTGAAGTTGCAACCTTGTGGAGCGCCAGTGTTTAGAATAATTGTGATGGAGGTGTTGCTGCTAATCTTTACTGATTGCAATCTATTGGCCAGGAAGACAAGGGTCCAGTTGCAGAGGGAAGGTTCATCTCCCAGGGTTTGATCTTTGCCAATGACCTTGACTGGATGAATTGTATTGAAGATAGAATTATAGTCAATAAAGAATAGCTTGAAATAGTTTTCAGTACTGCTCAGATGTTCCAGAGATGAGTATGGGGCCAGGGGACTGGTGTGTACCATAGATCTGTTTTGGCAGTTGGCAAACTGCAATGGGTTGAGGTTGGAGTTGATATGAGTCATGATCACTCTATTGAGGCTTTCTGTGACGGTAGATGTCAGAGCCACCAGGCAGCAGCATTAAGACATGTTATCTTGTTATCTTTGTGTACTAACATGATAGTGGTCTTAAAGCAGGAGGAAGCAACTGCCTGAAGCAAGGACAGATTAAAAATGTCTGCAAATACTTCTGTCACACAGGATCTAAGGAGGTGGCCAACGACACTATCTGGGCCCAATCCTCTGGCAGACTCAAGTCAAGTCACTTTTATTGTCATTTTGACCATAACTGCTGGTACAGTACACAGTAAAAATGAGACAACATTTTGTCAGGACCATGGTGTTACATGACACAGTACAAAAACTAGATTGAACTACGTAAAAAAAAAACACAGAGAAAGCTACACTAGACTACAGACCTACACAGGACTGCATAAAGTGCACAAAAACAGTGCAGGCATCACAATAAATAATAAACAGGACAATAGGGCAAGGTGTCAGTACAGGCTTTGGGTATTAAGGAGTCTGATAGCTTGGTGGAAGAGACTGTTACATAGTCTGGGTGTGAGAGCCCGAATCCTTGGGTGCCTTTTCCCAGATGGCAGGAGGGAGAAGAGATTGTATGAGGGGTATGTGGGGTCCTTCATAATGCTGTTTGCTTTGCGGATCTTACGTCTGTGACCCCTGTTTTTCAGTGGTCTCGTGCTGAAAGTTAAATAATGCAAACACCAGAAGTGTAGATAAGAAACTAAATATTTTAATAAATAACTAGGCTAACAATATCGGTGGATGGGCATTGATGTATTAACACAGTAATAAAGAGTTTACAGATAGGTTATTTGGATATGGAAAAGCAGAGCAGAAATGACCACTAAAGGTTGAGGTAATCATACCATTTTAAAAACAAACATGCACTCGACATGATAATTATTTAAGAGAACAGGATAATACTAGGGAATTTGAACTGATTTACATAATAACACGATCTCTCCTGTACCAAGTTTAAGTTTGAGGAGCTCTTCAGTAGATCTATCAGAGTGAAATTTTCACAGACCACACGTGGATGATTTGAAATACTTATCTGCTCATTTTACTGACCACCTTGAAGATTAATGAAAGCGGCTCATGTATTCTCAAATAAAACTACTTAAAGCTAAGGATAAGTTTTCAGTTTTGTCGAGAAAGTGTCAACAAGTGAAGTGAAAACATGGCCAAGTAGCTCCTTTAACAGATATTTAAATTTAGGGTGGTTTTAAGGTTGATAATGGAGAGTGAGATATATTGTCTGAAGAAATAATGTCACTGATAAGTGAATAGACTGTAAAATTAAAAAAGTAACTCTTAAGGATGAGTGGTTGAAGGGTCAAATTATTGCAAAGGTGTGATGGGTAGAATCTTTAAGTTCTTCAGTGGTGAAGCAGAGTGTTTTGAGGCTGGTTTTCAGTATCCACTCAGTGGCCACTTTATTCGGTACTTCCTGAACCTAATGAAGTGGTCACTGAGTGTATGTTCATGATCTTTAGCTGCTGGAGCCAATCCACTTCAAAGTTTGATGCACCTTGCTCTCCTGTACAGCATTGTTATAATGTGTGTTTATATGAGTTACTGACACTTTCCCGTCAGCTTGCACCAGTACGGCCGTTCTCCTCTGGCCTCTCTCATTAACCAGGTGCTTTCGCCCACAGAACTGCCACTCTGTGGATGTTTTGTGTTTTTTGCACCACTCTCTGTAAACTCTAGAGACCCTTGTGCATCAAAATACCCGGAGATCAGCAGTGCTTGGGATACTCAAACCACCCCATCTGGTATCAACAATTATTCCACAGTCAAATAACTTTGATTACATTTCTTCCCCCTTCTGATATTTAGTCTGAACAACAACTGAACCTCTTGACCATGTCTGCATGCTTTTATACATTGAGTTGCTGCTGCAGATTAAATATTTTCATTAATGAGCAAGTGTACAGTTGTATCTAATTAAGTGACCAATGAGTGTATATGTCCCTGCAAAGGAATTAACGGATTTGTTTTCTTCTGTTTAATCGAACGAATAATCAGGCAGTTTATTTTGCAAAGTCTTAATCTTCCTTGTCTGATTTTCTGATGTAAGCAATGCCTGGATACAGCAGGACTTAAAACCATGAACATTTCCCTTTCCTGGCTCATCAAGATCTTAATAATCAGTTGCAAAGAGTGGTGATGGTCATGAAGTTGACGGGAAAGACAAAGAGGCAAATTAGTTCATGGTTGCCACTAAAGTGGTGATAATGGTGATAATGATAGCTGCTTTGATGAAACAAAGATAATTATCTAGTTTTAAGTAGTTCTGCATGTTGTTGTTATTTTTGTTGTTTTACACGTTTTGCTGAACTAAGGTAGCATTCAGAAACTTGTTTTTTGGAAAGAGTATGTTTCTGCCCAGTTGACTGAGAACACAATGAAGCAGAAATGACATGACAAGTGTCACAATCCTACCTTGCTATTTATAAACTGGAGTTGATGCAGATAATGCTACCCACTTCTACCCCTGCATTGCCGAAGTCATCACTTCCTAAAGAAGTGCCAGTACCTCCCAATCTATAAAAATAACATTAAATAAACATTAAACACAAGGGAATCTGCAGATGCTAGAAATTCAGGCACACATAAAATGCTGGTGGAACACAGCAGGTCAGGCAGCATCTATAGGGAGAAGCACTGTTGACGTTTCGGGCGGAGACCCTTCGTCAGGACTGAGTCTCGGCCCGAAGCGTCGAGAGCACTTCTCCCTATAGATGCTGCCTGACCTGCGGCGTTCCACCAGAATTTTGTGTGTGTTGCTTAAATAAACATTAGTATGGTTCTACAGCATTTACAAATAATTACTTTTTTGATGATTATAGTCCAGCTGCAATTAAAATGAAATGCTGCTTTAGTAATGACTAAAGTAAACTTTTATTTCAGGTCATTTACTTAAATTGGTAAATTTTGCTATGGCATGGATTAACGAACCCCTCCCTAGAGAGCTGGGTTTTGTGAGTGAGAAGTCCCTGCAGCATTGCAATATGAAGATTTGACTGTGAGCCTGAGCAGTGGGCAGCATATAGTTCCAGTTTGTATCTTGTCCTCGTGTGAATCATTAGGAATTCATGCTCTACCTTGGACTGGCTGGTCATTTCCAAGATCACTAAAACCTGGGTCCTCTCAAAATAAGCCAGTGCTCTCAATGTTGGTGGAAGCTGAAAAAGGTGGTGTTCAGGTTCTCAGTCTGAAGTAGCAGGTTTCCACTTTTGATAGAACTATTTCAAAGTCAGAGGTGAGCTTCCCTTTCAAACACAGAAAATGGTGGGCATGTGGAACACCCTGCCACGGGTAGTTTAGAGGCAGGTACATTGGGGGCTGTTAAACTCTTGGATAGGCATGTGAATGATGAAAAGATGGAGGGCTATGTAGGAGGGAATGGTTGGATTGATCTTAGAGTAGGTTAAAAGGTTGGCATGACATCGTTGGCCCAAGGGTCTGTAGTGATCTATGTTCTATATTCATTGGACCAAGTAGGAGTCTTCAGGGAGTCATTTTTCTTTATCTCTTAGTTTCTCAGCAGATCATTGTAAGTGATCTGGGAGGGTGGTAACTTTGAGAGGGTACAAATGGTTGATCCTAATTCCTCTCACTCGCACTTTGCACTTGCTATGTTTACTTCTAATTTGACTGCAGCTAACAGAGGACAAAAAGAAGTGATTTTATATCTGTGTAGTGTATGTAATTTGCTAGTTAAGGAAATTCTTTCCTTTGAAGTAGTTAAATTAGTTTTACTTCCTCTGGATAAGATCACTGGTTTAATTGTGTAGTTTCAAAAATTTAAGTGTGAAATTGAAGTAGTTGGCTAACATTCGTGTTGATAAAAGTTCAATTTTTTTTCTGTAAAATTTAACTGCTGGTTATGCACTCAGCATGAGCAAATAAGCAATTCCAGCTTCTCAACTCGGTGAATCATTGAATGCTTGTTTTACACCACTTCCCACAGCACAGCTTCAGCTGGTAATCTGCCAGCCTCTAAGCAGCAAGGATTTGGCTTTAGAATCCATGTCAGACCCAAAATATAATCTTGCTTCACACAGTCCAAGTCAAAGTTGTCATATATACCAGTACATGTATGTGCAGCTACTATGAAAATGTTAGTTGCATCATATAAACAGTATTTACAGGACAAACACAAGCATGATTCATACACAGAAATGCACACAGAATGCTGGAGGAGCTCAGCAGGCCGGGCAGCATCTATGGAAGAGGATAAAGAGTCGACGTTTCAGGACGAGACTCCTCATCAGGACTGGAAAGAAAGATGAGGAATCAGAGTAAGGAGGTGGGGGGAGGGGAGGAAGAAATGCAAGGTGGTAGGTGATGGGTGAAACTAGCCGAGAGGGAGGGGTGAAGTAAAGAGCTGGGAAGTTGATTGGTGAAAGAGATAAAGGGCTGGAGGAGGGGGATTCTGATAGGAGGGGAGGATAGAAGACCATGGAAGAAAGGAAGGAGAAGAACCAGAGGGAGGTGATGGGCAGGTGAGGAGATAAGGTGAGAGGGAAACAGGAGTGGGATTGGTGAAGGGGAGAGGGGAGCAATTACCAGAAGTTTGAGAAATCGATGTTCACTTATTGGGTTGGAGGCTACCCAGGCGGAATATAAGGTTTTGTTCCTCTAACCTGAGGGTGGCCTCATCCCGTCAGTAGACGAGGCCATTGACTGACAAGTTGGAATGGGAGTGGGAAGTAGAATTGAAATGGGTGACCACTGGGAGATCCCTCTTTTTCCGTTGGATGGAGCATAGGTGCTCGGCAAAGCTGTCGGGTCTCACTGCTATACAGGAGGCCACACCGGGCGCATCGAATACAGTAGATGACACCAATAGAGTCACAGGTGAACTGTCATCTCACCTGGAAGGACTGTTTGGGGCCCTATATGGTAGTGAGGGAGGAGGTGTAGGGACAGGTGTGGCACTTGTTCTGCATACGAGGTAACTGCCAGGAGGGAGTTGAGTGGGAAAGGATGAGTGAACAAGTGAATATAAATTGTACACAATTTGCGCAGGAAAAACATATAATTAGAACAATAAAGTTAATTTTCCCTCAGAGTGTTGAAATTGGCCACAGTGATACTAAACTTTAGTGATTAGGATTTGATTATACACAGAAACACACACAAAATGCTATTAAAGAACTGAATTCTTGCAGGGAAGTAGCTGTTCTTGAACCTAGAGGTGTGTGACTTTAGACGCTGCCCAATGGTAGCAGCAAGAAGATGGCATGACTCAGATAGTGGGGATCTTTGATGGATGTTGCCTGTTGCCGCCATTGAAGATGGATGGTGTTGAGGGATGTCCCATGATGCAATTGGGCAGTGTACCCAACTCTCTGCAGCTTCTTTTGTTCCTGCACATTTGAATTTGCCTTGCCAGAACATGATGCACAGAAAAAGAGTGTTGCTTTGCTGTTTGCAACTTTGTATTAAACCAAATCCATCCATTCCACTGGATCCAATGCATGTTAACAATTCCAATGCTTATTTGCAAGGACAGTTTAATTTGAGGGGTGGAAACGTGATTTATTTTAGTCTGGGGACATCAACTGAGTATGCGAGCATTCAAAGTTTGAAGTAAAATTTATTATCAGAGTACATACATGTCACCACATACAATCCTGAGATTCTTTTTCCTGTGCTATACCCTTTTGTTCAAGAGCCTGATAGTTGAGGAGTAGTAATTGATGGTGTGAGTCCTGAGATACGTGTACCTTCTACATGAAGGCAAAAGCAAGAAAAGAGTCGGTTCTGGTGGTGAGAATCTTTGCTGATTGATGCTGCTTTTCTGCGGCAATGTTTCACGTAGATGTGCTCATTGATTGGGGGGGATTTCCCTGTGATGTACTAGGCTGAATCCACTACATTTTGTAGGACTTACTGCTCAAGGGCATCGGTGTTCCCATACCAGGCTGTAATGTAGCCAGTCAGCACACTTTCCACCATGCAATTATAGAAGTTTGCCAAGGTTTTTGATGACATGCCAAATCTCTGCAGACTCCTGATATGTTGCAGCAGTGAGCAAAAGGCTTATCTTGTACTGGTGCTTCTGTGTTCCCAGTTCACTCAATGTGATGTGGCTACTAGACAGTTTCCTGGTGTAATGAGAAGTGCTGCAAACCATTATAAGTAATGGAATAGGCAAAGGGATTGAGTATCTATAATCAAGGATAAGGAGAGGACAGCAATTGCGACATGTACCATTGGGATAAACCTGATACAAAGAATTGGGAGGGAGCATTGCGAAAACACCCGTATTTAGATATGCACTGCGGTCAGGAGCAACACTTCAGTTCCTCCTGACACTATATTCAGTGAGAACACAAAATGCTGGCAGAACTCAGCAAGCCAGACAGCATCAATGGGAGGACGCAGTGACGACGTTTCGGGCCAAAACCCTTCATCAGGAGGGTACGCTATATTCAGTGAGCCTATTTTGAGAAAAAGATGTGGTTTAGGTCCTGGCGTTCAATTAAGAACTTACAGTATGCAATGGCTCAACTCACTACAAACCAACTAGCAAAGGGACATCAAACGCATGTCAATTCAGGTGGCGGCATTACAGTTCTGGCAGAATATATTCTGCTGGCCGCATTGGACATTTGTAGCTGGCATTTTTTTTCCTGTTAAACAAGCGAAGCACCATTTGAAATCCCAGGTCCATAGATCCTCCCAGTCTTCTCAGCCAGATATCCAAAGAAACCATTGAGCTTTCATGCTCAGAGTGTTTAGCTGCACAATTAGTCACTTCAAAATAATTCTTATGCAGATTACTTCGAAATATTTCACCTTTCCACTCATAGGTAAGTAGACTGCATGGGTAGAAGCAGAGTGAAAAAGCAAAGGATTTTATGTAATTTTAAGATGACATGAAAAGAAAAATGACTTTTGCCAAACTATTGAAACAAATGCTATCCTGTACTGATTCCTAATTAGTTGGTCTTTATAGGAACCAAAAGTTGGTGCTTCTTGAATGTTATTTTAAATAATTGAAAATATTAATTTTTGTAGTTCATCCAAAACCTTGTGAATGAAGCCAAAAATATTATAAATTCCCACACCATCTTCAAATTAAAATTAAGTTAATTCTTCGGTTTAATGAATCACAAAGCATTCTAAAAGTCTTTCTCATTTTCACTCTCCACTTTTAAGTGGTGCTGAAACTTCTGTCTTTAAATGGCTGTTAATTGGTATTATCTCTTTATCATGACTGTTTCTTTGATCAATTGGAAGTCTCTACCAAATCTCTACTTGTGAAAGAAAGCAGCAATTGCCCTCCTCACCGGACTGGGCATTCTTCAGGTTTCCCAGCAAGGAGCCCAAAATGTAGAATTCCAGAATGAGTCAAACCATTGTTTTCCGGAGTTGTCTCAACCCAAGCTGTTTTTGTATTCAATTTCCTCAGAAATCATAAAACCCCCAGCAACGCACAAAATGCTGGAGGAAGTCAGCAGGTCAGGCAACATTCAGAGAAATGAATAAACAGTTAACATTTCAGGGTGAGACCCTTCTTCAAGACTGGAAAGGAAGAGGGAAAGATGCCAGAATAAAAAGGTGGGGAGAGGGGTAGGAGGATAGCTAGAAGAATGATCGGTGAAGCCAGATAGGTAGGAGAGGCAAAGGGATGGAGTTAAAGGAACCTGGTAGGAGAGGAGAGTGGACCAAAGAAGGAGGGGACGCAGGGGGAGGTGATAGGCAGGTGAGAAGAGGTAAGAAGCCAATAGATTGGGGATTAGAAGAAGCAGAGAAGGGGAAGAAAATTGTGTTTTAATGGAAGGGGGAATCGATATTCATTGCATCAGGTTGGAGGCTACCCGGACAGAATACAAGGAGTTGCTCCTCCATCCCGAGGGTGGCCTCATCATGGCACAAGAGGAGGCAGTGGACCGACATGTCAAAATGGGAATGGGAAAGGGAGGTAGAACATTTGGTCCCTGGGAAATTCCACTTTACGCGGATAGAACAGAGATGCTCGATGAAGCGGTCCATCAATTAAATCTGACTTGGTCTTTGATGATTTTGATCCTGATCATTTTCAAATATTTGGGTGTCAACTAGGTTCCCTTACTACTTACATCTCTCTGAGAAATTTACTGTTTGCAGACTATCAGCTTATTTACCTGCCATTTTCCAGCCAAGCTGAGAAACTTGTTTGCATTGTGTGTCTGTTTTGATTTTTGCACCATGAAAATTGATCTGTTCCCAAATGGGGATAGGCTACACTAACCGTTAGCTCAAGAAAATTAGCCAGCTGCCAAACCGAGCACTTATTGTTGTGAATCAAGCTTGTGTTGATCAGTTGTTTTCTTTGTCATTTTTATACCTTGTAATCATAACTTTATTGTGGTCTATGTGCATTTGGATCTCTCTATTCCAAAGTCCAATCCTTGTTAGACACTCTCAGTTCAACCAATTTCAATAAAGCTGTGTTTCCACAAGCATGCAATTTAAAGCTATAAAGGTCCTGCCGAAAACAGGGTTCAATTCCCACTGTAAGGAGTTTGTGCACTTCCCCTCTGACCATATGGGTTTCTTCCAAACATTCTGGTTTGTTCCCACATTCCAAGAAGATGTACGGATTAGGGTTAGTTGTGGGCATGATATGTCAACGCTGGGAGATCTGAGGGCTTGTGGGCTGACCCCAGCACATTCTCAGACTGTGTTGGTTGTTGACACAAATGATGCATTTCATTGATGTTTTGAGGTTCAGGTGACAAATAAAGCTAATCTTTACCTTTCTTTAATTTATCTACTTTCTGGCTCTTCTGGAGCTCCTCGCTCCCTCCTACTCTACATGTAGTCAGCAGCATCCGACCTTCACTCTAACCCTTTCATTTCCTCCCTCTGCTCCCTCATTCATTTCCCAATCACTGACCACAGCCCTGACAGATTCCAGGCCCTTGACATCACTTGGTGGCATCTGATCTTCACTTTAAATCTTTACCCAGGCACCCCCATTTCCCACTTGATCAGTAATTCCCTTGCCATTCACCTCCTTACTATTCCCATGGCCAAGGGTTAGCCACTTTCCTTCTCGCACTCTGCATTGACAGAATACATTTTCTAATTTCCTTCTGTAAAGGTAGTTAGCAGCAGTCAATATCTGAAGCCTTGGGCACCACTGAAATAGTAACCATAACCTGAGTAGTTGACACACTGCTCAGCCGCTGTTTAATATGCCACTGAATTGCCTGCCTGTGCTCTCCAGTTGTCAGAATATATCAGTGATGATAAACAGATAAAATGGATAAACTATGCTGTTAATCTTTGCAGTTCACTATTTTTGATCCAGCCATGTTGGTGAAATAATTGTTTATCAAATGCATTTTTATCATGGTGAAACATTTTGATATTAGCATCTCACCATCACCTTTCATTATTTTCCGTGAGTTAAAAACATGTTTTTGTTGAATACTGTAAATTGCTTGCTGGAAGTAGTGTAGTTGGGTGCATTTTTGAAAAATTCTCTCTTGCTTGTTGCTGTAATATATTCCTAGTACACCAAGAATTCCCAATAAAAGGAAAATGTTAAAAGATACTTATGGTTAATAGGAGTGAAAATCAAATTAGATAAATAGACATTCATTCAGTAAAATTAATTTTGGCAAAATGGGTTAAATTTTAAAGAAGTAAAAGCAATTTGCCACTCTTAATGGATAACACTTGCCAAATTTGTTGGCTCTGCTGTTTTCAAAGTGTTCTGAATGATTTTATAATCTGTGTAATTGCTTAACTTTTACTGTGAGATCAAAGGATAACGGATAATTGAGGAATTAACTGTGGGAAGAATTTTACGTAAAAGTAAAATAATTTGAGTAGCATGCAAGTTTAATCTTTCAGTAGTGTTTGAGGTTTTATTGCTATATACACTAGCACACATGCACATGAGTGCAGCTGTTAGCTTGTGTTACAATAAGGGGAGACAATGCCAATTAAAGTGGATTTTTTTGCTCTGGTTGAATTACTTTTCATTGTGCAGACAAATTGGATTAAAGAAAAACAAGATTGGTGCTATGATAATGTTCAAGAAGCTTTGAGCTAGACATGGAAAATGATAAAGTTGGTCCATGAACTAGGGCCTTAAATGGAGCAACGTGGATTTCAATTGCCTATGACTACACCTGGGAGTGGTAGATTGGGAGCAGTTGCCAGGGTGAGGAAACATCTGATTAGTGGGAGGCATTTAAAAGCAAATTACTAAGAGTTCAGCATGTCCTTATAATGATAAAAGGCAAGGATGGTAAGTTTAGGAAGCCTTGCTTGACAAAGGATATTGAACATTTGATTAAGGAAAATAATTAAGTGCATAGCAAAGATGTATTAAAAGATTTACTTGAGATTTATAGGGTACAGTATATAGTAGAAAACTCAAGGATGAAGTTAGGAAAATTTGAGAAAGAAATTAGGAAAATCAAGAAGGGCCAAGAAAGGATGTTGTCAAAGATGATTAGGAGAACTCTAAATCCTTTCATAAGTAAAAAAAGAAAGAGGATACCTAAGGAAAGAGTAATTTCCCTCAGGGACTTGAAGTAATTTATGCATAGTTTGGATATATGAACAAAATCCTAAATGAACACTACTCATCAGTATTCACCAGGATGAAGTCCTTGGAAACTGAAGGCTGGAGAACTAAGGGAGGTGGTGATCTTCCGATATTCTGGAACATGTCTGTAACGTGAAGGGGAAGTGCTACAAATATGGAACACATTAAAGGTGGATAAATCTCCAGGACCTGATGGGATCTGTTCCAAGATCTGTTCCAAGATATTAAGGGAAGTGAGGGAGGAGAACTTTGCATCTTTATTAGAAGATTAGAAGACTAATATTGCCTTTTGTTTAGAAAGGGCAACCATGGTGAACAGGAAAATTATGGGCCAGTGAGCCTTGCATCAGTGTAGAGAAATTGTTGGGGAAGATCTTGAAGGTTAGGAATTTATGTTCACATGGAAAAATAGGAACTGATTCATCAGTATGGTTTTCTGTAGGGAAGTTCAAGTCTCTTGGATTTGACTGTGACTTTTGATAAGGTAACTAAGAAATTAATGAAGGGAGGATAGTAGATGCGGTTTATGTGAACTTTAGTAAGGCTTTTAACAAGGCCACGAATGTGGACTGGTACAGAAGGTTAAGGCACAAGAGATCCAAGCTGGCAATCTGGATGGAAAATTAGGTTTGTGCAAAGAGGCAGATGATAATGCTGGATGGTAATTACACCACCAAATGCAACTTTTCTTCCCCTACACTTTGCATCATTCAAATGAACCTTAGCCCCATGTGTGTCCGTTCATTCTTCATCTCAACTAACCGTTACTGCACCCACATCCTACCTATGCAACACTTGTTTCTTTTTTTAAAAATATTTCTCACTATTCCTAAAAAGTCTTTCCAGGTAAGCAGCAATCTCTAGTAGGTACTATTCTAGTGTACCCCATGTGGTAATCACGTTGTGCTCTCCTCTGCATCCATGGAATCAACTAGAGATTGGGTGACTCCCTCAGTCCTGAGCCCAGGAGCAGCTCTGATGTTCCTGTCACCCATCATTTCAATTTTCAGTCCCACCCAACAGTGATCTCTCTCTCTCTCTCTCAGTAGATCTCTCCATCACTGCAAATAAGCTCAATGCAAAAGCTTAAGGAGCAGCCCCTCATCTTCTGCCTGGATAGGACTTATGTATTGAATTTTACAATCAATGCTTAACCATTTTTTTCTCTCTGTCCACAGAGGTAGCTGTACCCCACAGTTTCACTATGTTTATTTTTTTCTTTTTTAGGATTTTAAAGCAATTGTTCCCTTGGCAACTTTCTTCTGCACCATAGAACAAACATCTCCATTCTCCCAGTAATTACTCTCTCACATTTCTAGTTACTGTGGAGGGTCTTTAATCTGAAATCTTGGCTGTTTCACTCCATGGATATTTACTGACTTGCTGAGTGCTTCCAATGTGGTGGGATTTTATTTTGGATTTCAAGAGTCCACAGGTTTATACCTTGAACTGAACTAATCTGTTGGTCAGTAAATTTTTTCAGAGCGTGAATCTTGATTAGCATCTTAACAAGCTGAAGGGTTTATTATGAGTCTTGCTGAAGGGCCTCAGCCCGAAGTGTCCTCTGTGCACTTTTCCATAGATGCTGCCTGGCCTGCTGAGTTCCTCCAGCATTATGTGTGTGTTGCTTGGTTATTATGAGGAGCTTCTTTCTGTACTATGTAGCACCAATCACTGTTGGCACACAAGAGAATCCCAGTATTGGAACCCGGAGCAGAAAACAACCTGCCGGAGGAGATTATAGTGCATTTAGTTGATACCTGAGTTTATAGTCTGTTTATAAAAAGGCAAGTGCTGTTGTAACCTGCTACTGGCAACATACGTGCTTTGCTAATGCACAATGCTTGTGTCACATGCCGTTGCCGACTTATCTGCTTCGCACAGCCCGCAAAGAGCTTTCAAAGGGCTTGTGCTGCCTTTAGTGGAATTGATACGTCTAGCACCTAATCTTGTAAGTTACAAGTAGAAGCCAACGCAAAATATTTGGATTTTCACTATCTGAAAGTTGGCAGTAAACCTGTTCATCAGCTCATGCGGTACAGGTTATTGAGTTCCTGCCACCTGCACTACTAACTAGTCCGCAAGATAGTGAAGATAGGCGTACAGAGATTGGTGCTCTTAATCATTTGGCAGTGGCTCTCCAAGTGCTGAAAGGAGCAATAAATAGTCAGATTTTGAACAGAGAAATTGGCCGAAATTTAGTAAAAGATAGAAGAGCAGGGTGGAATAGAGCAAGCTGGGGAATATAGGCCAAAGACGAGGAAATCTGCAGATGCTGGAAATTCAACACAACACACACAAAATGCTGGTGGAACACAGCAGGCCAGGCAGCATCTATAGGGAGAAGTGCTGTCGACGTTTCAGACTGAGACCCTTCGTCAGGATGAAGGTCGACAGCGCTTCTCTCTATAGATGCTGCCTGGCCTGCTGTGTTCCACCAGCATTTTGTGTGTGTTGTTGTTGGGGAATATAGGGTTTTAGTTGATCTAGAACACCTACCAGTATGATTTTCCTTGAGATCTTTGTAAATTTAATGGCCTAATGGTGTTAAAATGTCAAAGGATTTACCCACTGTTGGAGAGCAGCTTCAGTCAATCGTCATCTTAACAGCCTATACTTCCCATTTCACTACTACCAAGTTCTAAATCAGATGAGTTCAACAACTTGTTTGAAACTTTATAGTTCCTTTTGCAGAGCACCAGGGTAGATTGAAAATATTCTAACACAACTGAGGTTGTGATCTCAGTGAACATGCAGGATAAATTTTGTTGAGACAATTCTGACATAATTTATCCTGCGTGTTCCATTACATGCAAGAGCTAAATTCCCCAGCAGTTGCTTCCCTTGAAAAAGGTAACAATTTTATTAAAGGTTAATTAAAAATGCTCATTTAAAAGTCTGCAAATACAAGGAATGAAAGCTAAATAATAACCAAATGGGTAATTAATGTGTTTAAAGGCTCATTTGGCGTTTTTCATTATCAATGCAATATCTCGCTCTGTAAGCAAAACAAGCTTCAGGGTTAAATGTTGAAATAGTGTATCATGCTGTTTTCCATTATTAGATTACTAACAAATGGTAAATGGTTTAGCAGACCAACAATTGCAAGATTACACTGAATTGGTATAAAAAGTTAATTAGAATTGTTATAATCTACAATCCCTCTTTTTTTGCTATGCTTGGACATGATTGCTGAATTATATTTATACTAAGTCATTTTTGATATCAATTTACTCTATTTAAAGTATTCTGCATTTTCCCCTTCTTGGAGAAATCCTATATTTCTTCCATGTTATTTTCATGCTAATCCAATATTTCTTCTGGGTTGGCCTTTATTTAGGTCTTTTAAAGGGCACATCACTTAAATAATTGGATGTTTTAAAAATACTGGATAAGGTGAAGAGTCAGTGGAGAGGGCATTTCTGATATGTGTATGTTTTGCTTGCTTTGTTTCTGCATTCTTTAGCCTTTCAAAGATGTCAGTTTAATTTTTGACTTGTCAGACTGTTGAGACAATGTTTCATTATTGAAAGTGCTTGATTCAATTTGTGTCAGATTGTTACCGTTCGTTTAACTGTTTTCTGAGGCAAAGTAAGGCCTTTCCACATCCTCTACCTTTCTGCACCTCAGGCATGTTTTGTTGATCTTTAATTAATAGAGCTGAAGGTGAAGTTGGATGAAACAGAGGCCATGGGTCTTTTTGCTTTATTGAATTACATGTGTGTGTGAGTGTGTGTGAAAAATATTTATGTGTGTGGGTGTGTGTATATACACACACACTAATAATTTGTGGCTACAATGATTATTTTTTTTGGGAGCAGTCACTGAAAAGGAAATCATGACTTCTGTGCTGTGTGTCATTTCTAGATTTTAGCTGCCAAGCTGTCAGGCATGTAAAAATACACAAAGGTGTGAAATTGTTCAAATGGTAACATTCAGTTGATTTTGCTGTAACTTTAATCATATTTCATAACTCTGTTGCAATTTTAAAAGAAAGATTATCGCACCAGAGAAAGATATGATTTACTGTGTGATATTCAGATATTCATCGTGGTATCTATGATTTAAGTCACAAAGTTTAATTGTGTTCTGAAGTAGCTTGGTACTTTTGTTTCTTAATGCTTTTACTATTAGCTTATTAGCAATCTTACCAAGTTAATTGTGGTTTGTTTCTATTAACACTTAATAAACGGGAGTTTAGTTAGTTCAAATTATTTCAATATTTAGTTGTCTGTTAGATTGCAAGAAACTTTCAGCTTTGTCAATGCATTTTTTGCATGAATTAGTTAATTAGGCAGCAGAGAATTGCAACTGAACCGCAGTTCTTCCATTTCTTCGGTCAGTAGATAACAGGGACCAGTTTCTGCTCATCTGAAAACAGAACAGGCTGGATTGTATCAGTGGAGAGAGCAAACAAGTTAATTTTCTTCTATGGACCATCTATCCATACTGAAAAATAATAGCAATAGAAGTATCTGAAACTTAAACCTAGTTTGGTTGCGGTAGGTGGGATGACAGATGGTACACAAGACGCACACACACACACACACACACACACACACACACACACACACACACACACAGTGCCTTGAGGTACATTATGCGGTCCATTGTACAATTTTGCCAATATCCTTTCTTGTTCCGCTACTGAGAACTGATGGCTTCTGTTATCAAATTGTCACTTAAATGTTCTAGAACTTTACATGCAATGAAAGAGTTACGTAGAATTACTTCAGATTTCGCAAATTTACTCATGGTGAATTCCCAAACCACCTGGAAGTCATTCTTAATTGATATTTTGTCTATTTGCTCTAATTCAGTTTTAATCTGTGCCATGAACTCAGATGCATATTTAGACAGAATGAAAATATCTATAATGGATTTTCAAATAATAGTTTGATTTTTCTCCTTCACTGGTTATAGATTACAACACTTATCAACCATAAAGAAAAACCAAAGAAATCTGAGAAAACTTGGCGTGCAATTCAACGAGTTGGGCAAGCAGTGAGTCTGGCTGTTGGAAGATTTGTCAATGTCGGGGAAGCCATTGCGTGTGAAAATGAAGAGTTAAAAGAAGAAATGTACTTTGCCTGTCAGGAGGCACGGCGGGCAGGTAGGTTTCGTCCAGTGTTCCTCCCAATTTCATTTACAAAGGGAAATATCCCTACAGAGGAACCATGCATAGCGTTAATAATGAGTTATTTATTGGCTTGAAGAGATGCTTATTAGATTCATGAAAAAAGTGTGAGCGTAGCCTCCTTTTTTCTTTTTCAAACATCTTGTTCATCATTCTCTTTCTGAATGAATTCACCCGTTCTAATTCAATATTCTTCTTAAATCTTCATTATTTATTAAGACTTAATTGTATTATTCTTTTTCAACAACACCCCATTATGGCAGAATTGTCGCATTCCACTTCCAGGACTGAAATAAGCCAAAAGGAATTCTGAGCAGAAGCCAGCTAGAGATCAGGCCTTTAGATGCCTTATTTTCAGGGCCAGTGTAGTATCACTGCAAATCACCCTTCTTTTAATCTCTTCTCGGTTCTAAAAGTTCAGTTCTTCTCTGAGTAGGTCCAATGTTAAATGCAGTTTTTACTAGGATTAATGTAAATTGTGCCATAATGCCAATGATGGCAATGTGATGATTTCCCACCCATATTGTGTTTAGGCTTCTATACTCCAGTTTCAATATAGCATAATGATTTTCATTCCTATCAGTATTTTTGCCCTATGCTTTTATGTAGTGCTGGGTAACATGTGTCACATAACAACAACATTTTGTGCCATGGTGAATTGTATATTTATTCTAGGTTGTCATCCCAGAATCCTTTGAATGTAATGTAATCTATTAGAAAAGTTTGATCTCTTAGAAGTATTTCTAAGGTTTAGCCAATTTGTTTCGTGATTAAAAGGTATTTTTGGTAAAAGGCAGAGAACTTTCACTCTTGTTCTCTCTTTTCATGTTTCACTGCAGAAAGGATGAATTGATCATTGGTCTGCTTTGCCGTTTTCAGTACAGAATGGCTGCTGCTTTTGACAGTTAGGTAACTGAGAAGTAATTCACTGTGAACAGGCTGCTTCAGGATGCTGCCTCATGGTGATACAAAACACATACTTCTTCCCTACTTTCATTCTGTCTCATTCACATTTCCTATATCCCTTGCACAGCAGTAAGTGAGTCTCTCCTGTGCGGACATATTCCCATTTGTTCCATCTATCATGATTCTTCTTTAATGTGCAATGTAAGTATAGGTAGTGTCTTAAGACAGTATTTGGTTCGTGAGAACACGAGAGATTGCAAATCTGGAGTAGTACACAATATGCAGGAGGAACTCAGCAGGTCAGTCAGCATCTGTGGAGGGAAATGAACAGTTAACGTTTCATGTGTAGATCATTCATTAGGACTTTTCATGCTGATGATGGGCCTTGGCCTGAAATGTTGACCTGCCTGATCTGCTGCATTCCTCCCGCATTTTGTGTGCTGCTGTTTGGTTCATGAACTTAGTAAAATTCATCTGTTATGGTTGATGTTCTCATTTGAGTTGATGGTTATGGGGGTGGGGGGGGAGGAGGAATTGGATGTTGCTTGACAGTTTTCAATATCATCTATCAATTCTTGAATTGATCACTTTAATGTTTTCACTTGAATCAATCAACATGTTTACATTTATTACCCTTATTTGAAAACACTTTACTTTAAAAGTGTTTATCTTTAAAAGTATGGTGTACCACAGCATTGTTCAGGGGTAGAAGGATCTATTCAGCAAATATACATTGGCATGTATATCATTGACCTGGCTGAAATAACCTGGCATGATTTCGCTTCCAGTGAACTGTGTTCTTGCTGTTTGTCTAAGTGGCACTGGAAAGATTTATAGTCTGTAGTCTGTAACATCAATTGCCCATGTTAATATTAGAAGCAGCATGAAATTTGAGCGCAATACATTGATTGCATTAGCTTAAATGCTTGTCTGATTGATAAATGTTATTTCGATACAACTTTTTTCTTAAAAAATATTGACTTCTACCTTTAAATAAAAGTTGCTGTCTTCACCAGAATGGTTGTTTAAACTGATGCAATTCTAATTCTGTAGCCCAGATTTTAATTATTGCATCTCCAGATAATGATTTCTTTTATAGTGTGTGCAGAGATCAAGGAAATTTTGGGTTGTCAGAACCAGCGACACTTAACTGAAGTCAGTCATATTTATGATTTAAATAAAAATGCTGTTGAGATGTTAGTCATTCATGTACTGAATTTTAAAAAGACAAATACAGACTCAAAAATCAAGCAATGGTATAACAAGAGGAAAATCTATTACTTTAGAAATTGAAAGAGAATAACAAATAGAGCTGTTAAACTGAGAAGTAGTAAATTTGTGTTACTCATTTTATTCCCAGCTGTATTTATGATGAATTACCAGCTATTTATCTGAAGAATCCTGTGCCTCTGACTTTGATATGAACATGATTGAAGCTGAACAGTCATTTATGAATTGAAAATAAAATATTGCTTTGTTGCTACTGTTTGGCATGCTCAGAAATCTCCCACAACCTTTAAAGCAATTTGCAATTTTGCCAGGAGCAGCTGTGCTCAGTTGGATATAGATAATTTTACCTGTATAGGGAAATGACCTTTCAGCACATCCATAGTTAAAATTTGTTATAATTTGTTGATCAAAGGCGACATTTTGGATCTATCTTCATGGTCTGCATGTGGCGTGTGACAGATTCGCTATGTGTTGCAGTGAAATTGATTCCTGAAGCATCATTGATGGGGCAGCTGCTGGAGCTCAGAGCTGATTAACATTGATAAAGGTTTGAACAGCAGTTGAAATAAATAGTGTTACTAGCTACCAAACAGGAAACAACATTACAGGGGAAATATAGCTCAAACATCCGAGCCAGATTTTAAATCTATTAAATAGCACTTGACGTGTTTGAAATTAATTCGCCAGGTTATTGTTATTTTTTGCTTTTCTCCTTTTAAGAAGGCACCACTGAATCTACGCAATCTTTTTGATCAGCAGTTAGGAAGATTGATGTTTCAGTTGTGTGCCAGTGGATGCACTTTTTTCTGCTGTCCACCTACAGATCAATGCTAAATTAAAGGTCCTTTTCTTTTGCTTGAAACAATCTGATAAGTAATCTGCTAAATTAGTCAAGAAAATTTTATTGATTATTTTAAAATTTTTAAAATACTTAGTGGAATTTGGGGGTGGAGCTAAATACTCAATGTTACCCATCTATTGCAAAGATCATTGGATCACATCAAATCCAATTTTAACTACTTTTCCAAGTTGACAAGGAGTTTTTTCAAAAATATAGCATTGCATTCATTTGGATTGTGGAACATCATACACTAGCCTGAAAACTTTTTCTGCCATTAGAACATTAAAATAAGTAATATTTGTTGGGAAAGTAAAGGCAAAGCAGAATGTGGAGGGGCCCAACAGCTAAAATCAGCAAACTGATTTCTACGATTTCTGACTGGGAATAAAATCAAGTCTCATAAACTTTCAAATTAAATTAAGCTGAAACCATCACAAAAGGGAATGTCCATAGGTTTCAGAGTTCTCCAGAGTTCTGTGAGAAATGTGCTAAAAGCATGTCAGTGGTTTTGTATATTTGCAACTTTCGGGTATGAACTGGGTTTAATGTTGATTGTCTCCATTTTAATTTTCATGGTTAAAGAAACAGGCAGCCTGCTACTCTTCAGATAACTTAATGATATTGATGATGGGGTTAGCTATTTATTTTACTGATTTTAAAATTTGTTTTACTGATGTATTAGCAACATATCACGTAGAACCTCTAATAGAGCTTTGCTCATGTGTTGTTTGGTGTACACGTGGCAAAAAAACTACTTTTGTCCGTTTTATTACCTTCCATCTTTTTTGACCTTTATAAAATACTGTGAAAGTCTCTTTTCTGATGTATTGCAGAGATAGTTACCTTTTGAAAACTCCTTCCATTTCTTGTGAGTCTGTACTCTATTTTTCAATCTTTGAAGAGAGCTTCTCTTGAGATGCACTTCAGTTCTTAATAATCCAGGATTTCTTCTGACTTCATTCTAGCGAGAATAAAAATGTGGTGTTGTGGCGACCCACTTCCTAGCGCACTCGAACCGGCTCACAAATAGCCAGCGCGCTGGCACGAAGGCCAGTCCCAAAAGGGCGCCAGGTCTGCTTCACCAACATAGGGAAAAGCCTGCGCGGGATTGTGAGTACATGCCCCCTACAGCAGCTGCGCCCAGGGAGGGCGGGATCAGGGAGGCTTTAAAGCAAGGCTATGAAGTTGAAAAAAAATCTTCTTTAACTGCAGTTTACAGACTCCGTGTCGTTATTTTAGCGTTGCGTGTAGCACACCGCTACAGTGTGCTCTTTTATCCATTGTTTTCTATTTTTAACAAAGATAATTTTCCTGGTAGCCACTAGGGCTTGTTTTGTGATCTGTTGCTGTGGTTACTAGTTAAAGAAATGATTGTACCAGCACTATTATACCAGGATCTTGTAGTGCTTTCCCCATTCATGTTTAAGATGATAAAATTTGTTGTAGGTGGAAATTGACTGCAATCAAATTGGAGAATAAATCCTTCTATTTCTTAACCAGAAAGTCCCTTCCACAATATTTCTGCAGATCGTCTTTTCCTTTCATAGATATTTCTGTTGAAACATGTATCTAGAAAGCACATGCCATTAACTCAGAGTTCTCCATTAGATTCAATTAAACTTTACAATACAGTAGGCCCTAGTGTCTGTGTTGTTGAAAAGGGGTACTGCACTTGGCCTAATTCCACGTATATAGCATTGCAGGTCATGGCTAGCCAAGTACACAGCTGTAAAAATATTTTTGTTTGGCCTCCCCTTGTTCCATAGGCAAGGGCGGTTATCTGTGAATACAGCCATTGTATGCCAACAAGCTACGTAACAGGAGGAGTCATCTCTTGTACCCATCATATTACTGGCTGCATATGTGTGAGACACACTTTCTCAGAAGCTGCAGTGTTAGGCCATTATTTACCTTTTCACAGACTCATGATGCTAAGACATTTGTGGTACCCCATTACGTATCCATTTGAAATCACAAAATGATCATTGGCTTGAATTTTCTGATTTTTAGATCATGTGATGATTTGTTAATGGTTCATAAGTGTGCTAAATATAATTTGTAAGTTATAGATTAAAACACAATTTTGCATGCATTGTGTCCTGCTGTGTCCCTTTACGGTTTGACGAATTTTCATGCTTAGTTCAGTGGTTAGAATGCTGACTTTCTGTGTCTGAAATGAGCAGTCAAGTTTCATTCCAGAAATTTAAATTGGCTAATACATTGCTGAGGAAATGTTTCCACTTTTTCGATATGAAGTGTGATGTCAGTGCAAAAGGTGTTTGCATTGGTGGTTGTTGTAAAAGACCCAATGATAAGGCCATCTGCCTCTTGTTTCATTATTTCTCTGCTGTTCCCAAAATCACAACTGTGACTGCTTCAAAGTGAAATTCAGATGTCACATATATTCTTGCAGTTTCAACTTAATTAGATGAAGGATAAAAAGTTTGATTTTTATTTTGATGAAATGTGACTAAATAACTACAAGAATCATGTTTAACTGGCAGATTTATTGATGGTTTTATTATCTTGGTCCGTCAGCCATAGTGAAAAACTAAGTGAAAATTAGTTTTCAAATCTCTGTGTGACACAAATGAGCAAGTACAGTAATTGCAGTACAATCGATTTACGAAGGTGTAAGTGAACTGTGTACATACATCTACTGATGCCTCTGGGCTCATCATCAGTGATGTTCCTGGAATCATTGGGTGTTTCGGGTCTTTCAACACCATACACCCTCCTCCAGGTGACCCAGCCGGGGCTGATTTGAGCCACAGCCATCTTGAGGCCCGCTCTGCTGCATCGGTGGTACTACGGATGGCTCTGCTCTTCCTCTCTCCCTCGATGCCCAAATTGCTGAAGGCTCTGGCTAAGGAACGGGCTGCAAATTCACTACAACCAATCTCCACTGGGAGACACCTCGCTCTCCTTCCAGCCCGCTGGCAGTTGCTGACCAGTCCTGCGTACTTGGAGAGCTTCCTTTCAAAGGCTTCTTCCCAGCGATCTTCCCATGGGACTGTCAGCTCCAGCAGCACCACTTGCTTGGTAGATTCAGACACACACAAGAGCAATGTTTGGTCGCAGGGTGGTGGCTGCGATATGGTCGGCGAACCTCAGCTGCATTTCAAGGCCCACCAACAGCTGCCAGTCTCCTGCAGAGGTCAGGATGCCTGCCGATGTTCTTTTGGTGGGTATTGGTTGCTCCCCAGCTCTGACAAAGGCAATGGTCTGCTTGGAGGGTACGGACCGCTTTGCCCACTCCACTCCTGTGCTGATAGCTTCAGTGATGGTCTTCAGGACCTGATCATGCCTCCATCAGTACTGGCCCTCACCAAGTGCCCTTGTGCAGCCACTGAGGATGTGCTCCAGGGTTCCTCACTTGGAACACAGTGGGCACACTGATGACTCTGCTTTGCCACATGTGTGCAGGTTTGATGGGCTTGGAAGCACATCGTACACTGCCTGGATGAGAAATTGGATGTGGTGTGGCTCGGCTTTCCAAAGCTCAGCCCAGGTCACTTTCCTCTGCACCACATTCTCCCATCTTGTTGAAGTTCCTTGTTGCTTCATTCCCACCACCTTGCAGGTTTGTCTCCTCCACTGCTGCTCTCACCTCCTCCTGAACTTGGCGGCACCTTTCCTTCCCTCTGATGGTGTCCATTTGGGGAGTTGGAAAAGATCCTAGCCCAGCTTGGCCTAATGTGACCACTCCCACCAGTCTCCTGTGACGCAGCCTTTCCCTTGCTTCCTGAACAGCTTCCTCTGCCCTCCACTTCCTGCCAGTCCTCACCCGGATCTCTGCTCTAGCCACCTTTGGATCACTTGAGTCCCTGTACTGTATCACTTGCCTAGCTCTTGTTACCTTGAATTCCTCCTCCAAGGATTTGAAGGGCAGTTGCAGTTTGTTGTGGTGTCCATAGAGTGCGATGCTGCTCAGGCTCTCTGGCAGCCCCAGCCATCTCCTGAGGTGGTTGCTGACCCTCTTGTCTAAGGTTTCGACTGTCGAGATCGGACTGCATAGACGAGGAGGGGCCATAAGATTCTGGGAAGTATGCTATGTTTGATACACCGAGGCTTTAAACTTCCCAGGTAGGCCGGACTTGTCCACAGATTTCAGCCAGCCATGCAACTCGGTGCAGGTTGCCTGAATGGATGCCGTGTCCCTTAGAGTGCTGTCAGAAACCTTCCCCAAGCTCTTGACTGGCTTTTCTGGGATGGCTGAACCTGTGATGCTGAACCGGAACTTGTTTTTCACCTTCCTTTTCCTCAGCACCATTGATCTTGATTTGGCTGGTTTGAAATGCATCCGGGCCCACTCCACCAGCTTTTCGAGCCCCTGCAGAATCCGCTGGCAGCCTGGGACTGATTCTGGGGTGACTGTGAGGTCATCCACGAATGCCCTGACGGGTGGTTGCAGTTGAGCGGAATTCATTCTGGACCCTCCGCACTCTGTTTCAGCAGACTTAGTGAGCGTGTTCATGGCTAGGGAGAACAGTGTCACTGACATAGCGCACCCTGTGATGATGCTGATCTCCACCTTGTGCAGGCTTGATGTAATCGCTCCTGAAGATACCCACATCCTGAAGTTGCTGTAATAATCAGTGATAAGGTCTCTGATTCTGCTGAGGACGTGAAATTTGGTCAGTGTGAGCTGCACCAGCGTGTGTGGAATGGAGCCATATGCATTTGCCAGGTCAAGCCACAACACTGACAGGTTGCCCTTCTTCTCTCTGGCCTCCCTAATGAGGTGTGTCACCACACCGGTATGCTCCCGACATCCCTGAAATGCCCCCCTTCTGGACTGATGTATCGATATAGGTGTTCTTTGCTAGGTAGGTACACAGCCGATTAGAAATGGCACTGAAGAAGATCTTTGCCTCGACACACAGCAGGGAGATGATGCGGAATTCGTCTATCTGGATGGCGTTTTCCTCCTTCGGGATTCACACCGCTTCCGCCACTCTCCACTGTTCTGGGATCTTCCCCCTTCTCCAGAAGACTCGCAGAATCTTCCACAGACGCAGCAGGAGTTTGGGGCAGTTCGTGTACACTTTGTACGAGGTGCTGCTTGGTCCTGGAGCCGAGCTTGCCCTTGCTTTGCGGACAACCTCTCTGACTTCCTCTAGCTGTGGCTCTGACATGTCAAACTGCACATCTGGTTCGGTGGGGGGGGGGGTGTCTATCAGGATGTTGCACTCCCCCCAGCTCCTGCTCTCTTTCAGGATCATTGTAAATCTTCTTCAGATGTTGGTCTATGTCTTCCTCCGAACAGGCCAGTTTCCCACTGCGCTTCTGCCCCAGCAACTCCTCGGTGAACTTGAAGGTGTTGGCGATTAAGGCAGCACGTTTTCGTGCCCTTTCACGACACCGCCTTCAATGCCACTCTGCCCAGTGGAGGACGCTGATCTTCTTCCTTAGTATGCCCATGAGCTGGGCCAAGCCGATGCGCTCCTCTTCTCCTGCCTCCTTGTACTGGGACTTCAGCGCTTTCATCTCCTGCCTGATGTTGTGGGTCCTCAATGTTCTTTGGTTCTTTGAGTAAAGTGTTGTGGAGCCTTTCTTCTCCTCTTCTCTGAACCGCTCAGCTGCGATGCTGACAATGATTGTTGTCGTGGCTTGTGGCTTCCTATCGACCCCTCCCTTCGCCGTTGTCTCCAGAATTTGAATGACATCTTCGTCAAACTGTTTCCACAGTGACGTTATGTTAGCTGCAGGCCATTTGATCTGCCTCCTATTAGACTTGATGTTAGAGGGATCAGTTTGCAACACTTGGAGGTTCCGGGCACTATGGGGTGACTCCGTACCTGGCACCTCCTTCGTCTCACCAGGTTGGACACCTGCGCGTTGTCCTGCTCCCGCCAGGCACTTCATCCTTGCTTGGTGGATCGTCAAGCCACGATCGTTCTTGCAGATTTTAAAACATGCACACCGCTTCCTCATGGTCGTATGTTTGTTACCTGGGTCTGTTGCCATTGTGTCCGTCCGACTGGGGTGCTCATCATCCCGCCCCCTCTCATGCACCCCTGGGGGTATCTTTCCCTTGGATTCATCGTGGTTTTTGTGAGGTCCTCCTCTCAGAGGACACAGATTGGGTTGCCAGTCCATTCTCTCACTGACTCTCCAGTTGTCACCACTCTTTTTGTGGTTGTCACCCACTGATGAACTCAGAGTGTAAGTGAACTGTGTGCATACATCTACTGATGCCTCTGGACTCATCTTCAGTGATGTTCCTGGAATCATTGAGTGTTTCGGGTCTTTCAACACCATATACCCTCCTCCAGGTGACCCAGCCGGGGCAGATCAGACCCCAGCTTGCGTCCAGACGGCTAGCTACACATGACTACATGGCTCCCCTCTTTTGAGCCACAGCCATCTTGAGGCCCTCTCTGCCACATTGGTGGTACTGTGGATGGCTCTCCTCTTCCTCTCTCCCTCGATGCCCAAATTGCTGAAGGCTCTGGCTAAGGAACGGGCTGCAAATTCCCGACAACCAACCTCCACTGGGAGACACCTCGCTCTCCATCCAGCCCGCTGACAGTTGCTGACCAGTCCTGCGTACTTCGATAGCTTTCTTTCAAAGGCCTCTTCCAAGCGATCTTCCCATGGGACTGTCAGCTCCAGCAGCACCACTTGCTTAGAAGACTCGGACACAAGGACAATGTCTGGTCGCAGTGGTGGTTGCGATATGGTTGGGGAACTTCAGCTGCCGTTTGAGGTCTGAGTTTCATTCCAGAAATTTAAATTGGTAAATACATTGCTGAGGAAATGTTTCCACTTTTTTGAAATAAATTGTGATGTCAGTGCAAGAGGTGTTTGCATCGGTGGTTGTTGTAAAAGACCCTAAGATCATCCATACAGATTATTTCACTGGGACACTGAAGTGTGATAGTGCAATGGAAAGCAATAACGGAACGTAGACCAAAGTCAGATTCACATTCGGAATTAGGTTTAATATCACTGGCATATGTTGAGAAATTTGTTGTTTTGCTGCAGTAGTACAATGCAAGTACATAGCAATAACATCTACAAATTACAGTAAGTATATATAAAAACATAGTGCAAAAGGTGGAGGAAAATACTATGCAAGTGTCATGGGTTTGTTGTCCATTCAGAAATCTGTTGGCAGAGGGGAAGAAGCTGTCCTGAAATGTTGAGTGTGTGTCCTTAGCCTCCTGTATCCCCTCCCTCATGGCAATAATGAGAAGAGGGCAAATGATGGGGCTCCTTAGTGATGGATGCTGCCTTTTAGAGGCACCACCTTTTGAAGAAGTCTTCAATGCTGGGGAGAGTAGTTGCCAAGATGGAGTTGGCTAAGTTCACACCTTTCTGCAGCCTTTTCTCCTTCTGTTCAGTTGTCCCTCCTCACCAGGTGGTGATGAATCAGTTAGATTGCTGTCCATGGTGCATGTTTTAGAAATTCGAGAGAGTCTCCTCAAATCAGTTACAGGAAAAGTACCTTGCATGCAGGCTGTCATTAAGGTGCTAGACTATTATGAGATTGTGAGGTCAAGAGCCCATTTCATTTTGCTAAGGCATCGTTCAGATAGTATTATAACAGCTGGATGGAAGCAGTCTCTGATTCTGAATGATTAAAAATGAAATGACAAACAATATTATTCAAGTTATCCATTTTTATAAATGCAAGATCAACCAATAATACTCCTGAGTATCTAAAAAGCATCAACGGAAAACACAAGTAATTCAATGAAACCTTTCGCTTTCCTGCAGTCTTACAATCCCCACTGCAAACAATATGCGCACAGATCTGGGCGTAAGTGCTGGGAAAACTCAGCAAGCTCTTGTTCTGCCGCTGAACTCCACAAAGCTTTAAGGGTGGACACAGCCGGTTATCTTAGTGGAGCTCACCCATTCAGTCTGGACCTTGCATGCTAATGTGGGAGTCCCAGAACATTCTGGTACTTCTGCTCGATGATTCTGGCCTCTCCCCTCTTCCTTTCCAGTCATGATGAAGGGTCTTAGCCTGAAGCGTTGACTGTTTATTCCTCTTCAGAGACACTGCCTGCCCTGCTGAGTTCCTCCAGCACTTTGTTTGTGTTGCTTTTGGGTTTTTGTGTCTTCTGCCCAGTGGGAAGGGGGAGAAGAGAGAATGTCCAGTTTGGGCGGGGGTGGAGTCCTAGTCCATGATCATGCCTTTGAGGCAGTGAGAAATTTGGACAGAGATCATGGAGAGGAGACTGGCTTCCATGACGTGCTGAACAGTGTCCACACTGCTCCACAGTTTCTTGCATACTTGGGCAGAGCAGTTGCTGCACCAAATGGTGATGCACAGAGATAGTAGTCTTTCATTGGTGCATTTGTGAAAACTGGCGAGGGCCAAATGGACAAGTCAAATTTCTTCCGCCTCGTGAAGGTGCGAGTGCACTTTCTTGGCCATGGCATTTACGTAGTTGGTACAGGACAAGCTATTGGTAATGTTCTCTTGAAGCTCTTAATGCTCTTGACCTCTGCACTGTTGATGTATGTGCATTGCCTCTTGTTCCAAAAGTCAATGACCATTTCTTTTGTTTCCCTGATACTGAGGGAAAGGTTGCTGTTATGACATCATGTCACTTGGCTCCCTATCTCCTTCCTGTACTCTGCCTCATCATTATTGTGACTCAGTCCACTATGGTCGTGTCATCTACACACTTGTAGGTGGAGTTAGAACAGAATCAGTCCATGCAGTCATAAAGGGAATAAAGTGGGGGGCTGAGGATGCAGCCTTGTGGAGCAATGGTGTTGTAGACAATCATGCCAGATGTTCAGCTGTCTATCCTTACTGATTGTGGTTTGTTGGTGAGGAGGTCACGGATCCAGTTGCAAAGGGAGGTGTTGAGTCCCCAGGCTTTGGAGTTTGGTGATGAATTTGCTTGGAATTATAGTATTGAAGGCAGAGCTGTAGTCAAATAATAATCTGATGGAGGTGTCTTTACTGGCCAGATGCTCCAGAGTTGAGTGTAGGGAGATAGCTTCTGTCATGGATATATTTTGGCTGTAGGTGAATTCCAGTGGGTTGATGTTGTCTGGAAGGCTGGAATTGATGTGTGTATAACCAGCCTCTTAAAGTATTTCATGAAGGTGAATATCAGAGCCACCAGGCAGTAGTCACTGAGGCATACTACCTTAGTTTTCTTAGACACCAGAATGATAGTGGTCTTCCTAAAGGTGGAACCACAGGGAGAGGATAAAAAATTTCTGCAGGTAGCTCCTCTAGCTGATCTGTACAGGATCTAGGACATGGGTGGGGATTCCATCTGAGCCAAATGCTATGAGCCTTTGGAATACTGATCACACTGAGTGCAGAAAACGTTTACTGGGATGTTGCTTGATGTGGAGGCGTGAGTCACAAGGAGAGGTCGTGGTGACTAGGACTTTATTCCCTGGAAACATAGGAGACTGAGAGAAATATATAAGATCATGAGGGGCATAGATGGGGCGAAAGCACCATAGTCTTTTTCCAAGAGAGTGGTTACTAAATACAGGAGGGCATAGGTTTAAGATCCAAGATGAGAGATTTAAAAGAAACATAAGGGCTAGCTTCATCATGCCAAGGGCGGTATGTATTTGGATTGAGGTGACAGAAATGGTGGGTGAGGCAGGCACGTTGGCAACATTTAAAATCCATGTACATAAATACATGGATTGGAGAGGTTAGAGGGCTCAAGGACCAAATGCACGTAGGTGGGATCAACTCACTGGGCAACATAGCTGACATCATCAGTTGGGCAATGCTATATGTGTCTATGCTATATGACTCTATTAGCTTGGAGCATCTACATGCAACTGACAATCTTGTAGGAATATTTCTGGTGCTACTGAATCTGTCCCACAGTGTGTGTGGCTAAATTTCAACCAACATGATTTCTGAGAAAACTATACAATGACAAATATATGAGAATCTTAACATGCACAAAGGTCACCTATACATTTTCAATATTGTCTATTACTGCTTTTGTTTTAATCTGTTCAGAACTCTTTCTTAGATGGTCCTTCAGAATCAAGGATGACTTGCTTCCATTCCAGTTCACTCAGTTCTGGAGAGGTTGGTAAGACTAATGTGCAGTTTGCAGATTCTACCACTGCAACCTTTTCCTCTTCCTACATGGCGATTTTTTTAATTCTGTGACAGAGCTTGGAATAGAGTGACTGTTTTGTGGCTAGTTGTCAGGTATGTCAATGATGTGCTTGTCCAAAAGAATCCACTGCATCTAACTATGGGGTGTTGACATAGGAGATGGGAGTTTAGAAGTTGATGCTGTCCTTGGCTTGTTTATACTTCCAGTGGATTTTGAGGATATTGTGGAGTCAGCAACTTTCCAGAGTCTTCAGTTGCCCACTGTAGGTAGCCAATATGTTAGAAATATCGAGGTTACTACTGCCCAGGAAATGTTGATTCCTAGCACTCTTGCTCTCCATCCCTGAATCTTTTCTTTTCATTATCTCACCATGCTTCTCCTGCTCTGTCCTTCCTCCACCCGCCTATAGACGTAGTCTCTGCAACCGTTGCATCTTCCTTCCTCTCTGATGCACCTTCCCACCTTCTTGGTCTTGCTTCAATTTTCATCTCCTGTCTGCACATCCAACCCTATTCATGACACCCACACTCTCACACACTCACTCACACACACTAACACACACGCACTCTCACTCACTCACTCACACCTCTCACACAAACACACACACACACACACACACACACACACACACACACACATATTCTCGGCTTGTTCCCTCTGCACTCCATTTGAACACCTTTCCCCATTCCTGATCATGTTACTGCTGTGCACCTTTCCTCATCCTGTACTGCGCTCTGGACATGTGCTCTGTCCAAGCACCTTGCAGTTCCTGGGCCTGGTGTGCTTGTACTCTGTGAACAGTTCTTTGCTTGCTACCCTTTCCAGCCTTTATACCTAATGCAACCCATCAGGTAGTTTCTGGCCAAATTCCTGCTCACACTCTCATTGACAGAGGTATATAGATGTGCGTAGGCTTTTGTTGAGAGTGGATGGTTAGGGCTGAAGCATCTAGCTAGGGTTGACTGTCTGTACAGAATGCCATTGTGAATATGGCAAGCATATTTAAACATCAGCCACACATCCATCTATAAACACGGCAAAGTGTCTGATGTAATCAGGAATCTGGCTACATGTTGAGATTGAAATTATGCTGTTTATTTGAAGTAATTATGATTTCAGTTGTCCTAAGATTATTTGCCTAAATTCCCAAAGTCTTCCTGTTTTATTATTTTTGCAGTTTTGCGTGACTACCTGGTGCATTTTTATTAAATAGCTGGCGTATTAGCTCAGCAATGGAGGTGCTGCACAGCTCTGGAGACTGGTCTGATTCGGACCTCTGATGTTTGCACGTTTCCCTGATTGCTTTCATTTCCTCTCACATCCTGAAGATATGCCAGCAGGGAAATTGAGACAGATGGGACTGCTCTTAAGAGCTGAAGTGTATTGCTCCCAAAATACGAACTGAAAATAGGTTTAATACAAAAACAACATTTTTTTAATTGATACCCAGCATTTCTTCCGAGCAATCCAATTTTGAGTGACTGGGAAAGAGAATTTAACAGAAATGATTCAGAGCTGTTTATTCATTTTGTTCCTGTACACTCATCAGTTTCTCTTTGTGGATATTTGGACGGTCTGCCCATTTGTACAACTGCACTGACCTGTAAGTGCAGCTCATTGTGAAGAACTTCCTCGAACTGATGCTCTTCATGTGGTGGTGCCGCTGTTTTCAAAAGCACGACTGCTTTAGGCAAAGTGACTTTTGAAACCAGTGTCAAAAGAACATGGAAAATAGATTAACATAATTTTTTTTGCTGATAAAACTGGATTTGACTTGTGTTTTGAACTAATAACAGCAGAAGGTTACTCCTTGAGGTTTCAGTCTCCAAAGTTCAAAGTAAATTTATTATCAAAGTACATATATGTCACTACATACAACCCTGAGATTCACTTTCTTGTGGGTATACTCAATAAATCTATAGAATAATCAGAATCAGTGATAGACCTGCCCATATGTCCAAGGATAAATTAGCTCATTTTTACTCTCATATTAGTCCTATTTGTGATAGATGTCAATCTGAAATTGCATCTTTAACTCATATGTTTTGGTCTTGTTCATTTTTGGAGAAATATTGGAAAGATATTTTTGATATTATTTCTGCAGTTTTGAATATTGATTTACAACCTCATCCTATTACCGCAATTTTTGGTTTAGCAATGTTAGACTCACTGCATTTATCTTCTTCTGCCCGTCGAATGATTGCATTTCTAACTCTGATGGCTAGAAGATCTATATTGTTGAATTGGAAGGAAATTAATCCTCCCACTGTATTTAATTGGTTCTCTCAAACTATGTTATGTTTAAATTTAGAAAAAAATTAGAAGTGGTGCTTTTGACACTTCTATTAAATTTGAAAAGTTATGGAGACCACTTATTCAACATTTTCATATGATGTAATATGACCCTGTGCCAAGTTCATTTGATTTCCCAGCTTTTAGCTTATGTATGTTGAGAGGACCGGAAGTGACGACATTGATGAATATTTATTTTTGTGAGATATTATAAACAGCCCCCTTTTTTCTCTCTCTTTTTTTTGCTTCTTTTTTCTTCTATATTAGTTATTAGATTAGTAGATTAGCTAGTTTTGCATTATATATATATTTTTTATTTTTTTTCTGTTTTTTTTATATCATATATTATGAAATATTTAGACTTACCATGTTCATACATATATTTTATGGCTTATGTCTTGGTAAACTCATTTATATTGTAACTATTATGTATGTTTTTTCATATGTAATGGAATTTGTATGTTTGTAATTTCTTTATCAATATATCATTTGTATTCTGTCCATATTACTAATAATAATAAAAAGATTTAGAAAGAAAAAAGAATCAGTGATAGACCACAACATCTTGGAAGTCCAACCAGTATGCAAAATACTGTGCAAATACAAGAAGAAAGAAATAATAAAAATAGTAAGTAAGTAAAGCAATAAACATTGAGAACATGAGATGAAGGTCTTTGAAAGTGAGTCCATTGATTGTGGGAATATTTCAATGATGGGGAAAGTGAAGTTGAGTGAAGTTATCGCCTTGGTTCAAGAACCTGTTGGTTGAGGGGCATTTAACTGTTCCTAAACATGATATTGTGAGTTTTAGGTTCCTGTACCTTCTATCTGACAGCAGTGGCAAGAATACTGCATGTCCTGGGTGGTGGAGGTCCCTGATGACGGATGCTGCTTTCCTGTGGTAGCATTTCGTGTAGATGTGGTCAGTGGTGGGGAAGGCTTTACCTGTGATGGACTGGGCCGAATCTGCTACTTTTTGTAGGTTTGTAGGATTCTCCAGATTGTAGATCTCCATTTGGAATTTATTTTGATACATCTCTAAAATGAAAGACAAGTGTTGACTGTCATGTATGTAAATTGTCCAACTGAGAGCCCAAGTTAATCATGTCTGAAAAACGAGTTCCTACTAATTTCATCCTGTTCCCATTTCAGTTATTTTAATGAAAAAAAACCTTGCAGAATCATTTTTGCTGTCCGTGTAGTTTTGAAACAGGGCACAAATCGTAATAACTTTGGAGAATTTAAAAAAAATTGAGATAAATTGCTGACATTTTCCATGTGAAGACAGAAAGTTGCTTGCATTTTTATAAGGTCAAAGCCAAATACAAAACAGGAACATTAAAAGTAAGCTTAAAAGTTAAATGCAGAATTTCTGAACCATAATAGAAAACAACAATGAAGCAAAAAAAGAAAGAAATGGAGTAATTTTCTTTAAAACTTGGTCTTTAGTGGTTGCATTTGTTTGAAAATTTACTGGATAAAATATTGGGGCACATGGAGAGTGCATGTGGGAAGGGGCAAAAGAATAAGAACCACTTAACAAGAAATATAAAGTAGTTAGCAGACCTGTAATGTATTCAAGAAGGAGAAGGCTCATGAATTGTTGGAAGTTGGTTTCATCTTTGTCATTGCAATAGTTGTCCCAATGGAGCTTGCATTTTAACTCCTGAGATATTTACCTGGTCCAAATGCTTGCAACTCCTGATTCCTTATTAAAAAGGGATTAGCTTTACTTCTCACATGTACAATGAAATGCATTTTTTGCATCAGATCAGATCAGCGAGTGTTGCGCAGGTCAATGAACAGTGCTGCCACATTTCTGGCACCAACAGAGCATTCCCACAACACACTAACCCTAACCGTACATCTCTGGAATGTGCAAGGAAATTGGAGCATACAGAGGAAACCCACACAGTCATGTTGCATTACAAACCTCTTATAGGCTGTGGCTGGAATTGAACTCAGATCAGTTATCAGCGATACCGTCGTAAGTGTTACACTAACTGCTACACTACCATGCTGCCCAATGCAAAACAAAAGTAAATTGTGTTTTTTGTTAGTGGTTTCCATAGCTTAGTTTTAAGTGCCAGTAGTTGGAGTCCTGTAAATCTGGAATATTCAAGCATTTTCCAGAGCCGAACAAAGCTACAGCCAATTTGTAGTTGATGGTTCAGGCACCTGAAAATAACGTAGGCCAAATCTGTAGCTTGTGCACTTCTGGGACGCAGTTGTCTCTGGAAGATTGTTCCAAGAGCAGTGTCAAAATAAATCTGGAAATCAAGTCAAATTTGATATTCAGGGTTAAAGACCATTTATATTTGGATTGGGGTGTTATATTCTGTGTAGTTTATCAATTTATGCCTGCTTGAATTTTATATAATTACCTATTTGCATGTAGCTGTTCAGAATGATTCCTGCTGGCTGCAACTTGTGTACAGTCGGCCCTCCTTATCTGCGGGTTCCGCATTCACGGAATCAACCAACCGCGGATTGGGAAAACCCGGAAGTTCTCTCTTCAGCACTTGTTGTTTGAACATGTATAGACTTATTTCCTTGTCATTCTTCCCCAAACAATGCAGTATAACAACTATTTACAGAGTATTTACATGGTATTAGGTATTATAAGTAATCTAGAGATGATTTAAAGTATACGGGAGGATGTGCATAGGTTACCACGGTTTGGGAATTGAAAAAAAAACCGGAAGTTCCCTAAGTTGGAACAGGTACATCCGATATTATTTAGCGTCAGTCAAAAGTTTGTCTTAGTATATATAACATTTGTCTTTCTATGCATATAAAACACTTAAGAAATGTATGTATTTCGGTAATTAAACCACTGCAGTGCTTATTAATAATTGTAGCTTTTGTTGGGGCAGGGCCTTCATATGCTCCATTATTCTCACTTTATCCTTTAAAATTGTTCTGATCGTTGACCGACTGTAGCCTAATGTTTTTCCAGTGACCGTTAGCGTTTCACCTCTTTCCGATCGCTTTATTATTTCCACTTTATTTTCAATCATGATTGTTTTCCATTAACAGAACAGAAAGCAGCCGCGGGCGGCGGGTTCTGAGCTCCACCAGGTCTTAAAGTCCACCACACTGAGACAGGTTAAATAAGCTCTGGTGCTCCACCGGGTGCTAAAGTCCACCGCACTGAGACAGGTTAAATAACGTCTGGTGCTCCACCGGGTGCTAAAGTCCACCGCACTGAGACAGGTTAAATAACGTCTGGTGCTCCACCGGGTGCTAAAGTCCACCGCACTGAGACAGGTTAAATAACGTCTGGTGCTCCACCGGGTGCTAAAGTCCACCGCACTGAGACAGGTTAAATAACGTCTGGTGCTCCACCGGGTGCTAAAGTCCACCGCACTGAGACAGGTTAAATAACGTCTGGTGCTCCACCGGGTGCTAAAGTCCACCGCACTGAGACAGGTTAAATAACGTCTGGTGCTCCACCGGGTGCTAAAGTCCACCGCACTGAGACAGGTTAAATAACGTCTGGTGCTCCACCGGGTGCTAAAGTCCACCGCACTGAGACAGGTTAAATAACGTCTGGTGCTCCACCGGGTGCTAAAGTCCACCGCACTGAGACAGGTTAAGTAAGCTCTGGTGCTCCGTCAGGTCCTAAAGTCCACTGACTTGAGCATCTGCGTATTTTGATATCGGGGGGGGGGGTGGGGGGGGTGTCCCTGAATCAATCCCCCGCAGATAAGGAGGGCTGACTGTATGCATTTGTTCTGTGTGTCCCTTAGTGGTAACATTTGTATGATTCTGGAAGCTTCTCTGGTGTTACATCACTTGAATACCGGCTGTCTGATTGGTTAATTTCAATTTACAATTTTGAATGTAATGTTTCTTATTTATAATGTAAAAAGAGTTGAACATGTTGCTCAGCTGTCTTTTTTAAGTCTTTAGTCTTTATTCGTTTCCTTCCTTCCCTCTTTGTTGTTAGACTCCTGCTATTGCCCATTCCCAACTTGCTTTGTTCTATTAGTGCTTAATGAAACCATCATGAAAAACACATTTTATGTCTCTTTCTTGTCTTCTGAATGAACATTGGATCAAAAACATCAGAGTCCAACGGGGGAATATGTGGATGAGCAACTGAATTCATAACTTCAGGCTTGCCATTCAGTAGTGGTAGCACATTAATTGGATAATACCATTAAAAATGTAGCCCTTGTGTCCATCCATCAAAACCCTCTGCAGGCACTCGGGTGTCGGTGTGCTCACTAAATAGTAATCATATGTATATATATATATATATACCAGCCATAAGAACTCCCACGGGCTTAGCAAGATGCTTTAATAGTAGCCCCACTGAGTTACAGCCAAAATGTAACAGCCAATCTATAGAAAAGATTTGTAAGATAGTTGGTGTGTATTTTGTGAATTTTTGGACTCTGTTTTGATGTAAGAGGATGTAATGCAATTTGACTGGCATGCTGTATATTATGAAAGAATAAAAAATATTGAGAAAAAAAGAAATAGGAGTTGCGTAACTTCCCTATAACTCTTATTGACCATTTTCCTCTCCTCCTGGGTACGAACTGACCTTCCAGTTTAACGTTTAATGTCTCATCTGTTAGGAAAGGAAAATTATATTTAACTGTCAAAGTTTGCTGACAATGTGAACGCCTCATATTGCAGTAGTAGCTTTGGATTTTAGAGGATCCTTTTCTACTTTTGAAAAGGACATAAATAGAGCCATAGACTCTAGTCACTACTGCTGTTCTGCCCTGTCCAGTGGACCCACATATGGAGCATAATCCTTCATATCCTTCTCAAGCATGCACTTATCCAAACTTCCCTAAAATGTTCCATTTGAACGCACATCCATCTCTTTTTCTGGCAGCTGTTTCCGTGCCCTTCCCACCCTGAGTCAAGAGTTCCCAGCCTTTTTATGCCATGGACCAATACCATTATGTAAGGGGTCCATAGATCCCAGTTGCAAATGCCTGCTCTGAGTGAAATGGTTCCCCCTCAAGTTCCCCTTAAATATTCCACCTTTAACCCCTAACCTTTGATCTCTTCTACACGCCTAGTCTCAGTAAAAAGCCTGGTCACATTAACCCTACCTAATCCCTTCATATCAGTGCCTTTTCCAAATATTCAGCTTCAATTATACATGACTAGATTTCAAGTTAAATGAAAAGTTTTTGTTAAGTATATGTGTGTTTTTCTTCTATAGTTTTTGAAATGTAATATTTTAATGTATTTGAGCATGTTTTATTGATTTGTGTTACTATTTAGGAGAGAGCATTGCACAGTTGACTGACGTGGGCTCATTTGACCAGCCAGAATCAGATGAAAGGGCAACAGTTTATACAGATAAAACTGGAATGATAAAAGCTGCACGATTACTGCTGTCTTCTGTCACTAAAGTACTGGTGCTAGCAGACAAGGTAGTCATAAAGCAAATTATTAACTCCAGAAGCAAGGTATGTAACCTTTTTATCAAGTACTTATAACGTATGTGAACATCATACATGAATGTGAATTATTTGGTGAAGAAATTAGTAACTATGCTATGCACAATTTGACCCTCTGAAAAATAATCCATCTGATTTTTAACAAAAATACTTTTTCTTTTTAAACTTTAAACTTAGTCTTGTATTTGCAGAATAGAGAATAATGTTACAAAAAATTGTAGAATGGTTTATCACTTAGTACTCAAGAAACGTTACTGAGAATTAGTGTTTATTTAATCAGCACTAAGAAGGATCATTCTGAATTGCATTCTCATTGGTTGAATGGCAGTGATGTAACGCAGCCTGGTTAGCCAATCACACAAGAACAAAATATCCACATTTGGTAAGCTGTCAGAACAAAGTCAAAAACCATTAGATTTGATGACTTCATTTGCTTTCTAATATATTTTAGTCATTGCAAACCAAGATATAAGTGTACTTTGATTATGGCTTGAAAATGTAACTATGATGGAGCATGAGATTTGCCATTTCATACAGAACTGCAATCTTGGTCAATTATTCTGGAAGCAACCTTAAGCTATTTTCCTTATCACATTTACCAAACTCAAGAAATGTAGCTATAAATATATTAAAAAACACAAAAGTGATTAGTTACTGTACTCAGTTTGTGTCTTCAGAAGGAATTTTGGAATGGAGAAAGAGTGATAAGTTGCCAAGTACAATACCAATCCCTGAAAAGCTCTATTGTAGATTTTTTTTAAAGCTTCTTACAGAACATTCAGTGTTCAAGTCAAAGAAAATGTACAATACAAAGGAGAAAGAAGAAAGGTGAATTCAACATCTTGGATATTCCACTATTCACTTGTATCATGGCAGAATTGTCCAGCACTCTATTCAATTTGACTTAATTTTACCAACCAAATACTAGCTAACAATAGACAGTAGGTGCAGGAGTAGACCATTCAGCCCTTCTAGCCAGCACCACCATTCACTGTGATCATGGCCGATTATACACAATCAATACCCCGTTCCTGCCCTCTTCCCATATCCCTTGACCCCGCTATCTATAAGAGCTCTATCTAACTCTCTTGAATGCATCCAGAGACTTGGCCTTCACTGCCTTCTGGGGCAGAGCATTCCACATATCCACCACTCTCTGGGTGAAAAAGTTTTTCAGCATCTCAGTTCTAAATGGCCTACCCCTTATTCTTAAATTGTGGCCTCTAGTTCTCAGCAGGAACATGCTTCCTGCCACCAGTGTGTCCAATCCCTTAATAGTCTTATATGTTTCAATCAGATCTCCTCTCATCCTTCTAAATTCCAGTGTATGCAAGCCCAGTTGCTCCAATCTTTCAACATATGACAGTCCCGCCATTCCAGGAATTAACCTTGTGAACCTATGCTGCAGTCCCTCAATAGCAAGAATGTCCTTCCTCAAATTTGGAGACCAAAACTGCACACATTACTCCAGGTGGGGTCTCACCAGGGCCCTCTACAGCTGCAGAAGGACCTCTTTACTCCTATACTCAATTCCTCTTGTTATAAAAGCCAGCATGCCGTTAGCTTTCTTCACTACCTGCTGTACCTGCATGCTTGCTTTCATTGACTGATGTACAAGAACATTTAGATCTCGTTGTACTTCCCCTTTTCCTAACTTGACTCCATTTAGATAGTAATCTGCTTTCTTGTTCTTGCCACCAAAGTGGATAACCTCACATTTATCCACATTAAACTGCAACTTCCATACATTTGCCCACTCACCCAACCTGTCCAAGTCACCCTGCATTCTCATAACATCCTTCTGACATTTCACACTGCCACCCAGCTTTGTGTCATCAGTAAATTTTCTAATGTTACTTTTAATCCCTTCATCTAAATCATTAATGTATATTGTGAACAGCTGCAGTCTTAGCACCGAACCTTGCGGTACCCCACTGGTCACAGCCTGCCATTCCGAAAGGGACCCGTTAATCGTTACTCTTTGTTTCTTGTCAGCCAGCCAATTTTCAATCCATGTCAGTACTCTGCCCCCAATACCATGTGCCCTAATTTTGCCCACTAATCTCCTATGTAGGACTTTATCAAAAGCTTTCTGGAAGTCCAGGTACACTACATCCACTGGCTCTCCCTTGTCCATTTTCATAGTTACATCCTCAAAAAACTCCAGAAGATTAGTCAAGCATGATCTTCCCTTCATAAATCCATGCTGACTTGGACTGATCCTTCTACTGCTATCCAAGTGTGTCGTAATTTCCTCTTTTATAATTGACTCCAGCATCTTTCCCACCACTGACGTCAGGCTAACCGGTCTATAATTCCCTGTTTTCTCTCTCCCTCCTTTCTTGAAAAGTGGGACAACATTAGCCACCCTCCAATCAGCAGGAACTGTTCCTGAATCTATAGAACATTGGAAAATGATTACCAATGCGTACACGATTTCTAGAACCACCTCTTTAATTACCCTGGGATGCAGAACATCAGGTCCCAGGGACTTATCAGCCTTCAGACTCAACAGTCTATCCAACACCATTTCTTGATCAACAAGTTATTCTTGATTTCACTGTTTTCTTTTTGCTCTGAGTTTTTCCATTAGATGAAATGGTTTTTAATATATGCAACATAGTATTAATAGCAATATAATTATTAAATACATCTTAATTAGAAAACACAAGAGAATGCAAAGTATGTTGATGGAACTTGGCCTTATACATTTCTGCACAATATCACCATCATATCTTGTCTATCTAAACAAAATTAATTTCAAATCATGGCCTATTATGTTTGGTAAAAGACCTTGAATAAAATCTTAATTGTTTTTCAGAAGTCTATATACAGTAAACAGGATGACCATCTCTTATCTGAAATGCTTGGTGCCAGAAGTATTTTGGATTTTGGATTTTTTCAGATTTTGGAATATTTGCATCTATATGATGAAATATACCTTGGGGATGGGATGAAACACATTTACATGTCTTCGTCACACATATGTACTGATGCAGCCGTTCAGTGTGTTAGATGCTCATCAGCAATGATCTTGACAAATTCATGAATGAATTTCTCTGCTGCTTTGTGATCAGCAGACAATTTATCACCACAAATCTTTAGAAACTTAATGTTGTGCCTTTTCTTACATTTCTGCAATGAGCCTGCTGAATATTCACAATAACCTCTAATTTTCAGTTCGTTGTGATAGATCTTTGCTTTTCTATGATCAGCATTCCGTTAAGCGGCATATATTCACTCCACTCTTTCAATACACAATTGAGATCTTCATTTTTCACTTTATTTTTCATTAACTTCTATTCGTTACATATGTGAGGTCACAACGCAGAACTGTTTGGGAACCTTTCCAGTGCCTTGTGGGATTTTCCTTTTGTGGCGTATTGTCAGCACACAAAAAAACTTCGGATTTCAGAGGGTTTAAGATATTGGAATTTCGGTTAAGGGATGCTCAAACTGTGTATAGATTCTCTTTAATTCATTGTGTAGTGCCAGCTTTAGAAAGAATTAAGTAGATTAGGTAAGTATTTGTTAGAAATTCATACTGACTTGCTTTGTCCATTACTTTGCTGGTGAGTGTGGATGATGTGTTCTGGCAACTTCCAATTATCATGGATTTCAGTTAAATTAACTCTTCTGTCGCAAAAGGCTGGTGCATGCAATTTTTCAGTCTTTTGGAAAATTAATTAATATAAATGCAGTTTTCTTATCTACAGTATTTCTTTAAATACTTAGGATGAAATTCGCCAGGTCCTAGAGAGGTGTTCTTCTTAAATTACTGCTATTTTCTGTGAAAATAGATGCAAAATGCTTACTTAACAGGTGTCATTTTCTTACTATCTGTGGAAGGACCATGAGAGTTAATGTTTCAGATCAACGGTTTGTCAGAACAGGGAACAAGAAAGCATAATTTAGTTTTACACTGCAGAAAAATGGGGAAAGGATAAAATAAAAGAGACATCTCTGGTAAGGCAAGGCTCAAGATGTCTTGAGAATGGTTGTAGAAATTATCCAGTTGAGTAGTTAATAGGGACAGTTAAAGAGTGAAAAATAAAGGAAAGCTACGGTCTCAAGAAAATAGAAAAAGGACCACAAGCACAAGTAAATCAGCAAATGCTGGATGTCCAAACAACACACACAAAATGCTGGAGGAACTCAGAAGGATAGGCAATATCTATGAAAAACAGTAAACAGCCAACATTTTGAGTCCTGATGAAGGGTCTCGGCCCAAAAATTAGTTTAATGAATCTCCTTCGGTCTGCCTTCAATGCCACTATATCCCTTCTTAGGTCTGTCTCTCTGTCAAGTTCTCCTGCAACATTAACCATTTAATTCCTTAGATTATTCTTGTAAACCACCCCCCGTGGACCCCCTTCAATGTCAGCATATTCTTCCTTACATATGGAGCCAAAAACTGTGTGCAGTACTCTAAATATGGTCTGATCAATACTGTATAAAGCCTCAGCATCACATCCTTGCTTTTATATTCTAGTCCATTCAAATTAATACTGACATTGCATTTGCCTTTCTTGCGACTGACTCAAGCTGTAAGTTGACCTTTAGGGAATGCTTCACTCAGACTCCAAAGTCCCTTTGCAACTCCAATTTCTGAATGCATTCTCCATTTAAAAGTTAGTCTACGGCTTTACTACAACCAAAGTGCATAACCCTACACTGTATTCCATCTGACACTTCTTTGCCCAGTATCCTAATCTGTTCATGTCCTTTTGCAGACTCCCCAGTTCCTCAAAACTACCTGCCCGTCCAACTATCTTTGTATCATCTGTAAACTTGGCCACAAAGCCATCAACTCTACCATGCAGAACATTAACATATAACGTCAAAGGTAGTGGACCCAACACTGACCCATGTGAAATAGCCCTAGTCACCAGAGGAGTGGAGTGAAATTTGCCATTTTCCAGTCCTTTAGAACTATTCTGGAATCCAATGATTTTTGAAATATCACTACTAATGTCCCCACAATCTTGTGAGTTACCTCTTTCAGCCTACACTTGGTATGGTCTATCTGGTTCAGGCGACTTATCCATCTTCAGACCTTTCAGCTTCCCAAGTGGTTTTTGCCCCCTGACACTTTCTGACATGCTACTGGTATATTCCACTGTGAAAACAGATGCAAAACACTTAATTAGTTCATCTGCCATTTGTAACTCTCCAACATAATTTTTAAATGTCCCAACTTAACCTCTCTTTTACTCTTTATATATCTGGAAATAAATTTTGATATTCTCTTTTAGATTATTCGCATGTTTATCTCATATTTTCTTTTCTTGCTTTTTTTAGTTGCCTTCAGTTGGTTTTTAAAAGCTTCCCAATTGTCTAGCTTTCCACTTGTCTTTATTATATTATATGTGGTCTCCTTTGCTTTTATGGTCTCTTTGACTTCCTTTGTCAACCACGGTTGCCTCATCCTCCCTTTAGAATACTTATTGTGTTGAACCAGTCCTGCTTCTTCTGAGTTGCTTCCGGAAACTCCAGCCATTGCTGCTGTACTGTCATTCCTGCTAGTGACCCCTTCTGCTCAACCTTGACCAGCTCCTTTCTTGTGGCTGTATAGTTATTTTACAAAAATGTAATATTGATACAGCCGATTTTAGCTTCTACCCCTCAAACTGCAGGGTAAATTCTATCCAATAATGATCATTGTCATCAAATCTGGTTCATTACACAACACCCAATCCAGAATTGCTTTCTCCCTGGTAGGTTCAACTACAAGCTGCTCTAAAAACCCATCTCATAGGTGTTCTTCAAAATTACTTCACTTTTGATCCAGCACCATCCTGATTTTCCCAATTTTCCTTCATGCTGAAATCCCCCATCATTACATTATTGAACTTCTTGATGAATATCTTGTAAAATAGTCTCTCAATATGCTCTTTCCCACAAGAGGGAACTTTATATCTATACCACTCTTGGCAACCACTTTATCTTTTTAAAGATCTCTTTTAGTTCATTTTCACAGTTCTTACGGTCAAAACTTGCAAAATATTCTCATAGTGGCAGATTGATACTTTGTTTACTTAGTCATTGGTTAATTCATTTCCTGCATCCACTTCAGTACTAAAATAACTTACCTGGGAAGCAGTACCGAATATATTCTGGAAATTTATTTCTTTTGCTGTCTGTGAAGATGATAATTTTGTTAGTTATGATAGGATGTGTCTGTGCTGGCTAAGAATTTCTCACTGCTATGAGATGTAGCTGAATGGAGTGTGAAGCCTTTTTAGATGTATACTTGTCTGTTGACGTAATTTTGTCAGTTTTATTGTTGCCTATTTATTTCTGTATTTAGTTTACTAGGCTAAAATAATTAAATAATACACTCATGTGGTTACAGTTTTCTGCAGCTACTGTGTGAGCTGAATTATACATAGGCAATTGCCTTTCAATGTCAAGCAGTCCACAACTAAATGAAGACAAGTTGCATTTTCAGCACCTAATGGTCTAATGATCTAATCTCTGTTCTTTGTGCAATAATGTGAGATGACTTGCCTCTGAAGGGCTAAATTCCTACTCTGTAGCATTCACAACTAAGGACTGTGTGAAAGAGACATCATTTCATTTGGGATAACCCTTCTTCACCTTGTTCTCAGCCAAATTATCTCTACTGTCTGTAACAGAATTGCTGGGAGTGACCAATGAACAACCTGGTGGTATGAACATCAATTTCTCGAACTTCCGGTAATGGCCCACACCCCAGCCCTGCCCTTCACTTGTCCCCGTTCCCTTTTCCTTCTCTCACTTTATCTCCTTACCTGCCCATCGCTTCCCTCTAGTACTCCTTCCCCCTTTCTTCCATGGTCTTCTATCCACACCTCTCAGACTCTACAGGCCTGTATCTCTTCTACCAATCAACTTCCCATATAACAATTACAGCACGGAAACAGGCGATCTTGGCCCTTCTACTCCATGCTGAACGCTTACTCTCACCTAGTCCCACCGACTTGCACTCAGCTCATAACCCTCCATTCCTTTCCTGTCCATGTACCTATCCAATTTTTAAAAAAATGACAATATCGAACCCGCCTTTACCTCTTCTACTGGAAGCTCGCTCCATACAGCTACCACTCTCTGAGTAAACAAGTTTCTTCTCGTATTACTCCTAAACTTTTGCCCCCTTAACTCTCAACTCATGTCCTCTTGTTTGAATCTCCTCTACTCTCAATGGAAAAAGCCTATCCACATCAATTCTATCTATCCCCCCTCATAATTTTTAAATGCCTCTATCAAGTCCCCCCTCAAGCTTCTACGCTCCAAAGAATAAAGACCTAACTTGTTCAACCTTTCTCTGTAACTTAGGTGCTGAAACCCAGGTAACATTCTAGTAAACCTCCTCTGTACTCTCTCTATTTTGTTGACATCTTTCCTATAATTTGGTGACCAGAACTGTACACAAGACTCCAAATTTGGCCTCACCAATGCCTTGTACAACTCTAACATTACATCCCAACTCCTATACTCAATTCTCTGATTTATAAAGGCCAGCATACCAAAAGCTTTCTTCACCACCCTATCCACATGAGATTTCACCTTCAGGGAACTGTGCTCCATTATTCCTAGGTCACTCTGTTCTACTGCGTTCCTCAGTGCCCTACCATTTACCATGTATGTCCTATTTTGATTAGTCCTACCAAAATGTAGCTCCTCACACTTATCAGCATTAAACTCCATCTGCCATCTTTCAGCTCACTCTTCTAATTGGCCTAAATCTCTTGGCAGGCTTTGAAAACCTACTTCATTATCCACAACACCACCTATCTTAGTATCATCTGCATACTTACTAATTCAATTTACCACCCCATCATCCAGATCATTAATGTATATGACAAACAACATTGGACCCAGTACAGATCCCTGAGGCACACCACTAGTCACCGGCCTCCAACCTGACAAACAGTTATCCACCACTACTCCCTGGTATCTTCCATCCAGCCACTGTTGAATCCATTTTACTATTTCAATATTAATACCTAATAATTGAACCTTCCTAACTAACCTTCCATGTGGAACCTTGTCTAAGGCCTTACTGAAGTCCATATAGCCAACATCCACTGCTTTACCCTTGTCAATTTTCCTAGTAACCTCTTCAAAAAATTCAGTAAGATTTGTCAGACGTCACCTTCCACACACAAATCCATGTTGACTGTTCCTCATCAGACCCTGTCTATCCAGATAATTATATATACAATCTCTAAGAATATTTTCCATTAATTTACTCCCCACTGACGTCAAACTTACAGGCCAATAATTGCTAGGTTTATTCTTAGAACCCTTTTTGAACAACGGAGCCACATGAGCATTATGCCAATCCTCCGGCACCATTCCCCTTTCTAATCACATTTGAAATATTTCTGACAGAGCCCCTGCTATTTCTACACCAACTTCCCTCAAGGTCCTAGGGAATATCCTGTCAGGATTTGGAGATTTATCCACTTTTATATTCCTTAAAAGCGCCAGTACTTCCTCTTCTTTAATCATCATAATTTCCATAACTACCCTACTTGTTTCCCTGACCTTACACAATTCAATATCCTTCTCCTTAGTGAATACTGACGAAAAGAAATTGTTCAAAATCTCCCCCATCTCTTTTGGCTCCACGCATAGCTGTCCACTCTGATTCTTTAAGGGACCAATTTTATCCCTCACTATCCGTTTGCTATTAATATAACTGTAGAAACCCTTTGGATTCATTTTCACCTTACTTGCCAAAGCAACCTCGTATCTTCTTTCAACTTTTCTGATTTCTTTCTTAAGATTCTTTTTACATTCTTTATATTCCTTGAGCATCTCATTTACTCCATGCTGCCTATATTTATTGTAGATCTCTCTCTCTTTTGGAACCAAGTTTCCAGTATCCCTTGAAAACCATGGTTCTCTCAAACTTTTAACCTTTCCTTTCAACCTAACAGGAACATAAAGATTTTGTACCCTCAAAATTTCACCTTTAAATGACCGCCATCTCTCTATTACATCCTTCCCATAAAGCAAATTGTCCCAATTCACTACTTCTAAATCCTTTTGCACCTACTCAAAGTTAGCCTTTCTTCAGTCAAAAATCTCAACCCTGGGTCCAGACCTATCCTTCTCCATAATTATATTGAAACTAATATAATATATTATATCATAATATATTATAATATATTATATAATATGTTCCCAGCTATTTACTTCATCCCTCCCCCTCCCCCTCCCAGTTTCACCTATCACCTTGTGTTTCTCTCTCCCCCTCTCCCACCTTTTAAGTCGACTCCTCATCTTTTTTTCCTCCAGTCTTGTCGAAGGGTCTCAGTCCAAAACATCGACTGTACTTTTTTCAGTAGATGCTGCCTTGTCAGTTGAGTTCCTCCAGCATTTTGTGTGTGTTGCTTGGATTTCCAGCATCTGCAGATTTTTTCTTGTTTGTGATTTGATTAATATACAACCCTTGTTGGAATTCTGTTCTGTCTAGCTGTCAAAGAAACTCTTGTGTGGCATTAAAACTAAGCCGATCTACCTGGAATACAGATGGCAGTTTAAAAAATGGACAGTCCTATAGTGTGTTGGACCATCCCTCAATCTACCTTTATATAAAGTCAATGGATCAACTCTGGTTAGTGGTGTAGTGCAGAAAGATGGCTAAATGTGATATCAAGTGTATGGAAAAATGTGAAAAAACTCGATGAAGCTGTAAAACAAGACAAATGCGTGCTCCACAGATCTTAGGACGCAATAACATTTCTGTGAAAGTACTGAACACTTGCAGTTCAAAACTGTTGCAACATGAATGTGTACTAGCTAATATACGAAACAAAATCCTCCTATATTTTGCCCACAAATATGACAGTTCTAATTGGCCAAATACCGCTCCATTGGTCTACTTTCAAACAACTCAACGTACCTCATGCTAACAGAAGATGGCCGTGGTGTTTGGAGGCCATTGATCTCACCCTCTGAGCATAATGACTGAAGTTCCTCTGGACATTATCTTGGGCCTAACAATTTTCTGCTGTTTCATCTATATTCTGCCATGATAATATTCAAAAGTAGGAGTATGTGTTGATGATTGTTCGATTCTCCATTCCACTTGCCTGCTCACCAACGTGAAGCAGCCAACAATGTCTGTAAGCAACAGGAACTGGACAACATTCAGGCATTTGAAGTAACGTTTACCCATATCAGCACTAGTGATGACCATCTCCAATAAAACAATCACTGATCATCTACACATTCAAATAAATTCCCATGTTTACTGCCATTAATGTCCTGGCATTACTTTGACAGTAACTCAAACAGACCATGAATGCCAAAGCTATGAATCAGAATTGGAATCAGGTTTATTATCACTGGCATGTGTCATGAAATTTGTTAACTTAGCAGCAGCAGATCAAAGCAAAACATAATCTAGCAGAGAAAAAATAAATAATAATAAATATAATTAAAAAATAATAAACAAGTAAATCAATTACAGTATGCATATATTGAATAGATTTTAAAAAGTGCAAAAACAGAAACACTGTATATTAAAAAAAAAGTGAGCTAGAGTCCAAAGTTTCAATGTCCATTTAGGAATCGGATGACAGAGGGGAAGAAGCTGTTCCTGAATCGCTGAGTGTGTGCCTTCAGGCTTCTGTACCTCCTACCTGATGGCAACAGTGAGAAAAGGGCATGCCCTGGTTGCTGGAAGTCCTTAATAATGGATGCTGCCTTTCTGAGACAACGCTCCTTGAAAAGTCTTCGGTACTTTGTAAGCTAGTGCCCAAATTGGACCCGACTAAACTTACAACGTTCTGCAGCTTCTTTTGGTCCTGTGCCGTAGCAGTCCTGCCACCCCTGATACCAGACAGTGATGCAGCCTGTCAGAATACTCTCCAGAATACAACTATATAAGTTTTTGAGTGTGGCCTTCTGCTTAGGAAGTCGATGACCCAATTGCAGAGGGAGGTTCAGAGGCCCAGGTTCTGTAACTTCTCAATCAGGAATTGTGGGAATGATGGTATTAAATGCTGAGCTAATGTCAATGAACAGCATCCTGACGCAGGTGTTTGTATTGTCCAGGTGGTCTAAAGCTGTGTGGAGAGCCATTGAGATTGCATCTGCTGTTGACCTATTGTGGCAATAGGCAAATTGCAGTAGGTCCAGGTCCTTGCTGAGGAAGGAGTTCAGTCTATGCACGACCAACCTTTCCAAGCTGTAGATGTGAGAGCTACCGGGTGGTAGTCATTAAGGCAGCTCACATTATTCTTCTTAGGCACTGGTATAATTGTTGCCTTTTTGAAGCAAGTGGGAACTTCCTCCCGTAACAGTGAGGGGTTGAAAATGTCCTTGAATACTCCCGCCATTTGGTTGGCACAGGTTTTCAGAGCCTTACCAGTACTCTATCGGGACCTTCCACCTTGCAAGGGTTCACCCTCTAAAGACAGCCTGACATCGGTCTCTGAGACAGAGATCACAGGGTCCTCGAGTGCTTCAGGGATCTTCACAGCTGTAGTTATATTCTCTCTTTCAAAGTGGGCATAGAAGGCATTGAGTTCGTCTGGTAGTGAAGCATCGCTGCCATTCATGCTATTGGGTTTCGCTTTGTAGGAAGTAATGTCTTGCAAACCCTGCCAGAGTTGTCGTACATTCAATCTCGCCACCAACCTCGTTTTAAATTGTCTCATTGCACTTGAAGTAACCCTCTGCAAATCATACCTGGTTTTCTGGTACAGACCTGCGTCACCAGACTTGAGTGCCACCGATCTAGACGATGTAACTCCTGGTTCATCCACGGTTTTGGTTTGGGTATGTATATGAAGTCTTTGTAGGCATACACTTATCCACACAGGTTTTGGGAGCTAGACAATGTTCATATATTGAGTTGCCTATTGTAAGTTTCCCCCACCACCTACATTGTAACATGTTGGAATATTCTTCACTTTCCTGGCTGATACTCAGTGCTTGAATGTTGGGTAACAGAATAAGGAAATGGTGCAGCGGCTGTATAAATCTTCAGTCAGGTCGTATTTGGAGTATTGGATGCAATTTTGGTCACCCCATTATAGGAAGGTTTTGGTGTCTGTGGAGAGGGCGCAGTGGAAGAGCTTTACCAGGACACTCCCCAGACTAAAGGGTATGAGGGTAAAAGGAAACATTGCACAAACTTGGGTTGCTGTCCCTAGAGCAGCAGCAGTGAGGACCAAGATGGACAAGGGAAGCGCAGGAGCGCCTACAGGACTGCTTTGAATTGGTGGACTGGACTGTATTCAGGGATTCATCTTCGAACCTGGATGAGTATGCTGCAGACGTTTCTGACTTCATGAAAACCCGTGTGGATGAGCGTGTGACTACAAAAACTTACTGTACATTCTTCGTTTGGAGCTGGTTGGATTTCATCACATTGTCCAGATCTTCTTGTTGGCGTTGAAACCCAATTTATCAGCCTGTGTTTCAAACCTTTCACATGTTTGAGTGACATTCCCAGTGAAGAAATCTGTCCAAGTAATCATCAATCAAAAAAAGGAATATTTTCTTTACTGTTTAGTTGATTCTATAAACTGTCAGAGATTGAATTTTGTACTTCGCATTTTTAGCACTTTTAGCACTTCTACCATCATAGTTTAAGAACCTGCATTTATGGAATGCACTTCTTATCACAGGATGTTAAAAAGTGCCAACAAATTACTTTTCAGCATTTTTAACTGTTAATCTGATGCAAATGCAAAACATATGAATTTAGCCTTAAATTTCACTAAATTCTCAATGTCACCATCTCTAAGCACTTTTGGTTAGAGCTGTGCCCAGGATTTATGGTCAGGGAGAGTGAATTCCTTCTAGTATAATGACTCAGAAGAACACTGTTGTTCCACTGTACTGTACAGAAGTTTTCTTAGACCCTATCTTAGTTTGCTTTTCTAACAAATTGCTATGGTACGTGGAGATATGGGAATGGCCCAAATCACTGGTTGAAATTGCAAACCATCTGGCCATGGGAGCTTTCTCAATTCAATGGCTTTTTCCGTTGATCAGACATTTAAAATCATCCGTGGCCTCCTCTATTGTCAAAATGAATCCACACTCAGGTTGGAGGAACAACACCTTATATACCGGCTGGGTAGCCTCCAACCTGATGGCATGAACATTGACTTCTCTAACTTCCGTTAATGCCCCTCCTCCCCTTCTTACCCCATCCCTGACATATTTAGTTGTTTGCCTGTTCTCCATCTCCCTCTGGTGCTTCCCCCCCCCCCCTTTCTTTCTCCTGAGGCCTCTCATCCCATGATCCTTTCCCTTCTCCAGCTCTGTATCACTTTCACCAATCACCTTTCCAGCTCTTAGCTTCATCCCACCCCCTCCAGTCTACTCCTATCATTTCGCATTTCCCCCTCCCCCCACTACTTTCAAATCTCTTACTATCTTTCCTTTAGGTTAGTCCTGACGAAGGGTCTCAGCCTGAAACGTCAACATCGCTTCTCCCTATAGATGCTGCCTGGCCTGCTGTGTTCTACCAGCATTTTGTGTGTGTTGTTTGAATTTCCAGCATCTGTAGATTCCTCGTGTTTGCTCTGTAAAATCATCTGTTCTTTGTTTTACACAAGACAAAGTGGAAATTACTAAAGTTACTGAAACATTAAACAGCATCCTTGCTCCTCTTGACTATTGGTGGAACATTTAACTCAGGAATCAATGATCAGATAGAGCTCTTTAGAGTTATAAAGTAGCCAGGAAAGAGCATAAGAAGGGATTTAGGAGAGCTAGAAGTGGACATAAAGAAGGCATTGGTGGGTAGAACTCCACCTTTCCACAGGAACCCCCTACTTTTTTTTTGAAGGCAATCATTAGGAGCAACTCTCATATCTGGTTGGTTCGCCTGAACTGGCACTGGTGCTTGACCTTCCCTGGTTATCTCGACGCACCCCAAAGGAAAATCGGTGGATGTTGTGCAGTTGTATTTTCAGAAGGTGCTTGACAGGGTGCTGCACATAAGCCCGGTTTAAAAAAAATTGAGAGTCCATGGTATTGCAGGAAAGATACTAGTGTAGAGCATTGTCTGCAGAAGGACTTGGTCAGATTAGGAGAAAGGGCAAGGAAGTGGCAGATGGAATACAGTGTCAGGAAGTGTATGGTCATGCACTTTGGCAGTCCACATGCAGGATTCCCTAAAGATTAACTTCAGGTTGAATCAGTACTGAGGAAGGCAAATGCAAGATTGGCATTCATTTCGAAAGGACAAGAATGTATAGGTCTGAGAGGGAAATAGCTCAGCCATGATGAAATGGCAGAGCAAACTCAATGGAACTAATGCCCTAATTCTACTCCTATATCTTATGGTCTAACCCATTGACTGATTGGTCCCAAATGATACCTTAAGAGTCAGGACTGGCATTCCTCTCTACTTGTCTGAGTCCAGCTCAAGCTCCGTTCAGCGAATTCCCTCCTGTGTCAGCTGCATGGATTTTGAATTAGCTTGCCCATAGAAGGCATAGGGTGGCAGTAGTTGGAGATTATTCTGCCTTGAGGTTGGTGACTATTGTTCTGCAGTGATCTATTCTAGAGCCTGCTCTTTGCGTCTTTTACAAATAAGTTAGATGAGGAAGTGGAAGAGTGGGTTAGTAAGTTTGCAGATGATGCAAAAATTGATGGTGGTGTTGATGGTGTAGAAAGTTGTCATATGGTCCAACAGGACATTGACAGGATGCAGAACTTGGCTGAGAAGTGACAGATGGAGTTAAATCCGGAACAGTATGAAGTGATTCAAACAGCATGGAGAACTGGAGAGATTTTGGGGTAAAAGTTCATAGATCCCTCAAATTTGCCACACAAGTTGATAAAGTGGTTAAAAAGGCGTATGGTGTGTTGGCCTTTGTTAGTGGTGGATTGGGCTTAAGTGCCATGAGCTAATGTTGCATCTCTGTTAAACTCTAGTTTGACCACACTTGGAGTATTGTGATCAATTCTGGTCACCTCATTATAGGAAGGTTGTGGAAGATTTAAAAGAGAGGATAGAGGAGATTTTCCATGAGTCTGCCTGGATTAGAGAGCATGTCTTATGAGGAAATATTGAGTGAGCAAGTGAGGATAAGAGTAGACTTAATAGAGGTGAATGAGATGATAAGAGGCAAAATTAGTGTTGACAGCTCACACATTTTTCCTCGGATGGCAATGGCTAATATCAGGACATACCTTTCTGGCGATTGGAGTAAAGGATGGGAGAATGTCAAAGGGAAGTTTCTTTACACAAATGGGTAAGTGAATGGAAAGAGTGGTAGAGGCGGATATGTTAGTGACAGGTACATGGTTAGGAAAAATGGAGGGCTGTGTGGGAGGGAAGGGTTAGATTGGAGAAGGTTAGAAGGTCAGCACAACATTGCAGGTCAGTACTGTGCTGTACTGTTCTCAGCATCCTGTTTGATACAAGTAGTCTGTTATTTCATGTAATCTGCCTTATTTGTCCCTTATCCCTTCACCCTTTCATCTACTTTTCCTGAAGAATCTTAGATGATGTTTAGTATCAAGTGTGTCGTGCAGTTAAGCTTATTGTCATTTAACTACATACATTTAAATAACGTATATAAAACCATGTGATGTATATAGAAACAAGACGTTTCTCTGAACCAGGGTGTAAAGCACATATAAAACATAACACCGGATAACTCATGGAAAAAATTTACAGAAGAATCACACATAAATAACAAACTAAAGTACATTAATATTAAATTGTAATATAAAATAATTATCAAATTGTAAGGTACCAGAACAGATTAACCAGTGACACTGACGAAGGGTCTCGACCCAAAACGTCGACAGCGCTTCTCCCTATAGATGCTGCTTGGACTGCTGTGTTCCACCAGCATTTTGTGTGTGTTGATATTATTGAGCTCCGCAGCTTTGTGTGGGCTGACTCTGGCCAGGATTTTCCACACCTCAGCTTCAGGCAGACAGAGAGTCTGCTCCCTGGAGGGATTGGGGGGGTGGGGAAGGTTGCTTCTTTGCTAGCACTCTGTTCTGCGCATCAAACCATGCGTAGAAGGCATTCAGTCTCTCAAAGCGAAGCATCCTGGTCACTGACGAATGCATTATTATCCCTGGAAATCAATTTCCCACCCATACTTGTACAATAAACGTTTGTTCTTGTATCTATGGCTTCCATCTGCCCTTATTCCTGTTGTCATTATTTTAAACACTTCTTGCTTCAGCTTGTAATGTGTATTGATTATAGCTTTTCTGTCTTTTCAAATCATTCACCTTTGTTTCCTTCTGTACAGTAATGATGATTCTGCAACTTTAGAAACTCAATACCAATCTGTCCTTCAGGTGATCTGCTTTCTTCCCACATTCCACAGATTTTCGGTTAGGGTTGGCTTTTTATGTTGGCACCAGAAGCATGAGGGCTGCCCCCAGTATATCCTTGGACTGTGTTGATTGTTGATGCAAAAAACATATTTCACCGTATGTTTTCATGTACAGTACATAGAAGCATAGAAACCCTACAGCACAATACAGGCCGTTTGGCCCACAAAGTTGTGTGGAGCATGTCTTTACCTTAGAAATTACCTAGGGTTACCCATAACTCTGTATTTTTCTAAGCTCAATGTACCTATCTAGGAGTCTGTTAAAAGACCCTATCGTATCCGCCTCCACTACCGTTGCTGGCAGCCCATTCCACGCACTCACCACTCTCTGTGTAAAAAAAACTTACCCCTGACATCTCCTCTGTATCTACTTCCAAGCACCTTAAAACTGTGCCCTCTCATGCTAGCTATTTCAGCCCTGGGAAAAAGCCTCTGACTATCTACACGATCAGTGCCTCTCATCATCTTGTACATGTGACAAATAAAGCTTATCTAATCTACTTTTGAATGTTGGCATGTTCTGGCTGAGTTTTAACCATGAGCTCACTATTATCTCATGATTTTCAAATTTTAAACTTTATTATCGATTTCATTGATATTGTTTAATTTTTTTCAAGCTAGCATGTTGCATTTAGTATTTTATTTAGCATTTTGTACATTGAAATCCCTTTACTCTTTTGTAGCAATGAACCTAATTTGATTCTGTAATTATTATTATGTCTTTTTTTTAACAAAATGCATCACCTCACAGTCATCAGCATTGTAATCCATCTGCTGCTGGTTCTGTTTGTCATGTTCTTCATTGTGTTTTTTAAAATTTTCACACCATGAGTAACAATTCTCTCATAATCACAGCTGTCTCAAACGTATATATGTTTAACACAACTTTTCATGTTCAGTGGTATAAATGTTTGCTACCTGTTTGAGATCATCTTCACAGAATACAGAAAACTGAAAACAGCTTCACAGAATAGGAACTCACTTTTGTAAACACAAGAGATTGTACAGATCCTGGAAATCTAGAGTAACAAACACACAATTTTGAACAGTTGAACAGTTTTGGGCCCCTCCTCTTAGAAAAGATGTGCTAGCATTGAAGAGGGTCCAGAGGAGGTTCACAAGGATGATTCGAGGAATGAAAGGGTTATCATACGAGGAACGTTTGATGGCTCTAAGTCTGTACTCGCTGGAATTCAGAAGGATGAGGGGGAAACTCATTGAAACCATTCAGATGTTGAAACCTTTTCCATTGTGGGAGAATTTAGGACAAGAGGGCACCGCCTTGGGATAGGAAGGCACCCTTTCAAAACAGAAATGCAGAGAAATTTCTTTAGCCAAAGGGCAGTGAATTTGTTGTATTTGTTGCCACATGCAGCTGTGGAAGCCACTTGTTGGGTGTATTTAAGGCAGAGATTGATAGGTTCTTGATTGGACATGGCATCAAAAGTTATGGGGAAAAGGCCAGGGACTGGGGTTGAGGAGGAGTAAAAAAAGATCAGCCATGATTGAATGGCGGAGCAGACTCGATGGGCCAGATGGCCTAATTCTGCTCCTATGTGTTATGGTCTAAAATGCTGGAGAAGCTCAGCAGGCCAAGAAGCTTCAATGAAAATGCATAAACAGTCAGCTTTCTGGGCCAAGCCCCTTCATCAGACCTGATGAAGGGTCTCGGCTTGAAACATGGACTATTTATTCCTTTTTGTAGATGCTGCCTGACCTCCATGCTTCTGTGCATGTAACTCACTGGCATGTTACCTGCCATTATGCGGTCTAAAATGATGCTTTTTAAATGTGCTGCATCTGCATCTATAAGGCATTTTGTTGTTGTGACATTTTTTTTATTCCTGAATTTTCTAGTGAACAGCTGGATTGCTGAATTAATTGAGATCTAAACTAATGTATTTTCCTGCTTAACAGTTTGAGCAGTGTGAACTGTTCATTATTGCAGCTCCTCTGATTCACTGCTTTCCTGTCATCATGGAAACTAATTAGCTGTATACACGTCCCCTCCTGTTTAAAATGGTGCATATTGTCATGCAGGTTGTGTGTCATTAATTAAACTAAAATAGTAGCTGTTAAAAATGAGCAAAAATAGGGATGGGTCTATTAGCTAAATTCTGCCAATTTTCAATCTGCACATTATCAAATCACATTATTTAGTAACCTTTTTAAAAGCCTTTTGAAAGTTTAGATATGCTTACAGAGGGCCATTATTGTCCTGTACTTAATATTGCAGTAACATCTGAGTAATCTTGCACGCACGTGTGTGTCTGTGCGCGTATCGGGATCTGCTGCAGTGAAGCATCCCCACAGCATGATGCAGCTGCCATCGTGTTCCATGGCAGGGATGGTGTGTTTTTGATGATGTGCGGTGTTTGGCTTATGCCAAACATAACGTTTAGTCTGATGGCCAAAAAGGCTCAATTTTGGTTTCATCAGACCATAGAACCTTGTTCCAGCTGACTTCAGTCTCCCACGTGCTTCTGGCCAAGATTTCATGTGAGTTTTTTTCCCAACAGTGGCTTTCTCTTTGCCACCCTCCCATAAAGCTGCGACTGGTGAAGCACCCGGGCAACAGTTGTATCCCCCATCTCTGCCACTGAAACTTGTAACTCCTCCGAGTTACATTGAAACATAGAAATTGTCATAGGTCTCTTGGTGGCCTCCCTCACTAGTCCCCTTCTTGCATGGTCACTCAATTTTTGAGTATGGCCTGCTCTAGGCAGATTTACAACTGTGCCATATTCTTTCCAGTTCTTGATGATTGACTTAACTGTACTCCCAAGGGATACTCAGTGACCTGTAAATTTTCTTGTATCCATTTCCTGACTTGTGCTTCTCAATAACCTTTTTGCAGAGTTGCTTGAAGTGTTCTTTTGTCTTTATGGTATAGTTTTTGCCAGGATACTGACTCACCAGCAGTTGAACTTTCCAGATACAGGTGTATTTTTATTATTATCAATTGACACACCTTGACTGCTCATGGTGATCTCCATTTAACTAATTATGTGACTTCTAAAAACAACTAGCTACACCAGTGTTGTTCTGATATGTTATATTAAAGGGGGAGGAGTGAATACTTATGTAATCAATTAATTTAAAAAAAATTGTAATTAATTTAGTTCACTTTGTAGAGATCTGTTTTCACTTTGACACTAGTCATTTTCTGTTGATCAGTGTCAAAGAAGCTAAATTAAATCCACAGTCATTCCATGTTATAAAACAAAAAAACACGAAAATTTCCAAGATGGGTAAATTCGTTTAAAATACTCTGCATCTATTTTATTAAGTATTTGTGTTCCTTTATATAATTTTATATATACACACACATGAATTGCATATGTCATCATGTTACCTCGTGATACGTGCATGCCTCGCTTAAAGTAAACACAAAGTTAGACCCATATTCTTGGACTCCCATGCCTTCCTTTAAATTAGTTTAATGTTTTGAAGATACAAAACTTAACAATTATCTTATTACTTAGAACTTTGAATTCTAAGATTTGTCAAATGTGACTTCTATTTCATAAATCCATGTCAACTTTGACAAGCTTCCACAGAGGAGGCTGGAGCATACATTAAGAGTCCAAGATATTATGTTAGCATAGAGTGAATATTGGTAGTTGTATAGAGAATAGACAATTGGAATAAATAGGTCCTTTACACGATAGAGCAATGTACCCAGCGGAGTGCGCCAAAAATTCTTGACCCTCAGTAGTTCGCTATTTATATTACTGAGGAGAGAGTGAAATGTAAGGTTATCTAAATTATTCATGATATTGAAATATAAATATGAGTATGTTGTGATTAGAACATTCTGAATGATATATTGAAAAGTTGAGTGATTGGATGAAAACTTGGCAAATGAAGTTTAATGTGAGGAACTATGCGGTCATGCACTTTGATAAGAGGAATCATAAGACAGATTATTATCTAAATGGAGAGAGACAACAAATAGATGGCATTCACCGGCATCTGGGTGTTCCAGTGCATGAATCAGAATCAGGTTTAGTATCAGCAGCATATATTGTGAAATTTATTAACTTTGTGACAGCAGTACAATGCAATACATGATAATATTAAAAATCTGTGGATTACAGAAAGTATATCAATGTATTTCAAATAGTTAAATACAGTAGGTTGTGTTGAAGGTAGTGAGGTTGTGTTCATGGGTTCAATGTTCATTCAGATATTGGATAGCAGAGGGGAAGAAGCTGTTTGTGAATCCTTCAAGCTTCTGTACCTCCTTCCTGATGCTAACAATGAGAAGAGGGCAAAATTTGCAAAATCTTTTTAAGAAAATTTTCTTCAACACTTTTGATGAACTTTTTGAAGAATTGTAAAAAGTTAACCAACAGGCACAACAAGTAAAGAAGGTAAATGTCATTTTGACCTTTATTAACAAGGTGCTGGAGTTTAAGAAAGAATTGTAAAATTTCGTTATAGTTGTATGGTGTGTTTGAGGCCACTCTTGGAATACCGTGCACAATTGTGGTCCTTTCATCTTAAAGGATATTATAGGATTGAGGTAGTCCTAAAGAAAATGACCAGGCTAATTCCTGGTATGAGAGTTGTCTATTCAAAAGGAATCATGAAGTTTGTGCCTGTAACCCTTACAGTTTAGAAAAATGAGAGGTGACTTTATTCAAGCACCCAAAATCCTAAGGGGGCTTGACAGAGTAGATGGTGAGGTACTTTCCTCAGTGGGAAAGCCATGAGCAATGAGTTGTAATTACTGAATAAGGGGCTGGTCATTTAAAACTGTGCTTAAGAATTTCTGCTCTTGGAGATAAATGAATTTCTGGAATTCACTCTTCCAAGGCAGATAACGGTCAGGTCATTGAAAATATTTAAGGGAGAGATAGATAACTATCTGAAAAATTGAGAAATTGAGTGCTATGAGGAGCTGACTCAGGAGATGAGGCCAGTATAGAATAGCCTAAAATACTGAATAGAAAAGACCTGATGGCCTCCTCTTGCTCTTATTTTCTTTTATTGTTGTTTATGTTTACTTTCACTATATTCTATGTCTGCCACTACCACTTCCTAAATAATCCAGTCTGGCATTTTCTGTTCCACTAACAGCTGACTAATGAGTTTGTGGTTCTCCATTTTCTCTCTTCCTCCTTTTTTAGAACATGCAACAGTACAGCACAGGGACAGGTTCTTTGGTCTACAATGTCTGTGCTGAACAGGTTCCCAAACTCATCTCAACTGCCTGCAAATGGTTTATGTCACTTTATTCCTTGCCTCTTCCTGAGAGCATCTCAATGCCTGTTAAACATTACCATTCTATCTGCTTCGAAACCTTCTAAACAGCACATAGCATTCTGTGTTTAAAAGGGGATCTTGTCTTGCACAAATCCTTTAAATTTTCTTCTGTTTACTTAAAGCTATGCCGCTAGTTGCTTCCGCCCTGAAAAAGTGTCTCTGACCTTTTACCCACTCTAGGTGTCTCACGTTTTATCAGGTTTTCTCTCAGCCTCCAATGGTCAAGCGAAACAATCCAAGTTTTTTTGACATCTAGTTATAGCTAAGACTCCCTAATGCAGACGATGTCTTCGTGATCCTCCTCGGCTGTAATAGCAATGAGAACTGAGCACATTTCCTTAAATGTGCCTTAACTGATGTTATATACAGCTGCAGCACGCTTCCCTGGTTTTACATTCTATGTCCCAACCAAGTAATTATGGATTTGTATGCCAAGATCCCTCTGATGTCACGATCAGCAACTTTTCAGTTCATAGATACCGTGGTCTAAATTGTGTGGAATTTTGGAGGAAGAAAGTCAATGTATCGCTATCTCTTCATAAACATTGGTATGGAGAACATCTGGTTTTTAGAATTGACTAGCTTTCAATCTCATTAATTTTTCAGTTTTAATTTACTGTTGTTAATTACTTTCCACTCCTAAATCATTACCCTATCAATTTTCACTAATTCTGGGAATTTTATGTTGTCTTCTGTGAATACATGTAAAGTAGGTTCAGTTTCAGTACTCATTTTTTATCCAACATGATTTTCTCCGTCCCAGTCTGTAAGGGATCTACGTAAACTTTTGCATGCATGGAACTGCAGATGCTAGAACCTGGAACAAGAATTATTCTACTGAATACCACACACAAAATGCTGGAGTAACTCAGCAGGTCAGGCAACATCTATGAAGGGGAGTTAATGTTTCTGGCCAATGCCATTTATCAGGAATGATAAGGGTCTCATTCCAAAAGATCAACTGTTTACTCTTTTCCATAGATGCTATATTACTCCGGCATGTTGTGTGTGTTGCTCAAGACATCCAGTATCTGCAGTATCTCTTGTGTCAACAATCTGCTGGAGGAACTGAGCAGGTCTAGTAGCAACTGTGGGTGGAAAGGACCCTACACGAAATGCTGGTATTTTCTCTCCTAGACCGCTGAGTTCCTCTAGGAGATGGATTGTTGGTCCATAAACTTTTGCTAGTCTTTACCTTTTCTGCGTATCCTTGTAAGCTGTTGCAATCAAATTGTATATTTGCTGCTATTCCTATTTCTTTACTTTCCATCCCTTGTATTGACAAGTTCCTGTCCTGTGCTGAATTGTAAAATGTAACCTACTGGCAACGTTATATGCCTTTTCTTTTGCTCCACTTCTATCCTGAACTTTTCATGTTAGCCGATTTGGGCCTTTGCACCTTAAAGTATTTATCCTAAAATTTTACTTATTTAAATATTCATCATTGCTGTTCATTGTCAAGCAGTGTAGTTTCCCAATTTACCATAGGCAACCCATGCTTCCTACTTTCAAGCTCTCCAGTTTTGACTTAATTCCTACTTTTGTATTGAATTAAATAACTTTATATCTTTATATTAAAATTCTATTTTATTACGAACACTTCTCCCCAAAATCTTTTTAATTACAAGTTTGTCAATTAATCCATTCTCTTTGCATTGCACCTGCTGTTAACTTTAATATTATCAAAGCTAATATTCCATCCTTAAATTACATTGATTAGTTTCTGTTCCTCTGTCAGTTAGGTACATCCCCTAGAATAAAATTGAATGAGTCAAACACATTTTTCATGTTATACAATCATGTTAACGGTGCCCAGTCATGATTTCCAAATATGCAATTTTTACATATTTGTTGATAAATTTTATCTTCAATTGATGTTGGACTGTTTCTCATCTCCTCCTTTGGTTAATTATCATATTCACTGCTATTCAAATTACCTGGAGTCCTCCAGAGTCTGAGGAATTTCTTAATTCATTCGTTGAATACATGCTTTCTGCAGTTCCCTCTCAGAATCTTAAACTGGTGATTTTGCTGCTCATCTTGGTTACGTATGCCTTTTGTCTCTAGGGAGCTCTCTGTCTCTCATTTTGATACTGTTTCCTTGTAGAAATGTTTTTTAAAATTTCTTGCTGTTAACTCTCATTCTTCCCCTTTAGAAACATAGAAAACCTAGAAACACAGAAAACCTACAGCACAATACAGGCCCTTCGGCCCACAAAACTGTGCCGATCATGTTGTACCTTAGAAATTACTAGGATTACCTATAGCCCTCTATTTTTCTAAACTCCATATACCTATCCGAAAGTCTCTTAGAAGACCCTATCATATCCACCTCCACCACTGTTGCTGGCAGTCCATTCCACACACTCACCAGTCTCTGCGTTTAAAAAAAAACTTATCCCTGACATCTCCTCTGTACCTAATTTCCAGCACCTTAAACCTGTGTACTCTTGTGGCAACCATTTCACCCCTGGGGAAAAAGCCTCTGACTATCCATACAATCAATGCCTTTCATCATCTTGTACACCTCTATCAGGTCGCATTTCATCCTACGCTGCTCTAAGGAGAAATGGCTGAGTTCACTTAACCTGTTTTCATAAGGCATGCTCCCCAATCCAGGCAACATCCTTGTAAATCTCCTCTGCACCCTTTCTATAGCTTCCACATCCTTCCTGTAGTGAGGCGACCAGGAGTGAGCACAGTACTCAAGTGGGGTCTGACCAGGGTCCTATATAGCTGCCACATTACTTCTTGGCTCCTAAATTCAATTCCACAATTAATGAAGGCCAATACGCCGTATTCCTTCTTAACCACAGAGTCAACCTGTGTAGGTGCTTTGAGCGTCCTAGGGACTGGGACCCCAAGATCCCTCTGATCCTCCACACTGCCAAGAGTCTTACCATTTGACCTACCAAAATGAACCACTTCACACTTCTCTGGGTTGAACTCCATCTGCCAGTTCTTAGCCCAATTTTGTGTCCTATCAATGTCCCGCTGTAACCTCTGACAGCCCTCCACACTATCCACAACACCTCCAACCTTTGTGTCATCAGCAAATTTACTAACCCATCCCTCCACTTCCTCATCCAGGTCATTTATAAAAATCATGAGGAGTAAGGGTCCCAGGACAGATCCCTGAGGCACACCACTGGTCACCGACCTCCATGCAGAATATGACCTGTCTGCAACCACTCTTTGTCTTCCATGGGCAAGCCAGTTCTGGATCCACAAAGCAATGTCCCCTTGGATCCCATGCCTCATTACTTTTTCAATAAGTCTTGCATGGGGTACCTTATCAAAAGCCTTGCTGAAATCCATATACATTACATCTACTGCGTTTTCTTTATCACTTTGTTTAGTCACATCCTCAAAAAATTCAATCAGGCTCGTAAGGCACGACCTGCCCTTGACAAAGCCATGGTGACTATTCCTAATCATATTATGCCTCTCCAAATGTTCATAAATCCTGCCTCTCAGGATCTTCTCCATCACCTTACCAACCACTGAAGTAAGACTCACTGGTCTATAATTTCCTGGGCTATCTGTACTCCCTTTCTTGAATAAGGGAACAATATCCGCAATCCTCCTGCACCTGTCCTGTCCCCATTGATGATGCAAAGATCATTGCTAGAGGTTCAGCAATCTCTTCCCTCACCTCCCACAGTAGCCTGGGGTGCATCTCATCAGGTCCTGGCAACTTAAACCAACTTGATGCTTCCCAAAAGCTCCAACAAATCCTCTTTCTTAATATTTACACGCTCAAGCATTTCGGTCTGCTGCAAGTGAGCCCTACGGTCACTAAGATCCTTTTCCACAGTGAATACTGAAGTAAAGTACTCATTAAGTACCTCTGCTATTTCCTTTGGTTCCATACACACTTTCCCACTGTCACACTTGATAGGTCATATTCTTTCACGTCTTATCCTCCTGCTCTTCACATACTTGCAGAATGCCTTGGGCTTTTCCTTATTCCTGCCCGCCAAGGCCTTCTCATGGCCCCTTCTGGCTCTCCTAATTTCCTTCTTAAAAGATCCTTCCTGTTAGCCTCTAGATCTCTAACATTACCTAGCTCTCTGAACCGTCTGTAAGCTTTTCTTTTCTTCTTGACTAGATTTATTAAAGCCTTTGTACACCACAGTTCCTGTACCCTACCATAACTCCCTGTCTCATTTCTTTTAATGCCCACAGTAGTGGAATTGGGTAGGTTTTCAGTTTGCAACAAATTACAATTTCATATTCAAGGACTTTATTACATTCTGTCCTGCTAGATCAAAAATAAAACTATTTCTTTTGTTGTCAGGCTCTGTTTTTTTTTGTAAACATGAGATTCTGCAAATGTTGGAAACCTAGAGCAACACAGAAAAAATGCTGGAGGGATTTATCAGGTCAGGCTGCATCTAAGGAGAGGTAAAAACAGTAGATGTTTTGGGCCAAGTCACTTCATCGGGTCTTGATGAAGGGTATCAGCCTGAAAAGTTGACTTCTTATTCCTCTCCATAGGTGCTGCCTGACGTGCAGAGTTCCTCCAGCATTTTTATGTGAATTATTCAGGTTTTTTTTGTACTGTTGGGACAACAAAGTGTATTAGCGATAAAGATTATTTTGAAACTGCAAAATCAGGAAAAAAAATTTTAGACATTTTTACTTGTCTGCCTTTTGCAAATTCTTGTGTTTCCTCTTTACCATTTACAATGAAAGGTTTCTTGAAACAGCACTTTGTATTTCACCCAGTGCTGGAGAAATCACTGTAAAATTATGATTTATTAAAATTTTACACTACTTTTCTTTTAAACGAATTATGGCTAAACAGTAATTGCTAATCCATCTCTGTAAATTTGAGATACACAGGCTTAAGTAGTATCTGAACTTCACAATGCCAGGGAACTAAAATGATTCTTATTTAAGAATGACTCAGTAATTGTGACATATTTGTTTAATGGCTGCTTTTATATCTCTAGTTATTCTGTTCCTGCAGTCTACCACTTAATAATTCTTTGTTATCAACATTACTCACTTCTTCAAAAATGTTGAAACAAATTGCAATTATAGTTGTTTAAAACTGTTAAGTTTTAGAATTTGTGTTTATTTAGCACCTAATATTCTGAAATGATTTTGTCAGACAGCTTCTGGTGCAGATTTCAACAGATGTCGGGTGAGCAGTAATAACATGAAATTTTAAACAAGCTGATTGAAATTCTTAAGTGCTTTATCTCCAAAGAGATTATGGACCAAATTTGGTCTTCTTTGTAGTGGAAGGTATGGAGGAAGTTCCTCAGGGTGGTACTTGAGGGAGAATGAAAATGAAAAGATAGGCCAGAAATGGGCAATTCAGTGGGCGCTGAAATGGAAGCTTATGGGTGAGAGATTGTGAGGAAATTCCCTCATGGAGCCATTTTACAGTATGTTAAAATGTCAGCATTACAACAATGATCAGAACACAGCTAAGTACAGTCCCATGCTCTATGTAACCGGGTAATGCAGCACAATACACCTCTCTGATTCAAGTTGTAAGACTGGTACCCATAGCCATTGCATACAACTAAACAAGGACCTGTGGAAGTGACTGTTTTCGCAACTTAATAGAAATAGTTCACTAGGATATGATGTTTTTAACTAGTCTTGTATTTGTTTTTAACTTCTGGTTGTAATAGAGGCAGGTTGAGGAAGTGTTTAATATGATGTGAACTCGTGCCATCACACCTGTTTTCTCAAACAGATGCAGTATTCTCCAAAGAGCCAGGTATATCTTAATTGCAATATTTTAGAATTCTTTTGGGGAATTATCTGCCCTTTTCTTTCCCTTTCTGACCCGACAAATGCTCCTGTTTTCAACCATCGGACAGGGAAAACTCCATCAGTGTCAGCAATAGGGCTAATAGCATGAAAATGAAGAGAAACTGCCAACTTTCAAGAACATTTAAGGCTGTGGAGAAAATAAATTAATATGAGGCTGAAATACACTTGCAACTTTGATCCTTTCATAACCTTCACATACATTCTGGCCTTGATAGCAATTTTCATGTACCGGTAAGACTTGTTTGTTGAAAGGTGTGCTCCTATCTCAGAGATACACATACTGTGAGGAAAAATTAGGAAGGGTAAGTTTCCTATGTTCCTATTAACTATTCTGTGGCTACACGGATGGTTGTTAGATTAGTAAACTTTGATGTTAAATACTGTAGATTAGTAAACTTCAATGTTTTCTGAAGTTTTGATTTCACTTTGTATGACTACCCCACTAGTCCCTTGATACCACCATGTTGTTCTGCCCCTAAATGATCATATCAAGCTAGACTGATGATAAGACAGCTGAAGTCCCAAAGAATCAAATTATGTTTTTCTAATTTTGCTTTGGTTCAATATGCCGTATTGATTATATCTAGCCAAGTCTCTTTGTTATCTTTTTTTTTCCAGGTCCTTGCAACTTTGGAACATCTGGAAAAAGTGAGCAGCTTTCAGGAGTTTGTACAGATCTTCAGTCAATTTGGAAATGAGATGGTAGAGTTTGCCCATTTGACGGGAGACAGACAAAATGTAGGTAATAGATGAACTGCTATGATGAAGGCAGTTTTATTTAATCTTTATATGTCCCTGAGATGCTGTAAGGCATTTTATTGCAATAAAAGCACTATTAAAGTGGAAATCGTTGTTTATGTTTAACCTCTGACCCTCATTTGCCATTGTTTTCATCATCTGTTTACATCCTCGTAGTCCAGCCAAATTCTTCACATCTTGGCCTGTTCACCCTGTTTTCATTCATAACACAGCTTGGTCTAGAATCTTAGCAACGTGTTGCAATTTTTGTGGGGAGAATTTTCCACTTGCAGCAGCTCTGAAATGCATCCAATGCCACCTAAATGGTGACCAAGTTCTGTGCTGGCAACTACCATACTCTGGTGTAAACTTTTTGTAAATTTAAATTTAAATTTTTAGCACATGTATTTCTTCATTTCCTCTGTAAGTGTGTTCAGATATTACACTAAATTGAGTTTCAAATTTATGATTGTTATAAGATTTGTAATCTTTTTTTTTAATAATAACACTTCCGTTACATGCGGCTTGAGAAATATAATTGAGAGAATTTAGCTTTGCCCATGCATTTATAGCTTTGAATAAATAAAATGATTTTTTATTGAGGAACCTGCATAATTGTGACATGATGTTGAATGTTGCAGAAGATTAGTTCATTAAAAATTAGGCTCACCAAATATAGCAATGTTTTCAAGAGAAGTATTTGAACTTCCGGCTGTGAATGTCTCTTCATACTTCAGGAAAATGCAGTTTTAACTAAACCTGTGTACCAGTCTCTGCATGAATCACTGCTGGGACCCTTGCAGTATATGATATATATTAATAACTTGGATATGAATGTTGGGAACAATGATTACTAAGTATGTAGATGATAAGGAATGCTGCCTAAGGCTACAGTAGGATGTAGATCAGATGGGAAATTGGCCAGAGCATTTACAAAAGGAATTTAATTTTGATAACTGCGAGGTTATGGATTTTGGGAACTCAAGTAGAAAAAGGGCATATACAGTATAAAATAGGGCACCAAGGGAGTGTTGATGAATGGAGTAATCTAGCTGTTCAAAGTTCATAATAACTTGAAGGTGGCAACTAAAGTCAATGAATTGGTGAAGAAGACATACCTGCTTTCAAAAGTTCAAAGTACGTTTATTATCAAATTATGTATACATTGTACAACCCTGAGATTTGCCTCCTTACTAGCAGGCACAAAACAAAGAAATCCAAAAAGACACGTAATAAAAAGCTCATCAAACACCCAACGTGCAAAGGAAAAAGAAAACAAATCGTGCAAAGGATAAAAGTTAGCAAATAGCATTTGGAATGAAAGCAAGTACACAGACAGAAATCCTGGGTCAGCCGGAGCAGGCCACAGCCTTGCCCTCAGTTCAGCACCAAACTGGGTAAACGTTGTGGAATAGGGAGCAGAACCTGCCCGACCCTTCAGCTCTGTTCCGACACCCTGTCCTTTCAATCCATCTAGCCCAGTGTTTAAATCATCCAAACAATGGGTTGTTTCTCACACTAGGACCTGCCCCTGATGCATTGATACGCTCTGGACCTGGACCCCAAACACAACCTTTCCAAATTGGTATGCAACTTAAATCGATAAAACCTTGCTCTTGGTTAAGGTGGCCGAGCATTGAGTCTGCTTCTCCACTGCTTTGCTCACCCTGACTTTGCGTTGAATCTGCCTCGACGTCACCTCGCACCCACTCGCTTCGACCCTCAACTCAGCTTCACCTTCGCCCACCTCTCCATTGTTGCCGGTGGTTGTTTACCATAAATGATACCAGTAAAAGTGTTAGTAATGAAGTGTTTAGCTGGATTCTTTATTTTGTTTGCCACCAGTAGGTAGTTTCTGGGGTTCACCAGCACCATCTTAAACCAGAAGCAAAGAATAGGTGAGTGAGGAAGCTATGTTGCAACTTTACAAAGCACTTTGAGAATTGCATCCTGATCCACATCGGGAAGGATGTGGTTGAGATGGAGAGAAGACTCATCAAGATGACTGCTGGATGGGAGGACTCAGATATGTTTAAGAGGCAGTTAGAGAGGAATCAAGGCAGGAGACATCGTCCTAATGCAAGCCAGTGGGATTAAGGTAGGTGGCAAAGAAGTCAGCATGGACTTGGGGACCAAGAGACCTATTAGTGTGCTGTATGACTCTATAGCATTAAATTTTAAACACTTATATTCTTTACTTGTTTAGGTGACGACCTCATCTGAATAATTCAGAAATGTTGATTATCATCTGAATTTGTGAAATTATTTTTTATTAAGTCTAAATGATCAGATATATAAACAAAGTTCTTGGGAGGTGTTAATTAAATAAATTTATGCTGTTGTATTGACACAATTGATTGCTAACTGTTGGGTGGTGAGCTAAAAATAATTTCCAGATATTAGTTCAAACAATACCAAGTTCAATCTCTGAAGCTAAAAGAGGATCCTTGATTTAACATCTTTCTCAGAAGATGATATAGTTTTCTGTGTACAAAGTTTCTGGAGCTGCTCTTAAATTCACAACCTCCTGTCTTTAGAGAGAGGACTGCTAACTGGGCAACATCTGGTGCTGTTGGAATAAATTTAAGCACTTTTATTGAGAGATGCTCTTGCATCTGAAAAATCAATCCTAACTTAATCACTCTTTCTTCAATTTGGGTGGTGGGATGGAGATACATCTCTACCAAAGGAAGTGTAAGGTGCTTCTTCCCTCCGCTGGCCTACAGGTCACCCTTGAGCAAGATGTAGCTCCTACTTGACACCTAGTCAGGGTCATGTGAAACCATGGGAACAGGTGGTGCATGGTTGTATGAGCAGCCGGTGCATATTACAAGTCCGGGTTATGTGACCACTGACGCCAGGCAGACAATCTCTGAAGAGTATTGATGATGGCTGGGATCACCCATCTTGTAAAGTCACTGCCCAGAAGAAGGCAATGGCAAACCAGTTCTGATGAAATATTTGCCAAAATCAATCATGGTTATGGATAAGGCCATCATACAACATGTCACATAAAACAAACTTTCCCCAGTGACTGTACCTACGCTTACTTAAGTTGAACAGTTGATTTCTGAGCTACACAGGATCAGTGTATTTCATTCAAACCCTCCCAAATCAATTCAACAAATTAAGAAATTTTGAACCCCCATTGTGTCCAACAGTAGTTGCCTATTCATGATCTTTTGACATTTGTTTAAAAAAAAAACAAAAGCTGGATCTGATCAGAGAACTGCCAGTGTTCCAGATCAAAGTTTTGAATTACTCATTGGCGAGATTCTTGCATTGCTGGCTTAATCAGGTAGCACGTGACCCAATGAAGGAATGACAGGACAACCTGTTCTTTAAAGACACTCTGATCATAGCTTGGCCAATAATAGAGCAAATTTTTAGAGTGATGGATGTGGTCCAAAATGGGTAGCTTGGTGCTGTCGGTTTCTTGAATGCTGTTGAGTTGCAGTCTTCCAGGATATTAGAAAGTATTGCATTATGCTGAAAACATGCCTTATAGATGTTGCAAAGACTTTGATAAGTCATAAAATACAGGATACTCAGCATCTGACCTAAGAGAAGACAGAGGGAGGAAAGTTGTTTCCACTGGTAGGTGAGACAAGTACTAGGAGACGTATCCTCAAAAGTCAGGGGAGTAGATTCAAGACGGAGATGAGGAGGAACTGCTTTTCCCAGAGGGTGGTGAATCTGTGGAATTCTCTGCCCAATGAAGCAGTGGCGGCTACCTCAGTAAATATATTTAAGACAAGGTTGGATAGATTTTTCCATAGAAGGGGAATTAAAGGTTATGGGAACAAGGCAGGTAGGTGGAGATGAGTCCATGGCCAGATCAGCCAAGATCTTATTGAGTGGCAGAGCAGGCTCGATGGGCCAGATGGCCTACTCCTGCTCCTATTTCTTATGTTCTTATGTTGTAGTCATGGTCTTCATGTGGCTGGTCTGGTGAATGGTGACTAGAGTGTTAGTTGATGGTGAGACACACGATGGTAACAATGTGGTTGAATGAGAAGAGGCAGGAGTTTGCTGGCTTTTATAACAAGAGGAATTGAGTATAGGAGTAAAGAGGTCCTTCTGCAGCTGTACAGGGCCCTGGTGATACCCCACATGGAGTATTGTGTGCAGTTTTGGTCTCCAAATTTGAGGAAGGACATTCTTGCTATTGAGGGAGTGCAGCGTAGGTTCATAAGGTTAATTCCCGGAATGGCAGGACTGTCATGTTGAAAGATTGGAACGACTGGGCTTGTATACACTGGAATTTAGAAGGATGAGAGGGGATCTGATTGAAACATATAAGATTATTAAGGGATTGGACACACTGGAGGCAGGAAGCATGTTCCCGCTGATGGGTGAGTCCAGAACTAGAGGCCACAGTTTAAGAATAAGGGGTAGGCCATTTAGAACAGAGATGCGGAAGAACTTTTTCACCCAGAGAGTGGTGGATATGTGGAATGCTCTGCCCCAGAAGGCAGTGGAGACCGAGTCTCTGGATGCATTCAAGAGAGAGTTAGATAGAGCTCTTATAGATAGCGGGGTCAAGGGATATGGTGAGAGGGCAGGAACGGGGTACTGATTGTGTATGATCAGCCATGACCGCAGTGAATGGTGGTACTGGCTAGAAGGGCCGAATGGCCTACTCCTGCACCTACTGTCTATTGTCTATTGATTCTTTTGTGGGAAATGTTTGTTGCATAATGCTTATGTGACACAGTTGTTAATTGCCACTTTTCTGTATCTGACTATCACCCTAGAATTGCTGCATGCAGGCATGGACGGCCTCCTTTTCTGAACTGTTTTGAATGGAACTGAACATTAGCAAGTGTTCCTACTTTGGATCTAATTCTGAGTTTATAATGGAGCAGCTGAGGAAGACTGAGTTTAGGGCAGTGCCCTGAGTCTGGGATGATTGGCCTCAACAAGAACAACCCTAATTAATTGTACATTAATGTATAATAAACTATACACATTTACTTGCACCTAAGGCACAAAGGCAGGTTTAAAAATTATAGATATTTAAATTTGAAAGAAGTATGACCCTCTATTGGTTGGGGTCGCCCCAGGATGTTGTGACCTAGAGGTCAAAGTCGATCCCCAAGCCAGTACACAAACCAAGGCAGTATGATATGGAGAGCTGCAAACACACCCTCTCCACATAGCTGATGAACTGAAAGGAATGGCAGAGACTGATACAGTTTAGCACCAGTAGCATCGCAGGAGTTGCCCGTCAGCGTGAACTCAACATAGGACTCCCTTAGAATTTTTCCTTGGGGTATCCATGAGTGGGTATAACCGCAAGGCAGCAAAGGTTTGAAATCAGAGTTTTCCTTCTCCTGGATGAGCTGTCAAAATCAGCTGACAAATCCCATCTGCCCGAAGTGACTGGTTTTAAAGTGCCAGTCACCCGCCTTCGCCCCTTCTCCTGTCAGTAGAAATAGTTCTGCCAGGTTTAGTAGCTAACCCACAGGTGAAGGCCAGGGAGTGAGGCTATTTGAAACTCACGCCCTTGGGAACATAGTGGGAGCTTATCCTCAGTAACCCCCCTCCCCCCCGCCCGCATAGCCATAACCGTAAGGAACATTAAAAGACGAACTGACCGATGACGTATGGAACTGGCTAATGATTTGATATAATTTTTGTAGTTAAGTGTCAGTTGTATGCATAAGGATTTCAATGCAGGAGACCTCCATGTTGCAGTCATGCTACATTGGGTAATGGAAATTACCCTTGCAGAATTCACAAACCATTATCAGAAAATCTGAGTCATGGAATAAAAGTTATAGAGTCATAGAGCTAGTTGTACAGCAGAGAAAAAAGCACTTTGGCCCATACTGGTCCATGCTGAGCATGATGCATATTCAGCTCATTCCATTTCCCAGCACTTGTCTCATATCCTTCTGAACTCCTCTTATCTACAGGATACACCTATTGATGCAGTTGTCCACATACCTCCTCAGTGTATCTAATGTACCATTTCCTCTGGCAGCTGTTTCTGGCGTGTTGTTACTCATGTTCTTACTGAACTTTTCACCTATGTCCTCCAGGAATGAAAATTTGTGCTTGTAGAATTAGGTGTCAAATTTTATATTACTTTCAGTTCATTTCTTGACACATACGCCGATGATGTGGCTTTGCACAACTCAGGCAGTTTTCTGGGAGGCTAAGCCACGAGGTTGGGGAGGGGGGAAAGTAAAACGTATTTGTGAAAACTCCAGTTTCTGCTATCCCAATGAAAGTACGTCATACTTTTATAATGCTTTAAGACTTTTAAAAAAACATTATTGGGAAAAGGGTTGTCCTACAATTATGGAAGATTGTTCAAGATTATATGTGTTGTTGGGAAATCTTGAACCCTAGCTTCACTTTGGAAGCCACTGCAATTCCGAGCACGTTCTGCAGTGTGATTGTCAATTGTGCCCATAGCGGAAACTCTCTGTGAATATATTTAATGTAGTGGATAACAACAATTGGCCAACCTCTTCATCTTATTTACAGGGCTGCAATAATACGTATATGCTGACATTTTTAAAGTGGTTTGCTGATTGAATCAGATGCACTCAGTATATTTTGGGGCATTTCACTTAAATTTACTTGGTTCAAGCCACCTACTAATAATGGTGGGTTGCTTCCAGCTTACAGCACAAAAACTGGCCGTTTTAACTCAAGTGTGCTTTACACAATCCCCCATACACTCTTTCTGCTTTATTTCTCTTCAAATGAGATTTCCTTTTTCCCACTTGCATTTAACTAGTAACCTCTTACTTGCCCTGTATTAGCCTGCTGGTTTTAATCCTGGCAACTTAGAAATCATGTGAAATAAAACATCGGCAAAAGCTTTGTGGTTTAATTACTTTTATATTAAATACTTCACACACTGAAATGTCAAATAAAAGCTAGAAATTTCATCACAAGAGAAATAGAATTAAAGGCTTGTCAGAAAGATTCTGGATAGTCATTGATGTGAAATTATTTCTCTTTCTACACTGAGTATTTGCAGAATTTAGAATTAATTTACTATTTAATCTGATCTTTCTCATTGTAGAAATCCCACTCCATTTAGTGTGCATTAAAATGTTCTGCATTGAAAAGACTTCAGCTCAAGATATATTTTAAATTATCAGTAAACCAAATACAAGTATGTGCAGCTTATTAGGAATGAAAAGTAAAATGGTCTCTATAATACCTTTTAAATCACTTTGCTTTGAACTATGCTGATAAATATGTGTTTGCACCTAGTGCAATTATACAACTGAACTCCTGTTTGCTTAAATGATTTGGAGCATATCCTTAAATGACTTAGGAGTAACGGGCTGGATTCTGTTCAGGTGGGTTGGATGTGGGGAAAGATTGATCCAAACCCAATAGCTATGACAGGAAAACAGTGCAGTGAGCATGAGGTCAGTGGTTCCACTGGAAACAATTTTCTGACTCAGGAACATCAAACATGAGAAGACAAAATTCAGGAAATACAGAGGGTGTATTCCTAACAGCTAAGTGTTCAAAATATAATTGGACTGAATACTATTTCAGGTAATCTTTGAGAAAATATTAATGTTCTAGGGAGAAAAATGAGAATTTCTGACATTATGCTGTGAAACAAACCTTGGATGCCACAGCAGGCTAACATTCTCTGAAGCCTGCCTGCTTAGTGTCTTAAAGTGCTTCTTTTTGTGTCTGTGATTCCCATTTAACAAGCTAAATGGACATGTTGCATGGCAACTGCTTAAATAAATGCTGGCGAAGGAAAGGCAAAATACTTAATATAAGACAGGTATGGGACAAGGTTACATGCAGCAATACAGAGTAATGAATTATGTATTACCACAAACATCCATTATTAAGTCAGGAAAGCTGAAGTGATTGAATGTGCATTGGATTGTCAGCAGCATATTGATACTGATTTATTTTGTTGAATTGCGAGATGATTGATTTGGCATACTCAAAGTAGCTGTCATTCATAACCGGTTGCATCTGTTCATGTGGAGGAAAAGGAAATTAATGTCCTGTTTGTAGCTCTTAAGATTGATTAATTTCTGTATACGGTTCTGAAATGGTTATAAAATATTTTACAGTAATATTTAAATGTCTCCTTGGGTATTATTAAAAAGCACACAATGAGAAACTACATCAAATAAGAAAAAGTCTAAATGCCATATAATTAATTGACAATATTCTGCAGTCAGTGGAAACATAGTTAAGTAACAGTTTTATGTTGCTATGTTAGTTGGTCCAAGCAACAACTTTATTGATTGGCTTGTTGTGATCGGGAAAATCTGTATGTAGAGTTGGTTTTAATTGTTCATGTAAAACAATTAAAACTTTGGGGGCAAGTTTCTGACAAATGCAAGTCCAATACGAAGGCACGTAATTGTGAATTTAGAGTTAGGACATAAAGACTGAAGCTGAGGAAATGCAAGAAGTGCCGGTGTGAAGGTAATTTTATGGTAGGAATCACAATTCTATTTGATTTATCATAGTTGTACAAAATGCAACAATAATGTAGTTAATGGTTCTAAATTGAGAGAAGGCCAATTTTACTTGACAAAAAAGTGTTTTAATAAAACTAACTGGAAACAAGTTGCTGAAGCTGAATCAGATTAGTACAATGGAAGCCAGTTAAGAAGGAGATTCAAGGAGTTTGCAGAAAACATGTTCCCACAATAAAAAATGGTGGAGCTCCCAATCCATAGCTTCAGAATACAAGGTACACAGAAGGAGAAATGTGACACAAAATGATTGTTTCCTTTTAATACCAAGAGCTTAAAACAGCAGGAAACCTGTAATACAAGAGTGAAATGATAAAGGAAATTAGGAAAGCACAGTGTTCTGTAAATGCAATGATAAACTGGAACGAGCTTCCAGTAGAAGTGGTAGAGGCAGGTTTGATTTTGTCATTTAAAAAAAAGTTGGATAGATGTATGGACAGGAAAGGAGTGGAGGGTTATGGGCTGAGTGCAGGTCGGTGGGACTAGGTGAGAGTAAGCATTCGGCACGGACTAGAAGGGCTGAGATGGCCTGCTTCCGTGCTGTAATTGTTATATGGTTATATAACGGAAATAAGTGAGCCCATTAGAGACAAGTACAAGTCTTGTGTGGTGGAAGACATAGATTCTAATGAATAATTTGCTATGTTCACAAAGAAATAGATTATGTTAATGCTGTAGTTAAGGCAAATGAGTGTGAAGTTTAGAATCTGTTCTACATGAAAGAGGAAGTATTAAAAGGTTTTACTATCTTTGAAAATAATTACTAGCCAGGATTGAATAGATGTCTCTTCAGGTTCTTGAAAGAATAAAATGAGAAAATTGCAGAGGTTCTGACAACAATTTTTAAAAATGTTGATGTAAGAGGATTTGAGTACAGCTAACAATGTATTTTCCTTTAAAAAGAAAATGGCAATCTAACTGTGGGCCAGTTATGTGTGATGTTTTAGTGGTAGACAAATTATGGGATTTCATTGTTAAGGATTAGCAGAAAAGGCACTTGGAAAGGTACAATTGAATTTGGAGCAGTCAGCAAAGATATGGCCTCATGATTGATTTTTTTTTAAGTGGTAACATGTTGATAAGATCAGTGCATCTGATGTAGCCACTGTGGGCTTTAGCATGACTTTTGGCAGGTTTCTCTGTGGCAGTTGTTCAAAAATAAAGGAGAATCCCCTTGGAATCTAAGGAAGATTGGCAAATTGGATTCAAAGTTAGTTCAGGAACAGTAAGCAAAGAACATTGGTTGAATGGTACTTCTACGATTGGAAGATTGTTCCCAGTAGGCTTCCAAAAATGATCAGCACATGGCAATTAGTTTTCTTTTGTAATATAATGTTAAAAACATTAGTCCAAAATACATGTGGCATGACAAAGTATTTTCCAGACAGTATGAACTGCATGGTTTAGACTACAGGTAAGTTTAGGTGATCTAGTCAGTTGGACAGAAAAGTAATAGATGGAATTGACTTCAGTGTTGTGGGAGGTAATGCAGCTGGGAAGATGCAACCAGGCAATGGAATATAAACTAAATGGCAAGAAACTGAGTGGTGAGGAGGAACAGTGACCTCTGTATTATGTGCCCATTGATATTTAGAGGTAGTGGGAGAGGTAGACAAAGTGGTTAAAAACCAGGTGAAATGCTTTCTTTTAGTAGCCAAAGCATAGAAAATTTAGAGCAGCAAGACTATGATCGAACTATATCCATCACTGGCTACACCCAGCACAGCCTCAGTTTACAATTGTGGTCACACGGTAGGAAAAATGTGAGTGCATTGGAGAAGTTGCAAGAGCAACTTATAAAGATGTTGCCAGGATTGGAAAATTGGAGCCTGAAGGAAAGATTGAATAAGGTACAATGATTTTCTTTGGAAACAGAGGAGGCCAAGGACACATAACTGAGGTGCTTAAAGGCCTAGGCAGGGTAAATACAAGGACTTATTCTCTTAGCAGAAGGATCAGGTGCCAGGAAGTAGTGATTTAAAGTAACTGGTTAAGAGTTTAGATGAAAGTAAGGAAAAAAAATTTCACCCATAGTGATTTATAACTCATTATCTAAAACTTGGTAGAGGCAGAAACCTTTAAATAGAAATTTGCATGTATCCTTGGAGTTTGAACTGCAGGGTTATGGACATGATTCTGAAGGTGGGATGAGGTTGGAGTATGCTATACCCCACACCACCACCACCTCCCCACCACAGCTGGATGATCTACCTGTGTCTTCTCTGCACTACACTGTTCTGTTTATGACAACGGAAATGTATTTGTCAAAACAATCTCATTTTAACATTAAAAAAAGACGAGAATTGAAGTTTGCTGATGACATGAATCAGCATATAGAAGGAGATTGAAAATCTTGCAGAGTTGTGCCACAGCAGCAGCCACTTACTCAATGTCAGCAACACCAAGAACTTGATTATTGACTTCAGGACGAGGAAACCAGAGGTCCAAGAGCCACTGTTCAACGAGGGATCAGAGGGAGAAATTTACATTACACGGCGTTATCATTTCAGAGGACCAGTCTTGGGCCCAGCGCTTGTGCCATTATAAAGAAAGCTCCTCTTTTCCTCAAGAGTTTGCAAAGTTTTGACATGACATCTAAAACTTTGACAAACTTCTGTAGATGTGTGGTGGAGAGCATATTGACTCGTTGCATCACAGCCTGGTACAGAAATTTCAATGTCCTTGAATGGAAAATCTTACAAAAAGTAGTGGATACAGCCCAGACCATCATGGGTAAAGCTCTCCTCACCGTTGATTGCATCTACATGGAGTGTTGTTGCAGGAAAACAGCATCCAATAACAAGGAACTCCACCACTTAGGTCATGCTCTTTTCTCACTGCCCCACAGGAGCCTCAGGTCATGCACCACCAGGTTTAGGAGCAGCTATTACTCCTCAACCATCAGACTCTTGAACCAGAGGGGATAACTTCACTCAACTTCACTTTCCCCATCACTGAAATGTTCCCACAACCTATGGACTCATTTTCAAGGACATCTCATCTCATGTTCTCGATATTTTTTGCTTGCTTATTATTATTATTTCTTCTTTCTTTTTGTATTTTAACAATTTGTTGTCTTTCGCACACTGGCTGTATGCCCAGTTGGTGTGGTCTTTCATTGATTCTATTATGGTTACTGGATTTATTGAGTATGCCTGCAAGAAAATAAATCTTATATTGTAACATATTGGTACAGGTGTTCCCCCCCCTTTACAAAGTTAGAGCATTCCTATGAAACCTTTCTTAAGCCGAAATGGCGTAAAGCAAAGGACTATTCATTTATATGGGAAAAATTTTCGTAAAAGCGAAAATCCTCTTTGTAATGCGAAAACAAGTTACTAATGTAGGTCTTTTGTAAAAGCGAAGTAGCGTAAAGCGAACATTTGTAAAGCGGGGGGCACCTGGTACTATGATAATGAATTTACTTTGAACTCTGATTTCAAAATCCAATCATGATTCAAGTATGTAAATTATGTTCTGTTATTTATTTTATGTTGTATGATTTAATTTAGTCACTTATTGACCAATTTTAAAAGTCAGGTGCAAATGGTTGTGCTCAACTCAGCTGTGGCCTTCAGGCATTTCTTGCTGAGAACTGCAACTTAGAAAAAAATGTTTGAAGGTGGAACTACTTTTGTTATGAATTCTGGCACTCAAAGCCTATCTTTTCTAATCATGCACCTTGTGCAATTTTACTTATTAGCCCAAAGAAGATTAATAGCTAGAGTTCTGAAATTTTCCTTTAACTTTAGTGTAATTTAGCTAATCTGTAGAATGTGATTCTAATGTGACTGGGTTCATCATAAATATTTTTGCTATTAAATTTGTCTTGTTTATTCATTAATTTCTTTTAATTTTTTGTGCAAATGTGTTTATCAGTTCTGGTTCCTGTGTGGGAAAATAATCCCTTTTTAATTGCTTGTGTTGTTCAAAGGAAGTTGATTTTATGTTCTACCAGTTTTACAGTCAGTCTACATCATTATTCTGGCAGTATTGTAAACAAATATACAAGCTCCTAATGATGATGTCCTAGATTTTAATGGGTTGCCCAGCCGTTGCACAGCACATTAGCCACGTGTGTCAGCAGTTTTAGGGCACATCCAGATATAGATATCTTAAAACTGCTAACTGATATCTGTCTAAGGTTTTGTGTTACAAAAACGTGTCTTCTCTGACATTGCTCAACAGCATTCACTGTTCAGAAGAATATATATGCATGCATGTGCACATGTATTTTGAGAAGATGATCTAGTTCTGCAGGTTTCATGTTTAAATATTACACATGGGTTCTTTGCGCAAATTTGTGGTCAAAATTACAGTTATTGAATAATTTTGATATACTCTTAAACTTGGAATTTCTTCATTAGGTCTGCTTTGAAATATACTTTACGGCAAATAATAAGAGAAGTTCCTTTGCGTTCTTACATTAAGTACACTGGTCAATGTTTTCGCCTTGAGAGCAAAATAAAGTGACTCTCAAGGATATTTCAGCAGACCACTGAAACTTCAGCCTCCTTTGCTGGTGCTCAAAAAATGTGAAGAACCACATAGATTTATAATTTACATGCTTCAATGCTGTTTGAATCTTAATCTACCAATCTTAAATAACAGTCTTAGTCATGATGCTGATGGCGATATTTAACGGGCAGCTCACAAAACTTGCAGATTTACTTCTTCTAAACCACTATCGCTGCAATCTGCAGCCTGTAATTTCCCTTGAAGGAATGTACTTTTAAACCTGTAAAACATACTATCAATTTTATGGTATCCTGAAGGACTCGGCGGACTTGACTCTCAGGTATGAAGTTACTGCACCTTTAAGCGAATGGAATTCAGTTATTGCCATGACTGCAAGAGAGGGCAGCGGGGATACTTCAAGCCAGACTAAAATGGTGGGGCGTATAACTTCCTCTACCCAATATCTTGTTAGCAAATGTGCAGTCACTGGAGACAAGATGAAGGACCTCAGGGCAAGACTGGTGTATCGGAGGGAAATGAGGGATGCTTCCTCTGTTTCATGGAGACAAGGCTCACTTTAGACAAGTTGGATATGGCAATTAGACTTGAAGGCTTCTCAATCCACTAGATGGATTGCTGATTCAAAGAGGCCAAAAGGTGGGAGTCTGTGTTTCATGATAAACTCTTTGTTGGGCTCAGAATTAGCGGTCTTGCTGCACCCTTCTCCCGTACTAGAACCTCTAATGTTAAGTGCTGTTACCTAGAGAGTTCATCGTGATCCTGACTGCAGTTTACATGCCACCAATGGCCAATATTGAGCAAGCACTCAATGTACAGAGGGTTGTGATAAGTAAACAAAAAACATCCTACCCCAAAGGCCTTTCATATCATTGCCAGGGACTTCAATCAAGCTTGCTTGAAGAAATCTCTGCCTAATTATCATCAGTATATCACCTGCAGCACCAGGGGTCCAAACACACTCAGCCACTGCTACACTTGTGCAAGGAATGCCTTCCGTTCCATCCCTAGACCGTATTTTGGAATATCTGAACATCTGGCTGTAATCCTCCTACCGGCATGGAGGCAGAGGTGAAAACTCCAGATGTAAGGACATTGAGGATGTGGTTGCAGGAGGCAGAGGAGTGGCCAGGGGACTGCTTCAGGTCGGTGCCCTGGGTTATGTTTGTGGACTCATCAGAAGAACAGAATGCACATGCCATGGTTGCCATGGACTTTATGAAGTCCATCGTGCACAAGTGTGTCCCTACAAAATCATTTAGATTTTCCCCCAACATGAACCAAGAGATCTGCAATCTGCTGAGGGCCAGATCAGTGGCATTCAGGTCTGGCAGTCAAGGAAAATACAAGAGGTCTGGGTATGACCTCAGGAAAGCTATCTCACAAGCAGCGCGGCAGTTCCGAACCAAACTGGAATCAGAGAAAGATGCTTGATCGCTGTGGCAGTGCTTGAATGTTGTCACCTTCTTCAAAGTTAAAGCAAGTGATACATGTGACAAACAAGAGAGAATCTGCAGATGCTGGAAATCCAAGCAACACACAGACAGTGCTGTGGGAACTCAGCAGGCCAGGCAGCTGCTAGGGAAAAGAGTAAACAGTCACATTTTGGGTCAAGACCCTTCATCATGACTGGGGAAAAAAGTTGGGGGGGGTGGAAGAAATGCAAGGTGATGGGTGATACCGGGAGGGGGAAGGGATGGGTGCTATAAAGAGCTGTGAAGTCAATTGTGAAAAAGATCAAGGGGTAGAGAAGGGAGAATCTGACAGGAGAGGACAGAAGGCCATGGAAGAAAGAGAAAGGGGAGGAGCACGGGGGGGGGGGGTTGATGGTGATGGGCAGGTAAGGTGATAAATTGAGAGAGGGAAATGGGAATTGAGAATGGGTAAGGGGTTGGGCATTACCGGAAGTTTGAGAAGCTGACGTTCACACCTTCATGTTGGAGGCAACCCAGACGGAGTATAAGGTGTTGCTCCTCAAACCTGAGACTGACCTCATCGCGGCAATAGAGAAGGCGATGGATTGACATGTTGGAATGGGAATGGGAAGTGGAATTAAAATGGGTGGCCACTGGGAGATCCAGCTTTTTCTGGCAGACAGAGTGTAGGTGCTTGGTGAAGTGGTCTCCCAATCTACGTCGGGCCTCACTGATATAAAGGAGGCCACGCAGGGAACACCAAACACAGTAAATGACCCCAAGTGACTCACCGGTGAAGTGTCGCCTCACCTGGAAGGACTGCTTGGGGCCGTGAATTGTAGTGAGGGAGGAGGTGTAGGGGCAGGTGTGGCACTTGTTCTGCTTGCAAGGGTAAGTGCCCAGAGGGAGATCGGTGGGGAGGGACAGAAGGATAAGGGAGTCGCGTAGGGATCGATCCCTGTGTAAGGCAGAAAGTGGGGAGGAGGGGAAGATGTGCTTCGTGGTGGAATCCTGTTGGAGATGGCGGAAGTTAATGGAAAATTATGTGCTGGACACAGAGGTTGGCAGGGTGGTAGGTGAGAACAAGAGGAAACCTATCCCTGGTGGGAGAATGGAGTGAGGGCAGACGTGAGCAAAAGGGAAGAGATGTGGTTGAGGGCAGCGTGACAACATGGTTTCACTTCCAGCTAAGATCAGTGTCTTTTATGCTCACTTTGACGGACAAAACACAGAGGCACATTCACAAATTTCCCATAGCACCTGACAACCCTGTGATTTCATTCTCTGAGGCCAACATGGGATCATCATTCAGGAAGGTGAACGCTTGGAAAGCATTTGGCCCAGACGGGGTATTTTGCTGAGAACTGAAGACCTGTGCTGATGAACTGGCTGTAGAGTTCACTGATACCTGTAGTTTCTCTCTTTGGCAATCTAGTTACACCAGTGCCCAAGAAGAACATGGCAATTTGCCTCAAAGGCTAAACAGTGTGTAGCTTTACATTGATTTTATTGTTTTCTTTGTATTTACTGTGAATTCCTGCAAGAAAATGAATCTCAGTGTAGTAAATGGTGACATATGGTGACTTTGATAATAAATTTACTTTGAATTTTGAATCTGCGTATAGAGTTTTTCAAGGAAGTTTCTAGGAAAGTTGATGAAGGCAAAGCAATGGATGTTGTCTACATGGACTTCAGCAAGGCCTTTGACAAGGTCCTGCATGGTAGGTTGATTAAAAAGGTTCAGTCACTTGGCAATCAAGATGAGGTCGTAAATGGGACTAGACATTGGCTTTGTGGGAGAGGCCAGAAAGTAAATGTATTTTGAAATGTTTTGGTCATCTACCTACAGGAAAGATGTCAATAAAATTGAAAGAGTGCAGGGAAAATTTACAAGGATGTTGCCAAGAATTAAGGACCTGGGTCACAGGGAAAGGTTGAATAGACTTCAGTTTCAAAGTACATTTATATCAAAGTATGTATATAGTATACAACCCTGAGATTCATCCTCCCATGGGCAGCCACGAAACAAGCACCACGGACCCAACTTAAAGAAAACATCAAACACCCAACATGTGAAAAAGAAGAACAAATCGAGCAAAAAATGAGCAAATCGCACATAGTACATCAATTCACAGAAGCCACAGTCACTGAGTCAGTTCCGTTCAGCTTTGTCGATGACTGCAGGCCTCAGCTACAGAGCCAGTTCCACACCAAAGTGCCTTGATCAAACCCCTCAAATAGCATAAAAAAGAGTAACCAGAAACCCATGGAACATGTGCCACAGGGTCCTTCAAAAATGTGCTTGCAATCACGGAGTGCATTCAGAGCTGAGGACATTGTACATCAAGTCACAGAGTCCTCCCCAAAAAGATCAGTCTGACCGAATTCCCCAAGAGGTAGCAAGTGCCAGATCACTCAGTCAGCCCAAAAAATACATAATCAAAATGGAAATTACAGCTTGCAGGAAATTACAGCTTTATCACAGTTCAGGTGAAGATGCATAGTTAAAAGAAGAGGAGGAAGCAGAAGTAGTTTTGTGAGCTGTCTGAAGGATGTCATTGTTGGTCACTGGCACCACCATGTTAGGTTGGAACAATTCGCTGGAGCATAGGAGATTTGATAGAGATATACAACATTATGAAGGGTAAACATAGGGTAAATGCAAGCAGGCTTTTTACACTGTTGGGTGAAACTAGGACTAGAGGTCTTGGGTTAAGGGTGATGGGTGCAATGTTTAAGGGAAACATGATAGGAAACTTCTTCACTCAGAGGGTGATGAGAGTGTGGGCCGAGCTCCAGCACAAGCTGGTGGATGCAGACTCCATTTCAACATTTAAGAGGAAATTGGATAGGTATTTGAATTGGAGGGGCATGAAGGGCTGTGGTCCGGGTGCAAGTTAATGGGACTGTGCTGGTTAATTGGTTGGCTTGGAGTAGAGGCCCCGAAGGACCTTTATCTGCACCTAGTTCTATGACTCTTCTGTGTTTTACTTCAAGCTAATGACTTCAAGTGAGAAGTTGTATTTTTTATATTTGAAGCTGCTTTATTTGCCAGCATTAACTGCACTGTTTCGACTGTTGATCTTGAAAAGAGCCACATAAGTTAAGAAATCTAATGCTGAACACACATTTGTTTCATGCCCATTTCATTGTTCTTCTACAATCAGCAGTGCATTCTTCAATCCTCTAATTATTTGCCTAAAATATGCTTATGTTCTAAATACATGATTTTATGCAAATTCTTTGAGATTTTACTTCCACTTGATTTCCAGCATCTTGAGTTTGGTATTGTCTATAGTTGTTTTAAAACAATAGTAAAAAGCAACTCTCACTGTCAGCTATTGAGTTGATCTGGTGAATATAGATTCATATGCTGTTAAAGATTTCTTATTACCTGCCAATTCTCAATGAGGACATAAATATGAAAATCACAATTGGTCTTTAATGTCTTTATATATGTTAGAAAGAGGATAATTAAGACTCAGTTCATGTCTTTATGTGTGCACATATATGTTAAGAAAATGATCTGGTTATGCAGTTTTCATATTTAAATATTACACAAAGGTCTTCTTCGTGCAAGACTGTGACCAGGATTTCAGATATTGAATAATTCTGCTCCATTGTTAAACTTGGAATTTCTTCATTGGATCTGAAATATGATTTATTGCACAAAATAAGTGCCTTTGCATGATTACAATAAGTACAATGGGCAGTATATTCCCTTTGAGATCAGGATAACGTAGACAACAGTGATCAAGGTATGGAGCTTGCTCTGTAAAGAGTTTGTGCATTGTTGCCCAATAATAAATGAAAGGTCACAATGCCCTACATATGCAGTACACATGTATTATTTCTACAATGCAATAATGGTAACGGTTGTGTCATGGTTATGCAGCAATTCAGAAGCCTTCATTAAAATTGCAGAGGGCCCAAGTTTGAATTCCATAACAGCATTTTTCCCAGCTCCTGGAACTATTCCTCTTGTCTTCACTTTTCATTCCACCATCTTCCCATTTAATTGCTATCTTCAACACCTCGGGTGGGATGCTACCACCAGGCGTATGTTCCCCAATGGGACTATACCTTCCAAGATGATCTATTACATTCTTCTGTCCTCCTCTGTTGTTGCACATTCTTGTGGAACTGCAGAAGATGCCTGCCCTTTTACCACCACCTTTTCTGTGATCTAGAGTCACAAACCCACTTTCCATGTGAAATAGTGATATACTTCTTCCAGTAAGTATCGTCAACTCAGTGAATACAATGTGGTCGCTTCTACTTTGGAGAAACCAAATGCATGTTGGGCAATTGCATTGCAAAACATTTCTGTCCAAAAATGGGATCTGGATCCTCTTGTTGCCAAATGTGAAATTACAGTTGGAATTTTGAAACTGCATTCATTGCTGCCTCATTCCCACTTTGATTCTTTTGATCTATTGTCTCTTACACTCTTCCATAGCAGCTCAATGTTACATCACCTCAGCTGTGACTGTACATGTAACAGACTTCCAGATATGATCAGCATTCTAGCAATTTTATGCAATTCAGATTGTTGTACCCCATTTCCACACAAGATGTTTTTGTTACTTTGCACTTTCAACCTTTTCATCTTTGCACCACTCTTTCCTTTCTTAAATTTCTTGAACTTCTGCCCTCCATTGTTCAGCCAGTGGAATAACAAGCTGGACACTCTGGGACTTGGGCTATGTGTTTTTCCTTTGTGACTATGTTTTTTTGAAATCGTAATCATATGTGCTACGTGCAGTGTACTGTATGTTTTTGGCTATGTGTGTTGCACCTTGGCCAGGAAGAATGTTATTTCGCTTGGCTAAATTCATGTTTGGTTGAATGATAAACTTGAACTTTTCACAGTTCTGATGAATGATTTTGAACTGAAACCTTAATCCTGTTTCTCTACCAATGCAGTCTCACTTACTTTATGAATGTATCTAGCTTTTCTGCTAATATGAATCTAATTTTTGTGATAATGCTTTAAAACAAATTAAAACTGAAACAAAAATTGTTTAGAAAACAGGTAACAATGAAGATTGTAATGGCCTTCAGGAAAGGAAATATTCTATCTTTAGCCACTCTGATCTTCAGTCCCATGACAATTTTTATAATCTTAGTTGTTCTGAAATGTCTTTGATAACCATTCCATTTTGTGTCAGGTTGAGAAATAAATCTTGACTCTTCCAGCATCATTTATTTCAAGGGGATAAATAGAAAGGTACTTTTTGTCATTTTTATAAATGCTGTGTTAACAATCACTGTCATGGGTATGCTTCAGTAATGTTCAAAGTATGGCAACATTGATAATGCAACAAATTGCATCTAACCCATTAAGTTGATGTAATGTGTAAATGTTGCATTTGATCTATTTTTCAGGATCTGAAGGATGAAAAGAAGAAAGCGAGGATGGCGGCTGCCAGGGCAGTACTAGAAAAGTGTACAATGATGCTTCTCACTGCCTCAAAGGTAACCACTCGGTGGGCAAAATCACCCTATTTGCAACTCAGTATCCTCAGCTTTATTTGTTTACTCTGATTGGTGCTGCTGCTGCCGACTGATTCAGAAGAAGTTGATGATCTTCAGTTGTAAAACAAGTAACTAATGAGATGTGAAATTATTTTGGCAGGAAACTTTGACTTTTAACTGTAATTATGACTCAGTTTATGTGTCATTTCACTTGGTAATGCATTGAAACGCTGCGCAGATTGCTGTCCAGTTGATAAATAGGCTGATCATTCAGTAAAACCCCAAAGAATCATACATTCTCTTACTGCAGTTTGAAATCATTTAAAATGACCCTGCTGAAGATCTATTTGACTATAGAATGGTATTAAAACTTGGGCTGCTGGAAATTCAATAAAAGGTTTGGTAACTTTTTGAAAGAAAATGAGAATCTCCTGATTTTGAGTTTGGAATTGCTGCCTGTAGCTCCTAATCTAACAGGAAAGCAATCTGGAAATATCCACCATGATGTTGCATACACACTACCTCTTCTAACTGTCTTATTTGATTACTGGAGTTTACCATCTCTTGTGGAATACAACCTTCAGGAATTTGTCATGAATACTGTTGATCCCAGTTGTCCTACTGTTAGGTAAGCCCTACAATATGGGGTTTCCCATCCCCAGATTAATATCCTTTCAGACTTTCTACAGTAATTGCTTAGTTGTATTGAGGGATTTGTTTAACTTTGCCCATGTGGGATCTTACCTCCTTCTGACTCAAGCTCAGCAGGATCTTGGCTGCAGGCGTTCACTAGTTTCAGAAAGAGCACTGCTCTCCGTAGTTATTAGCATTAAACGTGAATAGATTATTTAGCATAATATCGTGTGTAAATTTGTCCTTGGGGCTGAAAGGTGCAGCTGGTTCAGCTTCATCTCGCTCATCACCCTTGTCTCATGACATGCTGCATCATAATCAAGCTCCAAGCAATTTTTGTTCTCGCTGAAGAGGCTTCTTGTACTTTAATGGCCCTCTTGTTTTCCTTTAACTGTTGCACTTGTCTTTACGGTTACCATAAGGATGTGTCGTTGAGTGATAGAGCAGCTAACATGCTCTGACTTCAGTTTGTGTCTCAGCTGTACAGACAAGGAAATCATCATGGGTTGTCAAGTCTGTCTGTTCAGCTGCCACACCGATCTTCGTACAAACTTAGTTGTCATCAACATACTCTTCTGGAAAAACATTTGGATCAGTTGTTTGTAGCACAGAGCCCTTTAGATTCTTTATTACATGGCCTCTTTTTGCTTTTGTCTTTATCTCCATTGATTTTAGTTTAGCATTCAATACTGTGACCCCCTCCAAGCTGATCGCCAAACTTCAATCAGCTTGGTATCAGCTCATCCCTCTGCAACTGGACCTTGGACTTCCTGACTAACAGACCCCAATCTGTTAAGTTAGACAACACTTTGAATACCGGCGTGCCTCAAGGCTGTGTGCTGAGCCCTCTTCTGTACTCCCTTTTCACCTATGACTGTGTTCCTATACACGGTTCTAACTCCATAATCAAGTTCGCAGATGACACCACGGTGGTTGGCCTGATCAGATGGGATGACGAGATGGTCTACAGGGACGAGGTCCAGCACCTGGCCGCGTGGTGTGCCGACAACAACCTGGCCCTTAACACCCAGAAGACTAAGGAGATCATTGTGGACTTCAGGCATGCTAGGAGCCACACCCTAACCATGGACTTTTTACTTTTTACTCTCCTCCTATCTGGTAGGCGCTACAGGAGCCTCCGCTCACGCACCAGCAGGCACAGGAAGAGCTTCTTCCCTGAGGCTGTGACCCTGCTGAACCTCACATCACAGCGCTAAGCAGTATTGCACCAATGTTGTACTGTCTCAGAACTTTTATATTTGTGTACTGTAGCACATTTTATTCGCAGTTATTTTGTAAATAAATCTATTCTTTTGCATTTCTGGTTAGACGCTAACTGCATTTCATTGGCTTTGTATCTGTACACAGCTTAATGACAATAAAGTTGAATCTAATCTAGTCTAATCTAATTTTAATCTCTCTTTCACTTACTGCTGCATTTATCCCATGCAAGAGGCAGAGGAATCTCTTTCCCGAAATTTCTTAGAAGTTGCATTTTGTAAATCTCAGCTCTCTGGCCTCTGGCCTTTGATTTGCCATGATAACTCAGTTGCTCCTACACCTTTTATTTTTAATATCTTTATATCAAAAGAATTTACTTTGTTTTCAATTTTTTCATTGTCACATCACCCTGAGATTCACTGTCTTATTCCAAAACATTTCCGTACATCAGACAAATAGATATAGATTTAGCCCTCAATCACCTGCTCTACCTGAACCTTCTGTCTCATTTATCAAAACTCTGCAACTTATTGAGATCAAAGAATAATTAACAAATTCTTTCCTCTATTTCCTTAATCCCTTCCCTTACATACTTAGCCCCTTACATTCTTGCTCCCAACAGATATAAAGTACAAAGTACATTTATTATCAAAGTATGTCTCCTTTATACAACCTTGAAATTTGTCTCCTTACAGGCCATGACAAAACAAAGAAGCCCACTAGAACCCATTAAAAGAAGACTGTCGAACACCTGATGTGCAGAAAGAAAAATAAAAATTGTGCAAACAATAAAAATATGCAAATTGCATCAGAACTGAAGTTCACAAAAATGAGGCATCACTACAGCCGATTCAGAAGCCCACAAACACATAAAAAAATCTTCCAGTGAACATCACATTTTGACACAAAGAGCATTTGTTGAACCTCTCTTTTGAAATCCTTCTTGGCTACAGTACTCAAGGTCTCCCTGTGTCCTGACACAAACGTACAAATGTCTGCAACTATTTTTCTTTCATTCGCACATAATTGCAATGAGCTAATTTTGTTTGCAAATCATCCTTCCTGCTACCATAAATATATTTTCATCAAGCGCCTTGTATCCATTATCCATATGAGATTGTGTAAAGTTCCTTGGTTTTTGGATTTGTACCTTTTTGAAAGTATTATTCCTGTACCATAACCACTGTCTCCTATATCCTTGCATGCAGTAGCTCCACTCCTAACATTCTGTTATGTTTCCAACATCCTTGAACATCTCATTCTCTCTTCAATCCAGGTACCCAGAAGCAGGACACTGTTAACTCATAAGTTCATACACAGATCCACATTGGAGCTAAGATTTAATTTCCTTGTTTGTGTAGCTGGGACACCAACTCAAGATGGAGCATGTTAGCTCCACACTCACTCATTTTCGCTTCTGAATATATCCAGTAATTTTAATACTTTTTTTTCCCTAACAATGAAATAGCTCTAATCAAATGGCAATATAAATATGATTGATATAGTATTGGTATTTTCTACTGTGTCCTGCCCAGCCTTTCTGTAGCCACTAATATTTTGTCCACTGAAACCTCCTCCTTTGTGGCTAGAACGTCTTAGCTTTAGGGATCTTGTGGAACCTTTCAATCAAACCTATGTTGCTTCTGCTATACAAATGATTACAGTTTCTCTTGGAGTGCTGATTCCATAGAAATTTCTCCATCATTATACCCATTTTAAAATTTTAATCAGACTTTGCCATAATCTGCCTCTAGACTTAAACTAGTCTTAATGCCCCTTTGCAAATCCAACCTGACTTCAGCAAGTGTATCTCACGGCAGAAACAGTGTTCCCTTCTACAGTCTCCTTTCCCTCCCTTTTCACTGCCGCAATTTCAATATTCTTATAATTTTGGTGTTGTGAAGCCTACGTTGAATATAGATTATGATGCCAAATTAAATTGTTACTATTTTTCCTGCATATAGTTCCCCCCCCACCTCACCTTCTCATTCCGGCTTCTGTCCGCTTCCTTTCCAGTCCTGATGAAGGGTCTTGGCCCAAAACATCGACTGTTATTCCCCTCTGTAGATGCTACCTGACTTGCTGAGGTCGTCCAGCATTTTGTGTGTGTTACTCAAGATTTTCAGCAAAATCTCATGTATTAATAGTCTGTAATACTCATGTTCTTGTCTGTACACATGCATCCAGAAATAAGCTAGGGAAGATCCTATCAGGCCTTGGGGTCTTCTACAACTTAATGTACTTTACGAGAGCCAATGCCTCCTAATTCTTGATGTCAGCATGCCCTGGAATCATCCATATCCTTCTCCCTGGTGAATACCAATGAGAGCTACAGTTCGGTGCTTCACTCACTTCTGGTTCCATGCATTAATTCCCTCCTTTGTACTACCCTTTCCATAGTTACCCTCCTCAAAGCTCAATGTAGATGTATTCTCAGAGCACATATATATGTCACCATATACAACCCTGCGGTTCAATTTCTTGTGGGCAAACTCAATAAATCCAATAACCATAATAGAATCAATGAAAGGCCCCACCAACAGGATGGACAACCAGTGTGCAAAAGACAACAAACAGTACAAATACAAAAAAGAAAGAAAAAAGAGAATAATAATGAATTAATTCATTCATTAATATCAAGAACATGAGATGAAGAGTCCTTGAAAGTGAGTCCATAGATTGTGGGAACAGTTCAGTGATGGGGCAAGTGAAGTTGAATAAAGTTATCTTCTCTTGCTCAAGAGCCCGATGGTTGAGGAATAATAACTGTTCCTGAACCTTGGTGGTGTGAGTCAAGAGGCTCCTGTACCTTCTTCCTGATAGCAGTGGGAAAAGACCATGTCCTGGATGATGGGTGTCCTTGATGATGGAGGCTGCTTTCCTGCGACAACACTGCATGTAGATGTACTCAATGGTGGGGAGGGACTTCACCCATGATAGACTGGATCATATCCACTACTTTATATCGGATTTTCTGTTCAAGGACATTGGTCTTTCCATACCAGGCATTGATGCAACCAGGTAGTATACTCTCCACTACACATCTATAGAAGTTTGCCAAGGTTTCAAATGTCATGCTGAATCTTCACAATCCTCTAAGGAAGGAGAAGTGTTATAGTGCTTTCTTCGTAATTGCATCTGTTCTGAGCCTAGGACAGGTCTTTTGAAATAATAACGCTGAGGAAATTAAAGTTGCTGACCCCCTCCAGCATTGATCTCCGATGCGGACTGGTTCATGTCTTCCAGTTTCCTCCACCTGAACTCAGTAATCCTGTTCCCCCGACCTTGAACACTGATTGATCTTGCTTCTGGCATCTGAATAGTTTATAGCAGCATTTATTATCAACACCACATATGGCTCACCTTCTCAATCAGATTGCCAGCAATGGTTTAATCGTGCTAATCTCACCCTTGTATATTTTAACCCAACTTGTGCCAACCAGTGGATTCTATTAGATCAACTACCAACTGTATCATTCGATGGAATTCCGTTTTGTCACCCTTTAATTTAATTAGACTGGTTTCATTGTTGTTATGACCTTGATTGAACAGCTTCCCCAAACAAAGGCTCTCCACCTAGCAGAGACCATCTTTTTCACTTGGTTCTTTTCTCCGTATCTCAAGGCAAGATGTTCTCACTTCTTTACTTTATCACCAGCTACAATGAGTGACTCTATATGCTTTCTCAACTCCAACTCCCATTGCATCTCCATTTCTTCATCTCCGACTCTACGTAAATTCCCTTCTCCAATTTCACAACAGCTGAAGACCTTGTGATCCCCACATTGTTTTATTCTTCCCATCATTTCAACGCGATAGGTCTGTCTATTTTGACATCCTTGATTCAGTCTTCCCCCCGGCTTCCATTTCCATCTTCTGTGTTGCTCCTGCTGGCAGGAGTAAGGGTGGAAGCTTCCCACATTCACCTAAATCTGCACTTCTAATGTCCTATTTTTCCGATTATCCAATTTTGTTCTTCATTCAGCATAACTTACCTGTTATTGCATTTCTTTTCAACCATACTTTTTTTGAAGTATCTCTCTAGTCTTAAAATTGTCTCACATTTTCATCCCAAGGGAGTGTTTCTGATAGGGTTCTCATCTCCAGTCCCTTAAATCCTCTTCGTACAGACTTAGTTCTGGCAGAGATCTAGTTTTGCCACTCACTGTGAGGCCAGGTTGGACCACAACCTCACTCCCATGTTCTCATCCTGATTCCAAGATCATCTTGAATTGCAATCTGTTCACCGTTACTTCCTGGAAAGCTCCAGGAGTCGATCTGATTTACTCTTATTGAAGATGATGTGTATGTTAAATTGTTCTGCATAAATTTATGGTTCCTCTAGTATGCTTTTGAAATGTAAATTCTGTGATGTAGATCTAAATTATTTGAAATGTAAATCGTAATATTGTGGCGGCTCATTTCCTAGCGTATGCGAACCGACTCACAATTAGATAGCCTACGGGGGTTTGCGAGCACAGAGCTTTGGAGCCTCTTCGCCATGGGGGGCCGGTTGACAGAGGCTTAAAAGTGAGGCTGAAGTTTTCGAATAAAGTTTTTCCTTCGACTGCAGTTACCGACTCCGTGTCGTAATTTTAGCGCTGTTTGTAGCACACCGCTACAATTGGTGACCCCGACGGTCCAAACGATTTTTGGACCAGAAATGACCGACGCCGCCTCTGTTCATGCGGTTTCGTTGACACTGCCGGGTTTCTGGACACAGCGCCCGGACCTATGGTTCCAGCAAGCCGAAGCCCAATTCCACGTTCGCCGGATCACCTCAGAAGACACCCGCTACTACTACGTGGTGGGCTCCCTCGACCAGGACACAGCTGCCCAGGTCGCGGAGTTCGTACAGTCGCCCCCGGCAGACGGCAAGTACACGGAATTCAAAGCCCTGCTCCTCAGGATTTTCGGACTCTCACGGCGCGAGCGGGCTGCCCGTTTACTGCACCTGGATGGCTTGGGCGACAGACCTCCATCGGCTTTAATGAACGAGATGTTGTCTCTGGCCGAGGGACACACAGGCCTCATGTTTGAGCAGGCATTCCTGGAGCAGCTGCCCGAGGACATACGCCTGCTGCTGTCCGACGCAGATTTCAGTGACCCCCGGAAGGTGGCAGCCCGGGCGGACTTGCTGTGGAACGCCAAAAAGGTGAGCGGGGCGTCCATCGCACAGATCACCCAGCCACGCTCCCGGCAGCAAACCAGTCCAGGCCCGGCCGCAGAGCCCACTAACCCCCGGCCCAATGACCACTGGTGCTTCTACCACCAGCGGTGGGGCGCAGAAGCCCGCCGTTGCCGCCCGCCCTGCAAGTTCCCGGGAAACGCCAGGGCCAGCCGCCGCTGATGGCTACGGCGGCTGGCCATCGGGATAGCCTCCTGTATGTGTGGGATAGCAGGTCGGGACGCCGCTTTTTGGTCGATACTGGGGCTGAGGTCAGCGTTTTACCTCCGACAAGTTACGACACTCGCAGCAGGGCACCGGGTCCCCCCCTGAGGGCCGTGAGTGGCAGCACAGTAAGGACCTATGGCACCCGTCAGGTGCAGCTACAGTTCGGCCCCAGCCAGTTCACGTGGGACTTCACACTGGCCGCCGTAGCCCAACCGCTTCTGGGTGCGGATTTTTTGCGAGCTCACAGCCTGCTGGTTGACCTGCCCAGGAAGAGACTGGTACACGCCGAGACCTTTCAGACGTTCTCCCTGGGCGCGGCCCAGTTGCCAGCCCCTCACCTCGGCTCCATCACGCTGTCCGACAACGACTTCACCAGGGTCCTGGCGGAGTTCCCATCGGTTCTGGCACCGCAGTTCACAGCAGCCATGCCCAGGCACGGCGTACAGCACCACATCCCGACACAGGGACCACCCCTCCATGCCCGTGCTCGGCGGCTTCCCCCGGACAAGCTCCGACTGACGAAGGAGGAGTTCCAGAGAATGGAGGAATTGGGGATCATCCGGCGGTCCGACAGCCCCTGGGCTTCCCCCCTGCACATGGTGCCCAAAGTGACGGGGGGCTGGAGACCGTGCGGCGACTACCGCAGGCTGAACGAGGCTACCACACCGGACCGCTACCCTGTGCCGCACATTCAGGACTTTGCGGCAAACCTGCACGGCGCCCGGATCTTCTCCAAGGTCGACCTTGTCCGAGGGTACCATCAAATCCCGATGCATCCTGACGACGTCCCCAAGACGGCTCTCATCACCCCGTTTGGCCTCTTCGAGTTCCTCCGCATGCCGTTCGGCCTGAAGAATGCCGCACAGACGTTCCAGCGGTTAATGGACGCGGTGGGACGGGACCTGGACTTCGCGTTCATCTATTTGGATGACATCCTCATAGCCAGCGGCAGTCGTCAGGAGCATCTGTCCCACCTCCGTCAACTCTGCGCCCGACTGAGTGAGTACGGTCTTACAATCAACCCTGCCAAATGCCAGTTCGGACTTGATACCATTGACTTCCTGGGCCACAGGATTACTAAAGACGGGGCAACCCCTCTGCCCGCTAAGGTAGATGCGGTCCGCCACTTCCCCCGACCCACCACGGTCAAAGGCCTTCAGGAATTCGTAGGTATGGTCAATTTCTACCGCCGCTTCCTCCCTTCAGCTGCCCGGATCATGCGCCCCCTGTTCGCCCTGATGTCGGGTCCGAGCAAGGACATTACCTGGGACGAGGAGTCCGCCGCCGCTTTCGTTCAAACGAAGGAAGCTTTGGCTGACGCCGCAATGCTAGTACATCCCAGAATGGACACCCCTACCGCCCTCACAGTGGACGCATCAAACACGGCAGTCGGTGGGGTGCTGGAGCAGCTCATCGCAGGTCGCTGGCAACCCCTGGCGTTTTTCAGCAAACACCTGCGGCCACCCGAGCTCAAGTACAGTGCTTTTGACCGGGAACTGTTGGCGCTCTACCTGGCAATCCGGCATTTCAGGTACTTCCTAGAAGGTCGGCCCTTCACCGCGTTCACGGACCACAAACCGCTTACCTTTGCGTTTACGAAAGCATCCGACCCCTGGTCATCCCGCCAGCAACGCCACCTGTCCTACATCTCTGAATACACAACGGATGTCCGGCACGTCTCGGGTAAGGACAATGTCGTGGCGGATGCGCTCTCTCGCCCTACCGTTCATGCCCTTTCCCAAGGGGTAGACTTTGAGGCACTGGCAGAGGCACAGCAGGTAGATGAGGAGATTCCGAGTTACAGGACTGCAGTCTCTGGTTTGCAGCTCCAGGACTTCCCCGTGGGCCCAGGTGAGAGGACCCTACTCTGTGACGTCGCCACCAACCAGCCCCGTCCGGTCGTCCCCGCAGCCTGGCGGCGACGTGTTTTCGACTCCATTCATAACTTGGCGCATCCCTCCATCCGGACAACTGTCCGGATGGTTTCCAGCAGGTTCGTTTGGCACGGACTCCGCAAACAGGTCAGTGAATGGGCCAGGACGTGCATGCACTGCCAGACGGCCAAGGTTCAGCGGCACACCAAAGCCCCACCGCAGCAGTTCCATCCCGCCCACCGGCGTTTCGACCACATTCATGTGGATATCGTGGGCCCCCTGCCAGTGTCGCGCGGAGCGCGTTACCTCCTGACTATCGTGGACCGGTTCACAAGATGGCCAGAGGCGGTCCCGCTCACCGACACCACCTCCGAATCTTGCGCCCGAGCCCTGATCGCCACCTGGATATCCCGCTTTGGTGTACCAGCCCACATTACCTCCGACAGAGGCGCCCAGTTCACCTCCAGCCTGTGGTCAGCTATGGCCAGCCTTTTGGGGACTCAGCTGCACCACACCACTGCCTACCACCCACAGTCGAACGGGCTAGTGGAGCGTTTCCACCGTCACCTGAAGTCGGCCCTCATGGCCCGCCTGCGAGGAGCCAACTGGGCGGACGAGCTTCCCTGGGTCCTTCTCGGCATCCGCACAGCGCCCAAGGACGACCTGCACGCCTCGTCGGCCGAGTTGGTATACGGCGCGCCCCTGGCCGTCCCCGGGGAGTTCCTACCAGCCCCGAGGGGGCAAGAGGAAGAACCCGCTGCAGTACTGGGCAGACTTCACGAGAAGCTCGGTAACCTGGCCCCCATACCCACTTCACAGCATGGGCGGCACCCGACCTGCGTACCCAAAGACCTACGGAACTGTAAGTTTGTGTTTGTATGAAGGGGCGGGCATCGGCCACCGCTGCAGCGGCCATACGAGGGGCCGTTTACGGTGCTCCGGAACAACGGGTCCACGTTCGTGCTGGACGTTGGGGGGAAGGAGGAGGTTTTCACGGTGGACCGCCTCAAGCCGGCCCATGTGGACCTGGCGCAACCGGCCGAGTTTCCGGCGCCTCGGCGCAGAGGCCGACCTCCCAAGCAGGTTCTGGCCCAGGCTGTGGACATTGGGGGGTGTATCGCCGGTTCTGGGGGGGGGTTATGTGGCGGCTCATTTCCTAGCGTATGCGAACCGACTCACAATTAGATAGCCTACGGGGGTTTGCGAGCACAGAGCTTTGGAGCCTCTTCGCCATGGGGGGCCGGTTGACAGAGGCTTAAAAGTGAGGCTGAAGTTTTCGAATAAAGTTTTTCCTTCGACTGCAGTTACCGACTCCGTGTCGTAATTTTAGCGCTGTTTGTAGCACACCGCTACAATATAGTAGTAGAATTATGCTCATCATTTGTGTTGACCCAGTTTGAGCAAGAAATTTAAAAGCTTTGCTATTAAAAATTAGAAAATAAAGTTGTCAAGTTTTGCTGGAAGCTAAAAGCTACATGAAAATGAGTGCATTTTGACAGTTATCTGAGAAGATGGAAATTAATTAAATGCAACTTAGGTATAAATGATAGTGGTTAAGAACAAGACCTCAATGGCCAAAGAAATTTGTCATTTGGAAAGAATATACCTTTCGTGAATGTAAAATCACAAATGAGAAAATCTGCAGATGCTGGAAATCTACGCAACACACATTTCTCAGCAGGCCAGGCAGCATCTGTGGAAAAGAGTACAGTCGATATTTTGGGCCGAGCCCCTTCATCAGGACTAGTGAGAAAAAGATGAGGAGTCAGAGTTAGAAGGTGGGAGTAGGGGGGAGCGAAGTACAATGTGATAGGTGAAACTATGAGGGAGGAAAGGGTGAAGTAAAGAGCTAGAAAGTTGATTGGTGAATGGTTGGAGAAGGGGGAATCTGATAGGTGAGGGCAGAAGGTTATGGAAGAAAGAAAAGGGGGAGGAGCACCGGAGAGAAGTGATGGGCAGGCAAGGAGATAAGGTGAGAGAGGGAAAAGGGGATGGGGAATGGTAAAGGGGGGGGGGGCATTACCGCGTGTTTGAGAAATCAATGTTCATGCCATAAGGTTGGAGGCTACCCAGATGGAATATAAGGTGTTGTTCCTCCAGCCTGAATGTGGCCTCATCGCGGCAGTAGAGGAGGCCATGGACTGACTGTCGGAATGGGAAGTGGAATTAAAATGGGTGGCCGCTGGGAGATCCCGCTTGTTCTGGCAGACGGAGCGTAGGTGCTCAGCGAAGCGGTCTCCCAATCTACATCAGACCTCATCAATATACAGGAGGCCACACAGGGAGCACCAAACACAGTATGTAACCCCAACAGACTCACAGGTGAAGTGTCACCTCACCTGGAAGGACTGTTTGGGGCCCTGAGTAGTAGTGAGAGAGGAGGTATAGGGACAGGTGTAGCACTTGTTCCGCTTGCAAGGATAAGTGCCAGGATAGAGTTCAGTGTGGAGGGATTAATGGACAAGGGGGTCACATAGGTAGCAATCCCTGCAGAAAGCAGGAAGTGTGGGGGGGAGGGGAACAGAAAGATGTGCTTGGTGGTGGGATCCCGTTGGAGATGGCGGAAGTTTCGGAGAATTATGTGCTGGATGCAGAGACTGATGGGGTAGTAGGTGAGAACCAGAGGAACCCTATCTTTGGTGGGGTGCGGGCAGAGTTTCCTGAATGTATGCTGATTCAATGAAAGTAAATGAAAGATTCCATAAAAAGTTTTCAAATCAGTATGGAAATGAGAATCAAGAAAAGTAAGTGATATTAACTGCTTAGTGTACTTTTAAGATCTGTGTTTCAGGAAGCAGTCCACTTTCTTTCAAGGGAAAAGGCATCACAAGCAATAGGTGATATGGTAATCAGCATTAGCTTCTCCACAGTAACTAAATAATTGATTTGCTAGTTTGTCTGGTTTGTTCAGAAAGTCTTCTGCCAACATTATGTTGGAAAATGTTTTTGATCTCTGCTGAGGAACTTTTTTATGTTGATTAAAAGACATGAAAAAGTCTATTCCTCTAAGATCAGTCAGCAGGTGGGTAGCCAGTCAAAGTTTCTGACAGATGAGGACTCATGACTAATTGTTCAGCCTGGCATCATAGACAGAATGGAGAGGACTATTTCTGCCTCTGTGAGGTAAAAAAGAACAGCATCAGGTCCATGAATGCTTTCCTAACCTAGTGCATATTATTCCCAAACTAGTTACATAATTAACTCTAGGATGGTGAAGAAAAGGGGGAAAGAAAAAAAATCTGGGTCTGGAAAATGTCTCTCTATTTCTCTGAGAAGTTCAAGAAACAAATGTGAATGAACAAAGGGACCTTGAGGTTCAAATCCGTACATCCCTTAAGGTCACTGCACAGGTTGATAGGGTAGTTAAGAAGGCCTATGGGATGCTAGGCTTCATTAACAGGGTGATTGAGTTCAAGAGAAGAGAGGTCATGTTGCAATTCCACAAATCTCTTGTGAGACCGCACTTAGAGTATTGTGTTCAGTTCTGGTCACTGCATTATAGGAAGGATGTGGAAGCTATGGAGAGGGTGCAGAGGAGATTTACCAGGATGTTGCCTGGTTTGGAGAACAAGTCATATGAAGCAAGGTTAGCAGAGCTGGGACTTTTCTCTTTGGAGCGTAGAAGAATGAGAGGGGACTTGATAGAGGTCTACAAGATTATGAGAGGCATAGATGGGGTGGATAGTCAGTACCTGTTTCCCAGGGCACCAATAGCAAGCACCAGAAGGCATATGTACAAAATTAAGGGAGGGAAGTTTAGGGGAGACATCAGGGGTAAGTTGTTTTACACAAAGGGTTGTGAGTGCCTGGAATGACTTGCCAGGGATGGTGGTGGAGGCTAAAACATTAGGAGTATTTAAGAGCCTCTTGGACAGGCACATGGATGAAAGAAAAATTGAGGGTTATGGGGTAGTGTGGGTTTAGTACGTTTTTTAAAGGATTATATGGGTCGACACAACATGGAGGGCTGAAGGGCCTGTACTGTGCTGTAGTGTTCTGTGGTTCTATGGTTCTAAACCTGAAGAATAATGGTGAAGTCTGTAAACTGACAAATCGTTCCAAGTGTAGTTGCTGATATCTGAAGTTGATGGGATGTTACCAGATGGGTATTTTACAATTTGTTACCAGGACCTCTGCTGTTCATGATAAGTATAGCTGGTCGTTGGGGTCCAGTAGAATTCGTCAATGCTACAAGGTTGTGATAAAAGGAAACTGAGGCTGTGACTTTTGTTTTGATGTCATTTTGATTCTAGAGTGTTACCAGAGGAAATGAGTTGAAGGGTTAGCAGGTCGGGAAAGCCTTGTCAGGCTAAATCTTTATATTTCCTAAAATATTTTTAAAATTGGCATATATTAAAAAATGATATTTCAGATAATTAGATTATGTGGAGATTATATTTATTGGCCTGGTATGGAAACACCAATGTCTTTGAATTGAGAATCCTACAAAAGGTAGTGGGTTCGGCCCAGTACATCATGGGTAAAGCCTTCTCAACCATTGAGCCTACCTACATGAAATGCTGTTGTTGGAAATCAGCATCCATCATCAGGGATCCCCACCACCAGGTTCAAGAACAGTTACTACCCCTCAACAAAGGTAACAACACTAACTTGGTCCATCATTGAAATGTTCCTATGACCAATGATCTCACTTTAAAGACTCTTTATCTCATTATCTCATGTTTTCACTATTTATTGCTAATTATTTATATATTGTCTTCTACATTCTGGTTGTTCTTTCACTGAACCTGTTATAATTACTGTTCTATAGATTTGCTGGATATGCCCATAAAAAAAAAGAATCTCAGGGTTGTATATGGTGATGTATATATACTTTGATAATAAAATTCACTTAAAACCTTGAACTTTGAAAACAATATGTTAATATCAGGAAACCACAAAATCTTAATACTGAGGAGTGTAAAGTAATATTAGACTAATATAGTAATATAGCTTTGAGATGGGTAGTAAATCACAGCCTTGCTAGTATTGTCCAAAAAATGTGAGTGAATAAACAAAAAAAGAGTATGTATAATCCAGGGTAATCTGATAAATAAAATTAGAGTGATAGATTACAAAACACTGAAATGCTTTATTTTAGTTGCTAGAAACAAATAAATGGTCTGATACACATGTTTGTCTTCAGTGTAAACCTCTAGAAAAATATGAAGTAATGGAAGGGACTTGTTGAAATAAATATACTAAAGTCATTAGGAAGAAACAACAAAATGAAAAGCGTTGGCTGATTTGCTTTACACTTGAATTTTCATTGAGGGACAACACTTGCCTGATGTGCAAAAACCTGGTTATGAATACACTTCCTCTCACTGAGGCAAACACTCACTTATCTAAAGCATTTACATTTTAATTCATTAGTAAGTAAAATCATTTTAGGAAATTAATTGTTAGTTAGAGATGCTTAAGTGAAGGAAGTGGGTTGGATATATTTATGATAGATTTTTGCAGCCAGGGGAATTAAGGGTTATGGGGAAAAGACAGGTAGGTGGAGCTGAGTCCACGGCCAGATCAGCCATGATCTTATTGACTGGTGGAGCAGGCTTGAAGGGCCGGATGGCCTACTCCTGCTCCTATTATGCTGTTATGAATTATCTTCATTCTCATTATTTTACTGTCATATGCACCACAAAAGATTGTGCAGTTATTGACTCGGAGTTGTCACTTGTTTTAGTATAATCATGGACAATCCAGAAATGGAGGGTTTTCTTACTGACTCCAAGATCATGACGCTGCACTGTTGAAAATATTTAGAATCTTATTTTGGAGAATTTTAATTCCAGCTGAATCCAAATATCTCTTACGTGACTTCCAAAACTCAGTTTTTAGCCGTCACCCTTTCAGAGACGACAGGAACAATCCCCCAACTGTTACGGAGACTCTTAATCTGGGGAAGTGGAATTATTGTGTGAGTTGATAGAAAATTCAATAATACATAGAAGATAATCTTGGGCAGAGGGTGATTTAAACTTTTTGGTGCCAGCCATAGGATCTTGTACATGATGTATGATTTTTTTTCCCCACCTGAACTTCAGAGCTCAAGGAAAATCACGAATGAGTTCTGGAGTCTTTGCAGCAAATCTTCACTCTGTCACCAAAGGACTTACCAGAGCAATATTCCTAAGGGATATTAATCACAATATAATATTCATTGTATTTTCCCTGCTGAGGGATTCTAGCCTTGTGACAATATATTTCCAATGTGAATGGTTCTGAGCTCTGCTCAGAAGTTGTCAACTCACAGCTTTACTGTATCATCTGTATCTAATAAGGTGTTTGTAAAATCACGAATTGTCAAGCTGATGTCTAAGTTCCTTCTTAGTATCCTATTCTAGATCTAAGTTAAGCCACAGAGTTCACTGAAAAACTCTGCTGTATAGTTAACAATCATATTATTTAAAATTTCAAGCAAATAGCATGCAGTCTGTCTTTTGCGTTTGTGTTTATGTTGTGAAGGAGTTAACACATTTATCTAAGTACCTCTCAAATTTTCAGTTGGTTCTCGTCTCTCTTATCATTTAGTATCCGAATAATTGCTTCAAAATGTGTTTCAAACTGTAGTTCACTATTGCTGACGCTGCAGTTTATAACACTAATTCAGACAAGGCTCCACTGTTGATAATGTGAAATCCTTTCCTAGGTTCCATTATCTTTTCAGCTGTTGTCAATCTTGTTCTTGATTTATTTTGCTTTTACTCCCATCCTTATTCTGCTACACTTCATTCCTTGTGAATTTGTATTCTTTTGTTATGGCCTTAACTGCCAGTATCAACACAAGACCATACAAATTCCTTGTAAGTCGCCTTGCAGGAATGCAGGAAGAGTGTGATTTTGAGGACAAAATTTGGAATGACTGCCCATTGCAATGCCGGGGGAATGTTACATGATTCGAAGTGCCTTTTCTGAATGAGATGCTATGCTGGATTTCTGTGTGCTTTGGATTTAAGTCAACTAAGAATCTGCAATTTCATCAAGAAAATGCAGATCATATGGTTATTATAACATTGTTTGTGGAAGCAAGCTGTGTACAAATTGGCTGCATTACAACTGTAAACACTGAAGCTACGAAGTGCCTTGGAATATTTATTTATTTGGAGATACATCATTGAACAGGCTCTTCCAGCCCACTGAGCTACAATACCCAGCAAACCATCAATTTAAACCTAGCCTAATCACAGAACAGTTTACAATGACCATTTAACCTATTAACCAATACGTCTTTGGACTGTGGGAGACGTACAAACTTCTTAGACACTGGAGTCTATTTCCAAACTCTGTGGCCTTCGAGGTCTAATAATGTTGTAGTGCTAAGCTCCCATGGCACCCACTTTAAAAGGCCCCGAAGAATGTAATATAAATACAAACCTTGGGTTGATCTATCTTCATTCCTGCTAGCCCATAGAGTTATTGAATGAACACATGAACAGACCCTTCAGCCCATTACATACATGCTGGTGTTTTCCCACCTGCACTAATCCCATTCATTTATACTGAAGGAGGTAAAAAAAAATCTAATTTACCCCATTAACCTAAAAAAAGTTAATTAAAAGTTGCCAATCATTAGAAAAATAATTTCTCCAATTACCTCAGATCCTGTTCTTCTGGAAAGATGACTTGCTTCAATTTGTCTTCCATTAGACTAAATCAGACATTAGGAATTCTGGATTTGTAATATTTTCTCCACAAAAGAACTACACAAAATGCTGACCTGACAGCTGTTACAATTCCTCCGTAAGGCTAATTGGCTAAGATCCAAGCAGTTTGTTAGTCTAGAAGTTATTGCACTAATGCTAGTCATTTTGTGGAGCAGTATATGACCAGTTCATGACTACCATTCTCAAAATTTTGCAGCAATGCCAGCACGCTCAAACCGAGGAAGGACTGTGGACAAAACTAAAACCAGCGAATGGGCATCCTTGGGTGATTCCAGTGCCCCCAACTCATTTCCCTGTTGTTTCATACGCATGGAAAGGTTTGAGGTGTTAAAACCACATAGCTAAGCCACTGATCACTATTAGTTCTGCAAAAATATTAATGGGGCAGATTTTCTGCTGACTCTGGGCTGGCTGGTTGCCACATTGTTTCTTGTCAGGCATGGCCATCCACCACAAGACTGACTCCCAGCTGAGAGGAGAGGCCCTTTTCTGGCATCATGCCACACAGATGTTGAGCCTGGTGTCCAATGTAGTATTGTTGAAATCTTCTTGTCATATTTACTTTAATCATCTCCTGTGGCAGCTCCTTCCAGGCACCTACCACTGTTTGTGTAGAACAACACCATATCCTGTAAATCTCCTTTAAACTTTCCCCTCTCCTCACCTTAACTCTATACCATCTAAATGTGACATTCCCATCCTGGGAAGAAGACTCTGAATGCCTATGGTGTTGATGACTCCATTAATTTACTATACAATTCTTTTATCAGGCCCCTCCTCAGCCTTTGATGCCCCAGCAAAAGCAATCCAAGGTTGTCCAATGTCTCCTGATAGCTAATACACTTCAATCCATGCAGTATCCTGGTGAACTTCATCTGCTCCCTCTCCAAAGCCTCCACACCCCTCCTGTAATGAGGCAGCCGGAACTGCACACTGTGCTCCAAACAGCCTACCTAATGCTAATTAAGGCAAGCAAGCTGTAGTGGCTTTACTATCCTTTCCACTTGTGTTGCGACTTTCGGGGAACTATGGACTTCTTCTCCAAGATGGTTCTGTATGTAACTGTTGCTAAGGATCCTACCATTTGAGGTTCCATAATGATTGATTAAACGCTACCCCAGAATCAGAATATGCATATCATAAGCATATGCCATTGCATTCATATTTATATACTTGTTATGTTTATAAATATTTATATAATGTGTGTGTGTTTGTGTGTGTGTGTGTGTATATATATATATATAAAAATCTATATCTATATAGTAACTTAAGTAGGTAGTACTAAAAGAGCAAAAAAAAATATTGAGGTACTGTTCATGCATTTATTGTCTATTCAGAAATCTCACAGAGTGGGAGAAGCTGTTCCTAAAATGTTGAGTGTGTGTCTTCAGCTCCTGTACCTCCTCCTTGATGGTAACAATGAGAAGAGTGGATGTCCTAGGTGCTGGGGGTCCTTAACAATGGATGCCTCCTTTCTGAGGCATTGCCTTTTCAAGATGTCCTCGATGCTGGGGGAGTTTGTGCCCATGATGAAGCTAGCTGAGTTTGCAACTTCCTGTGGTTTTTTTTCAGATCCTGTGCAGTGGCCCCTCCATACCTGATGGTGTTGCAATCCATTAGAATACTCTCCACAGTAAATCTGTAGAAATTTGCTAGTCTTTGGTACCATACCAAATCTCCTCAAACTCCTAATGAAATACATCCACTGTTGTACCTTCTTTGTAATTGCTTCAATATGTTAAATCCAGGATAGTTTTTAAGAGATGTTAACATGCAGGGAATTGAAAATGCTCACCCTTTCCACTGTTGTTACCTCGATGAGGACTGGTATATGTTCCTTCAACCTCCCCTTCCTGAAGTCAATAATCAATTATTTGGTCTTACTGATACTGAGTGCAAGGTTGTGACAACAGCGCTCTAGCTTCCTGGGCAAATTCAATTCCTTTTCATCTATTCCTACATCTCAATAGCACACAGCACTCTTGGGCCCCTGTTGACCTACAGTTCACCTTGTTTGTTTTCATCCACCATAACGCACACCAATATCCCCTTACGATGGCCTGTTTTGTGTATTGGAATGGGGAGAAAAATCTTTAGTCATAGATAAGAGTAGTAAACCTTAGCGTATTTTTATATATTTCAGTAGTTTGCCTTAATATCCACCAAGATTTGGAATATTTCACTGCCATGCCCCTGGCATCAGAACCTGACCATCAGCATGTCAATTTGTAAGGGGGTGGGGGTGCCTGTGAAAGTAACATTATTGGGAGAAATGTACATAATTTAGAACCACCAACATTGAGTTGGGGTTTCACTTTAAGAGGCTGGTCTGACATGAACACATAATTGCATGAAGAGTTTTAGTACACTTTTGTGTTTAGGTTTTGGAGTACATTGAACACAAAATGCCTGACTTTGCTTTATGTACGGAAATCTACAAGTAAAGTCCATGTAAAAAAGATCCACTATCCTGTCTTCATGAATCATCTTCGTGACTTCCTCTCAACACTCAAAATTGTGAGACAAAACTCCCCCTCACACAGCCATACTGATTGTTGCTAATATGTCTATGTTTTTTTTCCAAATGCAATTGAATCCTATCCTATGAATCTTCAGTAATTTCTCTACCCTAATATAAGGATCACTTACCAATAAGTGCCTGGTGTGTTTCTGTTGCCCATCCTAATCAAAAGAAGAATACATGAAGAGGATACAATGATCTCTGTCAAGGCCACAGCAACCTCCCTTTCTTCAGTATCCTGAGATAAATCCTATTAGGCTCTTGGGCTTATCCACCTTAATATATATCCAGAAACTCAACACCATCTCTTCCTTAATATCAACATGTCCTGGAATAACAAATACTCTTTGATCTCACCATCATCCATGTCCCTGCAGGTGAATAACAATGCAAAGTACCTAATGTGGACCTATCCACTTCCTCTGAACCCATACATGAATTCCCTTCCTTGTCCTGGAATGGACCTACCACTTCCCTTGCTGCCCTCTTGCTTTAGATGCATAAGCTGTCATGGGATTCTCCACAATCCTTCTCGCCAAGGACAGTTCATTGTCTCTTTAAGTCCTCCTAATTCCTTGATTAAGGAATTCCTGTTGGATTTCCTACATACACTTTCCTTCACTAAAATTACAATATGGCTTGTCATCTAAGGTTCCTGAACCATGCCATCCTTCTGTCATCCTGACAAGTGCTCTGCTCTTCAACCCCAACCTGCTGTCATGTCAGATGTCGATTTACTCTCAAGCAGCCTCTCCTAATCTAGTTTCTTCAACTTCTGCCTACTGCTGTTGTAATTAGCCTTCCCTCATTTTAACACTTTCACCTGAGGACCAGTCTTATCCTTATCCATAACAGAAAACTTACAATATGACCCCATCATATTTCGTATTCCTGAGCTCCATAAGTATCCCCACTCGGTGAGCCCTCGGAGATGTCCTCTACGAGTGCCACAGTGACATTCTCCACGATTAGTAGTGCAACACCCCACTTCTTTTACATCCCTCTCTGTCATGTCTAAACCATCTGTAATCTTAGAGTGAAAAGAAAGAAAGGAACTTGGACCTTCCTGCCCTGCTCTTCACTCCAAGCGGCAAACCATCTGCTGGAGGACCTCAGCAGGCCAAGCGGCTCTGTGGGAGGAATGGGACTGCTGACATATCGTGTTGAAGCCCTGCACCAAGAGTCCTAAATTCTGAGTTCATTCAGCAGAATGTTTGTTGCTCCAAAGCAAGGTACAAAAAATGCTGGAGGAACTCAGCAGTTCAGGCAGCATTTACGGAGATGGATAAACCGTCGATGCCTCAGTCCAAAACGTCGACTGTATGTTCATCTCTGTAGGTGCTGCCTGAACTGCTGAGTTCCTCCAACATTCTGTGTGACTTGCTTTGGATTTCCAGCATCTGCAGGATTTGTTGAGTTTGTTGCTCCCAGGGGCAGCCATTTCTGGGATTGGGTGTGTGAGTGAGTGGGTGGCAGGGATGGGTGGGAATCTTGTTTTACACTTGATGTCATGTTTTGTTTTTTCCTGCTCGTGTTGTTCTGTGGAATATTGTGGTTCTGTTATGTTGGCTCTGGAACTTGTGGCAACACTTACGGGCTGCCACTAGCACATGGATGTACAGTCTGTTAACACAACATAGAACAGTACAGGCCCTTCAGCCCACAATGTTGTGCCGACCCTTAAACCCTGCCTCCCATATAACCCCCCACCTTAAATTCCTCCTTATACCTGTCTAGTAGTCTCTTAAATTTCACTAGTGTATCTGCCTCCACCACTGACTCAGGCAGTACATTCTATGCACCAACCACTCTCTGAGTAAACAGCCTTCTTCTAATATCTCCCTTGAACTTCCCTCTCCTTACCTTAAGGCCATGTCCTCTTTTACTGAGCAGTGGTGCCCTGGGGAAGAGGCACTGGCTGTCCACTCTGTCTATTCCTCTTAATATCTTGTATAACTCTATCATGTCTCTTCTCATCCTCCTTTTCTCCAGAGAGTAAAACTCTAGCTCCCTTAATCTCTGATCGTAATGCATACTCTCTAAACCAGGCAGCATCCCGGTAAATCTCCTCTGTAAACTTTCCAATGCTTCCACATCCTTCCTACAGTGAGGCAACCAGAACTGGACACAGTACTCCAAGTGTGGCCGAACCGGAGTTTTATAGAGCTACATCATTAGCTCGCGACTCTTAAACTCTATCCCTTGACTTATGAAAGCTAACACCCCATAAGCTTTCTTAACTACCCTATCTACCTGTGAGACAACTTTCAGGAATCTGTGGACATATACCCCCAGATCCCTCTGCTCCTCCACACTACCAAGTATACTGCCGTTTACTTTGTACTCTGCTTTGGTGTCCTTCTAAATTGTACCACCTAACACTTCTCTGGGTTGAACTCCATTTGCCATTTCTCAGTCCACTTCTGCATCCTATCAATGTCTCTCTGCAATCTTTGACAATCCTCTACACTATCCACAAGACCACCAACCTTTGTGTCGTCTGCAAATTTGCCAACCCACCCTTCTACCCCCACATCTAGGTCATTAATAAAAATCACGAAAAGTAGAGGTCCCAGAACTAATTCTTGTAGGACACCACTAGTCACAACCCTCCAATCTGAATGTACACCCTCCACCATGAACCTCTGCCTTCTGCAGGCAACCCAATTCTGAATCCACAAACAACACATTTCACAGTACGTTTTGATGCACATGTGATAAATAAATCTGAATCAGAGTCCAACATTTGCAGTCCGATATCACGGTCCCATGTACTATTCCAGGCTCCAGGTTCATTTGCCTTGCATTAGTCCTGCTTGTTTTTCCCATCTAGTCTTAACTTGTCTTGACCTCAACCCTTCAGTCACTCCGCCTGCTGAACTTTAGCTCATATCCACCTTGTCCACACTAGTTTAAAGATACCCAAGCAGCACTAACTACCCGATGTGAGAATATTGCTCACCTTCAATCATGGGTGCAACCCAGACTCTTTGTGTAGTTCCCAACTTCCCTGAAAGAATTCCCATTTAGTCAGATTTCTTACTCCCAACACTAGTTCTTAGGCATACATTCAACTGCACTATCTTCTATTTATGCACAGGTGACAACACTAGAAATTCTGCCTTTCAACCTTCTCCCTCGCTCCCTAAATTTTCTGGACTTCATGCCTCTTCCTGCCTTCCTTTGATGCCAATATGAAACATGACATCAGGTTGCTCATCCTCCTCTTTCAGAAATGCTCTGTGAATTGGGTTATTATCGTCACATGTACCGAGATACAGTAGAAAAATGTGTCTTGCATTCTGTTTGTTCAGAGCAATTCATTTCAAAACAGCATTGTTAGGGGGAATCACTAACAAGGTGCAGAGTGAAATGTAATAGTTACAGAGAAAATGCAATGCGGCTAAACAATAGTGTAAGGTCATAAGTTAAAAGTGTGTTTTATTGTACAAGAAATCTATTCAGAAATCATGTCACAGTGTGGATAGAGGCTGTCCTTGAGTCTGATGGTAAGTGCTTTCAGCTTTTGTACCATCTGCTCAATGGGAGGGGGAGAAAGAAGAATATCTGGAGTGGGTGAGATTCTATTTTGCTGGCTGCTTTACTGAGGCAGCAAGTAGTGTAGACAGAGTCCAGGGAGAGGAGGCTGGTTTCCATGAAATGCTGATCATGTGCATGGTGCGCTGCAATTTCTTGCAGTCATGGGCAGAGCAGTTGCCGTACCAAACCATGATGTATTTAGATTGGATGCTTTCTGTGATGCATGGATAAAAATTAGTGAAGGCCAAAGTGGACGTACCAAGTTTCTTTAGCATCTTGAGGATGTAGAGGCATTGTTGAACTTTCCTAGCTGTGGTGTTACGTGATTGTACTAGCACAGACTGTTGATGATATTCACTCCTCAGAATCTGAAGTTCTGAAAAGTCTCAACCTCAGCATAGTTGATGCAGGCAGTAGCATTTGCACCGCCCCCTTTTCTGCAATCAATGACCAGATTCCGAGGCAGCCATAGAACTCTCTCTACTTGAACAAGGATTTGGGTTCATTGCTATTTGACTACTACAACAGTAGATCAATAGCAGACACAATCTCACTGGCTTCCCACTTGGCTTTGGAGCACCTAGACAACAGCAAGGCATATGTCAGTCTGTTGCTTACCAATTAAAGCTTGGCGTTCAACCCTGCATTATTAATCACCAAGCTTTTAAACCTGGACCTCTGTATGTCACTCTGCAACTGGATCCTTGACTTCCTCATCAGGAAGCCAACATCAGTACAGATCAGTAATAACACCAGCTCCTCAATGACAATCAGTACAGGCACACCTCAAGGATGTGTGCTTAGCCCACTGCTCTACTCTCTCTACATTCATGACTGTGCAAAGCACAGCTCAAGCACCATCTTAGAAGATTTGATTTGGATCCAAAAATTTGATGCCATTATGAAGAAGGCAAGCTCATGGCTATATTTCATTAGAAGAGATTTGGTACGTCACCAAAGGCTCTTGCAAATTTCTATAGATATATGGTGGAGAGCATTTTGATGGGTTGCATCACCATCTCATGTTGAAGCACAGGAGCACAAGGGGCTGCAGAGGGTTGTAACCAGCTCCATCATAACACAAACCTCTCCCACTACGGAGGACATCTTCAAGAAGTGGTGCCTCCATCACCAAGGTCTGGACATCCTTTTTTCTCATTACCACTATTACGGGAAAGGTGCAGGAGCCTGAAGACCTACCGTTAATAATGCTGGAACAGTTTCTTCCCCTTCACCATCAGATTTCTGAATGTTGTTATTCCAGTTAATCATACTATTTCTATATTTTGTAATGTATAGTAATTTTATGCCTTTGCGCTGTACTGCTCTGAGATTACTGCCCTGGTTTGCGTACTGCCTTGCCTCAACTGAATGTAGACAGCTAGGATGCAACATCCATGGTTGACCTTAACTAGTGGAGGACCACCCATCCAATCAAACCTCTTAGATTAAGATAATTCATGCATATAACAAACAGCAAGCGTCCCACCACCAATTCCTTCAGTAACTCGTGTCCCAGATTTCCAAATACCAAAACAGACCTTTGATCTTTGTCCTATTCCTCCAATCATGAAGGCAATTTTTGGAACTGTTTGCAAAATTAACCTGGATCTCATGAGTTTTTGGACCAGTCTTCCATATGGGGCTCTGTGAAAAATCTTGGTTGAAGTCTATCAAACACACTCCCCTCAGTTTCCTTATCAAAATGTCCAATCCAATTTGTCAGATAGGATACCTCTTTAATAAAATTATGCTAAATATTCTTGATTAATCCCTCCTTTTCCAAGTACAGGTCATTCAGTAGTTTTTCCAATGATTTTCCTATCACTGATGTAATGTAATAATCTGGTTTATCATTGCTGTCCTTGCTGACAAATGAAAGCACATGTGGTAGCTTTCAACATTTTGAACATTTCAGTAAGAGCCTCAACAAGTTTCTCCTGAGAAAATGTATCCCATAGCATCCTGGAAAACATCTCAGCAGGCCTGCAACATTTATCCTCCTTTAAGCCCACTAAAGCAGCTAATACCATCTCCTTTTCAATAATAATTTGTTCTAGAATTCCACTTGTTTCCCGTCTGAATTCTCCAACTACAGTGTCCTTCACCTGAGATGATATTTTCATTTCAGACTTCACCTCTGTCTTCCAGCTTGACACAGATAGCTACCTTGGTTTGAAAAGGGCTCTATTCTTCCCTGGTCACCATCTTGCCCTAAGTATACTTATCATGTGCTTTGGGATTTTGCTTCATCTTGCACATCACTAATAATTTGTGCCATAACCTTCCTCATAACTTTTTTTCTAAAGAACTCCCTACATGTTCTTTAGGGTTGCTCCCGTTTTCAGTTCTCTAAATCTGCAAACAACTATTCTTTTATCCAGACCTTTGAAAAGCAGTGTTCCTTGCATTTGCTACCATTTTCTTTACTATTACAGGAACACATTGACCATCATTACTCACTATACCTGACACTCCCTAGTCATGTGGACATACCTGCCCATAGCTGCTCCCGGTCCACTTATGCCCAATTGAAAACAGCCTTCTACTTATTCAGGATGTTAAATTTGAGTCCTTTCCCATCACTACCTAAGATCTTTTAGAGCATTCGGCTGTGCATGTATTTGTACTAAGTTGCCGCTTTGGTTCATGAGCTTTGAACAGAAAAGCAGGAAGTCCAAGACAAGTGAAGACTGCAGCATATTATCTGAGCTCAAGTGCTTTGGGAGTTAGACTTGTGCTGGACAAAAACTAACAAAGGATATTTCAGTTTTTGTTCACTCTCCATAAGTATCTACATGGCTTTGATATATCTTCTTGAATGGAACCCTTATAAGGAATACAATAAGAAATCAAGAATACGTATTTCTTGTGTGCCCATACACCTGAATGTGTTTAGTTGAAAGAACTTTCAATCTACAAATATTCTACGTTTAAAACTAAGATGTCTTTGTAAGGAATTATTTAAACAACCTTATGCAATACCTTGCATGTTTAATAATTATAGTGTAGTTACTATGGAATTTCCTTTACTGCATCAAATGATATAGCAAGCAGGAATGATATTTTGCACATTTTCATTGAATTAAATAATGGAATTACTTAGCCCCATTTAAAGGAGAATTATGATACTTAATTTGCTGGGATTATAAAAAGATTTCAAGAGTTTATGCATACATTGGGAAATTACCATGAATACATCACAAAGGAAAACATGAAAGAAATCTAAAATATTTAAACAAAAGTACACTGACATTTAAAGATGACATGAGCATGATCAAATTCTATAATAACAAGTAAAAGATTCAAAGTAGCTGTAAGTATACAATGGAACCGATAATCCAGAAATCTAGACCGCATGGAATTCTCAGGATGCCTGTATGAGTATTTGATTCTGATATAATGTTATATTTTGTAGACTTGTCTTCGGCATCCAGATTGTGAATCAGCACGAATAAACAAGGGAGGTGTCTTTCATCGTATGAGGTTGGCCTTAGACCAGGTGATAGAAATTGTCACAGATTCAAGACCAAATGGTGAAAATGAAATCCATCCCACAAGTATCTACGCTGACATCAAGGAATTTAAAGTAAGAAAGAACGTTAATTGAAAATTGTTAATTACACTATATATCAGCTACAAAGAGCAAAGGTTCAAGAGTCACAATTGTTGTTGCCGATCTAACTTACGACTGCACCGTTTTCAGACTGGTGATAGCCAAGTTGTTTCAAAACAACTAATGTCTCTGTTGAAATAGCATACCATTGCACATTAAGTTTTAAGTATTTTGGTAAAATCACTTTAAACTATTAAACCATGAGATTTTGCATTTCTGTTTTGAAACAAACTTTGCTGAGCTAACAGATCTGAAGAAACGCTAAGTCTATACAATTAAAAATAGCTGGTAGTATGAGGCTTGCTTTGCAATAAAATCTGTCAATATGTGGGTTCCTTAGAGAATAGTTTAGCTCATTGCTGCTGGGATTACTTGTCAGAGAAGGTGTTACAACAATTTATAATAGTTTCTGAAAGGCAAACTGAAGCTTTACATCAATCTATAATTCACATCCTAAGATGAACTTGCAGGTGGTAAATATATTGTAGCTAAATGCTAATTGGTTAAGAATAGAAATATTTCTGATAAAGGTCTCTCAAAATTTAACCATATATTATTTTGGTATTAGTCCAAATATTGGGGTTTTGAATGGGATAATTAATTGCTATATAGAATATACCTGATATAAATACTAGATAGCTGTTATTGAATGTTGAAGAGTGGAAAAGAATCCACATTTAAAGTGTATACTGTATATTTATAGACAACAGAAGAGAATTAAATGCAGTTCCATTTATGAAGAAGTAGGCTGTGAAGAAGATATGGTGGAATAACAGTTTCTGAAATGAAAATTCAGAGACATTGCCTGTATTTATTCCTTAAGGTAGAACCAGAAATGTCTTCCAAACTCCCCTTCCTAAATCTCACTCTTACTCTCCACCCCTTACTCCTTTCCCCATCCTTCCGTCCCACCTGCAGTCTCTGTCAATGAAACTGTAGGGTTAAGTTGAAAACTAAATGCAGAACTTAACTGCATTTATGAAGCAATCAACCATAACCCCTTTGACATCCTACGCTCATTAAATTATCGAGTTCAGTGCTCCTGCAGGTAGGATACTCTCTAGACTCTGTTTCTAACTTCACCTCACTTCCAGAAACTTTGAAGGAGTTCTGGCTTCAATTACATTTCTGGTAATTCAGCTAAAGCTCAAATGTCTGTGGATTTTGATTGCACTACTATCCCCAAAGATGCTGTTCAGGAGGTGGGTGTCTATCAACTAGGTAGGGGTTTATCTACTGTTCCACTGTTTTTTGTTGAACAGTTTCTGGTTACATTGCTGATTTAGCACATATCCTCAAGAGTCAGTTAAAATTAAGTACAGTTATTATAAGAGCAAATGTCAAAGGTAATGGAACAAGTTGACAGAAATTAACTTTAAAATGCTGCTAAGTGTTTATTGCCTATGTTTGACGTTCAGTGAGTGTTGTATTGGAGGAAGTAAGTCAGTCAATCATTTTTCAAGCTATTGTTAAAGCTGAATCTATGCAAAAACTTTTAGTATAGAACAGTTTCTTTGACAATGGATTTTCAACTTGGTATTTTTAATGCATATGGGGGTGGGAGTAAGATTGGATGAGTCATGGAGATAAACAATAACACAGACTTCACTGGCAGAACAGTTTGTTCCTGTGTTGTCGTGTGCTATAATTCTCATGTGAAAGATGTTATTGATTTGTTTGTGTAAGTTGATTCTAATTAATAATAGATTTTTGGATCAAATTTAGTTATTTTTCATGTCTTTTTTCCAGAATTTTATAAATTTTGATTTGTTGATTTAGGTGCTTTGCAGTCAGGTGAGGAAATATATGAAAACTACATTTTATTGTTACTGCATTTTATGTATATCACGGTGGTGGATTATTGTAAGAAATTTAGTTTATGTTAGTTTCAGTAACAGTCTCTCGACCTATAAGATAGCCGACTAGAGTATCATTTATTCTCAGAGGACTACTTCCTATGTATATCAGTCATCTTTATGGCCTCCTTGACTGAAGCTACTAATTTAATTCCACATTATGAGTAGTTTAATGTGCGAGTCTATACTTGAAGAGTGCTGGTTTGAAATTGTCCAAACGTATTAATCTAATGTATTTAGAAGTCTTTGCAGTTGAGCAACAAAATATTTATCTTATCAACTAAGTTTTGATTGAATCTCTTATCAACCAGGTGCAGTGGGCTAAACTGTGCCTGCTAGTTTGTAGAAAACTATTCCTCTCCCTTATCTAACCCAGTCTTGAATTAGGTATTGAATAAACTATTATATTACAATGGGAAGACTAGGCAGAGTATGTCTGATATATTAACATGTTGGCCTGAAGAATGAGAAGTAATCTCATGGTATTGGTACACAGATCAGCTATCTCATTCAGATCAATCATGGGTTATTGCCGTGTAGCAATGAAATGGTTCTTAAGAATGTGAGTGAAAACCTGTTCAAGATTGCTCTGATAAGGGGCGACTCATTGCCTGCAGCTCCAGTGGGAATCATCAGAGGACTTACTAGAGCAGAAATTCAGTCACAGCCATGGGTACTTCAGTAAGCAACATCATTTTAAGACATTTAAAAAAATCCGTAGATACTCAAATCTAGAGATATTGGCAGATCCCAGACTGCAGGCTTGGGTTGCAAGTGCGGTTCCCCCTTTAAGAAAACAGAAGTATGGAAGACAAGCCACTCTACAGATAGGATTGAAATGTAGAAGTCTGACTATACTGCTGACAAACGTACAGTCTGTGGAAAATAAAAGTGAAGTCTTCAATGCAATGTTGCATTAACAGAGGGACGTCAGAGACTGCTGTGCACCTTGTTTCACAGAAACATGGCTCACGCCTGCCATTTCAGTCACAGTGATGCAGCCCAATGGCTTCACCATTCTCTGCAAAGACAGGACAGCTTGGTCTTTTAAAAGTAGAGGAAGTGGAGTATGCTTTATGATTAACTCATCAAGGTGCACAGACTTGGAGATTCTGTCTCAGTACTGCTCCACTGACCTGGAATATCAGGTGGTCAAATGTTGTCCCATTTTATCTGCTGAGGGAGTTTTCTGCCATCATCTTGGTAGTGGTGTACATTCTACCTCAGGCCAATGTCAGGCAGGCACTGGAGTAGCTGAGCAACGTAATCAGCAGCCATGAAACAACACACCTAAATGCTTTCCCTGTCATTGTGGGGAATTTTAACCAGGCCATCTTGAAGAAGTCTCTGAGCAGCTACCACTAACATATCACCTGTGGAACCAGAGGAGCCATCACACTTGACCACAGTTACACCACCATCAAGAATACTTACCATGCCATCCCATGCCCACACTTTGGAAAGTATGATCAACTGACTACTCCCTGCATATAGGCAGAGACTAAATATTGTAGCACCAGTGGTGAGGACCAAGAAGGTATAGTCACGGGAGGTGGAGGAGTGCTTACAGGACTGCTGTGAGTCCATAGGCTGGACAATATTCAGGGACTCATCTTCGAATCAGAATGAACACGCCACAGCTGTAACTAACTCCATCATGACCTGTGTGGAAGAGTGTGCATTTGAGAACATACCAGACATAGCCAATCCAAAAGTGTGAATGAACCAGGAGGTTCGTAGTTTGTTAGGGGCTCAATCTGTAGCATTCAATACTGATGATCCAGAACTATACTACAAATCCACTTATGCCCTGAGGAAGGCTATTTTAAGAGTAAAAGCAATGTTGATTGAAGTTAGAGATGGAATTGGGTGCATGTTAGCTCTGGCAGGATTTACAGGCCATTACTTCCTACAATGTGAAACCTAACATCATGAATGGCTGTGATGCTTCACTCCCAGATGAGCTGAATGCCTTTTATGCACGTTTTGAAAGGGAGAATAAAACCACACCCTGCGAATCCCTGCAGCATCAGGTGACCCTCTGATCATTGTCTTGGTGCTGACATGAGACCATCTTTCAGGATGGTGAACCCTCGCAAGGCATCAAGCCCTGATGGTTCACCTTGTAGGGCATTGAAACCCTGTGCCACCCAACTGGCAAGAGTGTTCAAGGATATCTTAAATCTCTCACTGCTGCAGTCAGAAGTTCCCACCTGCTTCAAAAGGGCAACAATCATATCAGTGCCCAAGAAGAGTTGGGTGAGTTGTCTGAATGACAATCTCCCAGTTGAACTCACATCTACTGTGAGGAAGTGGTTGGAGATTGGTCATAGCCAGAATCAATTCCTACCTAAGCAACAACCTGAAGCCACTGAAATTAACCTATCACCACAGTAGGTCTACAGCGGATGCAATCTCACTGGCTCTCTACTTGGCCTTGGGCGGCTGGACAATAGCAACACCTATGTCAGGCTGCTGTGTATTGGTTACAGCTCAGCTTGCTACACAATCATGCCCTCAGTTCTGCTTAGCAAGTTCCAAAACCTGGGCCTCTGTACCTCCCTCTGCAATGGGATCATTGATTTACACACTGGGAGATCCCAGTAAAGGCAGATTGTAAGTAACATCTCCCCCTCACTGACAATCAACACCAGTGCACCTCAAGGATGCTTGCCCAGCTCACTGTTCCACCCTCTCTAACTCATGACTGTATGGCTAGGCACAGCTCAAACACTATCTACTGAAGCCAGTTCTGGTGTTGCATTTGTGGAATTTGTTACCACAGGCAGCTGTGGAGGCCAGGTCATTGGGTGTACTTAAGGTGAAGATTGATAGGTTCTTGTTTGACCACAGCATCAAAGGTTATGGGAAGAAGGCTGGAGAATGTGGCTGAGGAGAGGAATAATGGATGAACCATGATTGGATAGCAGAGAAGACCCAATGGGCCAAGTGGCCTAATTTTGCTCCTACGTCTAACGGTCTATACAAATTTTGGACAGAAACAGACTAATACCAGGTGGAATAAGCTCGCCTTTCAAAACAATCAAGGTTGATCCTTTGTGGCTGTACATTATTCCTGCTCTCTCTTGATAACCCTTGATGCCTGTTGCTGCTCTTTAGTATATTTGGTAGCTTGACTGCAACAGCTTTCAGTAGTCAAAACTACCACAGATTTACCACCCTCAGAATGAAGACGTTTTTGCACATCGCTATACTGAATGTTGTCCCATATTTTGAGAATGGCCTTTGACTCTATACCACCACACTGCCCTTCTCCCTATCCCCATGGCCAGTAGAAACATATTCTCTGCATTCAGCCTGTTGAGCTCTGACATGTTTAAGTGGGGACCAGAGCCCAGCACAGAAACAGACTCCTTCGGCCCACCTCCCCCATGCGAACTGTGATGCTGATCTGTTGCTAATGCCATTTGTCTTGATTAGGCTTTTCTCCTGCTGCATCTTTCCTAAATAACCATCTGTGTAGATAGAGTCCATGGAGGGGAGGCTAATTTTTGTGATGGACCAGGATGAGTCCACAACTCTCTGTCGTTTCTTGCTGTCTTCAACAGAGGATTGCCAAGCCAAAGCAGTGGCACGTCCAGATAGGATGTTTTGTATATCACAGCCAGAAAAATCAGTGAGGAGTAACAGACGTGCCAAATTTCCTCAGCCTTCTGAGGAAGTCAAGGTGCTGCTATGGTATCTTGAGTTTGAGGTTCTCAGTCATCTCCACCTCCGTCTTGTTGATTCCAGTTTTTTTGATTTGCTGGCATTGAGGGAAAAGTTGTTGCTGTAACCCAATGCCACTAGGCCCTTTATCTCCTTCCTGCATTCTGTCTCAGAGTTTTTGGAGATCTGTCCCACTACAATGTTGTCATCTGCACACTAGTAGATGAAATTAGGACAGAGCTTGGTCACGTAGATGTAAGTGTAGAGGCAGTAAAATCTGGAGTGAAGTATTTGAGCCTTTTGTTCAGCAGTGAGCTGGCTCTGCAAGCTCTGACCTGGACCTGGTCGGTCTCTTTGTGAAACATCCACATATCGTTCAGCTCTCAGACTTGGAAACCCATACAGGGCTGACCTGGGGCTAATAGGCCAGGCTAACTTGAACACGTGGCAGAAATTGAATAGTGGGAGAAACATTAGTAAAGGTTGCTTAATTTTAAAAAATAATTCTAGGTTTAAGCTTAGGGGAGATGTTAGAGCTAAGTTTTTGTATACACAGTGGTAAGTGCCTTCAATGCACTGATCTGGGTGGTGGTGGAGGCAGATGCATTAAGGACATTTAGAGACTCTTGGATAGAAACATGGAGGGTGATGGATTGTGTAGGAGGGAAGGATACGATTGATCATGGTAGGTCAGTACAACATGGTGCACTGAGAAGCCAGTACAATGCTGCATTGCTCTATACTCTGTGAATGTGTGTGTTCTTCAACATTTAAAAATACTGTATATCAGCATTTTTAATTTTTGACATATCCTGGGTGATACGTGGATGTTTGAATGTCGAAGTATTATGAACTTTCAGCTTCAGCAGCAGGTTTGACAATCAGCTGCGGGACAAGAGGCTTACCATGTACAGACAGTATTCTAGCCACTTACACACAACTATACTCCACTAATATGCAAGAATTCAGGCTCCCAATGGAAGACTGCCATACAGTCAGAGAATACTACACCACAGAAACAGGCCATTTTGCCCATCTAGTCCATGCTGAACCATTAATCTGTGTCGTCCTATCAACCTGCACCTGGACCATAGCATACCCCTCCATACCCCCTCACCCATGTACCTATCCAAATTTCTCTGAAATGTTTAAATCGAATCCACATCCTCCACTTCCTCTAGCAGCTCATTCCACCTTCTGAGTGAAGAGGTTACCCCCTCATGTCCCCCTTAAACGTTTCAGCTTTCACTCTTAACCATGACCTCTAGTTAAAGTCTCACCCAATCTCAGTGGAAAAAGCCTGCTTATGTTTGCCCAATCTATATCACTCATAATTTTGTATACCTCTGTCAAATCTCCCCTGTATGTTCTAAATAATAAAATCCTAACCTATTTAGCCTTTCCCTATAACTAAGGAGCTCAAGTCCTGGCAACATTCTTGTAAATTTTCTCTGCACTCTTTCAATCTTATTTACATCTTTCATGAAGGTAGGTGACCAAAGCTGTACCCAATACTCTAAATTAGAGGGTATCCTGCACCATCTCGAAGAAACTGTATAATCCTGGACGAAGTGGGTAGGATGAGTGAGGGGGTCCTGCGTACTGAGTTCAGGGAATTAGGTGCAAAGCTGAAGAGCAGGACCTCCAGGGTAACAATCTCAGGATTGCTACCTGTGCCACGTGCGAGTGAGGCAAGGAACAGAAAGATTATACAGATTAATACGTGGCTGAGAGGATGGTGCAGGAGGGAGGGCTTCAGGTTTTTAGATAATTGGGCTTTGTTCCAGGGAAGGTGGGATCTGTTCTGATGGGACGGTTTACACCTGAACTGGAGCGGTACTAACATTCTTGCAGGAAAGTTTGCTAGTGCTTCTCGGGGGGGGTTTAAACTAAATTTGCAGGGTTAGGGATCCAGAATGCGAGAGAGGATAGCGAGATGAAGAATAAAGGACAGGTGAGGACTACATGGTTCCGGAATATTAAGTGTGTAGTAGAGAAAGGTGAGGCGGAACAAGTGATGAGGACACATGTACAGAGGGATGGTCTGATGGAACATGGAGTTAAATGTGCAGTAAGAGTAAGTAAATTTAGGAAGGACAACAAAATTCAAGGGGCGTATAGCCCGATGGGAGTTCAGGGATCTGGGTTAAGCACAATAGGCAGCGATTTAAACAGAGAGAGGAGAAATGGGCTAAAAATTCTATATCTGAATGCACGAAGTGTCAGAAATAAGGCGGATGAGCTTGAAGCTCAGGTGCGTATGGGTAACTATGATGTTGTTGGGATAACGGAGACATGGCTGCAGGGAGATCAGACCTGGGAAATGAATGTACAAGGGTATACGTGCTATCGTAGGGACAGAAATGTAAGCAGAGGGGGTGGGGTGGCCCTGTTGGTGAGGAATGAGATTCAGTTAGTTGCAAGGGGGGACATAGGATCAGGAGAAGTCGAGTCTGTGTGGATAGAACTGAGGAACAGCAAGGGCAAAAAGACCCTAATGGGTGTTGTCTACAGGCCATCAAACAGTAGCATGGATATTGGGTGCAAGTTGAATAGGGAGTTAACATTGGCATGTGGCAAAGGTAATGTCGCAGTAGTTATGGGGGATTTCAACATGCAGGTGAACTGGGAGAATCAGGTTGGTGCTGGACCCCAGGATAGGGAGTTTGTAGCGTGCCAATGGGATACATTCTTGGAACAGCTTGTACCAGAGCCGACCAGGGACAAGGCTATTCTGGGTTTAGTGTTGTGTAATGAACAGGATTTGATAAGCGATCTTGAAGTAAAGGAGCCATTAGGATGTAGTGATCATAATATGATAAGTTTTTATCTGCAATTTGAGAAGGATAAGGGCAGATCGGAGGTGTCAGTGTTGCAGTTGAACAAAGGAGACTATGGAGCCATGAGGGAGGAGCTGGCCAAAGTTAACCGGACGGATATCCTAGCAGAAAAGACAGTGGAACAGCAATGGCAGGTATTCTTGGGAATATTGCACAAGGTGCAAAATCAGTTCATCCCCCGGAGAAGGAAGGATTCAAAGGGGGGAAAGGGGCCACAGTGGTTGACAAAGGAAGTCAGAGATTGCATAGCATTAAAAAAAAAAGGAAGTATGACAGAGCTAAGGTGAGTGGGAGGACAGATAATTGGGAAATTTTTAAGGAACAACAGAACTTAACTAAAAAGGCAATACGGGGAGAAAAAATGAGATAAGAAGGCAAGCTAGCCAGGAATATAAAGGAATATAAAGCTTTTTTAGGTATGTGAAGAGAAAGAAGATAGTTAAGAACAATGTTGGGCCCTTGAAGAATGAATTGGGTGAAATTGTTTTGGGAAACAGAGAAATGGCAGAAGAATTTAGTAAGTGCTTTAGATCTATCTTCACTGGGGAAGACACAAGCAGTCTCCCAGATGTTTTGATGGGCCAAGTTCATAGGGTAACAGAGGAAATGAAACAGATTGACATTAGGAAGGAAACGGTGATGAGTAGACTGATGGGACTGAAGGCTGACAAATCCCCAGGTCCAGATGGTCTGCACCCTAGGGTACTAAAGGAGGTGGCCCTGGAAATTGCGGATGCATTGGTAATCATTTTCCAATGTTCCTTAGATTCAGGATCAGTTCCTGAGGATTGGAGAATGGCTAATGTTATCCCACTTTTTAAGAAAGGAGGGAGGGAGAAAACAGGGAACTATTGTCCTGTCAGCCTAACATCAGTAGTGGGGAAAATGCTAGAATCCATTATTAAAGATGAAATAGTGGCATATCTAGATAGCAGTGACAGGATTGGGCCGAGCCAGCATGGATTTACCAAGGGCAAATCATGCTTGACTAATCTATTGGAGTTTTTCGAGGATGTAACCAGGAAGTTAGACAAGGGAGATGTAGTGTACCTCGATTTTCAGAAGGCATTTGATAAGGTCCCACATAGGAGATTGGTGGGTAAAATCAGAGTTCATGGCATTGGGGGGAAGATATTGGCATGGATAGAAAACTGGTTGGCAGTTAGAAAGCAAAGGGTAGCAGTGAATGGGTGTTTCTCGGAATGGCAGGTGGTGACTAGTGGGGTGCCACAGGGCTCGGTATTGGGACCACAGCTGTTTACGATTTACATCAACGATTTAGATGAAGGCATTGAGAATAACATCAGCAAGTTTGCTGATGATACTAAGCTGGGTGGCAGTGTGACATGTGATGAGGATGTTAGGAGAATTCAGGGTGACTTGGATAGGCTGAGTGAGTGGGCAGATACTTGGCAGATGACGTTTAATGTGAATAAGTGTGAGGTTATCCACTTTGGGAGTAAGAACAGGAAGGCAGGTTATTATCTGAACGGTGTAGAGTTAGGTAAGGAAAAAATACAAAGAGATCTAGGAGTCCTTGTTCATCAGTCACTGAAGGTGAATGAGCAAGTGCAGCAGGCAGTGAAGAAGGCAAATGGAATGTTGGCCTTTATTACAAAGGGAATTAAGTACAAGAGCAAGGAAATCCTTTTGCATTTGTACAGGACCCTGGTGAGACCACACCTGGAGTATTGTGTACAGTTTTGGTCTCCAGGGTTAAGGAAGGACATCCTGGCTGTAGAGGAAGTGCAGCGTAGATTCACAAGGTTAATTCCTGGGATGTCTGGACTGTCTTATGCAGAGAGGTTAGAGAGACTGGGCTTGTAAGGAGATTGAGAGGGGATCTGATTGCAACATATAAGATTATTAAGGGATTGGACAAGATAGAGGCAGAAAATATGTTCCAGATGCTGGGAGAGTCCAGTACCAGAGGGCATGGTTTGAGAATAAGGGGTAGGTCATTTAAGACAGAGTTAAGGAAAAACAACTTCTCCCAGAGAGATATGGGGGTCTGGAATGCACTGCCTCGGAAGGCAGTGGAGGCCAATTCTCTGGATGCTTTCAAGAAGGAGCTAGATAGGTATCTTATGGATAGGGGAATCAGGGGATATGGGGACAAGGCACGAACAGGGTATTGATAGTAGATGATCAGCCATGATCTCAGAATGGCGGTGCAGGCTCGAAGGGCCAAATGGTCTACTTCTGCACCTATTGTCTATAAGTATCATGGTAAACCCGAGCTGGCAGATGATAGATATGTTCTAATTTGTTACTATTCATGTTACTAATTAGTGTTTCTTGTTAAGATGAAGGTTGAAAGTTTACGAGACAATTTACATGGAATTGCTAAGGAAAACCTCACAGCGATGCTTGAACTAATCCTGGAACATACAGAGGACTTCACAGATTCTGCATATACAAGCCACGAACATCGAGAACATATACTGGAACTATGCAGGCAGGCCCGAGTGGAGCTGGAGCAGCTGGTTGCAGTGTGGAAACAAGCAGTAAGGTTCTGTTTATATAGAAAACTTTGATGCTTTTGACCGCTAATTTAGTTGTAAGTTTTCTTTATTCCTTGGTAAGTTAATAATTTATACACAGTATATTGTTTTCTGCACAACTGGAACACTAGTTGCCACCCCCAATGTAGAAATGACTACAAAAATGTAAAAAATAATTTCATGTCAATTCACTAAGATGAAATTGAAAGGAAACCATGGCTTGAACTTTGGGCTCCAAGACATCTTCCACTGTTTGATAGAGACCTTAAAATTGTAACAGCTTGATTTAGAAAGGATCTTTCTTTGGTTGAGAAGTTTGTGCTTATGACTTATCAATTTGAACTTATCACAGGGATTAGCTAAGTCTTTTTGTTAGTCTTTAGAGACGTCTGATTTGATCTTGAAATATTTTGCTACAAGTTTGAAGACTAGGGAAAGATTCATGATAAGCCCAACTAAGAAGTTCAGAAATCCCACAGTTAGAATGCTACTATGCCGAAGGCTACAAAATAGCTCTCCTTGAGAATTTTTCTGGTAAATTTATATAATATTTCTATTCAGGAAAATATGCCCAAAAATGGGGATTGCCAATAATTAGTACAAGATAACTTACTTAATTCAGTTTGTTCGAGAGAAATAATTGCAAAATAATGTAATGATTCTCAAAACTGAAAACAAATCTCCTTCAGTGAACATTTCTGCCTCAAATCTCAGTTTTCTGAGTTGAAAATGCTGTATTTTAAAAAAAAAAGTACATTTAAAAACTTTATTACCTTAAGCTTTGTGGGCTGAATAGTCCCTTCTGCACTGGCTGTTAATATCAGATGCTGAAGTCATGGTCCAATTTTAAGCAAAAACATTAATTGGTTACTGCTAGGTACAGATCATTAGATGCAGGAAATGGCATCCTTCTAACAAATGTTTACATAAGTAAAATGGACCACTGAGCTTAACCTTCATATAAATGTTTGGATGTGATCTTATTATTTTTGGTATTGGAAGTTACCTCCATGGAATGGAACACTTTTCCTGCACACACCTTGTCAGAACACTAATCATTTCTGTACAACTTGGTTATAAGCTGACATCAACAAACATCAACTCCACCAAAGTAGCAAACCCACTTATGTCAATATTTTTTTCTTTGTGCATTATCTAACGTCAAACTTTCATTGCTCCAAGTAGGAAATTTTGGAAGTGCTTTGCCATGTTTATATTTGAGATCAATGTTAACAAAAGGTGTTGGGAAATTCTAGTTAGTTTGGTCACAGTTAGTCATTTTATCATCCTGTTCCTATGTAGTCTAGATGCAGCTTAATCATCTACAGAAAATTGGCATGGTAACTGATTTATATAACAAAATACAAACTCTTCAATTTAGCATAATTAAGTTTGGGATTAAAGCATCATAGGCTCAGCTGTGCTCAATTTAATGTGCCTTATCGACAAAGTTCAGCTTTGAAGATTATAGGACCATGTTTGGCAAAGTAGGCCTTTTTCTGTTGATGGACTGAATTAATGGATAACAGTCTTGATTTTCCTGTGTATGTAGTCAATTCAAGCTCTGTTAAAAAGACTAGTTTTTTTTATTTTGATAGTAGTTCAGCTGCCAAAGGAAAACAGTTCCATCTGCTCTTATCTCTTTAATGATGTTTGAATTATAAAATGCAGAAAATTAGAACACAGAATCAAGGAAAAATTTCCTCTTTTAACTTGTTATTGGAGCATTTATCTCAGATAATCTATGTCATTAAGCCTTAAGTAAGGTTAGCTTACCAAACTAACAGAATCTATGAAAAGGATTTACAGTTATTTACTTTTAGTTCCAAAACCCTACTGTTTAAAAGGCAGATATTTGTTTTAGTTATTTGTGGAAGATCGATGTTGCTAGCAAGGCCAACATTTATGGGCCTTGAAGATGGTGTGAGGTTCCATTGTGACCTCCTTCCATGCGGCAGGATACAGGTCCTGATCCTTTGGGCCTGATACAGGGTTTTCAACTGGAAGCATCACTTCCTATCCTCCCCGCAATGCTGTTTGATCTGCTGAGTTCCTCCAACGGATTGCTTGACGCTTATCTAAGTTAGTTCCATTTACTTGTTTGGCCCACCTTCCTTTAAACATTTCCTATCCGTGTACCTGTATTTGTTAACTTTACTGCCTCAACCACATCTGCTTGTAGTTCATTCCATATATACTCTGGGTGGAAAAGAAAATTGCCTCTGATGTTTCTGTTAAAGCTTTCCCCCTCACAAGCCTAGTCCCTCTAATTCTTGGTTCTCCAGCCTTGAGAAAAATACAGTTTGCATTCACCCTTCCTATGTCCCTCATAAGATCACTCCCATATTCTCCTACCATCCAATAAATAAAGTCCGAGTCTGCTCAACCTCCTCCTTCAAGTCCTGGCAACATCTTTGTAAATCTTTTGTGCACTGATAAAGACCAATGTGCTAAAGGCCTTCCTCCCCACCCTGTCCACTTGTGTGCCACTTTCAAGGAAACCATACACTCTTACTCCTTGGTCGCAGTGCTCTGCAACCAGTCCTCAGGGCTCTACTGTCCACTGTGAAAGTCCTACCCTGATTGTCTTTCCCAAATGCAACCCTCTGTAAACATCTGCCATTCCTTGACCCAGCTAATCCAGATCCCACTCTTCACCCTTCACCACCTACAATGTCACCTATTTTCTGCAAGTGTACCAGCCTTGCCCTGTATCTTCCCATCCAAGTTGCTGTTATAGATGACAAATGTACCTAGCATCAAGCCCTGAGGCACACCGTTAATTATAGAACTCCAGTTTGAAAAACAACTTCTACCATCTTCTCTGCTTCCTACCGTCGTCAGTTGTGAATTTTGTTAGCTAGCTCTCCCTGGATCCCATGCTATTTAACTTTTCATGGCATTTTACTCTTATCAAAGGCCACACCGTCACTGCCTTCATTGTCCTTCCTGGTTACCGCTTCAAAAATTCTTTCAAGTTCTGGTACACCCTTTTCAAAAGCAGGATTGCTCCAGTGTGGCCAACTACTGTCCCGTGTACTTTGCAATGTAGTTATAGGTAAAGTGATGAAAAGTGTTGTTAATACAGTGATCAGCCTGGACTTCCTTACCAATAAGGTCAAGATGGCACTGAGATCCAATGTCCTAAACACAAGGAAGTCTGCAGCTGCTGGCAATTCAAAGAAACACGCACACAAAATGCCGGAGAAGCCCAGCAGGCCAGGCAGCACCTATGGAAAAGAGTAAACAGTTGATGCTTTGGGCCAAGGCCCTTCTTCAGGAGCACTTCTGTCCGGCAAGGTCATGGCTCAGATGTAGCTGTTTTCAGGTTTGTAAGGTTGGATTTGGGGCCAATGCAGGGAGTGAAAGGGTAGGTTAGGGCTAGGAGGAGTTCAGGTCACAGGCAGTAAATGAAGACTCAGGGCAGAAGGTGGAGTCCAGCTCAGAGTGATCCCTGTGGATGATGTCAGGTCAGCAAACGCTGAGGACAAAGACCAACAATCCCCAAGCCCATGAACAAGGGCTGGTGACCCCCCACCCCCCCCAGGTAGGAGAGATCCCCAGGAGCTTGGAGCTCAGTGCAAGCAGGAAGCCTAAGGGCCAGGGATGATAACCCCAGCTCCCCCTGGCTGGCAAGTCCTGGCGTCGGAGTTCTCTTCTTTCAGAGTTCGAGGCCTGGAGTTCAAAGACCTATAATTGGCAAGGCCTGGGATCGATACCACATGTGATGGTTGAAGCCCTGTGTCAGTGAATCCGGAAACTGGAGACCTAATTTCTTCACGTCTGCAAGTCCAGGTCAGGGACTGAAGGTTGAAGGGCCAGCAACAGCCTGCCCTGAGGTTGGAGGCCAGACGATGTGTGTGGGTGGAAAGGAGTTTATGTTTTGGTTGTTTTATTTTATTGCCGTTGCACTTTTGATTGCTTGTCTGGCTCTGCTGAACATTGTGGGCATGATATGTGTGACGTCAGCATTAGGTTGTGTTGGTGGTTAACGTGAATGATACATTTCACCGTGATAAATAAATGACCGCTGACCAGGCTGAATTTGGCTTGGCTGCGGATGTGATCACATACCCGGCAGAAATCCAGAGGTAACTGTCCTTGACATCAAGGCTGTGTTTGCCTGAGTGTGGCATCAAATGAAGAGCATTTGCATTGTAAGGATAGGAATGGAGGAGGAACAACTCTCGTAATTAACAATGATTGTAATCAGTAGGGAAGATCATCTAAATTCGGAAAATAAGGCTCTGTGTGTTGACTCATTAGCATTATTCAGGAAGGCACAGGTTGACCGCTCTCCATTGGCTCTACCCTGTAGTGAATGAAGAGCGAAAATTCCTTGGTGTGCACACAATTGACAATCTAACCTGGACCAAAGCGCCACCTCATTAGTCAAGAAGGCACAGCAATATCTACACTTTGAGGAGTTTGAGGCCTACAAGGCTCCCTACCCTATTTTAACAACTTTATACAGGAGCACCATTGAGAGTGTCCTGTGCAGCCGCATCATTGCGTGATGAAAAGGCTGCAAGGCGTCAGACCGCAAGGCCCTATAGAGGATAGTAAAATCCACTGAGAGAATCTCCCTGCCCCCCAGGAGTGTTTTAGACAAAGGGCCCAAAGAACTGTTGAGGATACCTACCATCCATCCCAGAACCTCTTTGACCCACTGCCATCAGGATACCCTGCTAATGAGACTAACAATTACCCTGCCACCACTGAGATCTCATCACAAGGACAGCAAGCTGTTACTGGTTATTATTGACCTGTGCTGTGTACTAAATGCATTTTGAATCATATTGTATTAACTTATTTATGGTAATATTTTGTTTTTTTTGTGCTGTTTAAGAGATACATTTTGTGGATGTACCATAGTCTGGAGGAATGTTGCTTCATTTGGTTGTACGTATGACAGTAAACATGAACTTGATATAGAAGTGCTTTGGATAGCATGAAAAAAATAATAAAGACAAGAACTTACATGTGGGAGTGATATACATTCCACATAACTGGTTACGCGGTAGGACTTAGCATAAAGAAAGAAATAAGAGTAGATTGTCAGCATAGTATGGCAAGAAACATGAGGGATCTTGGTCTACATACAGACCGGAATAGCTTCATGGGCAAAGGCAACCTGGGTAAGGAGCCCATGAGCTGTTTTAAGATTAGTTTCTTAGGACAGACATTCTAGTACCCACAGGAGAGCAGACTTGATATGGAAAATTAATGACTTCATCATGAAAACATCCCCAGGCATCAGCAATCATAATATGCTGGAATTTACCATTCAATCTGAGGGGGAAAAGAATGGGTCCAAGGATGGTAGTTCAAAATTAAATAAAAAGCAGTAGCGAGCTCATGAAATTAATGTGAGCCAAAGTGACCCAGCAAGTTAGGTTAAGGTATCAGTCAATTAAAGAAACAGTGGCAAGTATTTAAGAGGATCTTTCAGAAAGCACAGAATACATGCCTCCTAAATCAAAGGGTAGGATCCACCATGTGTGGTTAACTAAGTAAGTTAAAGATTGTATCGTGTCAAAACAATTTAAAAAAACATTTAATTATGTAGACAGGTGGTTAATAAAGTGAGCATTGGTCCAATTGAAATCCTGAGGAATGAATGAAAGCTAAGGAAACGGCTGATGAATTAAACAGGTATTTAGCATTGTTGTCACCATAGAGGATATAAATTGGGAGCTGTAAAGAAGGGAGAGACAAACATAGGAAACATAGTCACCAAGGAAATGGTAAATGTAAGGCTTATTGTGAAATCCAGCAGTAGACTACCAGCAGTAAGAGATTTGCCCATTGAATCTGTGCCAAATTGGCAATTATTCATTTCAAGGGAGAAAATGACTCTGAGGAAAGAGGAAAGGGTTCAGGTAATCTACATTTTTAATTTGAGTTAAATTTATTTAGTCAATGTTGCATTGTCTTGTGATTTTAAGTGTTTCAATTATTAATTTTTAAGTAACTTTAGAACGTTTAGTATGTTTAATTTTTAATAGTTTTTGAAGTCCATCAATGGCACAATAACTCTATTTCTTTGAGAGCAGTTTCAGCATTTTACTGGCTGTCAAGTCATTTCTGTGACATCAAAAGACCCTGCACAATGCAAGACTTCACCACTCAATCACTAATAGAGAAAGTCTGCAGATGCTGGAAGTCCGAGCAACACACTCAAAATGCTGGAGGAACTCAGCAGGCCAGGCAGCATCTATGGAAAAAAGTACAGTTGGCATTTCGGCCCAAAACACTTTGGCAGGACAAAACATCAGCTGTTTTCCATAGATGCAGCCTGGCCTGCTGAGTTCCTCCAGCATTTTGTGTGTGCCACTCAAATTAATGTTGTCTTCTCACTGGGCTAATCAGGTGAAGGTAATGAGTTGCTTTAGTGGATAGAGAACGATGCATTGTATGTGGACAGGCCAACTGGAGTAGAGGCCATACTGGATCTCCTACCAGGCAATGAACCTGGTCAGGTGACAGAACTCTCGCTGGGTGGCTGTTTGGAGACAGTGACCACAACTCTTTGAGCTTTACCTATATCTTCAGCAGATACTATTGAAAAGTATTTAATTAAGACCATAAGATATAGGAGCAGAGGTAGGCCATTCAGTCCATCAAGTCTGCTCCGCTATTCAATCGTGGGCTGATCCAATTCTTCCAGTCGTTCCCACTCCCCTGCCTTCTTCACATACCTTTTGATGCCCTGGCACCTATTTATCTCTGCCTTAAATGCACCCAATGACTTGACCTCTACAACTGCTCATGGCAACAAATTCCACAGATTCACCATCCTCTGACTAAAGTAATTTCTCTGGATCTCTGTTCTAAATAGATGACATTCAATCCTGAAGTCATGCCCTCTTGTCCTAGATTCCCCTACCATGGGAAGTAACTTTGCCAGATATGACCTTTTCAGGCCTTTTAAGTCCAAGAGCTGCCAGATGTTCCTCATATGGTAACCCTTTCATTCCTGGAATCACTCTCATGAATCTTTGAGGGTTCTCCTGAATCTTCTCCAATGTCAGTACATCGTTTCTCATTCCCCTGCCAAATTAGTTTAAACCCTCCCTAACAGCTTTATTAAACCTGCTTGCTAGGATATTGGACCCCTTTGGGTTCAGGTGTAGTCCGTTCTTTTTGTACAGATTATAGCTCACCCAGAAGAGGCCCCAATGATCCAGGAACCTGAAGCCCTGCCCCTTACACCAGTTTCACAGGCAGTAATCCGAAGATTTCTACCCTGGAGGTCCTGCTTTTCAGCTTCCTACACAACTCCCTGAATTCTCTCTTCTCTCTTTTTCTACCTATGTCATCAGTACCAACGTGTTCCAAGACTTCTGACTGTTCACCCTCTCCTTTCAGATCCTCTGCACCCAATCCGAGACATGCCGTACTCTGGCACCTGGAGGCAACACACCAAGCGGGCATCTCTATCTGGCTGACAGAACCTCCTGTCTGTTCCTCTCACTATGGAATCCCTGATGACTACCGCATTCCTCGTCTTCTTCTCTCCCTTCTGCACCATGGAACCAGGCTCAGTGCCAGAGACCCAATCACCGTGGTCATCCTGTCAGGTCATTCCCCTCAACAGCATCCAAAACGAGATAACGATTACCGAGGGGGATTGTCACAGGGGGCTCTCTACTATCTGAGCTGTTCCCTTCCCTTCCCTGACAGTCACCCACTCATCTACCTCCTGCAGCCTCGGGGCGACTAACTCCCTGTCTCCTGCTCACTTTCCCTAATAAGCTGTAGGTCATCAAGTGACTGCTCCAGATCCCTAACACGCTCTCTCAGGAGCAGCATCTCAGTGCACCTGGTGCAGATGTGGCCATCTGGGAGACCGGAAGATTCCCAGGATTCCCACATCTGACAGAGCAAAGTACTAACCCTATAGCCGTGCTCTTTATTCCTCTAAAAAAAAATGGGGAAGAAAAAAAGACGAAGTCCACTCACCTAATTACCTCGCTGAAACCTGAATGAGCCGAAGCCCTACCACTCTGCCTCAGATCACTCCGTCAATGGCCGCTCCTTTGATAGCCATTCCGCTAGGCAGTGTCTCCCTTTCATGCCTGAACCTTCCCTGCTATCTAACTCATGATTAGTGCTCCTATTGACACCGCTGGTAGGCCACATACAATGGACAAACACTCTCGAAGCTTCCTTTTTAAATAACTGCTGCCGACCTGCGAGACATCCCCCTTGGTAAAGCTCGGTTGACACTGCTGATAGGCCACGAAATTGGGAGAGGGCAAATGATGATGCTATTAGACAGGGGCTTGGAAGCATGAATTGCATAATGGAAATGTGCAGGTTCTGTAGAGAGCATATGCATTGAGCTCTGGGTAGATTTGCCCCATTAAGGCAAGGACAGGATGGTGGAGTGAAGGAACCAAGGTTGACAATAGAGGAGGAATATCTAATCATGAGGAAGAAAGACACATAAAAGTTATCATTTAGGAAACAAGGATTGGACAAGGCTCGTGAAAGTTATAAGGTCAGGAAAGAGCTGAAGAAGGATATCTGACCACCTTAATCCTAGACAGAGCTAAAAGGAGCCATGAGAAGGTTCTGGTGTGCAGGTTTAAGTTGGTCAGGTATCCTTTCTGGACACACCTAACACATTCTGCTTCATTTAAACCTTTTGCGGTAAGGAGGTGCCAATCATATTAGGGAAGGTGAAGTTAACCCGTGGCGACAACGGTGCTATTTTTGTACCTTTCTGAGATCCGCTTTCTGATCTTTTCCTCAGAGTCTTCACTTGGGGGATCCATAAAATACTCGTTTCCTGCTTCTGACCTCCACCCACGCTGACTCAGTAGGCCATCCTTTCACAACACCCTCCTTTCTGCAGCTGTGACACTGATTGGCAATGCCACTCCCCCACAGATTTTTGCTCCCTCTCTGTCCCTTTTGAAACTTCCAGTAGCCATTCCTGCCCTAGTAACAAGCAAGTCTGTAATGGCCACAATGTCATAGTTCCAATGTACTGATCTATGCTCTACATTTATCACCCTTGTTCCAGATACTTCCAGAGGTAGACACATTTTATCGCCTCCAACAGAAAGCATTTATGCCCTGCTTATTCATCTCCACAGTCTCTCTAAATGTTGCATCTACTTTTGCACCAACTACTCCATACTGTAACCTATTCCTCAGGTTGACATCGCTGTATCAATCTAGTGTAAACCCAGCCCAACAACTCCAACAATCTGCCTGCAAGGATAACTGGTTTCCTCTAAATTTCAGGTGTATCCATCCCTTTTGTACAGTCATACCTTTCCCAAAAGAGATCCCAATGATTCACAGATTTGTAAGCCTACCCCTTCCACCAATACTTAAGTCACACATTCAACTGTCATATCATTCAATTTGAATTAAATGGAAATGACCTTATTTCTTCCATCCTTCACATACATGAGGAGGTTGTAAAATCAGTCAACTCCATCCTGGGCACTAGCCTCCGTAGTATCCAAATCATCTTCAAAGAGTGGTGCCTCAGAAAGTCGGCATTTATTATTAAGGACATCCAGGGCATGCCCTCTTATCATTGTTACCGTAAGGAAGGAGGTACAGAAGCTTGAAAACACATACTCAACTATCAAGGAACAGCCTCTTCCCCTCCGCTATCCGGTTTCTAAATGGATATTGAACCCGTGAACATTAACTCTTTTATTATTTCCATTTTTGCTATACAATTTTTAATTTAACTATTATATACTGTAATTCATTTATTTTTCCTCTCTGCATTTGTCATGTATTGCATTGTACTGTTGCTGCTAAGTTAACAAATTTCACGTCATATGCCGGTGATATGAAACCTGATTCTGATTCATCCTTCTCATTGTACTTTCGTTGGTACCAATGCATACCACAACTTCTGACTGCTCACACACCCCCTTAAGAATGCGATATGAGATGCCCCTGACTCTGGCACTTGGAAGGCCACATACTTTCCCAGAGTCTCTTTCATGTCCACAGAATCTCCTGCTGTTCCCCTAGCTCAGAAGTCGGCAACCTGCGGCTCCGGAGCCACATGCGGCTCTTTCATCTCTGTGATGCGGCTCCCAGTGGTTTGTTAGCTTTTGAAATGTAATTCGAAATTTGAAGATTATGGTGATCTTGTACAATCTAAAAACTTTGTGGAGACCCCATTTCCTGGCACATCCGAACCGGCTCACAATTAGCCACCATTCCGGCTAAGGGAGATGGCCTACGGGGGTTTGTGAGTACGTGTCTTTTGGAGCATCCACGCCCACGGGGACAGGTTGAGGGAGGCTTTAAAGCAAGGCTGTTTAGTTGGAATAAATTTACTTTTGACTGCAGTGTCTTTATTTTAGCGCTGCATATAGCACACCGCTACAACGTGTTTTTTATCGCTATTAATATACATCACCACTGCCAATGCCCGACACCCACCAGTGTGCGCTTTCTTTTAATTCTTCGATCCAAGGTAGGCTAACTATGGAATAACCTTCAACCCAACGTCTTTTTTTCGGAGTTCAAAATGTTTTTGTTGCATGCAGAAATGTAATTTCGTTTTCTTTGCAGGAGTTCATCAATTTCATAAATGCAACACATTATAGTTTGTTTATACATAGCATAAAGGCAAAAAAACCCGTTGTATGCAGTGTTATTTCATTTTAAATGTCAAATGGGTTTTGTGGTTCCCAGTGTTTTCTTTTCTGTGGGAAATGGGTCCATATTGGCTCTTTCAGTGGCAAACGTTGCAGACCCCTGCCCTAGCTGTTGAATCTCTTTTAAATACAGCTCTCCTCTTCTCCCTTCTGAGCCACAGAGCTGGACAGTGCCAAAAGCCTAGATGCTGTGGCTTTCCCATCGTAAATCTTACACTCAATCTGTAACTGCACCCCTCCCCCACACACAGCAGAATACAAAGTAGACTTTGGGCTACTTATTTGGCCACGGGTACACTGCGCTGTCTGTCCGTTTTCCTTTTCCCTCTCCTGTCATGAATTCTGAAATTCATTATCTACATGAATTGCCAATATGGCTCTGTGATCAATATTAAGAACTCTTGGGGCAACAGCTAGAGCAATTTCCATTTCATTCAAGGTATGAGAAGGTGTAAATTCGAATAGCTGTGACAGAGTTTTGGAAGCTGGCTGTGAGATATGTTTCTGAGAGGACAACTGAGCAAGCTTATTGTGTCTTCAAGGCTGTTACTGTGCTCATTGGCTTAATAGGGAGGATTCTTACAGGGTTGGTATTACTAGAAAGAACCTGGGGAATCCATTCAATTTAAATGGCTTCTCGACTTGATCTGATATATTCTAGTAAGTATAAGAATCAGTGGGTTTAAGTATCTTAATCACTTGCCACGCATGCCAAAATGCTATCCAGACATCATTGTAAATCTCTAGTAAAATTTGTTTTGATTTTAAGAAATTATGATCCCATCAGAGGAAACATGATGGAGAGAGAATGGGGTGCAATTTAATTAAGTGAAAAGCTAAATTTCAGTACATTTTTGTGTCCTGTGGAATCAAAACATTGGATAGATATGGTGATGAAACAGAAATATTTTATAATTCTCAGTCTAGCTTGAATGGTCAGGAATGTCTTCCCCAGGAAAACTGAAAGATCATCATGAAGATCTGTGTTAGGCACTAACAGTTTGCCAGAGTTGTTCTAAAGTCAAATTTACTCCACTTAGTAAACTGTAACAAATTAACAGCATCACTAGTGCTTGTTGATGTGTACTTCCTACTACAAGAGTATAGTATTTTTCCTGAGCCGCAGTGCTTCATATGTAGGGAAGGAAGTGCCAAATTCGTTCACGTGCCATTGATGTAAGTGGTGCATTTTGGCCTTGAAGGCTGGGGTTCTTCAGAAAACACAACTTTAACTTCCAGAGTCATACGGTGATTTTCTGAATACATCAATATCCCAGGATGCTTAACATTGTATTATACTTGTAAGTATTCTGAATGTATGTATAAATGAAGATTTGCAGAGGAATTCAAAAATTTTTACGATTTTATGTTCAATGAATAAATATATTAAAATACCTTATTCGTCATGTAAGCAAGAATAATGTAAGATAATGTTGCTAGGATGTAAGAAAACGGAATGCCAAATGATGAATCTTGTTTTATAGGTTGAGGCTTTGTAAAAGATTTTCCAGTAGATTGGAGCAGTCTTTATTTTGAGGTTCAAGCATGCAGAATGAAAGCTATGTAAAATACTTGTGGATTCAAAGTGCTGAGGAAAAGGAGTTATCAGTAAAGCAAACAGTCGTTTAGGAAAAATGCACGTAAAGTGGAAATTTAGAGTCTTTATTATAGTCGAACATAATACTTGATGAAGTATTAGTTGGTTTCAGATTGCTTTCAGGTTGTTCCTTAAGCTAGATACAGAGAGTGGTTTAGTTTTGACTGTCTTTCATCCTGCTCTATTCTCTTGAAACAGCAATGTCTGAAAGCCAAAGAAGCTACAGAAGAAATGGAGCTGGCCATTATTAAGACAAGACAGTGTATGAGTGAACTGAGGAGAGAGGTAAGTGATAAATAATTCTAAGAAAGCTAAAATCATCGGGAGCTGTAATCAGCTCCGCTCCTAAATCCAAGGTGTAATCTCAGACAATTTATCATAAGGGCAATGTTTGTTGACGTTGCTGAAGCTGATCAGAGGCCAAGCTGATAACCAGAGTTAAAGGATACTGTGCTGTTGGAGTTCTTTAATTCAGAAGTTAAAATTATGCTTATACAGGTATGAGTAAGGAAAATCACATTAATTCCCAATCATCTGGACTTAATGTATAATTCATTTTCTTAAATGAGCTGTATGCAGGAACTTAACATTGTTTGTGCTACTATCATTGTCAATCCTGTTCATAAATATAGGTGCTTGCATTTAATGGTAGAGTCTGATTGTGTGTGAATGTATTATCAAACATAGAAATCACAGTTGGAGCATTGTCTTGATAAGATTATCTGTTGTTTGTGGGAAGGATTAATTTAAATTCTAATGTAAGCCATCAAGATTATTCAAAATTAGTTGACAATCCAAAAAATATAATTTAAATATGAGTAACACACACAAAATGCTGGAGTAAATCACCAGGTCAGGCAGCATCTACAGAGAGGTATAAACAGTAGACATTTCAAGCTGAAGCTGTTCATCATCGTGTTTATAATTTAAATAGGTTTTATTTTTGTTCAACTGATGTAATGTGATATTTTTAAATAATTCTTCTTGCTTTCTTCCTTAGCTTCAAAATACAGCTTTGGAGTCAGCAGGAGAGCTTCTGAAATGTTACACAGAGCACGTTGTCCTCAAAGAACTGAAGGCCTCTGGGGTTGAAGGAAATTTGGAGGCGCTGGCTGAAAGTACCAGCAAACTGTCTGAGCAAAAGGAACAGCTCTCTGAGGTGGGGGTTGAAATATGTTTGGTTCTGAAACTGTTGAATGTGCATGTGGGATAAATATATGGAATGTGTTGTAGATCTTAGCCTCTGAATTGGGATTTGTGGCTTCTAGAAATTCCACATCGTCTCCAAGATGATCAGAGTTTACGGATTTATTTCTTCTAATAAACTGATGCTGCTCTTTAAAATCAGGACTGGAAGTTTGTTAATGTTAGCATTTGGTCTTAAGGAGTGAGTGAACAAACACCTGTAGTAACCATCAAGTGTAAATATCAGAGAGCCTTGTGAGTACAGCATGTTAGTAACAGAATCAGAATCAGTTTTACTGTCACTGACAAATATTGTGAAATTTGTTGTATAGTGCAATACATAAAATACAGTATACTATAAATTACAATAAGAAATATATATTGAAAAAATAAACATAGTGCAAAGGGAGAGTGAAAATAGTGAGGTAGTGTTCATACATTCATGAACTGTTCGGAATTCTAAAGGTGGAGGGGGGAAAAATGTTAAAAGTGGGTGTCAGCATTTGAATATGCTCTTGCTAGTGTCCATGGTGGAGCTGGCTGATGTTACAACCCTCTGCAGCCTTTTATGATCCTGTGCAGTTGTCACTTCATATCAGGTAGTGATGCAACCAGTTAGAATGCTTTCCACGGTAGAAGTGTGCTAGAGTCTTTGGTGACATGTCAACTTTTCCTCAGACTCCTAATTAAATATGGCCACTCCTGTGCCTTCTTTGCAGTTGTGTCAATATGTTTGGCCTAGGATAGATCTTCAGAGATGTTGATACCCAGCAGCTTGAAACAGCTCACCTATTCCCCTGCTGACCCATCAATAAGGACAGCTTTATTCCATCATATTGGCACTGGTGGTGAGACTGACATTGTCACACATACTGGAAAATTTGTCAGTGATGTCCTGCATGATGGATTCAGAGTGTAGTCGTCAGTGAATAGTAAGTCTCTCAACACGGTCTCCTTGACCTTAGTAACAGCTTGAAGTCTGCGCAAGTGGAACAGCTTACATCCATCCTATGTTTGATGTGGGTTCCAGGATCACCGTCCTGGTATGCATCAGTTAGCAACCCTTATGCTGAAGAGGGTGTGCACTAGCACGCATCCCTGCTTGACCCCATTTGTGATTGAGAAAGCAACAGAACAGTCACCATCATGGGCTGACCATGGTGATGAATGTGCCAGGGCAACCAAATTTTGCCATGATCTTCAACACCTTGGCTCAAGTTGTCGAAGGCCTTGGAAAGATCAATAAAGGTGGTGTAGAACTGTCGGTTCTGCTCCTGGCAATTTTCTTGGAGTTGTCTCACAGCAAAGGTCATGTTGATAGTTCCTCTTCCTGAAGCCACACTGACTTTCTGGGAGGTGACCTCGTTCAGATGTCAAGCAGGGCTTTGGCTAGGATTTTCCCAGCTACTGAGAGCAAAGTGATGCCTCTGTGGTTATCACCTGCTTGGTGGTTTCCCTTCCTCTTGTACGGCTGTAAAATGAATGATCTTTCATTTCTTGCAGAATCCGACCCTTCTCCCAGAAGGTCTGGAAGAGCTCTGTCAGTTTGCTGGTGATGAGTGAACCTCCTGTTTTGTAGACCTCTGCTAGTATAGCATTTGCTCAGGGAGCCTTGCCACTTGACAGCTGACCTATTGCTTTCTTGATTTCCTCTTCTTGGGGAAGAGAGTCCATCTCATGGTTGATGTCTACTTGATCGAGACGATCGATTGCTTCCTCATTTATAGTGGATGGTCTGATCTAAACGATTCAAAATGCTCTGCCCAACTGTCCAGCATCGTGGCCTTCTGAGTGATGACTGTGGTGCTATCTGCACAGACAAAATGTGAAGGAAGTCAATTGGTCCCTTAACAGATCCAATGGAAAAATCAGGAAACATAATGAGGAGGAACCCCTCTCTACCTCCTGTCTTCTCTATATTCCCACGGTTTCTGGAAGGATCACCAGGATCCTGAAGAAGTAGTGGATTAATACCATTCACAGACCTGTAAGGAAGCTCAAATCACAGTTTATACCAGTCAAAGATGACCTGGGACTCAGATCGGCGAGTTTTTACAGCATTTCCTGTGAGTGGAGAACAGCGTAAATCGGCCAGACAGGGCACGTGGTGGAAACCCACATCAAGGAGCGTGGGAGGTGTAACCGTTTGGTTTACTCAGAGAAGTCAACGGTGGCAGAACATTACCTTTGTAATGGTCAAATGATGGACTTCAACTACAGTGCCATGCCAATGGCTTTTGGGATGAGGAGTAACCAATCGGGAGGGACGGACTACAGGGTTATAAATACCACTGGACTAGATATGCCCTGGCATCATCCCTGATGAAGATGGTGGAGTTGGAAGCCTGAGAAGAGTTTATTAATCAAATACAGCAGGAAAGCACTGGACCCTTTTTCATAGTTAAGAAAGTTTGCTTCTCTGTGAATGAATGGGTGCATGGTGTGCACTTAGTTAAAGGTGGCACAGCAGGAATTGGTGATGGTACTCCAAACCCTTTCACATTGGCAACTATGACAGAAAGACAAAAAAAATCACCTGAACCAGGGAAATTGCGAACCCTATTTGTCCTGGTCCTGTCATCTTCTATGCAGGCACTTTATTTAGGGCATTCACTATGTAATGCTCACTGTGGGATGGATTACATTTATATCAAATATTGGCAGTCTTACCCTACCATACTTCCATGACAGAATATCTTTTTCACCTGTACCTATAATAGTGGATGTGGAAAACTTCAATTTTAGTTGCAGAGGGCCTTTTCTTTCAGTTCCCCTCCTGTCAATGTTGTCTCATTGGAATTCACCCTTTCATAGGTGCCTCAAAATTCAATTGCTTTAATAATTACTGATCTCTGTTTCCCACCACCAGCAGTTAATGTACTGCTCGCTCTTATGCAGTTTATTTCTCAAATGCTTATAAAGTACTGCAGCTGGATCCTGTCATTTTATTGGTTACTGTATAATCCATGTCCACAGAGTACACAAATCAGACTAAGAGGGAATCTGCAATGGACAGAAAAATGAGTCAGTCTTTGATTAAGAAACAGAGAGTGATGTCATAAGCACTGCAGGAGGGAAAGTATTAGAAGATTAGCTGTAGCTAGGCAACATTACAAGTATTGAACATCAAATGTCTTTTTGACATAATTCACCAAGTACAAAGTAGCAGGGCCCCAAGAGCAGAAGAGTTGCTGTTGAACATACACCTTTTTAAAATTGAAGTGTTCTCAGGGTGTGTACCTGATGCACCATCAATAACTCACACTGAGACGTAGGCGAGATATCGGCTTTTATTGACTGGAAGAAGGAACCAGGAGTGAGTGTCTATCATACAAGGTCCTGGAGACTGAGGCCGATCTTCAGGCCGCAGGTCTCCTTTATACAGGGGCCTGTGGGAGGAGCCACAGGAGCAGTCAGCAGGGGCGTGTCCCGACAGGCACATAGTTCACCACATTCACCCCCCCTTCGTTTGAAAAAGTCCTCATGTAGCGAAGGTTCTTACAAGTCAAGCCGATCAGGCGGTCGAATCTGTCGCTGCGATCTACGTATCACCGGCTGTGACTGCATAGGTGCCGGCAACATTGGCGATTGCACAGGGGACGGGGGTTGCGCGTGTTCTTGCCCACTAGGCGCCGGTGATCCCTCATGCATGTGCGAGGCGCCTGGTATAAATGCGTACGAAACGCCCGGTATACAAGTGTCGTGAGGAGTCTGTGTAGGGCCTGGTGAGTACGGTGTCACCTCTGGTGCAGGGTTCACAGTTACCGGAGAGCCTTCAGGGTAGTGGTCTGCTGCACCTGCGGGTGCCAGGTCGCGGATGGAGACCGTGTCCTCCCGCCCATCAGGTAAGACCACGTAAGCATACTGGGGGTTCGCATGGAGAAGGTGAACCCTCTCCACCAGCGGGGAGTATTTATTGCTCCTCACATGTTTCCGGAGCAGCACTGGCCCCGGGGACGTCAGCCAAACTGGTAGGGTGGTCCCAGTGACAGACTTCCTGGGAAAAGAGAATAGGCGTTCGTGAGGGGTGGCATTGGTGGACGTACATAACAGAGAGCGGATAGAGTGCAGTGCCTCAGGGAGGACCTCCTGCCATCGAGAGACCGGCAACCCTTTGGACTTGAGGGCTAAAAGTGTGGCCTTCCACACTGTGGCATTCTCCCGCTCTACCTGGCCATTACCCCGGGGATTATAACTCGTGGTCCGACTGGTAGCAATGCCCCTAGCTAGCAAGTACTGGCGCAGCTCTTCACTCATAAAGGAGGACCCTCTATCACTGTGGATATAGCAGGGATACCCGAACAGAGTGAAGAGCTGGCGCAGGGCTTTTATGACGGACGTGGCAGTGGTGTCGGGGCAGGGGATGGCAAAGGGGAACCGTGAGAACTCGTCAATAACACTGAGAAAATAGACATTGCGGTCAGTGGAGGGAAGGGGGCCCTTAAAGTCAACACTCAGGCGTTCAAAAGGGCGGGTGGCCTTGACAAGTTGTGCCGTGTCAGGACAGTAGAAGTGCGGTTTGCACTCGGCACAAATTTGGCAGTCCCTGGTCATCGTCCTGATGTCCTCCAGGGAGTACGGCAGGTTCCGAGCTTTCACAAAATGGTAAAATCGGGTGACCCCCGGATGGCAAAGTTGTGCATGAAGGGCGTACAGCTGGTCGAGCTGTGTGCTAGTACATGTTCCCCGGGATAGGGCATCAGGGGGCTCATTGAGTCTGCCAGGCCGGTACAGGATATCATAGGTGTAGGTGGAGAGTTCTATCCTCCACCGCAAAATCTTATCATTTTTGATCTTGCCCCGCTGTTGGTTGCTGAACAGGAACGCAACCGAGCGCTGGTCGGTCAGCACAGTGAATCTTTTGCCAGCAAGATAGTGCCTCCAGTGCCTAACAGCCTCCACTATGGCCTGGGCTTCTTTCTCCACCGCGGAGTGCCGAATTTCAGAGCCTTGGAGGGTGCGAGAAAAGAATGCTACTGGTCTGCCTTCCTGATTAAGGGTAGCAGCCAGAGCGAAATCGGAGGCATCACACTCCACTTGGAAGGGAGCGGTCTCGTCCACTGCATGCATCGTAGCTTTGGCAATGTCCGCTTTAATGCAGTTGAAGGCCGCGCAGGCCTCAGCAGAGAGGGGAAACGAGGTAGACTTGACCAGGGGGCGAGCCTTGTCTGCGTAATGGGGGACCCATTGGGCGTAATAGGAAAAAAACCCCAGGCACCGTCTGAGGGCCTTGAGAGTGGTGGGAAGAGGGAGCTCTAACAGGGGGCGCATACGTTCGGGATCAGGCCCAATAACCCCGTTTTCCACGACATACCCAAGTATAGCAAGGCGGGTGGTACCAAAAACACACTTGTCCCTGTTATAAGTAAGGTTCAGAGCTGCGGCCACTTGGAGAAACCGTTGGAGGTTGGCGTCGTGATCTGGCCTGTCATGACCACAGATGGTGATGTTATCCAGATAGGGAAATGTGGCCTGCAGTTGGTACTGGTCCACCATCCGGTCCATTTCCCTCTGGAAGACAGAGACACCATTCGTGACACCGAAAGGGACGCGCAGGAAGTGATAGAGCCGGCCGCCCGCCTCGAAGGCGGTGTAGGGGCGGTCCTCTGGGCAGATGGGGAGCTGGTGATAAGCGGATTTCAGATCTATTGTCGAGTACACCTTATACTGAGCAATCTGGTTGACCATATCCGCGATGCGGGGTAGGGGGTATGCGTCAAGCTGCGTAAACCTATTGATGGTTTGACTATAGTCCACCACCATCCTATTTTTCTGCCCAGTCCGAACAACAACCACCTGGGCCCTCCAAGGGCTTGTGCTCGGCTCAATGATCCCCTCCCTGAGCAGCCGCTGCACCTCCGACCGAATGAAGGCCCGGTCCCCCGCGCTGTACCTCCTGCTTTTGGTTGCCACAGGTTTACAGTCGGGGGTCAGGTTGGCGAACAGCGGTGGGGGAGGGATCTTGAGAGTGGAGAGGCTGCAAGTGTCGGTAGCGCAGCTGTTGGCCTGGTTCTGGATGGGATGTGTGTGTCCGTGTGTGTGTGTGGTCAGTAGCGGGGTATGTGAAGAAGTCCCACAAAACTGAGGATTCTTGACAGTGAGTGGTGGGAGGGGCCCGTCGTATACCATAGTCACACTTTCGAGATGGCTCTGGAAGTCCAGCCCCAATAGCACAGGTGCACACAGATTAGGCATGACCAGCAGTTCAAAGTCCCGATATACTGTGCCTTGCACCACCAAAGTCGCTACACAACCCGCCCGGATGTCTGCGGACTGCGACCCAGAGGCCAAATGGAACCTCCGACTGACCGGCCGTGTTGCGAGTCCGCAGCGTTGCACTGTGTCCGGGTGAATAAAACTCCCAGTGCTGCCCGTGTCAAACAGGCATCCAGTCCAATGCCCCTCCACCTGGATGTCCATCATGGATCTTGCAAGCTGGTGTGGGGCGCTTTGGTCGAGGGTCACAGTGGCCAGAGTGGGATCGCCGTCGGGGTACCCGGTCAGCATCGGAGGGTCGGGGGCGGGGCATGCTGACGCCGACAAAGATGGCCGCTCACATCCGGGGTACCCGGTCAGCATCGGAGGGTCGGGGGCGGGGCGTGCTGACGTCGACAAAGATGGCCGCCCACATCCCGGCATGCAAGATGGCGGCCCCCACGTTTCACCCGCAGCGCTGCACTCCGCTCGAGGTTGAGACTTACAGACCTTGGCGAAGTGGCCCCGCTTTCCGCAGCTGGAGCAGGTCGCTTCTCGCGCTGGACAGCGTTGTCGAGGATGTTTCTTTTGGCCACAGAAATAACAAGGCACGAGTTTCTTACGGGCCACAGCCGTGGTCTGGGTCGGGGAGCTCGTGGAATGGCGACTGGCGGCGGCGTTGGCGAATTCGCTCCCGGGAGCCGGCGGTGGCGGGGTCTGAGGCGTCCACGGAACCGGCGGGGAATCGCGCGACTGGACAGCGTCGGCGTTATGCCGCGCAGCTTCTAGAGCGTTGGCCTTCTCTATCGCCGAGCTTAAGGTAAGATCCGAGTTCTCCAGCAGCCGCTGGCGCATGTACACTGACCTCAGTCCCGTCACAAAGGCGTCTCGCACCAGCAGCTCCGCATGCTGTTCTGCCGTGAGCGTCTTGCAGTCACAAGCTCGGACGAGTGTCTGTAGTGCTCGGAGAAACTCAGCGCACGATTCGCCAGGCCGCTGTTGCCGGGTAGCTAAACGATGTCTTGCGTAGACGGTGTTCACCGGCCGCAGGTACTGTTGTTTGAGGGCGTCCAGTGCCCCTTCGTAGGTCGGCAGGTCCCGGATAAAGGAGTAAACTTTGGAGGAGACCCTCGAGAGCAGGATTCTGTGCATAACGGCGGGTTCAGTCGCACGAAGCTCCGCCACGTACGATTGGAAGCATGCAAGCCAGTGTTCAAAAGCGAGAGCTGCGTCAGGGTCTTGAGGGTCCAAATCCAACCGGTCCGGACGCAAAACGGGTTCCATGTTTTAAAACTTCCAGTCAATAAAATTGATGCACCATCAATAACTCACACTGAGACGTAGGCGAGATATCGGCTTTTATTGACTGGAAGAAGGAACCAGGAGTGAGTGTCTATCATACAAGGTCCTGGAGACTGAGGCCGATCTTCAGGCCGCAGGTCTCCTTTATACAGGGGCCTGTGGGAGGAGCCACAGGAGCAGTCAGCAGGGGCGTGTCCCGACAGGCACATAGTTCACCACAGTACCCCACCCTTAAGGATGCACATAACAACAAAAGCAATTAGGTCCAAAGCTTAACTGTTTGCTTACTCCAGAGAGCTTTAAGAATGCAACTTTTCCTGGTGTTGTGCAGGCCATTCAGGAAAAGGGGGTGGTTTACTTTTATGGACGATGATGAATTTATTGTGGTTTAAATCACCTGAGTGTCTTTTTGGTGTCAGCCAATAAATACACCCCTATTAAATGCACTTAAACAACATGCCAATATAGGATTTGAAATTATGGATTCTAACATGCCATTTCAGTGATATAATACTCTTCTGCATTAAATTCGTAATATTTATGTCATACAGGGAAAAAGTCCAAGGGTCAGTGACCTCTAATGATTATTTTTGAATGAAACCCTAGGGGAGCATGTGTTTTATTACAGTTGTGCTAACTGGAATCCATGCTGAATTTTGTTACACCGTGAGTAAATCAGATGTTGAATTAATTTGCTGTTGTACTTTCTTCCACCAACCCCTCCATGCAGACTTCTCGATTGCTGCGACACATTTCAGGAAATGAACCCTTGGAAATTACTTGTTTACATGCAGAAGAAACGTTTCAGGTCATTGGTCCACAGGTATGGCGTTATTTTCTGTTTATCATCTTCCAGGGACGGTTTGTAGTAAGTTTGTGTAGTGCGCATGATACTTAGTTTGAGGGTGTGGGTTTACATCTGTTTTGATCAGTCAAGAGTTTCTTTTAGTTCATAACTTTGAACCTCAAATTTTTTTAAGAATATGCATTTTAACCTTCCCATTTAGTTTTCAATACACCATATTACATGCACCAGACAAATGGGGTGGGTGAACAGGGAATTATTTCCCAACTTTTATTCACATTGATTCTCAGTGAATGTTTAGAAGATATAAATATGACAAAAAAAACTACAAATGGGACCAAACGTTTCCTTGAATGAGGAAGTAGTTAAATTTTGTTTAACAGTTCCTCATAGGATGAGACTGGAGTCATTAAGTCAGTGGAACCATGGCCTTTTGTGCTGAAGCAAGACCACACTGCTTCATGATTCTAGGTTGTGACCATCTTATTATCTATGTTGGTGATTGCTTTAATTTTATGCTTAGCAACAAGTTTCTTATGATTGCCACACAAAGGTGTCCTCTAAATCCAGTCCACAGCTTAAATCCAGATCTTATTATCTATGTTGTTTGGTTTAATGTTATACTTTAAAAGAATATAATTTTCTTATGACTGCTACTCAAAGGTATCCTCTAAATCCAGTCCACAGCTTAAATCCCGGTCTAAACATTTTTATTTAGTCTCTGCATGCAGGATGCGCACAGTTCCAAGGCTTACTGTCCTAACATCTTTAATAATACCTGCTTGTCCTTTGTACTGTCAGGTAAATTATTCTGTTTTGTTCTCAGATCATTTCAGCTGCACAGACCTTGGCTCTTCACCCTTCTAGTAAGATTGCCAGGGAGAATCTAGAAGTCTTTTGTGAGGCCTGGGAGTCACAACTGAATGATATGTCCATCCTGCTGAAAGAAATCAATGATGTGTTTGAAGGCCGTAGAGGTAAATAGTCTAAGGTTTAAGTGTTCTTTGTATTGAAATTGAATTCTCATTTAGCTCGTGTGCAATGTGGGTTCTGAGGAAAAGCTAATGAATTCTAAAGAATTACAATATTTTTAAAAAAGTAAGTAGTACATTATGACTGTTGCAAATGTTGACTGTAAAGTTCAGAATGTAAAAGTGGCATTCATTGGTTATCTATTTGTTGGCACCAGAGGAGCCAACACACTTGACCACTGTTACACCACCATCAAAAATGCTGATCATACTATCCCATGCCTGCCTTTGGAAAGTCTGATCACTTGGCTGTATGTGTACCCCTGGTGTATAGGCAGAGTCTGAAGCCTGCAGCACCAGTTGTGAAGACCAAGAAGATATGGTCAAGGGAGGCGAAAGAGCATGTGCAGGACTGCTTTGAGTCGGTAAACTGGCATCTTCGAAGCCGATCAAATATGCCACATTTGTCTCTGACTTCGTCAAGACCTGTGTGCCTTTGGGAACATACTGGACATACCTATGCCAAAAGCTGTGGGTGAACCAGGAGATTCATAGTCTGCTGAGGGTTAGGTATGTGGCATTCAAGACTGGTGATTCGGAACTATACAACGTTCATACAAAGGGCATTCGAAGAGTGAAAAAAATAATTCTTTTTGAAATTAGAGACAGAAAACTTGCCATTATGATTGACTGTGATGCTTCACTCCCAGATGAGTTCAACACTATGCTTTGAAAGAGAGAATAAGACTATACTGGTGCAAATCCATGCAGCAGATCTGTCTGGGAGGCCTTCTGAGTGGGTGAACCCTCACAAAGTGTCGGGCGGTCTTGGTGTGCCTGATAGGACACTGAAAACCTGTGCCAACCAACTAGTGGGAGAGTTCAAGAACATCTTCAGCCTCTCAGTGATGCAGTCAGAGGTTTCGACCTGATTCTACCAGTGCTCAAGAAGAGCAGGGTGAGCTTCCTCAATGGCTACAGCCCAGTGGCATTAACATCTGCTGGGCCTTGAGAGGTTGCTGATGGTCAGAATCAAGTGTAGCCTAAGTAAGGACCTGGACCCAGTGCAATTTGCCTATCGCCACAATAGGGCCACAGTGGAAGAGATCTCACTGGCTTTTCACTCGACCTTGGATCATCGGGACAACAGCAATACCTATGTCAGCTTGCTCTTTGTTGGTTACGGCTCAGCATTCAACACAATCATCCCCTCAGTAATAACCAACAAACTCCAGAACCTGATCCACTGTGCCTCCCTCTGCAACTGGATCTTTCACTTCCTCAGTGGGAGACCACAGGAAGTGCAGATCGTAAATGACATCTCCTGCTCGCTGTCAGTCAACACTGGCACGCTTCGAGGATGTGTGCTTAGCCCACAACTCTATTTTCTCTACACCCTTGGCTAGGTACAGCTGAAATGCAACTATAAATTTGCCGGTAACTGAACTATTGTTGGCAGAATTTCAGATGGTAACAAGGATGCGTACTGGAGTGAGATAGATCAGCTGATTAAGCAATGTTGTAACAACAAACTTGCACTCGATGGCAGTAATAGCAAGGAATCGATAGTGGACTTCAGGAAGGGGAAGTTGAGGGAACACACACCAGTCCTCATCGAAGGATCCGCAGTGCAAAGGGTGAACGTTTCAAGTTCCTGGGTGCTAGCATCTCTGATCTACCCTGGGCTGAACAGCAGCTTTACCTCATCAGGAGTTCGAGGCTCTTGCAAATATCTACAGATGTCGAGTATTCTAACTGGTTATATCACTGTCTGATATGGAGGAGTGAGTCACTGGACTGGAAAAAGCTGCAGAAAGTTACAAGCTTAGCAACTCCATCATTGGCACCAGCCTCCCTGGCTATCAAGGACATCTTCAGATGGTGAAACCTCAAAAAGTCATCATTAATTAAAGATCACAATCTCCCAGGACATGCCCTGTTCCCATTGCTACTAACAAGTAGGAGACACAGGAGCCTGAAGACACACACTCAACATTTCAGGAACAGCCTCTTCCCCTCTGCCATCAGATTACTGAACGGACAGCAATCTCTGTACACTGCCTCATTTTTTTGCTCTCTATTCGCACTATTTATTTTTAAAATATATTTCTTACTGTAGTTTATGGATTTTATTTATTATGTATTGCAATGTACTGCTGCCACGAAACAACAAATTTCATGATGTGCCAGTGATATTGAACCTGCTTCTGATTCTGGTTCATTTTGAGAAGACTCAAATTTAAAAGCTAGAATGCAGTGCTGAGGTTTCATAACGCTTAGAGTATTGTGAGCGATTTTGGGCTCCCATATCTAAACAAGAGTGCGCTGGCATTGGGTTTGGTCAGAGGAAGTTTACAGGAATAATCCCAAAATGGAAGGGTTAACATTTGAAGTGTTTGATGGCTCTGGGCCTGTCCTCACTGGAGTTTGGAAAAATGAGGGGGGGATCTCATTGGAACTACTAAATATTGAAAGGTTGGATAGAGTGGTCATGGAGTAGATGTTTATAATAGTGAGAAAGTCTAGGACTGGAGAGCACAATTTCAGAATAGATTGGGGACCCTTTAGAACAGGGGTTCTCAAGCATTTTTATGCCACGGATCAATACCATTACACAAGGGGCCTGTGGACCCCATGTTGCGAACCCCTGCTTTAGAACATAGATGAGGAGCAATTTCATCAGCTAGGAGTGGTAAATTTGTGGGATTCATTGCCACTGATGGCAGTGGAGGCCAAGACATTAGGTATATTTAAAGTGGAGGTTATGGGGAGAAGGCAGGTGAATGGGGTTGAGAGAGAAAATAAATCAGCCATGATCGAATAGCAGAGCAGATACGATGGGTTGAACATTCTAATTCCGTACCTAAGATCTACAGTCTTACTTGAAACTCTGGCCCCTCATTTGAAACTGTCCAACTGGTGGAAACATCTCAGCATTTACCCTGTAATGGCCACATTGGATATTGTAAAAGCATAACCTGTATACTATGTGACAGATGATCAACTGTTTCGGGGGACCTTTTGTCATATAATACACCTAGTAAGCTTTCATTCTGCAAATTTTGAATTGGTGCCACCAGTTTCTTACAGGACAGCCAAAGATATTTAGAATAATCAACAACCAGCCATTCCACCCCACTAACCTGATATTTATATTTTAAAAGGTAATTCCTGCAACAGTTATTGAGAAAGTTAACATCTTTCCTGAAAGTTAAAATGATGGAGTATTAGGCTTCCAGATCTTTATTTTTGATCTGCCAGGTCTAATCTGCAGTACAAGAGCACAGAACGTTATATTGGCTTGAGGGACTAAGTTTTCACCAAGACAACAGCCTGAAACCAGCTTCATTCCATTCTATAGGAAATGACTACATACTTTTCCTGCATATTGTGAAGCCCAGTACTAAATTTAGTTCATCTTGTAGTTGGCACATACCAAGTTGAGTTTCATCTAGTAATCTCAACTCTCTTCTTCCTTTGTCTATGCATATGATCATTGGTTTGTTCTGTGAAGTAGTAATGGGATATAGCTTGTCATCTCTGTTCAGCCCTGACAAGTGTTCTACCCTTCAAGGACAATATCAAAATCTTCTGAAATTTATGTAACTACCTAAGTCTACTCTTTTCTTGAGCATATTGGTATCTTAATAATACAATGCAGTATGACTTGGCTCCCACAGAATATCTGATACGATCCAACTTTAATATTTGCAAGATGATAAGAAAACCGCAGATTAAATTCCCTTCATGCCCCAATCTGGCAAAGTGATTTTCCTTCCTCCTTTTCTACTTAAAGAAATATCACATTATGCATTTTCATGTAACTCTGTATCTGAATGTTGTAATTAATTTCTGTAGATGTACATATTTTAAAGATGAAAAAACGCTAACTGTAGTAAGAGCAGAGGCGAGTGAATGTTCAAACTAAAGTACATTGGTAGTGCTGAACATTGGTGCTGTGAGTCAGAAATGTAGCACTCATTAGTGCTTAAGATAGTTGCTTACTCATATTGTATATTAATAAACACTAACAAAAGAGAGGCTTTATCTTCTAAGCTGTAATTATTAATCTGAGTTTACTATTTGGTAATTAATTAATTCAAATGTAAATCCAAAATTTGACACATTAATTTAAGGAACCCTGGAACTGTAAATTATCTTGAGCTTTTCAGTTCTATATAATAATAATAATAGAATCCATGGCACATTCTCTTGTGGTATTTTCAAGTGACTTGTTATGAGCAAAACAGGGATAAGATTCAGAATTAAGAATGGTGTTGCAGCAAATTCATCATGGTACAACATCGCCATCTACTGGCGTTGTCTCAGCACTTAATCAGGAGTCCTGATATTCCAGAGGTCTCTTCCATTTCGATCCAAACTAGTCTTAGATCCACGTATGACATACTCCAATCATTATTACCACTGGAACTCATCTGTTACTCACTTGTATGTTCATCACCACAATCACTACTATCTCTGAAGCCCATTTTTACCCCAATCGCTGCTCTGTCTGGGACCCATTTCACCATGGACTACTGAAGAATGCAGAACAGTCATTGAAGCTGATCCTCCTCGACACAATTCATTACCAAATAGTGTCCTACAACAGCATTCAGATGTATTTCTCTACTATAACATACCTTATTTGACAGATTAATTCTAATTCTCATCACTCTAACATGTTATTAATAATATATACTTATATGTATCCTTCCATCATATTTTCCTGACTTAATTACATAAAACGGTACAGGTCTTTCAGTCCATGGTGTTGTGCCAACTTTTATAACTATTTGAAGATTAATCTAACCCCTTCCTCACACACAGTCACTTTCCTTCCTTCCACATGCCAATGAGTCTCTGGAAAGTCCCCAACGTATCTGCCTGTACCGTCACCCGGGCAATGCATTCCACACACTGTAAAAACACAAAGACCTTTGACCCCCCCCCCCCCCCCCACTTTCCTCAAATCACCTTAAAATTATGTGCATGTGTGTTAGCCACTCTGAGGGAACAGTGCAAGCTGTCCACTCTATTCATGCCTGTTATCATCACCTCTTGACCTTCTTTGGTCCAAAGAGAAAAGCTCACTCCCTAGCTCACTCAAATGTTCCTCAAAGACATGTTCTCTAATACAGGCAGCATTATTGTGAATCACCTCTGCACACTCTTTTAAGATTCCACACTCTTCCTATAATGAGGTGACCAAAAATGAATACAACACTTCAAGTGTTCAATAGAACTGCAACATTACCTGGTAGCTCTTGAACTCAGTCCATTGACTAATGAAGGCCAACACACCGTACACCTTCTTAACCACTCTATCAACTTGCGTGGTAACTTTGAGGGATCTATAGACACAGACCCCAAGATCTCTCCATTTCTCCAGACTGCTAAGAATCCTTATGTTCAGATGGGCAGAAATTATTAGATTCCTGACCACCTTAATCCTACCCCCATAGGCCTTCTCATAGTTGGTGGCCCAGAGACCTCAAGAGTGGATGTTAAGGGGATATGAGCATTGTATTATTAAAGAAACTGTGAGACAACTTGAAAAGTGGTTGACATGACATTTACCGATGTTCAACAACCCTCCCCCCTTTCCCCACCACTTCTGTTATAGAATGAGTTAATTCATTGGAATTAACATAAATTCCACTTGTGTGACAAGTAGATCCATTGTGTATGCAGCATAATTTCAGAAAAATGACGCGCTCGGGTGCAGTGGTTTCTATGAGGCCAACCAAAGGCATTGTTGTCTTTATTAAAAGTTTTTTACAAGCACAAGACCCTGCTGGACATTAAGAATTTAATGTATCAATGAGTTGGTGGAGAAATGGAAGGATTCGGATGATGATGAGTGATGCCGACTGCGACAGACAGGCATCAGTGCGTAAAGGAGCTGTGCAGGCTAACAGCGAGTGATCATCTTAGTTGCTTTTCTTGCAATTGCAACACCCTGTTGGACATTGGTGGTGTGGAGTGCTACAAGTCCAACTTCTTGGTTTTTTGGCGAACGACGGGGGAGCTGTTTTGCCTTGGTTGTAGCAAGAACTAGGCCTTAAGCCGTGTTGTTGACTATTTGCAGCTGCCCAGGGGTGGCATTGGACCAGCAGAGTGGGCTGGACGCAATACTGCCTCCCAGTGTTTACTTGGCAGAAGACAAGCAGACTGCAGACTGCCTCAACATTCATGGATGCAAGGACCATATTTTTTTTGTGTGACTGTATCTTACATATGCCTATAGGTTCCATATGTACCTTGTGCTGTGTGTGACTGTATCTTACTGCTACCTTCCATGTGCCTATAGGTTCCATATGTACCTTGTGCTGTGTGTGACTGTATCTTACTGCTACCTTCCATGTGCCTATAGGTTCCATATGTACCTTGTGCTGTGTGTGACTGTATCTTACTGCTACCTTCCATGTGCCTATAGGTTCCATATGTACCTTGTGCTGTGTGTGACTGTATCTTACTGCTACCTTCCATGTGCCTATAGGTTCCATATGTACCTTGTGCTGTGTGTGACTGTATCTTACTGCTACCTTCCATGTGCCTATAGGTTCCATATGTACCTTGTGCTGTGTGTGACTGTTGGTACTATGTTTTGGACTCTAGCCCCAGAGTAACACTGTTTCGTTTAGCTGTATTCATTAGTGGCTGAATGATAATTAAACTTGAACTTAATTTCCAGACCAGGTTCCTGTAAGGTGCAGGTGCTGTGTAAAAAAAAGAGAAAAAAATGCTTTAACTGCTCACTTCACACCCTGGACTCATTTTTGTTTTAACATATTTCATGATAATAAAGAATTCATTCCCCATTGGCTCTTTGAGATTAAAACTGAACCACAAACTTGATGCCAGTAAGTGTGCACATGTAAATAACTCCATCAACTTGAACATGAAGATTGCTGAAATGCAACTATTCACTCAAGGTTGTCAACTGCAAATCATCTTAACAAAGTATTTGCTTCAAACAGATACTGTAGAATAATGGGTTCACTTGAAATTGTGCTGACAACTCAAAACACTATTTATCATAATCTACCAAGCTATGGGCAGTGTAGACCATCACTTACAAATTACCTAAAATACTGTTTCAGCAAATATACTAGTATGGGATTACAGAATGATGTGACTAAATATTTTAAAAAAATTATTAGCCTGCATTATGGAGTTTACATTTGCTTCTGGAGTAATGTATGCATCATACTCAACTTTCCTGAACCTGCAAATACTCTTAAAGATTACATTATTTTAGATTTATTTATTTGGCCAAGGTCAAATAACCACCAGTTTTTCAACAAAGTTAACTTAAGTTGCTTCCTTTAAGAGTGACATTTACCAAAGATTAAGATGCAAGGAGTAGTCTGTATTAGAAGTATTTAAATTTTTTGTATCTTTTTGTTAATACATTGTATGAAATTATAGAAGAATCTAATTAAAAAGCAGTTTTCTGAATTTTGATAATAAACGATAATGATTTATTATAAATAATTATGGTTTGTTTTGAAGTCTTTTTTTTCCCCTGTGTGTCAGAAAAACAATTTCTTTCCAAGAAGTAGACCCACTGTAGTCTGTACAAATTATACTCTGCAGTGCAGCTGCACAGGATACATAATGATTTGGGCAAGGAAAGTGTTTTTGAAATGCTTTGTATCATCACTGTGCCTGGTTTAACAAGTGGCATTTAAGTACACAGTGGCAGTACTGTATCAAAAGAAAATAATATGAATGAAGGAACAGCAGCTACTTCTGTGCTGTTTCAATTCTGACTGAGGTAATTGTACTGTATTTTTAGAATGCTAATAGATGTTTGGGAGTCCAGTTTGGGCAGATGCAGATTTAGGCACATACATCCAACCATTGGTCTGCCCAGTGTTGTGTATGTTGATACTTAAGATGTTCTGTAGGACTTGTTTGTGTTTGAAGGTGTACCCTGGGATGCTGCCCTTGAATTTTCTACCACGATTATTGAAAACCTTCCCCATCCAATTTTAACACTGCTAGTCCAGCATGTGTGCATGTTAACATAGAGAAAGGAATTACAGATATGATGAGAATTCATTGGATGTCATTGAACCATGGTTTCAAGAAGATTTACCTTTGGCGTAGAGAGAAAGAACTAAGGGCAACAGAAGTAAAATTGTGCTGTGGTGATGTGAAGTCAAGACATTTTTGAGAAGACGAATGACATTTGACCAGAACACATTAATAAAAATGGAAAAATGATTAAAACCAAAGCCACGTTAAATTTAAAGAAATATATCCTGATTATGATGATTAAACATTTTTGAGGGAATCTTTAGCAAAAATTAAACCTCTTCGCTAAATATAATTATTAGGCAGCACTGTTTTTGTTGCAATGAAGGGTTTTATAATTAATTTGTACTTGAAAGATCTTAAGCGTTAAGAATTGGAAGAAACAGCAGGAAATTTTGCTGCAATTTCCCCACTTATTTTGTTTCATTCACATTGCTTTATTTGCATCTGTTTCCCCAGGAGAGAAGCGTGCATACCTTTCACTACCTAGACCAGGGGTGAGTTTGTAATGTGACTTAAAGTTAATATAAAGTTTAAACTTAAAACTAATTTTTAGGCGTCTCACAGAATTGGGTACAACAGAATTGACTGTACAACAAATTGAAATAGATGATTGCAAATCAGTGGTTGTTTAATAGGCAAAATTGCCTATATATATATATCAGACTTTGGACTTATTCCCTCCCCTCCTCCACCAAAAAAAGAAGCTTGTCATTTTGTCTTGCAGTTAAAGGTAGATTCTGAAATCAAGACTTTTTCAATGAATTAAAATGTTTGTTCTTATCTGTGAAATATGTGAAAAGTTGTGCTCCAAATTAATAGCTGATCACCAAAGTGTGGATATTATTGAAAATCGCATAGGTTACCAGATTTAAAGAAGGCAGATTTCTTTAAGACTATAATATTATAGTGCCATTCTCAGGAAAGCCCAAATAAAACCGATAGTTATTTACAATAGACATATCTCAAATCTGTTACAGGTCAAATAGCATAAATTCAACAATTCTGAAAGATAAAGAAATGAAATTGTCTGGCAATCCACAATGACCCTGCTGATTCTGCTTTGAGATAAAATAGTAAGATTCCTAATCACCATCTGGAGAAGCTTCCAACAACCTTCATTAGTGCCTGAGACTGCTTGGAGACTATTGAAGTTTTTTATGCAAAGGACATTATTAGGCAGTTGCCCTAAGGGGATAGGATAAGTTGGTAGCTAGCTCCAAATAATAGTGCTGTGGAAGATTAGACAGTATTAGGTAAAATGCTTCCACATCACAATAAGATTTGAAGCCAATAAAATGAGACTATAAATGTCATTGTTCCAGGCTTGCCTGCTTAGATTTTTGCCACGGCTTCTGCACTTTTTCTTCCAATGTAATTTATTCAAAATCATCCAAACCATACAATGATAATTTTCAAGCATGAATTGTATCCAATATATTTTCAATTTTTGCATACTTTTGTATGTTGGTTTAAAAACAACACACTGGAAAGAAACCAGACCTCTACCCTGATGAATTAATCACCAGTTGAAATCTTTTATGTTTATTAAAACAATCAAATTTACTAAGGAGCCAACTGAACACCATTCATGCTAGGAGATGGTTCAATATTTTTTCAGTTTAATTTCAGTGGCTCAAAATCAACTTTAAAAAGCTGTGTAGTTTGTAATTATGCTGTTCCAGCTAAAACTACACTGACTCACTACTCAATGTACTGTTTAAATAATTTATTTTATATAAACAATATTTAAAATAAAAATGACATTCTAAAATGTTGTCATATTGTACTGTTCTTGGGGGAGATTTACTTACTTGCATACAGATGAAATTCATTTGGAATTTGAAGGAAAAGCCTAATGGAGGCTATTGGAATTTGAGCATCTTAAACTTACACTTCTCCATAATATTTAATTTGCTTGTGTCTCAAGCACACTTGCTGTTGTACATAGGCTTTGAGTTTTGCATACTGAATAGATATTGTGTGTTATGGTATTGCTTAAGTTTAAGCTCTTGTATTTAAACCAATTAATGCTTTCCTGGCCATCATTTGCCCTCTCTAGTTGTACGAATAAAGTAACTCTATATTTTCTTTGTTTGAAACAGAAGCACACGGCAAATCTGAAGGTAGTTAAAGCAGTCAAACTAGATGCTGAGGTAAGAATTATGCTTTGTTTTTGCTTTGTAAACATTGATTGTGAAGTAGGCATTTGAAGGACAGTGTACAAAGGGCAGGTGAGTGAAACCAGATGGGCAGCCTCCTTTGGAGAACCATCAGCTGCGGCAAGACCTCTTCAGTATAGAAACAATGTGGGTTAGCTCTGCCAGTTGAAATTTGTAGGTGGTATGTACCATGCAGGTTTATTCTGTCTTTATTGAATTAAATGTATTGTGCTTAACAACAGCTGGAATAAAAATGTTTTTGTTTTAATTATAGGAGCAGGCAAAGATAGCAAAATTAGGGTTGGAACTGCGTTTGCACACATCAGACGTAGATGCAGAAACGGAAAGATGGGAGGACCAAGAAAATGAGATTCTTCGGCAGGCTCAGAGTATGTCCAGTATGGCATATTCCATGTATCTTTTCACAAGGTAAAATTGATAACCCCCATGGAAATATTTTTTTAATAATTTCTTCTAACTTAAGGTAAAAATAAATTAGCAGGTGATTATTGATGCATTCCTGGATGACTTTAGTGAACATACAAGATAAAAATTTGTCTACAATTTCATCTTAATAAACCTGATTCTGATTCTGACTGAAAATCCATCACAAAGCCAAGTGATATGGAAATCAGGAAATCCTAAAATGGAATGTGGCTGAAAGAAAGAGTGGTTGGGAAACTGCTGTGCCTGACTTTATTTTAAATGAAGAAATGTAATTTCTGGCAGTAGGTTTGTGGTTATCCAGCCACTGCTGTCTACTAGTGCCATGTCTCTGGCAGTTCCCATTTCTGGAGTTTGATATGTCATATACATTTTGCATCTCTTAGCAATTGGCAAGAGCAGAGTGGACTCTGGACTATGTTAGCATTTCTTGTCTATTTACCTACACAAGCATACTAGTTTCCAATGCTTGTTCAGTGATTTTGCTTACCAACACATTCAGCTGTGGATAGTTTGTGATTTTCCTGGAATCTAGTTGGTGTAGCATCCCAATCCTTTTCCATTTCTGAACATGCAATAGGATCAATCTCTTAAAATTTTTGCATTAATTATAGATGAATTTCTTAAGAACGTAGAATACAGATCAGTACAGCCCCTTTGGCCCATGAAGTTGTGCCAACATTTTATCCAATTCCAAGTTCTCCTCTGACTTTTCCTTCCAACATAGCCCTCCATTTTTCCTGCATCTATATGCCCTTCTAAAATAGTACAGGAAGGATGTGGATACTATAGAGAGAGTGCAGAGGAGATTTACAAGATGTTGCCTGAATTGGAGAGCATGCGAGACGTGACCTGATAGAGGTGTATAAGATGAGAGGCATTGATCTTGTGGATAGTCAGCCTTTTCCCAGGACTGAAATGGCCAACACAAGAGAGCATAGTTTTAAGGCGCTTGGAAATAGCTACAAGGAGGATGTGGGTGCCTGGATTGCACAGCCAGTGAGAGTGGTAGAGGCAGATACGAAAGGGTCTTTTAAGAGCCTCTGAGATAGGTAAATGGAGCTTAGAAAAATAAGAGGGCTATGTGGTAGGGAAATTCTAGGCAGTTTCTAGAGTAGGTCACATGGTCCGCACATCATTGTGAGCCAAAGGGCCTGTAATGTGCTCTCTTAAATGTCGCTAACATATCTGCATCTTATCATCACCTCTGGCAGTGTGCTTCATGCATTAACCACTTTCCGCGTTTTTAAAACACCTCCCTCTGACGTTCCCCCGATACTTTCCCTTAATCACCTTAAAATTATCCCCTCTCGTATTAGTCATTGCAGCCCTGGGAAAAAGGTGCTAGCTGTCCACTCCTTAAATCTTTAAGTAAATTTATTTTAGCTTTTTTAAGTTTTATGTATTTTAAATTGAAAATAGTTACTTGAAATATACAGAATTCTTCCTGTAATGAAAAGCACCTTCCTCCATTCAGCTATCTTGTTTATGCGTTTTGTACATACTGGTTGTACATCACATAGTCATTCGCTGCACATCAAGGCAGTATTATTCTGTGTAAAATTACGAGGGGTGTAGACTGGGTAAATACAGGCAAGCTTTTCCACTTGGGTTGTGTGGGACTAGATGTCACAGGTTAAGGGTCAAAGGTGAAAACTTTAAGGCAAACATGAGTGAAAACTTCACACAGAGGGCGCTGAGAGTGTGGAATGAGCTTCCAGCGCAACTGTTGCAGAGCTTGATTTTCAACATTTACGAGAAGTTTGGATAGGTACACAGATGGTAGGGATATTGAGAACTAGGGTCCTGTGGTAGGTCGATGGGAGTAGGCAGTTTAAATAGCTGAACACAGACTAGATGGGCCAAAGGGCCTGTTTCCGTGCTGCACTTTTCTATGACTTGTAGGTGTATTGTAGAAACCCATTTTGGGACCATTGCTATATGTTATATACATTGAGACTTGGATGAGAACGTGGTAGGAAGACACACAATTGAAGCTGAGGGGTATATTAGGCTTAGGCTACAGAATGATATCAATTGGCTGCTACATGTGCAGGGCAATGGCAGGTGGTATTTAATTCTGACAAGCATGAGGTGATATGTTTTGTGCAGTGACTGGGGCGCTCAAATAGGAGTTGGACAATAGGACATATCCAGTGAATATAGGGGCCATAGGAAGTATTGAGGAAAAAGGAACATTGAGTACAAGCACGAAGATACCTGAAGCAGCAGCGTGGATTGAAGAGGTAGTGAAGAAGGTGTACATGATGCTTGCTTTAATTGGTTGAGGTATAGAATACAAGAGCAAGGAGGTCTACTTTATAAAACATTGATTAGGACATAGGTGAAATATTGTATGCAGTCCAAAGCTCAAGTTGAGTTTATTGGCGTATGCACAAGTCCACGTATGGACAGGTGCAATGAAAAACAAAGTGTGTATGTGGTAAGCATTGGTGAGGGTGCAGAGGAGATTTGCCAGGATATTCCCTTCAATTATGAGAAGAAACTGGACAGACTACATTTATTTTCCTTAGAACAGAGAAAGCAGATGAGGGATCTGATAGAGCAGGGGTTCCCTCAAACCGCTTAGTTGATGGTAAGGCTCCATGGCATACACGTACGTTAACTTATGAGAGGCTTGGATAGGGTAGTAAGAAGATTAGAAGAGACTGAAGAATATCTTCAGCCTGAGAGTGGTTGGAATCTGGAACATACTGGCCAAGAAATTGTTGGAACCTCCACAACGTTTAAGAAGAATCTTAATATGTACCTGAATTGCCATGGCATTTTAGTCTTGGACCTCCTGCTCTTAAAGGGGATTGGTATAGACAGGTACTTGATAGTCAGTATAGACATGGTGGCCAAAAGCTCTGTTTTTGTTTTCTAAGACTATAAAATTTTGATTTCCTGCAACTTTAATTTACAAGAAAAAAACCTTTGAATTTGTCATGTACAAAAAATGTTCTCTGACTGAATACATTGCTGTAGAGAGTGATAAGATCATGGTAGAACAATTGAGGCTTGAAAGAAAACTAATATGTTGTTTATCCCACTATATAATGTTGCTTTTCTTATAAAACAGAAAATGCTGATTTATTAGTGAATGCCATTGCAGAACCTGTGGTACAAGCTATAAAACAAACATTAACAGATCAGATTGAAGATATCATTCCTTTTATCAATTGTACATCTGACTCGGAATGCTTAATAAAATCAGAAAATGCTGACATCACTCAGAAGGTCAGGCACCATCAATAAACATCAGAACTACAGATGCTGCCTGACCTGCTGAGTAATTCCAGCATTTTATGTCTTCATTTCTGATTTCCAACTAACGCAATTTTTTTTTGTGTATGTGATTTTTTTTCAGCACCATTAATAAGCTAACATAATCTTCCATAATTATAAAATCCAAATTAATTTTTAACATAATAGGATAGTTGTCATAAAGAACAGTGGGATTCTTTTAATTCAGATTCATCAGAATGTTCTTGTTGTATACACGTACACATCTATTATATCTAGACCCTGACACAGTGGTGTCAAGAGAACAACCTCTCCCTCAATGTCGCAAAAACAAAGGAGCTGGTTATGGACTACAGGTGGAATGGAGCTAGGCTAACCTGTATAGACATCGATGGATCTGGGGTTGAGGGGGTGAACAGCTTTAAGTTCCTCGGCATAAACGTCACCGAGGATTTACGTGGTCTGTACATACCGGCTGTGTGGTGAAAAAAGCACAATAGCCCCTCTTTCACCTCATACGATTAAACAAGTTTGGCATGAGTTCCCAAATCCTAAGGACTTTCTACAGGGGTACAATTGAGAGCGTCCTTACTGGCTGCATCACTGCCTGGTATGGGAACTGTAATTCCCTCAATCGCAGGACCCTGCAGAGGGTGGTGCTGACAGCCCAGTGCATCTGTAGATGTGAACTTCCCACTACTCAGGACATTTACAAAGACAGGACCGTAAAAAGGGCCCGAAGGATCATTGGGGACCTGAGTCACTCCAGCCACAAATTGTTCAAATTGCTACCATCCAGAAAGTGATACCACAGCATAAAAGCCAGGACCAACAGGCTCTAGGAAAACTTCTTCCACCTGGCCTTCAGACCGATTAATTCATGCTGACATAACTGTATTTCTATGTTATGTTGACTGTCCTGTTGTACATACTATTCATTACAAATTACTATAAATTACGCTTTGTGCATTTAGATGGAGACGTAACAAAGATTTTTACTTGTGTGTGAAGGATGTAACAAATAAAGTCAATTCAATTCAATAATATTTTTAGATCTCCCAGTGCCTGGAAGTCAACTTTCGCTCTACTCTTGCAGATCTCTTCTGCTGAATGATAGTAATTCAGGGTAAATTTTGCTCTGACTTCTCGTTTTCTCTTCTAGTCTAGCCAATAGCTTTTCCCCTTTGTCACCTCCCTCTGCCAACAGCAGAGATCAGGAACTTGGAATGCTGTTCCGTACACTGTAATGTGACCTCATTCATGAGGCAGCACTTTGCTTTATCTTATAAACAATTGTGGGGTCACCATTGTGCATTGTTTTTGTCATCTTATGGTGTTTTAAAAATGTTTCATATTTAACATTCTTCTCTTTATTTCAGAGGAGAAGGCCTTTTGAAAACCACACAGGATTTGTTTCACCAAGCTGAAGTAAGAATACTAATTGCTGTGTCTTATCTTTCTTGAATAAACTAAAGTAGTTTTTGCTTTCAATCTGGGATGGATTAAGTAAGAGGCAGCCATTTTAAACAGCAATTAGACGTATCCTTTGTTGTTTTGCAAAATAATTCAAACCTGTTCTTAAAAATGATATCAAGGAAATTTTTGTTGAGTGATGGTTTCTAGGAGCTGGTATCCACTGGATTTGAACAGCGTATTTTGTAGCTATAGTTTGGCATATGCCAGCTGAAACCTTGCATATGTAGTGTTGCAGTTGGACTAATGTTAAGGTGATCAGATAATTTGTCTGCACCCAACTTTTACTTATATTTTTTGAGGAAAAATTGGGATTTGTGGGCTGAGTGTCACATATCTCTGGTGGCAGGAAGGCAACTTTCAGTTAGCGACATTAGTCGTGCACCAACTCAACATAAACTGCAATGCAATAAATGGCCCCTTTAATTAATGAGGAAATTGGCTGCTCCAGTTATTAGTTATGCCACTAATACGGCGTGCAACTGGAAACGTGGACTTGTGGCAGCCACATGGGCCACATTTAAGGTGAAATAGGATTGGAATGAAGTTGCAAGATTCTTGATGGCGGTTCTAGCCGCTGAGATTCAGATCAGATTGTATGAGCACCACTACATTTATAGCTATACAATTATTTGCAAACACATCAAAATAAAAATAGTGCTCTGTCTGTGCTGCAAATGTTTACCAGCTGGTAATCAAAAGCATGATATATTTGCATTGAATTGTAAATGTAAAACTGTTTTGCCATTTTCAAAAACAAAATCCTAGAAAACCTTAAGAACAAATACTAATAAGTGAAAATACATGTACAGCACTAATGCTAATACACTTAGGGATGGTTAATTTTTAAAGTGTTTTATGTTTCATAGATATTTGCTGAAGAAGGGCTCAGATTGCACTCATCTCTTCATGCATTCTCAAATCAGGTATGTTAAAGGAGTAGGAATACACTCAAAAGCTGTACATTATACGTGAATTACTCATAAAACTCATCAAATGTTTGGTACCTGTGTCTATAGATTGTAAATATATAGAAAAGTGTAAGATCTGGTTAAATCTGAAGTAAAACAGTTGGGTAATATGGGTGTTTGTCTCATGATAAAATATTATCATTTGTCATAGGTGACAATTTTCTATAAAAATTGTCATTTTTTCACTTCATTTTTTCTGTGTTTTTATATATAAAGCACTTTACATTAAAATACTCTTTAAAAGCTGAGTATAAGGTGGTTAAAAAGCTATTAATCATCAAAATCCTAATGGTTCTCATTTACTATGGAGAGTGAATGATTAAGAATACTGAGTTTGACTGACAGAGTTGGTGGATTGTAAGCATTTACCTTCTGGTAAGATGGTGGTGCGTTCAGATGCAGCTGTTTCTCTTGGGGCAAGCAAAGCTCTTCTTGTCTTTTTTTACGATCCCAAGACAATGCTGGACATTAAGAACTTCAGTTACTACTGCAGCTCTACCCCGTCAGCGAGCTGCTTGTTAGTAGAGGATCTGGACTTGGTGCAGACTGTGTTACTGCCTGCTAGAGAAAGGCATTGGAATTGGTGTGTGAAGGCAGTGTGCAGTCTGACAGCGACTGATTGCCTTGGACGTTTCTCTTGCGATTGTGCGACAATTTTGGACACTGGTAATGTAGAATAGTGCAAGTAATTTTCCCTTGTTTGTTGACGAGACAGGCGGCAGGGGAGCTGCCTGGCCTCAGTCGCAACAAGGAGTAGGCCACAAACCACAGACTTGCCTGTTGCAGCAGTCCGGGAGAGGAGACGCTGGACGGGTGGTGTAGTGCAGCATCCATGTGGGGTTGAGGCTGGTCCATCCTATTAGTGCTGCTCTCCAATGTTTGCTCAGTGAAAGACAAGCTGGATTGTGTGCGTGCGTCGTTTGCTGATTGCTGAGAACTGCTTGTTCTTGCCAATAACACCTCCAATTTACAGGACATGTCACTCAGGAACTTGGGCTGTATATTTTTGTTCATGTGACTGCATCTTTACTGCTGTCTTATGTATGCTATATGTGCCTTGTACTGTGTACAACTGATGGTACTGTGTTTTGCACCTGGACCCTGGAGGAACACTGTTTTAATTGGCTATATTCATGGGTATTCATGTATGTTTGAATGATAATTAAACTTGAACTTGAACTTTCTTTTTAAAACTCATTGTAATTTATTATTTTAATACGTTAATGCATTTGTAGTGACCCGTAGGGATTACATTATTATTTATGTGCACATCACGTTCTATGGAAAACTGCAGAAAATTGTCATGGACAGATATTTTTGATTTCCATTTGATTAGCTCAGCCCACATTGTGTTTATTGGCTGTAAAATATAAGCTGAAGAAATTGAAGTTTATTCATCATGACTAAAGTTCATTAAATGGACTGTACAAATAGCATGAAGATGCTTCAATGTCAAAACTATTCCATTTTATCATCAATTTCAAAGGTAATGACTGATACATTTCAAAATAATGAAGTTAGATGGAGTCTGAGCTAAATGTGTTTCTGTTTCCTCAGTTGGAGGAGGATGAAAAATCATCTTTGTTGATGGAAGCTGAGAGATTACCTACCTTGTGCCAGCAACTGCAAATGACCTGCAGAACTCCAGTTCATGGCAAAGCTGCCACTTTTACTAAGGTCTGTTCTTTTTATATATAATACAGTGCAAATCAGCATCAATCAAATTTCTCAGATAAGAGCTCCACAGCGGTACAGCAGTTAATGCTACTGTCACAGCTCCAGAATCTCAGGTTTAATGCTGGCAACAGGTTTTGCCTGTTTGAGTTTTATAGCTCCCACCCTCGGGGCAGCCTGGTAATGTAATGCTATTACAGTACCACTGACCCCGGTTCAATTCCACTAGTGCACGTATTCTCCCGTGTCCGCTTGGGCTTTCTTCTGGGTGCTCTCGTTTCCTTCCACATTCGAAAGATGTATAGGTTGGTAGGTTAATTGGTCACATGTGTGTAACTGGGCAGCTCAGGCTCATTGAACCAGTAGGACCTATTACTGTCTCTAAATAAAAAAATTAAAAAAATAAGATTGTGTAGAAGATCTAGTGTCCATCCTCATCCCAAAGATGAAGATTATTGGCTCTTATGAATTACCTCTGAGAGTAGGATATTGGTACCAACAGGGGGAAAAAAGATCAAACGGGAGTTAATAATGTGAGAGGAAGAATCATTAGGACTATCCCCCTGGGAACTGATATGGATCCAATGTCCTTCTGTGTTGTTATAGATTTCAGATGCTTTAAATTTATATGGGTTATCAGGTCTTTATCTTCAATGTAAGTCTGTCCTCTGCAGGGACCATGGACTAAGACATCTAAACACCAACTAAGTCTTCGTGCTATCATCATCCCCTTTTCGCTGAACTACAGTAATGTCCAGTTGAGCAATACTAATTCTAATTCTTGTTGTAAATTCTTGCTTAGGCTTACCCCCACCTCTTTCGGTATTGCATCCCATGGAGTTATTCATACTTTTCAATGTTTAACCTCCTGTGTAGTTTAATTACTCCGTTATTTTGCCTCTAGCATTTCAGAACCTAAATTACGAATTTCCCTCCATTTACATTTGATCCTTTAATATATTCCCTTAAAACCTTTAAAAATTTGCTGTAATATCCTTTCTGTCAGGAAAGAAATCCAGCTGATTATGGCAAGACAGCATTATTTATTGACCAACCATCCAGGATCCAGGATATACAGCCCTAAGACCCAAGAACAGAAACAGTCCTTCAGCTCATTATATACCCATTTGCCTTGGATCACATGCAATCTTTGTTTTTGGACCATTGTCCCATGAGGGATCTAGTCACAACAACAATGTTTTCTCCACAAATACACTTTGTTACCTCTGAAAAATTCAATCTAAATGGTAGAGAGGATCTCTCCTTAACAAAGCCAGGTTAGTCTATTTAAGCATTGCTTTTCTATATATAGATTTAATCGTGGCTTTTGTAACTTCTTTTTCATTAGACTCCATGGCTAATCCCTGCTATCCTTCTTGAATAAGGATGTCACCTTGGTAGTAAAGATTTCAATAGTTCCATCAGGGCCTTAGCTATCTCCTTCTTGCCTCCCATAGTTGCCTGAGATGCATTTCATCTGGCCCTGGGAATTTCATCACCAAGTCATCTTTCAACAGCAGCTTGCTACAAAATCTCATTGTCTCACACTTCCCCAATACCATCCCTCCTGGAATTCTCCAGCTACAATGTCCTTCACCTTAGATTAAAATTCTGAAATCTAAGGGCACACTTTTGAAAGAAGCCATCAGCACTGTGTCTTTTATATATTTAACTTTGGGATCTGGGTGTGATTAGCAGTTCCTGGCCATCTCAAGGTGCACTTGAAGGAACATATAGTTAGTGGTTTTCCCAGCACCTGCTACCCCTGATCATGATGGTAGAAATGAGTTTCAAAGGTCCATTTAGCATGGCATGAGCAAGTAACTGCAGTCTGTTAACAGTTCAATAAAACCTTGCACGTTGCACCCTGGAACAAATTATAAATCTGTGAACTTATATTTTTCCTAATCTTTATGACGTTGATATTTGTTATTTAAAGTATAACATATACATGTAAAAATTTTAAAGGAAACTTGAATCTGTTTACCAAGGGAAGGGTTGATTAAAATTAATAATATTTATTGTAAGTACTTCTGGATATACTAGCGTGAAATGAAAAGGGGGCAAATAATTTTAATTATTACCAAATTCATTACAAAAATTGTAATAGTGTAGATGTAGAGTTATTCTTGTACTCTTCAATATTTCTAGGTTGACACTTCCATTCAGGAGACTATAAACATGATGACTGTGTTGATGAAGGTTCTTTCACTTTGTTACAAACTGTTAAAAAAGGTAAGATTATCTAACTCATGTCTTCTAGTGCATCTTAAAATTAACAATTTTGCAAAACTATTGGTCTATAAACTGAAAACTAATTAAAATTGGGAAATAAAGGATAGATGAAAAGTGTTGTATTTCAGGAAGTCAAACCATGGCAGGGTTTTGCACAGTAAGTGGTAGAACCTTGGAGGGTGCTGTAGAACAGGTTCCTTGAAGATGGAGACTTCGACAGAGATGTGAAGATGGGGATTGTAATGCTTGTTTTCCTCATTCAGGATACTGAGTGCAGGAGTTGAGATGTTATGTTACATCTGTACGTGTTGATATAGATATGGAGGACTGCTATAACCCTGCTATACAAAGAATGTCATTAAGCTGAAAAGGGTGGACCAGAAATTACTGGGACTAGAGGGTTTATGCTACAAGGAGAAGCTGGATAGACTAAGACTTTCTCCCCTGGAGCATAGGATACCAAGAGGTGACCTCAGAGGTTTATAAAATCAAGTTGGGCATTTATAAGGTGAATGGCCACAATCTTCTCCTCAGGGAAGGGGAGTCCATAACACAGGCCATAGTTTTATAGTGAGAGGCGAAAGATTTGCCTTCAGTGGCAACTTTTTCTACATGAAAAAAGCTGCCAGAACAAGTGGTAGAGATGGGTTCAATTATTGCTTTACTATCCATCTACCTGTCTAATTGCTTTTAAAAAGGTTAGAGGGAAATAGGCCAATCACTGGCACTAGCTTAGTTTGGACTAGCTTAGTTTGGCAGCCTGGTGGCTTTGGACAAGTTGGGCAAAGGGCTTGTTTCTGTGTTGTATAGCTCGATGATTCCAACCAAAAAGCTGAATGAATTTATAGTTTACCATTATTTCATAACTTAGTGAAAGAAATTGTTAAAAACAGCATAACTCTATTGTGTTTGCAATGAAGTTCAATGTCATCTAACTAAGTTTAGTCTCTGATTTAGGTTCCAGTTCTGTTGGTAAATTTCTAAGTACAATAATTATAAACAGGTAGTAATCTAGTCACTGGCAATAAGAAAGGCCTAAATGAATACAACCCATAACCACCTCTATAAAACAGATTAGCATATAATTAAACTGCACTAAAATTATATGATTGCACAAAGCTGTTGATTGAATAAAGAACATTTGTCAAGACAATTGGAGTACATAATGAGTGCTCTTGGTCCAATTATATTGATTAAAGGGAAAATGTGTTCACTCACCATGTCAATGCAGTACATTACATCTTTATTGGATAAATAATGATAAATTTACAATAATAACACAAATTGTAATTTTGAAAATACAGCTGGAACTTGCCTATAGGGAAAATTCCCTTTTGTATCTATGTTAAATGTGATTTTATGTTTTACATTCTATGGATCATACTGTACTGTTGTTCTAATATGATTTATCTTTTACAGTATAAAGTAGATCATACATTTCTGGGCACATCCCACAGCTGGAGAGGTAACCAAATGCAGACGGTTGCAAATGGCGAGAGCTTAGAGGCAAAGAACACAGATACATTTGGAGTGAAATCTCTGGAAAGGCACATGGCAAATTTGACATACTTAGAGAGCAAATAAAGGGGGAAGTTCTAGAGTAGTTGCAACACAAATACATTGTCAGATGTACTGTAAAGTCTGTTAGTTCATAGTAGACAGTAATTAATGTCTGACATTTATAGTACTTAAATATAAATAGCAGCAATGTGCCCACGATTTGAATGTTTAAGATCTACAACAATTGTTTTCCCCTCAACTCTACTAATTTAAATAATATTAATAGGTAATTTGGTTAGTTATCTCCTCTGAAATGTATTAATGCTGGGTTTTTGTTTTAGCCTGCTAATGTCTAAACCTTTTCTGTGAATGTCTTACTGATGTGATTAATCCTTTGATGCTGCTAGGCTCATAAATGTGCAAAAACCAAATTGGATACAACAGCATATGTTACTGTTGTGTAAGGTAATTAAACCAAATTATAATATTTGCAGGCAGGTTATTGCGGTATACTTTCATTTGGGTACGTTGAAATAAAACAGGTTTTTACCACTGTTGTTTCTGCTGCTGCTAAATGTAGATTTCCTGGGAAGATCCCGTGTACTTCCTAGTAAAACTTGCCCAAACATAATTGGATTGTCCAAATTTTCTTAGTTTCCAATCTCATTTGTTTCCTCTCCCTCCCCCATCAAAATAATGCTTTTCATAATGCTTGATAAGTTAAAATCTACTTGTACGTCAAACAGATCACAAGTTTTAATCATAGCTTTTTCTTCTTCCCTTTGAATCTCCTCTTCCCACATGAACTCTGTATCTAATTTCACTTTTTCTAGTGATGTTGTTACTGCGGTGCAGTGGGGTTAGAATGTGATGTATGCATTGCTGGAAATATTTAGTAAAGTACTTGGACTGAATTTGTATTACCTGTAAAGGCAGTTTTTTAAACATTTCTCTAACAATTAACATGAAAAATTATATTTTTTAAAATAAAATTCTAATTCATTAATCATCATTATTCTGCGTATTGTTTAATGATCTTCACATGCAGATGTGTCATGTAATAGATTTTTTAAAAATCTGTTTCTATCTCGTGTCATGACCACCAATAAGCTTTATGCTTCACTTAGTGATTATATATTTATCTCAACCTTGAAATACTAAATAATTTCTTTTAGATTTACAGTACTGATATTTTCAGAATGTCACAATTGTTCCAATTTTACTGTAGTCATAGTAAAGCAGCTTACATGAAAAATAGTTATATTTGATCTTCCTTGCCTATTGTAACTTGTACTAGAGCTTATCCCTCACTCCAGGTGCTGCCTGAGCGGGTGATTATTTTCAGCAACTTCGGTTTTCAAAAACTAGAATTATATCAGCTGCAAAATGTTTTAAGGTTACTCAATGCAATTTAAGTTACAGTTTGACACATGGAATAGTCATCATAAAAATGCATCTCCTTTGTCAGTGAAAACTTTCAGCTCTCTATGCACACCAAAATTACTTGTTCACACTAGTACCAAGAAGTTGAGGAATTGTTACCAGCTTCCCTTAATCCTACTGAATAAATGACTCGAGAAGAGTTTTTTGGAAGTTTTGGATTTTAATGCTTGCCCATCAACCAATCTACAGCCACCTGAGGACCCACCAATAGACAACCACTTAGTAGAATGTCTTACTCAAGTAATCACAGTACTATTCATCAACCTTTAAATTAGCAACTGTTTGAAAAAGAAATACCAAACCTTTCATGAAATTTTTGCCAGTTTTTATTGCTGTTATTCCACTTTACATTTTAAAAAATATTATTCAGCATTAATCACATCCTAATGCAAAGACAATTAGTTTCTCATGAAGTAAAAAATAATTTTGACCAACCAGCAATTCCTATTTTTTGATATCCCAATCTCCATCAGGAACATTAGAGACCAACACTAAAAAAAGAGTATTTAAAATGAATTTTATTTCTACATTGTATTGTTCAGATGCTCTGATAAATAATGAAGATGTTGACCTGTTATTTCTCCAAATTGTATAATTTCTGTGTAATGAATACAACAGTAAAACAGGAACTCAAATTAACTGGGATTCTACATTAGCTACTTGTGTCCATTCATTAATCTGAGTAAATATTATAGATTTCATCCTACTAACAAAATCCTGCACTGTTGTAATGAAGATCCATGTTTGCTTGAGGAACAGCACTTTATCTTCCATCTTGGCATACAATAGCCTTTCAGTCTTAATGTTCGATTCAGCAACCTCAGGTAACTTTATTTCTCTGTTTCTATCAGTCTGTGATATCCATACCTGTTGTAACTTGTACCAGAACTTATCCCTCACTCCACAGGTGCTGCATGAACTGGCGATTATTTACACCATTTTCCATTTTTAAAAACTAGAATTACATCAGCTACAAACTAGCTACTCCAACTAGCTACGAGTACAGAACCAGGATACCTTCCGAGTCTTCCGAGAAGGAGGGAGGGTGGAAGACCCAACAGGACGGACCAAATAGAAACAACACAGCTTTTACAGTGGACTTTGACCGGACCAACCCTGACACAGCCAAGATGCCGCTGTGGCAAACTCTGTAAGAATCTCAGGGGACCCAAGATCCACCAAGCGTAGGACTGGTGAGACGGTGGAGGACCACAGTCAGGAATAAACCCAATAAACTGGCCCCCAATGAACAGTGGTGAGTGGGAGAAATTCGATGAGGACATGGACAGGCTTCTTGAGATGATACTCATAAGACCTGTGGAGAAGAAGCTTCAGAATATGTGCAGATTGGTGTACTCCATCAAAGAAGACCGATTTGGTGTAGTGGAGAAGAGCCAGCCTAGCAGACAAGAGAGGGAGATAACCAACATAAGAAGGGAAATTAGTACACTCTCCAACAGGTACAGAAGAAGCAGTGTGGAAGAGAGAGAAGGACTGAGGCAGTTGAAACAAGACCTGAGAAGGAGGCTTAAAGAACTTAGGAATGTGGAAAATATAAGGAAGAACAAACATGAAAAGAATAGGAAAAGGGCTCTTTTCATCAGAAAGTCTTATAGTTTTTCTGCAAGTGTGTTAGAAGGGGAAAGATCAGGCAAACTAGGAAAACCAAGAGAGTAAGTGGAGGCATACCAGCAGAAAACACACTCAGATGAAAGACGAGACCTGCCGCTGGGGAAAACAGCAGGATTGAGCCAGTGCAACAGTGCCAGAAACACTAGACGAGAAAGAGCCAACACTGAAAGAAGTAAGACAAGCCATCAAGAAGGTGAGGGCAGGTTCAGCACCCGGCCCAATGGGATCACATATAAAGTCTACAAGAAGTGCCCAAAGCTTCTGCAGAGGATGTGGAGGCTGATGAGAGTCATCTGGAGGAAGGGCCAGATATCACCTTGCTGGCAAGTGGCTGAAGGATGTTTTGTGCCAAAAGAGAAAAACTCAACTGAGATCAAGTAGTTCAGAAACATTTCCCTCCTCAACATCACAGGAAAAAAACTTGTTCACTGTTCTAGCAAGAAGGATGACATCATACATGGAAGAAAACCAATACAAAGATATGGCAGTGCAAAAGGGAAGGATTCCTGGATTCCCAGGATGTGTGGAACACACAAGTGTTGTATCCCAGGAGGCCAAGGCAACCAAAGGGAACCTGATGGTTGTGTGATTGGATTTAGCCAATGTCTATGGTACAGTGCCGCACGAGTTCATCGAGGCAGTACTGAAACACTACCATATCCCGGTCACCAAGATCCTGGCAAGCTATTTCCAGGGGATTCAACTAAGGTTCAGCGTGCAGGACTATGTAACATCATGGCAGCGAATAGAGAAGGGCATTGTGACTGGCTGCACTATATCCGTAGTCCTCTTCGTCATGGCCATGAATCTACTTATAGAGGCTGGGAAAAGAGAGACCAGAGGGCCAAAGACAAGCACCAATATCAGACTGCTGCCAAGCAAAGGATTTATGGATGCCCTTACAATTACAACTACAACACATATCCAGGCCAGATGGGTACTCCAGGCAGTGGACGAAACAGCCACATGGGCATGAATGAAATTTAAACCCGCCAAATCAAGGTATTTGGTGATTAGAAAGGCCAGCTTACCCAGAAGTTCACCTTGAAGATCCAGGATGAAGAATTCCTGTCTATTATAGGAAACCCCATCAAGTGCCTAGGGAAATGGTATGATGACAAACTGAAGGATGTCAACATCATCAGACGTCTGGAGCAACAAACAACAGAAAGGCTGGTAAAGATCGGCAAATCAGGTTTACCAGGAAAGTTCAAGGCATGGATCTTCCAACATGGGCTCCTAACCAGACTAACGTGGCCAATGATGCTGTATGACATCTCCCTGACAATGATCGAGGGCATGGAGAGAAAGACTAACCGGTACCTGAGAAAGTGGTTAGGAGTATCGCAGTGCTTCTCTTCAACAGGGCTCTACAGCAAGACAGCCAAGCTCCAGCTGCCCCTCTCCTCAGTTGTAGAGGAATTTAAGGCAGGGAAAGCATGCCTCATCATGACCCTCAAAGACGACAAGGTCAGTGAAGCAGGACTCAAGATTCAGACAGGGAGCAAATGGAAGGCGGCAGAGGCAGTAGAAGCAGCAGAGTCCCGACTTCGCCACAGAGACATTGTCGGAATAGTGTGTAAGGGCAGACTAGGCCTGGGATGTGGGTCAACAACCCTAAGGAAAGACTGCACTTGGTCAAACAGGAGATAAGGAAGAAAGGAGGCTAGATATGTGCGAGCAGTGGAGATGGGGAGTCAAGTGACCTGGACAAAGTGGGAAACAGAACAGAGAGTGTTGACATGGGATGACATATGGAAATATACATCTTTGCAACTCCAGTTCTTACTGAGGGCTATGTACTACCAACTCCTACAAACCTGCGGAACTGGGGAGTAACAGAAAACCCAACGTGCCCTCTGAGCCAGAAACCATCCAACCTAGAGCATATTCTTTCTTCATGCCAGGTTGCCCTTTCCCAAGGACGGTACAGATGGAGACATGACCAGGTTTTGAGAGCAGTCGCCTACACCAGAGAGGAAGAAGGACCACAAAAAGGACAGCCACCCAAACTTCGACAGGACCAGGGAACGTGCTGCAGCAACAAGCAAGCGTAGAGACAGTATACTGAACATGGCAAAGGACTGGGAGATGAAGATCGATCTTAAAAAGAAACTGGTGTTTCCACCAATAGTAGAGACCACACTTTGACTAGACGTTCTACTATTGTCAGAGAGTGCGAAGAAGCTCATGATGATAGAGCTAACAGTACCATGGGAGACCCGATGTCAAAAAGGCCCATTAGAGAAACTTATGAGGTATGAAGACCTGGTGGTGGACTGCAGACAGCATGGCTGGCAGACGTGGAACTTCACTGTTGAAGTGGGGGCAAGAGGATTTTCCACCATGTCATGCTGGAAGATGATGGCAGCTTTAGTGATACAAGGGAGAACCAGGAAGAGAGCCATTAACACCATGGCCCATGCAGCAGAGAGAGCGTCCAGTTGGCTTTGGCTGCGAAGGGACGATACTAGCTGGAAGTCTGACTGTCGGGGGTAGAAGACTGATCACCTTCTGCTGTCCTGCCATCCCGAGGATGTTCTGGGTTAGGGGATGAAACGTCTGGAGACAGGTGGACCCGGCTGATGACTCGATGGTCCAGCAGCAGAAACATCACAGTTGTTTAAGGTAATTTTAAGGATACAACAGAAAGACCTGATTATTCAATCCAATTTAAGTTACAGTTAGATACATGGAATAGTCATACAAATGCATCTCCTTTGTCAGGGAAGACTGTTTCTCTGCTTCTATTAGTCTGTGATATCGGGTCAGCTTTTCTTCCTTTGAATATGGAGGACGTGCTCTGCCTGACCTTCAGGACAGATCTTCCAGCTCTGCGTTTCACAAAGTTTAACATTCTTAACTGCTCTCATTCACTTACTGACTAGCTTACACGTTTATAGCTTATCCCCCATGGTCAAAGACCATGGTAATTGTGAAGGAGGAGACACAATATTAATTGTGTATAAAATGTTCCTGCATGTTTGCAGGTGGATTAACCATATATATGTACAATACTGTCATATTTTGAGACATAAGGGTTAAGTATGCCTTTGGTTTGTCTTCAGGACCAGGCTGACGGGTGTAGCTCCATGTTGTTCCTCCCCACTAGCTCTGTAGGTACTTTGCCCAGGCATGGTTGGGGTTAAGAATATTGGTGGCCCTGGCAAATGATTTGTAATCTGTTCCTATTGGCCTCAAACAGATGGCATTGGCTTTTGTATGAAGCCATTCCACTTGTTGTTTTGTAAACAATATCAGAAAATCATTAAAGTTAATATGGGACTGGAGTGGATGTGTAGACTGGGCAAAGAGGACAGGGGCTTCTCAAATGTCATCAGTGAACTTAGCTGTTGCTCATGTGGTTCCATTGGAAAGTATTCTTAGAGATGGTGTGTGTACACGCACACACACGCACACACTAAAATGGATTCAACAGTGGCTGGTTGGGAGATGCCAGAGAGTAGTGGTGGATAACTGTTTGTCAGGTTGAAGGCCAGTGACTAACGGTGTGCCTTAGGGATCTGTACTGGGTCCAATGTTGTTTGTCATATACATTAATGATCTGGATGATGGGGTGGTTAATTGGATTAGTAAGTATGCAGATGACACTAAGATAGGTGGCATTGTGGATAATGAAGTAGCTTGCAGAGAGATTTACGCCAGTTAGAAGAGTGGGCTGAGCGATGGCAGATGGAGTTTAATGCTGATTAAGTTTGAGGTGCTACATTTTGGTAGGACTAATCCAAATAGGACATACATGGAAAATGGTAGGGCATTGAAGAATGCAGTAGAACACAGTGATCTAGGAATAATGGTGATGTACAAAAAAGCTGGATGAACTCAGCAAGTCGGGCAGCATCTGTTGAAAGAAGCAGTCAATGTTTCGGTTGAGACTCTTTGTCAGGACTGAAGAAGGAGGGGGCAGGGGCCCTATAAAGAAGGTGGGGGTTGGGTGGAAAATCAGTCAGAGGAAAGACCAAGGGGTGGGGGAGGGGAAACAGGGAGGGGATAGGCAGGAGAGGTGAAGAAGGAATTTAAGGGGAAAGCACTATGGGTAGTAGAAGGCAGAGTCATGAGAGGTGATAGGCAGCTAGAAGAGGAGACAGAGTGAAGGTGGGATGGGGGAAGGGAGAGGGAGGGAATTACCAGAAGTTGGAGAATTCGATGTTCATACCAAGGGGCTGGAGACTACCCAGACGGTATATGAGATGTTGTTCCTCCAACCGAAGTTTGGCCTCATCATGGTAGTAGAGAAGGTCATGTATGGACATATCCGAATGGGAATGTGAAGGAGAGTTGAAGTGAGTGGCAACCAGGAGATCCTGTCTGTTGTGGCGGACAGTAGGTGCTCGACGAAGCGATCCCCCACTCTGCATCGGGTCTCGCCGATGTAGAGGAGGCCGCACAGGGAGCACCGGATGCAATAGATTACCCCAACTCACAAGTGAAGTGTTGCCTCACCTGGAAGGACTGCTTGGGGCCCTGAATGGTGGTAAGAGAGGTGGTGTAGGGATAGGTGTAGCACTTACGCTTGCAGGGATAAGTGTCAGGTGGGAGATCTGTGGGGAGGGGTGTGTGGACCAGGCAATCACGGAGGGAACGATCCCTGCCAAAAGCAGAGAGGGGTAGAGGGGGAAAGATGTCCTTAGTGGTGGGGTCCTGTTGAAGGTGGCGGAAATTGCAGAGGATAATATGCTGGATCTGGAGGCTGGTGGGGTGATAGGTGAGGGCAAGGGTAACATGGTCCCTGTTATGGTGATGGGAGGATGGGGTGAAGGCCGAAGTGTGGAATAATGGTGCATAGTTCCCTGAAGGTGGAATCTCATGTGGATAGGGTGGTGAAGAAAACTTTTGGTATGTTGACCTTTATAAATCAGAGCATTGAGTACAGGAGTTGGGATGTAATGTTAAAATTGTACAAGGCATTGGTGAGGCCAAATTTGGAGTATTGCGTACAGTTTTGTTCACCGAATTATAGGAAAGATGTCAACAAAGAGAGTACAAAGTAGATTTACTAGACTGTTATCTGGGTTTCAGCACCTAAATTACAGAGAAAGGTTGAACAAGTTAGTTCTTTATTTTTTGGAGCGTAGAAGGTTGGGGGGAACTTGATAAATGTATTTAAAATGATGAGGGGGATAGATAGAGTTGATGTGGATAGGCTTTTTCCATTGAGAGTAGGGGAGATTCAAACAAGAGGACATGAGTTGAGAGTTAAGGGGCAGAAGTTTAGGGGTAACACGAGGGGGAACTTCTTTACTCAGAGAGTGGTAGCTGTATGGAACGAGTTTCCAGAAGAAGTAGTAGAGGCAGGTTTGATTTTGTCATTTAAAAAAAAATTGGATAGGTATATGGACAGGGAAGGAGTGGAGGGTTATGGGCTGAGTGCGGGTCAGTGGGACTAGGTGAGAGTAAGCGTTCGGCACGGACTGGAAGGGCTGAGATGGCCTGTTTCCATGCTGCAATTGTTATAGGTGGGTTTATTTTACACGTTCAAGGCTTTCCTTTAAAAGAAACTGGAGTCAAAGGCACATCACTTTTAGAATACAAACTGAATAACACCAAAGCAAAAAAGGATCATGATAATAAACAATTGATACATGCCTATTGATAGTTTTGCAGCATGGTCTATTAAGAAAACAAGGCCAGTTGGCCGAACTATGTCATTAAATCCTGAGCGACCCAAATGGACTCAAAGGTAAAACATGTACTGTCCTATAAATTCTATTAAAGCAATGGTCTATTAATCCAGATATAGAGTAGTGCTCTACAAGCAGATTTTACACACCACCTAATAGATGATAACAGTAGCATAACAGTTAGACAAGGAAAGATGAGGAAACACACACATCTGTCCTCAGAGGGATCAGAAGTGAAAAGGGTGAACAGTTTCAAGTTGCCGGGTGTCAATATGTGAGGATCTATCCTAGACCCATCATCTCGAGGCAGTTACAAAAAAGGCACGACAACAGATATATTTCACTATGAGTTTGAGATTTGTTATGTCACTAAAGACACTTGCAAACTTCTGCAGATGTACCACAGAGAGCATTCTAACTGGCTGCATCATTGTCAGGGATGAAACACTGCACAGGATCAAAATAAGCTGTTGAAAGGTAATCTCAAATCAGCTCCACCATGGGCACTAGCCTCCCTAACATCCAGGACATCTCAAAGAAAGGATACCTCCAAAAGGCCCTCCATTGCCCAGGATATGCCCCATTTTCATTGCTACCACCAGGGAGGAGATACAGGAGCCTGAACGCACTCACTCAGTGATTTAGGAACAGCTTCTTCTTCGCTGCCATCAGATTTCCAAATGGACATTGAACCCACGAACACTACCTCACTTTTTTTTACCCACATCTTTTTGCACTACTTATTAAATATAAATAAATAAACACACTTACTGTAATTTAGTTTTTAATGTATCGAATTGTACTGCTGCCATTTAACAACAAATTTCATGATATATGCTAGTGATCACTGACTGGGGTTTGATTTCTGCTGTCGCTGTAAGGAATTTGCATTTTCTTTCTTTGACCACATAGGTTTCCTCCCATTTTCCAAGGCAGGGTTAGTGAGCTATATTGGTGCCAGAAACATGGCAAAAATTGTGGGGTGCCACAGCACATCCTTGGATTGTGTTGGTCATTGATGTAAAAAAATGCATTTTATGTTTCAATGTATATCTGACAAAGCTAATCCTTAACTCTTTTTTTCTTACATTCTTAATTCACCATTATACAATTTCATTTCAGTAAACTCAATTTGCTTCAAAAGAACTTGAGGATGGAGCCTTGGTGTGCACAAGAGCTCGAGGGTGGGGATTGCAAACATGACTTAGTAAGTCATGTGCTGAACCACCTTCATTTAAAATAGTTGAATAGTGAATTTTTACCATGTATTCTCCTCTGCAGTGGTGAGGTCCTTTTACACTTAATAAACTATTAACTATTATTTTTCCTATTTAAATATTGGGTAAATAAGACCAATTCATACTACATAAATAGAACTAAATTTATGTATTTAGCATCAATGTGAGTTGCCAGAAAGCAAGTTTAAAATCCCAAGATAATCAGTGCATTATTTAGGAAATTTTCCTTTTTTACAAAAGGCACAGTCATATACTGTGATGCACTGAACGATGATGTACACTTCCTACACAAGATGGGAACAAATTTAGCAATAAGTTTCAAAAAGATTTCAAAGTCATTACTTCGGTTTCAGAAAGCTCTTTGTGCCTTTCAGTTCTTCAAGCTGTATCAAGGGATACAGGATCACGGAGGTCAGCATTTAACTGTTTTGCTGCTGTACTGTCTCTCTTCAAAATTACATCTTCATACATCTCCTGGCTGATTAAATTTTGGGTTATGCTTTTGCTTTCTTCAAACTTCGGTAACACAACAGCAATATATCCTTCTGTGGAAGGCTAAGGGTAAAGAATAAACAGTGTGTTAGATTAAATAAAGTAAAACAATATCAATACATACATTTTTATTTTACCTTTTCCTGTAGAAGGCTGGGCCGCTGGAGAATATTTTCATTTACTTCCAGTAACCGTCCTCTGATACAGCTATAATAAAAAAGATACTTTGTTAACTGTGGAATATTTTATTTGTACAGCTCCTGTCATAGCTCTGTGATTAAGGGGCACTAAGAGATCTCAGCAACACTAATTCTGATGATGCATTTTGTAAAGTCAAATCAGCAAGAGACTTATACTACGAATAGTAGAGCACCAGGGAACCTAGGAATTTAAATGCAGAGTTTGTTAGAAGTGGCACCAAAGGTAAACAAGGTAATGTAAAAGGCATTTAGCAAGCTGGCCTTCATCAGTCAGGGCAACAAATATAAGAGCTGGGACATTATTATCTAGCTGTACAAGTCGCTGGTGAGGCTGCACTTGAAATACTGTGTATAGTTTTGGTCACTTTGTAATAGGAAAGACATGGTTAAACTGGAAAGCATACAGAAAAAATTACAAAGATGTTGTCAGGATTAAAGGGCCTGAATTATATGGAGATGTTGGTCAAGCTAGGTCTTTATTCTTTAAAATGTAGGAAAATGAAGGGGAACCTTATTAGAAATATTTAAAATTATGAAACACAAAGATAAGGCAGATGGTAAGTCTTTTCCCTGGGGTAAGGGAATCTGAAACCAGGGACTTAGGCTAAGAGGGGAAAGACTTAAAGGGTCTTGAATAGCAACATATTCCACACAGTGAAGGTGAGTATATGGAATCAGCTGGCAGAGGAAGTGGCTGAGGCAGGTACGTGGAGGGGCAGGGTTTAGAGGAAAGGAATATGGGCCAAATACTGAAAACTGGGTGGGCACCATGATCAGCACAGACTCAATGGGTCGAAGGGCCTATGTCCATGCTGCGTTGTTTTATAAATCTATGGCACTTGACTGCCTCTAACTTCATGAAAACTAATTAGGATGACAGGTGACACAATTGGCAATTACTTCCAAAAAGTATAATTCTACTTTGTGAAATTAAATTCATTAGATATTGTACTCACATACCTGTATATTGTGTACTCCTCACCATCTTCACACATTATTCTACACAACGGGGCAAGTTCTGTCAGGAACTGTCCACCCTGAAAGTTATGTGCAGAGATAGTTTGCATTTACCAAGGGAAATGTATACTATCCACCTTAACATTTTCTATGCTTCAACTGATAAAATTGTCTTAACCATGGCTTAAAATATTTCATTTAAAAGACTATTACGATAAAGCTATCTAAACGTGTCTGAAAACACAGTTGCTTACTAAAAATACAGACTGGTGAAATATTGTGAGGCTACCTTATAATCTAGGACAACTCACACTCAATGGAACTGTCATCATATAAGGAAACCTTATTGAATTTGCATATAGTATGGTTCCACAAATTAAATGACCTTTATCTTTTTTTCTTCTTGTTTAATGGATAAATATTGATTTTCCTGTTTTCCTTAAAAATAGCTCTATACATTTTTCCATCTACTGGAATGGGCAGATTTATTGAGTGAAGGGGTGGGGGGCTGGAGTATCAGATTAAAGACAAACCTGAAAAATACAGCATTTCTACAATTATGACTTCCTCAGCTTTCGAAAGAAGTGCCATTGCACTCTTATCGCGTAGAGTACGAATCTATGACCTCCCACTTCAAAAACTGGAATGATATCACTAAACCAGAGTTACATGTTTTTGCAACAAATAACTCCCAATCCACATACAATAGACTAGCAACCAAACTAAGTACTTTCACAATTCAGCTACATCAAATTAAAACAGGCAAAGCCAACAGTTAGAAACAATGGCCGACACATTGGTAGAATTGCTGTCTTACAGCAGTAGGGACTTCTGTTCAATTCTAACTGCAGTTGCTATCTGAGTGAAGTCTGCAGTCTTCCTGGGTCTGTGGTTTTCTTCTGTATTCTCCAATTTCCTCCCACATCTCAAAGTCAAGTGGGCTGGTAGGTTAATTAGCAACTGTAAATTGACTAGTGTGTAGCAGAGTAGAAACTAGGGGAGTTAATGAGACGGTGAAGAAGAATTAATGGATGAATGTACAGTACTATCAGTGTAAATGGTTGGCTGATGGCCCATGCAGACTCTGTTGAGCAAAGGGTTCTTTTTCCATACTATGTTTATTTGTTTCCATGGGAAGCAGTTAACAAGAAGCAAATATGCACAGTTGGTGATTGCTAAAATTAATGTTGGGTAATTAAACCCAAAGCTGAAACCTCACAGCCAATAAGACACCCAAGACACATACTAATCCATTTCTGGTCTCCACACCTCGCTGTATTTAACCCTTCCACCTCTGACAATTGAAAAGACCATACCATGGAGTTCCTTCTCTAATCCTCTCCCTTAACTAACATTTTGATCGTATCTCATTATGCGGCTTTCTTGGTTTGATACTATTGTGAAGTACAATATGATATATTAAGGTGCTATAAAAAAAACAAAACCATAATGAATATCATTTTTTTTTTATGCATTCCTTTATGGATTGCAAGAGCACAAGGCAAGAGTCCTCAAATCTACTTTGCTGACCTGATCTGATCTTGGCCTCAACTTGACTTTTACACAATTCCATATAATCTTAAAACTCACCTATAGTTCAGGAATCTGACCATCTTTCCCTGAATATATTCAACAATTCAGTATCAAGGATAGTGAATTTCAAAGATTCATGTCTGAAGGAAATGGCTCTTCATTGTATTAAATGGGTTTCAGAATTCTAAATTTCCCCATGAGCAAAAACATCCTCTGTATCTACCTTGCAAAGCCCCCAAAGAAACTTACATTCCAATATTTAATCTCCAATGAGTATAGGCTCAACCTGCTCAATCTCATCTCTTCATTGCAGCAATCGACATGGTAAGACTTCATTAAACTGACCCCTATTCAAGTATAACTACCGATAATTACCCTCTACACTCTAAATAAATGACCAAAAGCGTAGGTACAATAGGTTTTTTCTCACCAACAAAATGTACACTTTTAGCAATTTTGTCATATATACTGTAAGGTCATCATTGGGAAGGACGGAATTTATTGTTCCGAGTTTGGAGAGCCACTTTCTCCAACTGTTGTTGGAATTGTACTGAATCATATACAGGAAATTATTTCAATATACTTATGAACTGAAGGTGAAAATTATTTAGGAACTCAGGAAATGACTCACTTGCAACATGATATTTGACTTCTGAACTGCTCTAACAGCAACAATATTTACATTCGTATTCCAAGTGTTAAATGGTGTCTACTGCTCAGAAACAGGTGGTGCAAACAAAGTAACTCATGCTGGAGTACATAATTGGACATTGCTGAGTAAACACACAATGAATAGGTGATATTGAAGACTGAAAATGTTAGTAAAATTGGTGGTATAGCAAATGTTAAAATTTATATTCAGGAGGATCAAATCTAAGAAAAATTTGATGAAATATCTTGCGGTTAAGAATTATAGGCCAATATAAAACAATTAACCTGGAAAAACTGGACCAAACTAAGTTTTGGATAATAGAGATGCTCTGGAGTGGAATTATGGATTGCTTAAAAACCAATGACATCACTTATTAGCTATTGAGGACAAACATTGCAATTAGTTTTGAGGCAAGCATGAATTTTCATATATACACATCAAATGAAGAAAAAAAATTACACTAAAATAAGGAAGAGATGATGGCGATGTAAAATATCCAGAACCAGATCTAAGTTACATTACAATACTTTTGGTAAATAACAGTCTATATTTCCTCCAATTTCTCATATGTTCCTAAATTTAGATGATCTAATAAAGTATGGGCCTCTTCCTTTGTTACACTTAAGTCGCTGCTTGTACTAGAGGTAAAAAATAAAGGTGATTTTTTTTCCTGAAAAGGTGGTTGCAAAATAATAAAATTCATCTGCAAGAAAACATTGTGTCAGTGTTACATTCTTTACGCTTTTTAAAGCAAAGAGGGGATTCAATAGGTTTCAGTAGGTACATTTAATGTCAGAGAAATAATTACAATACACACTGAGAAATTTTTTCAAATAAAAAGCAGGTACTCACCCGCTTAGATTTTCCTGAGACCTTGTTTTGTAATCGACTGCAGTTGGCACTGATTTGGTAGCTAATACTTTTTATTTTTCTGGCACTTTGTAACACTGGGTGAGATTCTGCCACTGTGATAACACATAACCTATTACAATTAGAAAAAAAATTGTTTGAATCTTAAAAAAAATCAAAATGAGCTTTATTTACCTACACTCGGCATCATTTCAATAGTGCTTGCTTTCCCTCTCACTGTTCATCTTCTCAATCTTACAGCTAGGTCAAACTTTCTGGCATTTTGCAGTAATTTTAACAAATAAAGTGAATTCTAAAGCATAGATTGTAGGCAGCTCACAAACGAGAAAATCTGTAGATGCTGGAAATCTGAGCAACACACACAAAAGGCTGGAGGAACTCAGCAGGACAAGCAGCATCTATGGAAAAAAAGTACAGTCAATGTTTCAGGCCAAAACCCTTCAGCAGGACTGGAGAAGAAAAACTGCGGAGTAGATTTGAAAGGTGGGGTGAGGGGATAGATAGAGAGAAATGCCAAATGATAGTTGTAACTTGGAGGGGAAGGGATGAAGCAAAGAGCTAAGAAGTTGATTGATGGATTGATGGAAGAGTCAGAAGATCATGGAAGAAAGGAAAAGTGGGGGGGGGGGGGAGAGAAGCACCAGAGAGTCGCGATGGGTGAGCAAGGAGTTAACATGAGAGGGATAAGGGGATGGGAAATGGTGAAAGGGAGGGGGCATTACTGGAAGCTTGAGAAATAGATGTTTATATCATCAGGTTGGAAGCTACCCAAACAGAATATAAGGTGTTGTTACTCCAACCTAAACGTGGCCTTATCCCAACAGCGGAGGAGGCCATGGACTGACATATGGGAATGGGAAGTGGAATTAAAATGGATGGCCACTGGGAGATCCCTCTCGTTCTGGTGGACGGTGTGTAGACGCTCAGTAAAGTGGTCTTACCAATCTGCATCAGGTCTCATCGATATACAGGAGGCCACACCGGGAGCACTGGACACAGTATATGACTCCAACAGATTCACAGGTGAAGTGTCAACTTACCTGGAAGGGCTGGTTGGGACCCTAAAGGGTAGTGAGGGAGGAGGTGTAGAGGCAGGTGTTCCACTTACAAGGATAAGTGCCAGGAGGGAGGGATGAATGGACAAGGGAGCGATACCTACAGAAAGCAGAATGTTGGTGGGGGGGGCGCGAGGGGGAAGGGAAGATGTGCTTGGTGGTGGGATCGCATTGAAGATGGTGGAACTTTCAGAGAATTATGTGCTGGACACGGAAGCTGATGAGGTAGTAAGTGAGGACAACAGGAACCCTATCACTGGTAGGGTGGCGGGAGCAGATGTGCGTGGAATGGAAGAGATGTGGTTGAGAACAGTGTTGATGATAGAGGAAGGGAAGCCCCCTTCTTTGAAAAAGGAGGGCATCTCCTTCATTCTAGATTGAAAAGCCTCATACTGAGAGCAGATGCAGCGGAGACAGAGGAATTGGGGAGAGGGGAAGCAGCTGAATGCATTTACAGTCATACATAAATGGCCAGAATTTTAGGAATACAACTATTTCAAGTCTAGAATTCACTGAGGTAGAAAAGAGTGAAGTCAACAAGCAATACAAAAACATACAAGGGCAGATGTTGGTCAGTAAAAGCAGGGTTAAATGGAACTTGCTACAAATATAGAGATAGAAGGGAATTATGGATGACCTCACCTTTACAAAAGAAAATTGTTTTGGAATAGGCAAATGTGCAGGTAACAATGGCATGGGTGAGAAATTCAGCAACAGATGACCCAAGCCAGGAGTGGAGTTAGCTGATGTTATGGAGATGGAAAGTAGTAGTGGTGATAATAATGGAAGCATGTGGCCCAAAACTCATCTCAGAGAAAGCTCTATAAAAAAAAGTTTTCAGTTTAAGACTGGCGAGTGTAACTTGAGAACAGAACTTGTAGTATGAGCTGAAAACAAGTTTGCCCGTATACTTGTAGGAATACTGTTTTTCAGAGATCAGTCTGACAATTTAAACACAAGAAAGGAGGTAGGTATTGTATACACATGCAAACTATCAAATGTTGTTTCAGAGGGTTTACTGTATGTAGATGAAAACTGAGGTACAGATGTGGTTGTGGAAAGATAACTATTGCAGAAGATTCTTGGCTTTTCATTTGAAATAGAATGCAATTTCAGTCAGCTCAACAACAAAGGAGGGATGTTAGAGCCAAGTGATTGAGTAACCACAATAAAGACTACAAAGGATAGATCACCCATGTCACAATTACATGCATGCGAATGATGATTGAGATGAAAGTCTGACCTAAAAGTATTCAAATAAAGCAGCTCCTGGCAAAATGGTAACTATTTGGGGAAGCTGCAAAACATGCATATTCTGAGGCAAAGGTGATTTAAGATGAGACAGCAGTTCGACAGTGTGGAGAGGCTGAACTGTTTTTCTTTTAAAAAAAGGGTTTTGGCCATGACAAATTTATGGAGAATCAGCAGTTAAGAGCCATAAATAATATCAATTAGCTTGGAATCTAGCAAAGGTGGGCTAGATGATCAGCAAATTACCAATTCTGTAGAATACTGCTGTGTCAAAGGTGAGAGGTCTCACGGACAAGATGTGCTTCGAGACTGGATATAGGAGAGATAGGAAATATACTGGCAAATTTAAAGCTAAGGCTACAGGATTATTCTAAAGTTGCTGGGCGGTTCAGAAGTACTTAAGTCAGCAGACACAATTCTGAGTTGCATTAATAATAGATAAGAGTATGAAATCAAGGAAGTATGAACATTGGAAAAAGCAAACTGCTGCTGTCTGTTCACATCTCATTGGACAGCAATGCTGAAAGAGACTAAAATTTAGTATCTTTGATTCTGATCAAAAATATTTACCAAGAAGTTGTGATGGTAAACACTAATGAATATAAAACTGTCCATCACCGGAACAGGCCTTTTTAGCCTATGATGTCAGTGCTGACCCTTAAGCCAATGCAAATTAATCCCATTTGTCTGCACATTCAAGTTCAAATTTAATTGTCATTCAACCACACGCATGAATACAGCCAAATGAAGCAGAATTCCCCCAAGGCCAAGGTGCAAGACAGTACCAAGAGTCACACAGAGCACGTATAGTTACTATGGCAGAAAAACAAAGTTATGAAAAAAAGTAGTCCAAGTTAATGAGTGTCATAGCTTGTAGACTGATGATGTAAGGAATGTTGTCCTAGAGCCATGTTTCTGCAAGAACAACCCATCACGCACTATTGCAGCTGCAAGTGAACATAAAATAGCTCATCTTCTACTGAATGAATACTGGAAGGCAGAACTAAAAAGGAGGGGCCACCTTCAACCCAGCAAGGGATCCAGCATACCCAAAGAGACATCTGCTCTCTCACACACCATCTCCAGTGCCTACATTCCTCCATTTATTGCCTATTCATACATGTCTAAATGCCTGTAAAACATTGCCACTGTATAAAGATAATTTTACTCAGTTTGCAATCTATGTCATTTCCATCAAGCAACTAAACTGCAGCTTTAGTAATCACTAAAGAATACAACATTGCAAAGAACTTTAAAAATGGTACACATTCAGATAATATAATTGTCATTGCCATTTACAAATGAGCTCTATTGAGAACATTATCAAACTAATGCACATTGTAAAGCATTCTTTAGTTCTCTATCAAAGATAAGGCATCATGGATACTTACCTATTAGAATGCTGTAAGATGCAATGATCTTCACAGGGCCTACCTTTTACATCTGGAAGAAAAGATCAATCAGAATTAAAATAAACATATTAAACAAAATTCTCTATAGATACTTGAAATTACAACTCTATTTCATTCCTTTGTAAACTGCCAGTTAATCTTGCTCATTTCTCCTTTATTTCTCTCCATGGTATTTATTTGCTTAAAATTCAATTTTTCATTAAAAGGTTGTAATCTTTTCTAATTTCCACAGAGATAACTAGAGACATGTAATAATGTTTAGTATTTTTGTTCATCCTGTTGTACAAACAGAATTGAATGACACATTGAAGATATAACTGATAAAAGTATTCTAACATCTGTATCAAAACCAAGTTTCCAGTACAGACCATCATCCAATGTCAATAGTAATTTTTGGGTCAGTTATATATTAAAAGAAAATTTGAATTATTCAATACTTATGAGATCTCTATACTGAGATTTATTAAATTTCCAGGATGCAAACACTATCTTGAATTGCTGCAGTCCATATGGTGAGCATACCTTTGACAATGGTGTTGGGTGGGGTTCCAGGGTTTAGACACATTAATGCAGGAAGGATTGATATGTTTCCAAGAGCACAACTTTGGGAGGGTGATCATATGTATATAGTAAACTACTGTTTTTGTCCTTGATGGTGGAAAAGGTCATAGGGCAGTTTGAAATTCTATGGAACCAGATACTTTGCTATTCCAGTTGTTCACCAGTCAAATAGGAAAAAGGTGACGAGATTGCAGGGGAGAGCAAAATGCCCCTCTTGGTCACATAGCCCTATATACAACAACCAACTGGCAGCTCTTTAATAGTGCAAAAAATGTGACAGTTTATCCATTATAACTGAAAGGAAATCCCTGTGTTACAGCCATTCAGATAACAGATGTTTGCCCATACACAATTCACAAATCACTACTTGAAATTTTGAGATACCAAATGGAAGTTATCTCATGAAATCTGCGGGAAAAATGTAAAGAACAAAAAAGTTATTTTATTTCAACTCCTGTTTCTTGATGCATGTGTGAATGATGCAGCTTTACATTAAGCAAAAATCTCTACACTATAGGAGTGCAATATCCCTATAAAGTCAGGGTCACCTGTAATGCAAATTATTAAAATAATGTAAAATAATAAAAATGTAATAAAACATCATAATTATAGAGACACAAATATAGATGCCCAAGAAAATCCAATTGTATAGCATGTCATTCCAGTACCACTGTGCTTCCATACATCTTTTGAAGAAGTTAATTATATATTACCAAGCTAATTGTGAGAACATTATTAATGGAGACTAGGTTTAGCCCAAATGCTTACAAGACAACAATTAGAGTCTTTAGATCCTGCAGAAATATTCATTAACACTACTCCTTCTGATCACCCATTGGTTATAATGTACAATCTTATCTACATTTCAAATCAGAAAATAACATTAATTTATGAACTTAAACGTGCACAGCTATCTTACCCAAATTCAAGTAATAATGCATTTCACCCCAAAATAAAAAATGCACATTTCAAATTCATAACAAGGAAAAAACTGAATCATAAACTTCTTGTGCTTGCATCTTTAAGTTCATATACAGTGGATTCTGGTTAATTGGGCCATCAGTTAATCAGTGCAGCTACTTACTTGGGACAACCCTTTTAATAAAAATGGACAAAAGAGCAGGGATTCCCTTTGTTTATTTGAGACACTATACTGATTAATTGGGACCGGAGATTGTTGCCAAACATTTTCTAATTAGCATCACTTGCGTGTTCATGTTTAAAGAGCAGTGATAGTTGACAAGTATTTAAAGTAAAACAATTCAGAACTATTTTGTTCACTACAGTTTCAAGTATTCAGGCTTGGAGATGCTAGTGTTACGTATTCAGGCAACAATAAATACATGAGTTCGGCAAGGGTTTTTTATAACAAACAACACGTTTATTAAACACAGAAAACAAACCCCCCAAAAGTAAACAAACACTAACGTAACCGGAAACACACTGCGGTGCGGCAGCCCAAACAGTTCATAAAGCGATATTGCAAAAACAGTTCTTTAAAGTGGTATTGCCAAAAGTTCGATATGCTCACGGTCCATTTAAAAGGAGAGACTTTATAAAGACGATTTAAATTCTCTTTCACGTCGCTTGGCTTCGATCCCCGATGTCAAACTTCCCACGAAGAATTTACGAAACGAAACGGCTTAAAGGCACTGACCTTTTCTTCCTCACTACCTTCAATCCTTTCTGGTAAAACCCAGGGATTAACACGAAGATAGTCAACGAAATCCTTCCAAATAAGGATCAAACAAAGGTCGCCCCCGTTTCACCGTAGAAAGCGATTCTCCTCGATCTTTAACTCCCGAACGTCGATCTTCACTCTCCACTAATTTCTTGAACTAACAGAATCATAAAGAACCTGCTGGCAATGACCTTTTAAACTTTAGGCATTAGATAAAAACTTCATCCTTCAACTAAACTGCGTCATCACTTAAAACACGCAGTGGCATGAAGTCAACTTGGCAAATCCAGCCACGAACTGCCCCTCCTCACAGGGTGGGGTCTACCTTTTATAACCTGTAAAAAAAACCTGTCACATGATCTCTACTGGCGGGAAAATGACGTCACTCCACCATCACAAGACCATCACCTCAAGTCCAGTATAGCTTCAACCCCAGTCAAGTGACAAGGGCACCACTGTCATGTGTCTCGAGTACGTAACACCTCCCTCCAAAAAAACATTTTTGGTCTGACAAGAACAAAAATTTTTAACAATTGCTTACAAGAAAAACAAAGGTATAAATTTTATAACATATACAATACACAACACCATCATATAACAGCTTATAACTCACAATACAGTAGGAGTGTTACAATTGAAAAAAAAATCACTCCATAAAAAAAAATTAGTGTACATTCAACATCGAGATAGACAATCAGCAACCACATTATCTTTACCTTCAATATGAGTTATCACAATATTGTACTCTTGTAACATCAAACTCCAATTTAATAATCTTCAGTTTTTGTTTTTCATCTTACTCAGAAAAACTAACGGATTATGATCAGTGTAAACAATAAGTGGTTTTTGAGTTGTACCAACATATACCTCAAAATATTCCAAAGCTAAAACAAGAGATAACAATTCTTTCTCTATTGTCGAATAGTTTCTTTGATGCTTATTAAATTTCTTAGAAAAGTAAGCTACTGGATGATCAACCTCATCACCCTCATTCCTTTGCATTAATACTGCTCCTGCAGCTTCATCACTAGCATCCACAGCCAATGAAAAAGTTTTTTCAAAGTCAGGTGCCTTAAGCACAAGTTGTTGACATATCATTGTTTTCAATTTTTCAAATGCTTCTTGACAAGGCACTGTCCACACAAACTTCTCATTCTTCTGCAGAAGGTTAGTTAATGGAAGGGCGACATTAGCAAAATTTTTTACAAAATTTCCGATAATATCCTACCATTCCCAAAAACCTTCTGAGAGTCTTTTTCCCCGTTGGAGTGGGAATCTCTAAAATTGCCTGAACTTTTGCCTGAACAGGAGCTACCTTACCTTGACCCACAACATAACCAAGGTAAGTCACAGTGGCATGTCCAAATTCACTCTTAGCTAAATTAATAGTTAAGTTAGCTTTTGAAAGCCTTTCAAACAATTTCTCCATCGCAATAATGTGTGCTTCCCAAGTATCATTTCCTGTCACTAAATCATCAATATAAGCATCAGTATCTTTCAATCCCTGAATCACAAAATTAATCATCCTCTGGAAAGTACCTGGGGCATTCTTCATCCCAAATGGAAGAACATTATACTCATATAACCCAGATGGAGTTACAAATGCAGAAATCTCTCTACCTCTGTCCGTTAATGGAACACACCAATACCCTTTCAACAAATCAATCTTTGTAAGGAACTTTGCTTTTCCAACTTTATCTACACAATCATCTACTCTAGGAATTGGATATGCATCTGTTTTCGTTACAGCATTCACCTTCCTATAATCCGTACAAAACCTAATACTACCATCTGGTTTTGGCACCATAACACATGGCGAACTCCAATTCGAGTTAGAATGTCTAATGATATTATTCTCTAACATATATTCAATTTCTTTCTCAGCAAGTTCACATTTTTCCATGTTCATCCTATATGGATGTTATTTAATAGGTTTGGCATCTCCAACATCTACATCATGTGAAGCTATAGTAGTCCTTCTCGGAACATCTGGAAACAACTCCTTATATTTAAAAATTAACTCCTTCATTTGTTGTCTCTGCTCTAAACTGTAAATGTGCTAATTTTTCATCAATATTTTCCAGAATGGTTGAATTTGGTAACCTAACAGAAACAATGTTGGATTTAGAATGAAAGTCAGATGAATCATTTATCATGTTCCTAGTTAAATCAAACTCACTCTCACTAACCACAACAGTCACAGTATCAGATTGTTTCTCAAAATATGGTTTCAACATATTTATATGGCAAAGTTGTGTTGACCTTCTACGATCTGGAGTTCTTACCACGTAATCCACATCATTGATTTTAGACACAATTTCATAAGGACCATGAAATCTAGCTTGTAAAGGATTTGTCTGCACTGGGAAAAGAACCAACACCTTATCTCCAGGCTTAAACATCCTCACCCTAGCTTCTTTATCATACCAAGTCTTCATTTTCTCCTGAGCCAACTTTAAATTTTCCTTAGCTAAGCTACAAGCTTTATGTAACCTGTCCTTAAATTTCAAAACATAGTCCAACAAATTAGTGTGTACTTCCTTACTAATCCACTGTTCTTTCAATAAAGCTAAAGGTCCTCTAACTCTATGCCCAAACACAAGTTCAAATGGACTAAAACCTAAAGATTCCTGTACCGATTCCCTTACTGCAAATAAAAGTAAGTTTATACCCTCATTCCAGTCACTTTCATTTTCCACACAAAATGTCCTAATCATATTCTTGAGGGTAGAATGAAACCTCTCCAAGGCACCCTGCGATTCTGGATTGTATGCAGACGAAGTGATTTACTTAGCTCCCAATTTATAAACTATCTGTTGAAACAATCCAGACATAAAATTACTGCCTTGATTAGTTTGTATTTCCTTAGGTAATCCAAAATAAGTAAAAAAATTTATAAGGGCCTTCGTCACAGTTTTAGCTTTTATATTCCTAAGTGGTACTGCCTCTGGAAACCTAGACGAAGTACACATGATAGTCAACAAATACTGATAACCAGTTTTTGTCTTTGGTAATGGACCAACACAATCTACAATAACTTTAGAAAATGGTTCACCGAATGCTGGGATAGGTTGTAATGGAGCTACTGGTGTAACCTGATTTGGTTTACCCACAATTTGACAAGTATGGCACGTTTTACAAAACATCGCCACATCTTTTCTTAGACCAGGCCAGTAAAAATGTTTTAAAATCTTGTCCACAGTTTTCCTTACCCCTTGATGTCCACCTAAAGGCACACTATGAGCTAAAGTCAAAATCTCATTTCGATAAACTTTCGGGACAACTACCTGGTAAACAACATTCCAATCCTCGCTTGCAGGAATTGTAGGCGATCTCCACTTCCTCATCAACACTCCTTTTTCCAAGTAATATCCTACTGGCACCTTATCAATTTCACTATCTAGTAAAACCTGCTCTCTTAATTTTATAATCTCAGAGTCTCTATTCTGCTCTGCTATCATCTCCTTCCGAGACAAAGATAAATCTTTATAGTCAGACTTACTCCCAGAATCTTGTTCAAACAACGAAGATAAGAAAGTCTCTGACACATCCTCAAAACTCGAATCCTGAGTTGAACAGTCCTGAGTAACAACCTCATTCTGCGCATCAATCTTTTTAGCCATAGCTCTAGTCACAACACAGGAAGAATCTGTGTTAGAATTCAACTCTGGTTCCTCTGACTCCATTGTCAAATGCACTTCAGGAAAAACTTGTCCACCTGCTAAGTCATTACCCAACAATAAAGAAATACCCTTCACGGGTAAGCTATGCTGTAATCCTACTTTAACAAATCCTGTAACTCACCCTGACTTTAAATTTACTTTATGTAAATGTACAGGCATAAAATCACTCCCAACACCTCTTATGTAATGTACCTCACCAGTATCAGACTCTTCATTAAACTTCAACACACTGTCTAACATCAGTGATTGAGAAGCACCAGTATCCCTAAGGATTCTTATTGGCACCAGAGTAGACCCTTCTTTCAAGGATACAAACCCGTCAGTTATAAAATGATCATATCCCTTTCTAACTTGGTCAGACTCTAACAAAGCCTCATTTGTGTTTATCAAACCCTGTAACTTTGGTGCTTCAGTATGTTGCACACAAGCATCTGGAACTGCTTCCTTCTCTTTCTTTTTCAATTTGAAACAGTTAGCTATTACATGGCCAGGCTTCTTACAATAGTTACAAATAAGACCAAACTGTCTTTCCTTCACAGGCTTTCCTTTCTCATTAACCTCTGATTTAATTTCTGATTTACCTTGAATCTCCATGTTATTTTTCCTCTTAAAAATTCTGCCCTGAGGAAATTTATTCTTATGGATTAAAACATACTCATCAGCTAATCTAGCACAGTCCTGCAATTTATCAGTATCCTTCTCATTTAAGTAGGTCCTTACTTCAACAGGAATGCTTCTTTTAAATTCCTCCATTAAAATCAGCTCCCTCAATGTATCATAGTCCCCATTTACATTTTTAGAAGAAACCCATCTCTCAAAACACATAGCTTTATCATAGGCAAATTCCACATAAGTTTTTCCCACAGACTTTTTCAAACTCCTGAATCTTTCCCTATAAGCTTCTGGGAGCAACTCATATGCGTTTAAGATATGCATCTTTACAATATCATAATCAAGTGCTTGCGCAGCTGTTAAAGCCGTGTAAACTTGTTGTGCTTTACCTTTAATTACACTCTGTAACAACATTGACCATTTATCTTTCGGCCACTCTGACATCCAAGCAATAGTTTCAAAATGTTGAAAATACCTTTCCACTTCTGTTTCACTAAATGGAGGGACCAATTTAATTTCTTGACTAGCAACAAACGGTTTTTTAGAACCAGAAGACTGATTCCCAGACCTCAATTCCTCCATTGCATATGCAAATTCTCTCTGCTTTTGTTCCGTCTCCAATTTACAACGCTCCAATTTCATTTGTTCGATTTGCAACTGCATCTCCAGATTACTTATTGGAAACGACTCTAAAACTGAATCATCAAAAACACCCGAGACCACATAGTGTGACGTGATTTTTCTCTGTATAACAGCCTTAGATGTAGTCTGCAAAATACCTTTAAGTTGCAATCTACTAGCTATCTCAAACACCTGTTTTTTTTTTGCCTTCGCCAACACCTCCGCAGCTGGCGAAACCAGAAACTCATCAATATTCATTGCTGCCGAATACCACAAGCCAAACAAAAGAACCGAGTAATCCCCGTTTCCAAAACACCGATTCAAAAGTCAGCAAGCATTTAAACTTAAACGATCCAATCCAGACGCAGCCCCCATATTTAATGTTACGTATTCAGGCAACAATAAATATGAGTTCGGCAAGGGTTTTTTTTATAACAAACAACATGTTTATTAAACACAGAAAACAAACCCCCCAAAAGTAAACAAACACTAACGTAACCGGAAACACACTGCGGTGCGGCAGCCCAAACAGTTCATAAAGTGATATTGCAAAAACAGTTCTTTAAAGTGATATTGCCAAAAGTTCGATATGCTCAGTCCATTTAAAAGGAGAGACTTTATAAGACGATTTAAATTCTCTTTCACGTCGCTTGGCTTCGATCCCAGACGTCGAACTTCCCACGAAGAATTTACGAAACGAAAAGGCTTAAAGGCACTGACCTTTTCTTCCTCACTACCTTCAATCCTTTCTGGTAAAACCCAGGGATTAACACGAAGATAGTCAACGAAATCCTTCCAAATAAGGATCAAACAAAGGTCGCCCCCGTTTCACCGTAGAAAGCGATTCTCCTCGATCTTTAACTCCCGAACGTCGATCTTCACTCTCCACTAATTTCTTGAACTAGCAGAATCGTAAAGAACCTGCTGGCAATGACCTTTTAAACTTTAGGCATTAGATAAAAACTTCATCCTTCAACTAAACTGCGTCATCACTTAAAACACGCAATGGCATGAAGTCAACTTGGCAAATCCAGCCACGAACTGCCCCTCCTCACAGGGTGGGGTCTACCTTTTATAACCTGTAAAAAAAACCTGTCACATGATCTCTACTGGCGGGAAAATGACGTCACTCCACCATCACAAGACCATCACCTCAAGTCCAGTATAGCTTCAACCCCAGTCACGTGACAAGGGCACCACTGTCATGTGTCACGAGTACGTAACACTAGAAACTGCTGGGAATGAAAATGAAGTAATCTCACTACTTCAGCAAATTAGGGACTACAAAATATTTGAAGATATTGACAATCAATCATCTTGAATGTTACAATTAAAATGAAGATTTGGAGGATGCAATTGTGAAAAGCACGGTTTGAAGGCAATCCATTATTAGGCCATTCGAGTCTGCTCTGCCATTCTATCTTGGCTGATCTTTTTCACCCCTCCTCAACCCATTCCCTGGTCTTCTCCCTGTAATCTTTGATGCTGTGTCCAATCAAGAACCTATCAATATCTACCTTAAATACATCCGACAACCTGGCCTCCACAGCTGCCCGTATTAACAAATTCACCACCCTCTGGCTAAAGAAATTTCTGTGCATCTGTTTTAAATGGACACCTCTCTATCCTGAGGCTATGCCTTTTTGTCCTAGACTCTCCCACCATGGGAAACATCTTTGCACATCTACTCTGTCTAGACCTTTCAACATTTGAAAGGTTTCAATAAGATCCCCCCACCATTCTTTTAAATTCCAGTGAATATAGACCCATATCATACATTCCTTGTATGATAACCCTTTCATTCCCAGAATCACCTTTGTGGACTGCCTCTGGACTCTCTCCATGGTAGCAATTCTTTTCTTAGATGAGGAGCCCAAAACTGTTCACTACACTTAACGTGAGGCCTCAACCTCACTAATGCCTTATAAAGCCTCAGCCTCACGTCTCTGCCCTTGTGTTCAAGGACTCTTGAAATTAATGCTAGCATTACATTTGCCTTCCTCACCAACTCAAACCTGCAAGTTAACCTTTAGGTTGTTCTGCACAAGAACTCCTAAGTCCCTTTGCATCCCAAATTTTTGGATTTTATCCCTGTTTAGAAAATATTCTGCACATTTATTTCTACTACCAAAGTGCATGACCTTGCAATTTCCAACATTGTATTTCATCTGCCCCTTCCTCATCCATTCTCCAAATCTGTTTAAGTCCTTCTGCCGTCTACCTGTTTCCTCAACACTACCTACCTCTCCACCAACCTTCCTATCAGCTGGTCCTGATGTGTCCCAATTAACCGGAATCCAATGTACACTCAGACCCTGCTTAAAGATGAAGACGTGTTCCTCAGAGGTGGGGTGCCATGTAAAGTCATTAAAATATTATGTAAATTGACATGTGTGATAAAAAAAATCAAATCCGAGATATATTATTTTATGTATACACAGTAATTTGTGAAGTAACAAACACACAAATAGGCCTAACCTGTACATTTGTGGAGCAGCAACACATCACATAAGGGATGTGAAGGAGGGAAGTGGAGGGTGGGAGCACCCAGGTTGTGGGTCCTCCTCTAGGGAGAAAGCTGAGAAGTAGGACATCCAGGATAGTAATTTATGGATTGCTACCTGTGCCATGTGATAGTGAGGATAGAAACAGTACGATTTGGCAGATAAATGCATGGCTGAGAAGCTGGTGCAGGGAGCAAAACTTCAGGTTCTTGGATCATTGGGATCTCTTCTGAGAAAGGTATGACCTGTACAAAAGGGATGGTTGCACATTAACCAGAAACCAAAATTCTTACAGGCAGGCTTGTTAAAGCTGATGAGGGAAGGTTTAAACTAATTTGGTAGTTGGGGGTGGGAAACAGAATGAAGAGACTCAGGGTAGGTTGTACGGTTAAAAAAGAGTAAAGATAGTGTGCAGTCAGACTGTCAGGAAGGGCAGGCAGATGATAGGATAAAATTGCAGCCAGCAGGGCAAGTGTCAGTGCATTAGGGATACAAAAGTCAAAATGGACAGCAAACAGAACACTCAAAAGTATTATATCTCAATGCAAGGAGTATTACAAATAAGGTGGATGATCTTGTTGCACTATTACAGATTGTCAGGTATGATGCTGTGGCCATCACTGAATCATGGCTGAAGGATGGTGGTAAAATATGTAAAAGGGTTAACACTTCGTTTAACAATAGCAGCCTGTTTTTCTGAAAGAAATCGCTGATGAACAACTGATGTGCTAAGCCATGCTGAGCCTCATTTCTTCTTGAAGGTAGCTAGCTAGGGTTTCAGAATGCTTATCCCCTTGTGCACTCATGTGTAGAGATAGGACCACTCCAGCCTGTTTCTGTATGTTCTGTCCATTATGCCCGTTTTGTAATTTGTCTTTTGGGGCTGTCGTGTAGTGGATAACTTTGACTCCAGCCTGTTGGTGTGGGAAGTATCTGAACAAATATATCTGTGCTGTAAGGGGAATTGTTAGTTGCTGGATTTGGCAGGAACAGTCACAGACAAACTGTTCCTGTTTGAGCGACAAACTGAGTAAGCCCCGGGAGCTTTGAATAAAGAGTTTGTACTTATACAGTCTCTGAGTGACTTTATCCAGATTCAACTTCCACAATGGTTGTAGTTGGGAGCTGAATGTCCAAGGTTACACATTATATTGAAGGGATAGGAAGGTAGGCAGAAGGGGTGCCATGGCTCTGCTGGTAAAAATGCATTAAATCAGTAGAGAGATGTGACATAGGATCAGAAGATTTGAATCCTTGTGGGTTGAGCTAAGAAACTACAAGTATAACAATGGCAGTTATATACAGGCCTCCCAACAGTAGTTGGGATGTGGACCACAGATTACAACAGGGAACAGAAAAGGTGTGTTAAAAGAGCAATGCTATGATCGTCATGGGAGATTTTAACATGCAGGTTGATTGGGAAAATCAGGTTGGTAATGGATCTCAAGAGAGTGAATGCCTACGAGATGGCTTTTTAGAGATGTTTGTTGTTGAGCTTACTAGAGGAATCAGCTATACTGGATTGGGTATTATGTAATGAACCAGAAGCAATTAGGAAGCTTAAGGTAAAAGAGCCCTTAGGAGACAGTGATCACAATATGACTGAGTTCAACTTGAAATCTGATCAATATTCTTTATATCCTGTCTATCCACAGGCAAGGTCCCAGAGGACTAACGAGCAACTAATAATAATAACAACTTTTATTATATATTAAGATGCAGGCTCGAGGTGCATTACATAGATTGTAAAATTAAATCAGTCTAGTCATAAAAATATGAGACATTAAAAATCTTAAGTAAAGACAAACATTATATAGAATAAAATGTAATTGAATATACCAAATTATATGTATGTAATCAATAGCAACATGCATTTTAATCCACATATAGGCGAACTTAAAAAAGTAGGTTTTTAGCAGTGTTTTGAAACATTCCACAGTACTGGCCTGGCGGATATCAGTCAGTAGAATAGTCCAGATTTTTAATGCACAAGAGCAAAAGGCTTCATCACTGTAGAACATAGAAATCTATAGCACATTACTGGCCCTTTGGCCCACAATGTTGTGCTGACCATGCTACTCTAGAAACTGCCTAGAATTTCCCTAACACATCGCTCTCTATTTTACTAAGCTCCATGTATCTATCTCAGAGGCTCTTAAAAGACCCTATTGTATCCACCTCCACCACCACCACTGGCAGTGCATTCCACGCACCCACCACACTTTGTGTGGAAAAACTTACCCCTGACATCCCCTTGGTACCTATTTCAAAGCACCTTAATCAATGTCTCTCATTATCTTCCACACCTCTATCAGGTCACCTCTTATCCTCTGTCGCTCCAAGGAGAAAAGTCCAAGAACGCTCAACCTATTCTCCTAAGGTACGCCCTCCAATCCAGGCAACATCCTTGTAAATCTTCTCGGCACTTTCTCTAGTATTCACATCCTTCCTGTAGTGAGCTGACCAGAACTGAACACAGTACTCTAAGTGGGGTCTGACCAAGGCCTTATATAGCTGTAACGTTACCTCACAGCTCTTGAACTCAATCCCATGGTGGTTGATGCTAACACACCAAACACTTTCTTGACAACTGTCAACCAGCGCAGCAGCTTTGAGTGTCCCATCGACATGGACCCCAAGATCTCTCAGATCCTCCACAATGCCAAGAATCTTACCATTGATATTATATTCTGTCCTCAAATTGGACCTACCAAAATGAACCACTCATACTTATCTGGGTTGAAGTCCATCTGCCACTTCTCAGCCCAATTCTGCATCTTATCGATGTCCCACTGTAACCTCTGACAACCTTCCAGATTATCCACAAAACCGCCAACCTTTGTGTCATCAGCAAACTTAATAACCCACCCTTCCATTTCTTCATCCAGGTCATTAATAAAAATCACAAAGAGGAGGGGTCCCAAAATAGATCCCTATGGAACATCACTGGTCACCAACCTCCACACAGAGTACGAACTATTTGCAACCACGCTTTGCCTTCTGTTGGCAAGCCAAATCTGGATTCGCAAAGCAAGGTCTCCTTGGATCCCATGCCTCCTTACTTTCTGAAGGAGCCTCACATGGGGAACCTTGTCAAATGCCTTACTGAAATCCATATTCATTACATCCACTGCTCTATCTTCAATGTGTTTTGCTACATCCTCAAAGAATTCAATCAGGCTCATAAGACACAACCTGCCCTTGACAAAGCCATGCTGACTATCCCTAATCAAATTACATCTCTCCAAATGCTCATAAATGCTGCCTCTCAGAATCTTCTCCAACAATATGCCCACCACTGAAGCCAGAATCACTGGTCTATAATTTCCTGTATAATCTCTACATCCTTTCTTGAACAAGGGAACAACATTTGCAACCTTCCAATCCTCCGATACTTTTCCTGTCCCTATTGATGACGCAAAGATCATCACAAGAGGCTCAGCAATCTTATCCCTCACTTCCCATAGTAGCCTGGAGTATATCTCATCCTTATCTAACTTAATGTTTTTCAAAAGCTCCAGCACATCCTTTCTTAATGTCTATATGCTCAAGCATTACAGTCAGTTCTTATATGCTTGACTCTAGTAACACTAAGCAAACCAATATTCATGGATTTAAGATTATGATTCGGGATGTCAGGGAATACAACCTTCTAAATATATGGAGAGGCTAGATTATTCAGAGACATTTATACAATTAAGAGTATTTTAAAGTTCATCTTAATGCACACAGGCAGTTATGCCCACATGATGTAAAAACCGGTGAAATATGCTCAGATTTTATTTTTTTTGGTTAAAATTCAAGCTGCTGCATTTTGAACAAACTGCTGCCAATTTATATCTTTCATAGGCAGTCCTGAAAAGAGTGCATTACACTAGTGGAATTACACTAAATACAAAAACAAAATTTAACTTTGGCAATGATCCTTAATAATATGGCTAATAAGCGATTCAAAATTTAGTTTGGAGTCAGTAATAATGCCTAAATTCTTTACTTCTGGGGTGATTTACAAGGACAGATGATCAAGTTTATTTCTAAGATTCATACTTCTTTTATTGACACCAATAACCAAAGTTTCAGTTTTTCAAGTCAAGTCGCTTTTATTGTCATTTCAACCATAACTGCTGATACAATACATAGTAAAAACTAAACAACGTTCCTCCAGGACCCTGGTGCTACATGAAACAACACAAAACTACATTAGACTTCAGACCTACACAGGACTACATAAAATGCACAAAACAGTGCAAGACAGTACAATAATAAACACGACAATAGACACAGTAAAGGGCAAATTACAATTTAATAATAAATAATGTAAATGTAAACAATGTTTTAGCAGTTTCCTTATTTAAAGAAATTCAAACATCCATTTTGTAATACTAGTAAGACACAAGACCAGAGTTTAGAGCCACAGTGTCTCTGGCATAATAAACAAATACAATTGTGTGTCATCTGCATAACTATGTAATTCACCTTGCATTTGACCTAATGGGAGCATGAGAGAACAATGGGCCAAGAATTGATTTTTACAGCGCACCAAACACAATATCATAGATTTTAGACACACCATCACGACAGCTAACAAAGAATTTTCTTCCTTTGTGGCGGCCCACACACACAGGACTCGAACCGCTATTGGGAGCTGCAGGCAGACGCGCGGTCCATTCCAGGCCAGAGACCCATGGGAGGGAGATGTAAATGTACAATTTTGAATCAGTAAAGTCATTGAGTTCAGCTCTCTCTGCCTCCGTGTGTTTCTTTAGTAGCACGTTGTGCATGACTACATTGGTGACCCTGACGTTCCAGACAGCATCTGGAGCCGGCAACTCAGCAACCAGCCATGAGGTCGAGCAACTCACATAGTGCGATCTCTCTGAAGCTCCCGACTTTCTGGGCCACTCAGCCCTATGTTTGGTTCGAGCAGAGAGAGGCCCAGTTCAATATCAGACATTACAGCTAATACCACGCGGTACTACTACGTGGTCAGCACGCTCGACCAGGAGACGGCAGGCCGGATCATCGACTTCCTACGCCAGCCACCAACGGAGGACAGGTACACTAAGCTTAAGGCGCTCCTGATCCGTATCTTCGGACTCTCCCGTCACGAACGGCTCCTACACCTGGACAGCCTGTGCGACCGCATGCCATCCGAACTCATGAACAATATGCTGGTGCTCATGGACGGCCATAAGCTGTACCTTTTATTTGAACAGCTGTTCCTTGAGCAAATGCCAGAGGACATTCACCTCCTCCTCGTGAGTGAGGATTTCAGCAACCCACGCAGGGTCGTGGCTAAAGCAGACGTCCTTTGGCAGAGCAAGCAACATGGAGCAGCCTCTATTGGCCTAGCTGTGATCGCGTGCCCCAAAGCCCAGGCCTGCAGCCAAAGCCGTCGAGACACATGGGGGAAAAAGACAAAAGTTCAGAACAATGGTGCTCAGGCACACGCTGCTGCCCTCCACTATGTGCTTTTCCGGGAAATGCCGGGGCCAGCCGTCGCTAATGACTATGATGGCTGGCCACCAAGACAGCCTCCTGTACCTCTGGGACCAACACTCCGGGCTAGCTTCCTGGTAGACACCGGGGCCGAAGTCAGCGTACTCCCCCTCTCGAACATGGACACTCGTAACGCGGTCCCAGGCCCCAAACTCACTGCTGCGAATGGCACCAGTATTCAGACGTATGGCCCGCGAACTATGTCACTGCATTTCGGGTCCAGCCGTTTCACTTGGACTTTCACATTTGTAGCAGTGTCACAGCCACTACTAGGGACAGATCTCCTATGAGCCAAATGCCTCCTGGTCAACCTAAAAGGCCGGCGTTTGGTCCATGCCGAGACATTCCAGACTTTCCAGCTTGGAGAAGCCAAGTTACCGGCCCTCCACCTGGAATCTGTGACCCTCTTGGGTTACAAATTCGCCAGGGCATTGGCGGAATTCCCCTCCATAGTCACCCTGCAGTTCTCCATGGCCCCAAGCACTGTATGCAGCACCACATCCCAATGCAAGGACCGCCGCTGCACGCCCGAGCTCGCAGGCTCCCACCCGACAAGCTCCTCCTCGCCAAGGAGTTCTGTAAGATGGAAAAGATGGGAACTGTACGCCGCTCAGACAGCCCGTGGGCATCCCCGCTGCACATGGTGCTCAAGGCCGCAGGAGGATGGAGGCCCTGCAGAGACTACAGAAGGCTCAACGATGCCACAGCTGCCGACAGATACCCAGTACCCCACATCCAGGACTTCACGGCGAATCTGCAAGGAGTGACCATCTTCTCGAAAATCAACCTGGTCAGGGGATACCATCAGATCCCAGTGCACCTCGATGACGTGCCCAAGACAGCCCTCATCATCCCATTCGGCTTGTTTGAATTCCTGAGAATGTAGCCCAAACTTTCCAAAGGCTCATGGACTCAGTGGGAGGAGGCCGGGATTTCGTTTTCATTTACTTGGACGATATCCTGCTGGCCAGCATTTCGCACCATGAGCACGTGGCACATTTGCGCCAGCTCTGCCAATGACTGAGCGACTACGGACTGGAAATCAATCCAGCGAAGTGCCAGTTCAGGCCGACGGAGATCAATTTCTTGGGCCACAAAGTCGACCAACACGGCGCAGTTCTCCTACCGGACAAGGTCCAGACCATCCGCCAGTTCCCCAAGCCCAGCACAGTCAAGGGCATGCAGGAGTTCGTAGGGATGGTCAACTTTTATCATCGGTTCGTGCTGGTGGTGGCCCGCATCATGAGACCCTTGTTCCGCCTGGTGGCTGGCAAGGCCAAAGAAGTGGCATGGGACGCGGAGTCCACGCAGGCGTTTGAGCAGACCAAGGAGGCGCTGGCGAAGGCGGCCCTCCTTGTGCACCCGAGAGTTGTTAGTGCTCTACCTGGCTGTCCGGCATTTCCGGTACTTCCTCGAGGGAAGGGTATACGGACCACAAGCCCCTCACCTTCGCACTGGCCAAGGTATCGGACCCATGGTCGGCTCAGCAGCAGAGGCAGCTGTCCTTCATTTCAGAATTCACCACGGACGAACGCCACATCACAGGGAAGAACACACAGTCTTTCCCCTGCCTCCACTCAGTAGGCATATCGTCCACAGGATTAGACTACACAGCACTGGCAGAAGCACAACAGTTGGACACCGAGATCCTGGCTTACCGCACCACCGTTTCGGGGCTCCAGTTGGAGGACGTCTCCATCGGCCCGGCAGCGGATCGACTCCTGTGTGATGTGTCTAATGGCAAACCCCGACCTGTGGTACCAGCGGCATGGAGGCACCGTGTGTTCGACATGCTGCACGACCTGGCCCACCCGACCATCCGGGCGTCCATCAAGCTGGTAGAGTACAGATTCGTCTGGCACAGTTTGCGCAAATAGGTCGGGCATTGGGCCAGGACTTGAGTACACTGCCAGACCCCCAAAGTCCAGCGACACGTGAAGGCTCCCCTCCAGCAGTTCCAGCCGATGCAAAGGAGGTTCCAACACATCCACGTGGACATTGTTGGCCCCCTGCCAGTCTCCCGGGGTGCCAGGTATATCTTTACCATGGTAGACAGGTTCACCAGATGGCCGGAAGCCATACTGCTCACAGACTGTATCGCCAGGTTCAGCCTCCCAACGGACATCACCTCTGACAGAGGGGCGCAGTTCACGTCTGGTTTGTGGACAGCACTGGCGCAGCTCCTGGGCACCCAACTGCATCACACCACAGCGTACCATCCCCAGTCCAACAGTTTGGTAGAGCGATTCCACCGGCATCTCAAGTCGGCCCTGACGGCGCGCCTCAGGGGCCCCAACTGGACAGATGAGTTTCCCTGGGTCCTACTGGGCATCTGCACAGTCCCCAAGGAGGACCTGGGCAACTCCTCGGCGGAATTGGTCTACGACGCCCCCCTGACGGTCCCAGGCGAGTTTGTACCAGAGGCCTGAGGTTCGGAAGAAACTCCAGCAGCAGTGCTAATGAGGCTGTGGGACAAGGTAGGGACTTTGGCACTGGTCCCAACCTCCAGGCATGGTCCCATGCCATCCTTCACCCCTAAAGACCTCCGAGACTGTATGTTTTTATTCGCAAGGACATGCACAGGTCACCTCTACAGCAGCCATATGAGGGACCCTTCAAGGTGATCTGGCACAACAGATCTACATGTGTCATGGAGGTGGGTGGCTGGGAAGAGACTTTTACAGTGGACCGCCTCAAACCGGCGCACTTGGACATTGAGCAACCAGTGAGTGTATCTGCACCACGCCCACAGACTGGGGGCTCCACTCCCCCGATGGACGTTTCTGGGGGAGGAGGGGGTGGTGTGGTGGCCCGCACACATGGTACTCAAACCACCATCGGGAGCCGCAGGCAGATGCGCGGCCTGCTTGGGGTGGACCTTCTGGGGACAGTCTGACCACTGGTACCACGGATCGGGGTTTGCTGGGGACAAGACTGCGCAGGGACCCATGGAAGGGGAGATTTAAGCGCGCAATTTTGAATCAGTAAAGTCATTCTGAGTTCAGTTCTCTCTGCCTCCGTGTGTTTCTTTAGTAGTGCGTTGCGTGCCGACTACACACTTATACAAGATTGAAACCAGTTTAAGGCAGCAACTGAAAGGCCTACGCATTAACTAAGATGGTTTGAGAATGTTATTATCGACAGTATCAAATGCTACACTCAAATCTAAGAGAACATGAACTGATCCATTACCTGCATTGACATCAAGTCATAAGTCATTAACTACTTTAAGCGATGCAGTTTCTGCAGGATGATTTGACCTAAAACCTGATTGACACTTGTCAATAGAATTCTTATTCAACTAATCACTTAATTGTCAAGAAACTACTTTTTCTAAAATTTTACTAATAAAAGACAGGTTGACAATAGATCCAAAAATGTCCAAGAGAGTGCAATCTAGATTATTTTTCTTAAGCAGGGATTTAACTACTGCAGCTTTTAAGGAATCTGGAAAAAATGCCTGAAATTAGTGAGCAAATAATTAAATATGCTGTTGATTAGCATGTCAGAAACTTCTTTTGAAAAGCCAGTGGGAATAGGATCAAAGATACAAGTGAATAGTATTAGCTGAGTAATTATTTCTCAAAGTTCTGGTAAACTGATTTTAGCAAAGGAATTTAGTTCACAACATTTAGCTTGCTGAGGTTCAACAAGGTTTATTTTTGAGGTCTATTATAATACATCTTATTTATTTTTGCAGCAAAACTCTCACTTTTATCATCAGATGCTTTCAGCAATGGAGCTGGGTTGAATAGAAAACAATTAAATGAAATAATACTCTTAGATTGCCTGCATTGTCATTAATCAGGATTATAATGGCACTGACGAAACTCATCAACTGCTTGCTGGTGGCAAATAAAACAAAGAAATAACTAAACACTTTATTAATTATATTTTTCTGCTAAACAATCACTGCAAACAATAGACTGTAACTTCCCTGTCAGAGTTGAGCTTTTGAACTGCCAGTACGACCTGGCATTGTTGCAAGTGGGAACTGAAGTCTCAAAGGTTCAGTATGCCTGTGGCATGGTGTGTATAGGCTGAATCAAGGTGGTGGGGTCCAGGCCAGAGAGCGGGAAATGAGCCAACGTTTGCCCATTGCTGGAGGCAGTTTGATTCAGCAGAACCGAGGCAAGGTGAGCAGAGGCAATGCAGAGTTGAGGCAGCGGGGCCCAGACCCGGGCCCAAGAGGAAGGAAAGACCCGAGATTTGATCGACTTAAGCACCAAGCCAAACTGTAACACAGGCCAAATTGAGGTGGTGGAGCATCGAATGATCAGGGTCTGGATGATTTGAGCACTGGACAAGACTGAATCGGACAGTGTGTCGGGGATGGAGGCGAGGCACAGGCTGCTGCTCGGTGAGATTTACTCGTTTCCGCGCTGAACTTCAGCTCATTACTCTGCAAGGTTTACTCATCTCGGCATCAAACCGTGGCTGTGGCCTGCAACTCACAGAGTGAACTTACTTTTGTTAGCTCCAGTTCTGATTGCTATTTGCTCATTTTTATTTTTGCATGTTTTTTTTCTCTGCACCTTGCTCCTGATGAAGGGTTTCGGCCTGAAACATCGTCACTACCTCCTCCCATAGATGCTGTGTGGCCTGCTGAGCTCTGCCAGCATTTTGTGTTTTTATTTTTTTGTACATACTTTGATAATAAATGTTCTTTGACATTTATAATTTTTGAAAAAAATTAACTTTCTCTCATACATAAATCGGCAAAACCTTGTGTACTGCCAATTATTCTATGAGCTGTCTAATATCAGAGGGCATACATTTAAGTTTAGAGGGGTTCAAAGGAGATATGCAGGGCAAGTTTTTTTAAAACCAGAAAATGGTGGGTGCCTGAAATGCACTGCCAGGGAAGGTGGGGCAGTCAAGCTTGACAAAACCTTCAAGAGAGTCTGAGGCACATAACTGTGCAGGAAATGCAAGGATATGAACATAGTTTAGGCAGAAGGGATTAATTTAGTTGGGCATCTTATTAGTCTTAAGCTTAGTACAACATTGTGGGCCGAAGGACCTGTTTTATCTTCCCTACTTTTATAAACTATGCATTATTAACTCAGAATTGCGTATGCCTTAATAAGCACTTTCTCAACCTTCCCTGCCACTTTTTAATAATTTGTTCACACATACTCTGAGATCCCAGTGCTCCTGCACCATTGTAAACCAGTACAGTTTTCTTTATTGTCCACATTAAACTTCATCAGTCGTTCATCAGTCCATTGTTGTTTGCTGCAAACTATCAATCCCCTCTTCAATACTGCCAAGTTCTGTGACTACTGCAAATTTGAAAATTGATGCTCGCATCCAGTCTCACACTATTTACATTAAAATCAATACATTAATACTAATCATTTTCCTTAATTTCGACAACCATTCACCACCATCTGTAACATTGCCAAGTTTGATCAAATTATCAATTTGTATAATGCCATGTGCTTCCACTCTGCTGATCAGCGAAGGTCTCCAGTAGTGTATTCCCATGTTATGGCAGTTTAGGAAATGGAAATTCCCAAAACGGTGCCAAAAAGATTGTGATACAGAATAAAAGTTGTCCCGTACAGAATTTGTGAGGAAATACTAGATAAACAAGATGCAAGTGAAAATACTAATTTTGTCCATTCTTGTCAAAGGTTTGCATTACAGAAAGACACGATATAGATGGTTTTCTATGAAAGCAATCCTTGACTCATGGAAGTACAACATCCAGAACAATAGTGACAGGAACAATGCCCTAAACTTCTGCTACATCTCCTGTTTCTTAATCACTGTCAAACTCTCTGCACGTGTTGGCCTCAAAAGACTGCATATCCTTGTACAGTTTACTCTATTAATACAGCATTCAAAACAGCAAAAATATTAGCGTTCAGAGAAAGCCTTCACTACTACTTGCACAAAGAAAACATCTGATATACCTGCAAAATCATACAAAATCCCTACTTTGCACATGGTTCGCCATTCAAAACTACAGCATATTTTCTACCACGTTAAGTTTTAAAAGAATAATAAGAATGAATATCCACTAGATATAAAGTGGAAAAGAAGCATCAGATCTCAGCAAATTACAATGTAGACTAGTAGCTCCAAACCCTCCTGGAACCTAAAGACTTATTGATGGGTCCTGATGAAGTAGCTCGGCCCGAAACGTCGACAGTTCACTCATTTATCTGGACGCTGCCTGACTACTGTTCTGCTGTGTGTTGTTTGGATTTCCACCATCTGCAGAGTTTCTCTTGTTTGAGATTTCCGTCACCACCCCGCCGCGGGAAGTGGCGCCACCCACCTGTCTTATACCACCGGGTAAAATAACGATCCACGACGGACAGCCTCACCCGCGACCCCGCCATCTCCGGCCGGAAACAAAACTGAAACGCGGCGCGGCGCGGCCCGGCCCGTATCCTGGCAACCCGCCGGAAGTTGGGCGTGCTACGCCGACAGGAGGTACTGGAAATCCGGTATTATGTCTCATTTGATCACGTTATTGCATCGCTTCGATTTAACAGCTGCCCGGATAATTTAAAGTCACAGAACGGAGCTTTCGGCCTGTCGTGATTATACTGTCCCTTACCTGCCTATATAAATCAACAAAAAATTACATGTTGTGTCTATCTGTACCTATTCAGTCTTCCACCACGTGGATCACCTAGTCGTCAGAATTAACTTTTCACACTGGTTCATCCACTCCCCATATGAAAAAAAAAACACGTAGTCAAATTCGCTCTAAATCTTCTGTCCATTCCTTAACCTCGTGTGTTTAGTTACAGATGCATGCTCGGTGAAAACTAAGATGGTGTTAGGTCTGCGGGGGTTTACGGATTCCAATGGACTCCAGTTAGTCCTGACGAAGGGTCTCGGCCCAAAACGTCGACAGTGCTTCTCCTTATAGATGGTGCCTGGCCTGCTGTGTTCCACCAGCATTTTGTGTGTGTTGTTCCAATGAACCAAATTGGGATCTGAAAATGATGTAGATTTTGCCATTGTAGGTCAAATACAGGGGAACTGAGTGAACAAGATGTTAGTATAAATAAAACAGATATGGTTGCATGTAAAATTAATTCAAAGATGTGCAAGGATGCTCAAAGTACAAAATAAATTTATTACCAAAGTACATATGTCACCATATATAACCTTGAGATGCAACTTCTTGTGCATATACTTAATAATATACTTTTACCTTTCCTAATATAGACTGGGAGTGCCATATTGTTAAGAGTTTAAGATGGGATAGAATACGTTAAGTGCACTGAGGAAACTGACCTTAGGGAAAATATCGAGGGCCCTACTAGGAAGAGGGCAATACTCAAACTATCTGTGGATCAGGCAGGTGACAGTGGAAAGGACACTTCGGGACCACAAGTTTCAAAAGTTTAAAATGTTTATGGAAGAGGACAGAGCTGCTTCACAAGTTCAAGTTCTAAATTGTGACAAGGCAAACTTTGACAGTATGAAATATGAGCTTGCAGCATTTGATTGGAGTAGGTTGTTTGCAGGCAAAGGGGCCACAGGCAAGTAGGAAGCTTTTAAAGTTGAGAGAGTGGCAGCCTAATGCTGCATGTTCCTCATAGAGTGAAGCGCAAAACCAGGAGGACTAAGGAATCCTGACTGACAAGAGATTTGGAGGTCTTGGTCAGGAAAAAAGGGCCATGGGTGAAGTACAGGCGTCTCTGGTCTCCAGACTGAGAAATAGCCTTTGACCAACACCCTCTGCTTTCTACCATCAAGGTTATGGTTCAATCGCTGGCAAGTAGGACAATGTTGGATGTGGCATCTTGTTTAGAATAAAGCAGCTGGGCTGAAGAACCAGTTTCCATACTGTATAACTCTATGATTCTGTGTGTTTCAGTTTGCCTCTGATGCTTTATCGATCCTCTATCAAGTGACAACTTACGGTAGCCATTTAGTAATTGAGCATTTAGTCTATCATCACATCTTTGGGAAATGTGGAGAACCAGAACATAATAGAAATCTGCACAATTATACCAAGAATCCCATGATCCCATTATCAAAAAAAACACAATCACGGTCCATCATCTAGAATTCAGTAGTTCCCAAAGAGGGCAATGTTGCCTCCTCGGGGGCCGTGAGAGTTTCTAAGAGAACAATAAAATAAGAGGGGGTTCAGTAGCAAGAGGGTAGCCGAGGGACTACAAGCTTTATTTAAGAATTTAATTACTTATTATAAGGATTTATCCAAGGGGGACCAATATTCTGGCAGGGCGGTTTGCTAAGGCTATTGGGAAAGAGTTTAAACTAGAATTGCTGGGGGCCAGGAACCAAACTGAAGAGACGGAGGAAGGGGCAGTTGGCTCACATACAGAGGAAGCTTGTAGACAGTGTGAGAGGGAGGTCAGGCAGGCGATAGAGAAGGGATACGCTGTGACCGATGGTTTGAGATGTGTCTATTTTAATGCAAGGAGTATCATGAAACAAAGCGGATTAGCAGAGTGTGGATCAGTACTTGGTGATATGATGTTGTGGCCGTTACAGAGACTTGGATGGCTCAGGGGCAGGAATGGCTACTTAGAGTGACAGGCTTTAGATGTTTCAGAAAGGACAGGGAGGGAGGCAAAAGAGGTGGGGGCATGGCACTGTTGATCAGAGGTAGTGTCATGGCTGCAGAAAAGATGGACGTCATGGAGGGATTATCTGCAGAGTCTCTGTAGGTGGAAGTTAGGTACAGGAAGGGGTCAATAACATTATTGGGTGTTTTTTATAGACCACCCAAATAGTAACAGGGACATTGAGGAGCAGATAGGGAGACAGATTCTGGAAAGGTCTAATAATAACTCGGTTGTTGTGGTGGGAGATCTTAATTTCCCCAATATTGATTGGCATCTCTCTAGAGCAAGCAGTTTAGATGGGGTGGAATTTGTTAGGTGTGTTCAGGAAGGTTTCCTGACACAATATGTAGATAAACCTACAAGAGGAGAGGCTGTACTTGATCTGGTATTGGGAAATGAACCTGGTCAGGTGTCAAGTCTCTCAGTGGGGGAGCATTTTGGAGATAGTGATCACAATTCTACCTCCTTTACCATAGCATTGGAGAGGGATAGGAACAGACAAGTTAGGAAAACATTTAATTGGAGTAAGGAGAAATATGAAGCTATCAGGCAGGAACTTGGAAGCATAAATTGAGAACAGATCCTGTCAGGGAACTGTATGGCAGAAATGTAACAAATGGTTAGGGGATATTTGTGTGGTGTTCTGCATAGGTACGTTCCAATGAGACAAGGAAAGGATGGTAGGGTACACGAACCATCGTGTGCAAATGCTGTTGAAAATCTAGTCAAGAAGAAAAGAAAAGCTTACCAAAGGTTCAAAAAACTAGGTAATGATAAAAGATTTAGAAAATTATAGGGCTACAGGAAGGAGCTTAAGAATGAAATTAGGAGAGCCAGAAGGGGCCATGAGAAGGCCTTGATGAGCAAGATTAAGGAAAACCCCAAGGCATTCTACAAGTATGTGAAGAGCAAGAGGATAAGACATGAGAGAATAGGACCTATCAAGTGTAACAATGGAAAAGTGTGTATGGAACTGGAGAAGATCGTGTAGATATTTAATAAATACTTTGGTTCAGTATTCACTACAGAAAGGAACCTTGGAGATTGTAGGGATGACTTACAGCGGATTGAAAAGTTGAGCATATAGACATTAAGAAGATGTGCTGGAGATTTTGGAAAGTATCAAGTTGGATAAGTCACAGGGACTGGACGAGATATACCGCAGGCTACTGTGGGAGGCGAGGGAGGAGATTGCTGAGCCTCTGGCAATGATCCTTGCATCATCAATGTTGACAGGAGAGGTTCCAGAGGATTGGAGGGTTGCGGATGTTGTTCCCTTATTCAAGAAAGGGAGTAGAAACAGCCCAGGAAATTATATTCCAATGAGTATAATTGAAGATCTCAGTGGTTGGTAAGTTGATGGAGAAGATCCTGAGAGGCAGGATTTATGATCATTTGGAGAGGCATAATCTGATTAGGAATAGTCAGCATGGCTTTGTCAAAGGCAGGTCGTGCCTTACAAACCTGATTGAATTTTTTGAGGACATGACTAAATACATTGATGATGGTAGAACAGTAGATGTAGTGTATATGGATTTCAGCAAGGCATTTGATAAGGTACCCCATGCAAGGCTTATTGAGAAAGTAAGGAAGCATGGGATCCAAGGGTCCTTGCTTTGTGGATCCAGAATTGGCTTGCTCACAGAAGGCAAAGAGTGGTTGTAGACGGGTCATATTCTGCATGGAGTTGGTGACCAGTAGTGTGCCTCAGGTATCTGTTCTGGGACCCCTACTCTTTGTGATTTTTATATATGACCTGGATGAGGAAGTGGAGGGATGGGTTTGTAAATTTTCTGATGACACAAAGGTTGTGGATAGTGTGGAGGGCTGTCAGAGATTACAGCGGGACATTGATAGGATGCAAAACTGGGCTGAGAAGTGGCAGTTGGAGTTCAACCCAGATAAATGTGAGGTGGCTCATTTTGGTAGGTCAAATATGATGGCAGAATATAGTATTATTTGTCAGACTCTTTGCAGTGTGGAGGATCAGAGGGATCTTGGGGTCCGTGTCCATAGGACACTCAAAGCTGCTGCATAGGTTGACTGTGTGGTTAAGAAGGCATACGGTGCATTGGCTTTCATCAACCGTGGGATTGAGTACTTGAGTCAAGAGGTTCTGTTACAGCTGTTTGAACCCTGGTCAGACCCCACTTGAAGTACTGTGCTCAGCTGTGGTCACCTCACTACAAGAAGGATAGGGAAACTATAGAAAGGGTACAGAGGAGATTTACAAGGATGTTGCCTGGATTGGGGAGCATGCCTTACGAGAATCAATTGACTAAACTTGGCCTTTTCTCGTTGGAGCAATGAGAGGTGACCTGATTAAGGTGTATAAGATGATGAGAGGCATTGATCATGTGGATAGTCAGAGGCTTTTTCCCAGCACTGGAATGGCTAACATGAGAGAGCACAGTTTTGAGGTGCTTGGAAGTAGGTACAGAGGAGATGTCAGGGGTGAATTTTTTATGCAGAGAGTGGTGAGTGCATGGAATGGGCTGCTGGCAATGGTGGCGGAGGTGGATACAATAGGGTATTTTAAAAGACTCCTGAATAGGTACCTGGAGCTTAGAAAAATAGAGGGCTATGGGTAGCCCTAGGTAATTTCTAAAGTCAATACATGTTCAGCACAGCATTGTGGGCCAAAGGGCCTGTCTTGTGCTGCAGGTTTACTATGTTCTATATTTAATTCATAAATTCACTAGATTTGGCTATTTAGTTTATATTCCAATCTCTGCAAATTAGTCCATGTGCCAGATTTAATCAGAGTTCAGTGGCTGAAGGTTTCACAGGCCTCTTCACAAAACTTATCAAACCGAATTATAACATAAGTTGTCTGATCAGTTAGAGTAGTTTCCTCTCCAATAATTCAATGAATATCACAGCTGTATTAAGCCATTCACTAATAACACTGGACAACAAAGATTATGCTTCCTGAGTACTTTTTGGTATATCTTATGGATTTTGGGCTGCTGATCATGAAAATCACTCTGAAACTTTCCTATCACACAATATTTTCTATTTGTTATTTCAGTTCATAATTCAGTCAGAGTAACTGATGCAAAGATTAAGGAAGGCATTTTTGTTGGTCCAAAAATCAAACAGGTCATCAATGGCCGGTAATTCAAGTAACTTCTTGTAGGACTGGAGAAAATTGCATGAAAGCCATTCAAAAGGATGTTGTGGAAAATTTTCTTGGCAATAATAGTGCACCAAACTACGTGCAGCCGGTTCACAACATACTTCAAGCATACAAAACCATGAAGCGCAACATGTCACCGAACATTCATTTTCTGCATTCCCATTTAGACTTCTTCCCTGCAAATCTTGACACTGTCAGCGACGAGCATGGTGAAATGTTTCACTATGTCATTGTGGTCATGGGGAAACGGTATCAGGGCAACTGGAATCCATCAAGCTGGCTGATTATTGTTGGACACTTAAGTGAGATACTGAATACAAATGAAAGTCATCAACAAAACATTTTTAGCTTAGATGAACTATTGCAAAGCATCAGCACCATTATGTAATTAATATTCAATAAACTTGTTTCTCCAAATTCCTATGTGATAAAAGTAGTCTGAAATTATATTTGTGTTCAGCTTCATGCAGTTTATCATAAACTAAAAAAAAGTTTTGAGGAAGCTACACTTCAGAAAAAAAATTGTTGTCTAGTGTAATGAAAAAGAAACCAAATGCTCTAAAATTATTTAATTCCTACCAACTACTAAATAGCACACAATGTTTCAGGAATATCAAGGACGAGTCCATAATTAAAAGCATTTGCAACTGAAGATACATCACCTATTAAAACATAACAATATCAAAAAATATTGAATACTTGGTTAACTATTTCCCCTATTCCAGATAGTATTGAATTATTCACAAGTTTTTTCACTGTATATTTCAATATGAGATAAAATTATTTAAAATTTTGTAGTATTCAGTTTTTCAAATCAAGTAACCATCTCTGGATATCTAAAGGCATGTTTTTAAGCTGTTAAGGCAAACTGTCTCTTAAAGCCGGTAAGTCCCCACTTTACAGCAATGCGATCACACAATCCACGATGAAGAGAAAAATACAGCAGTTCTTAAGTGATAAGTAAATGAGGAAACTGAATGTTCAACAATCAATATTTAGAAATGCACTTAATATGGAAAACCTACTACATGCTTTAAGGATGATGTACTTAAATTTGACTATGTTAAGAAATAGTGATTTGTATTTGTTGTATGACATTGAGCAGTTCATATCTTGTTTGTAAACTTCAAACTTTTCAAGCCCATTTCAGTTCTTTTTAATCATGTAACATATTCAATATTTCCTATTTTTATCTTATTTAGATATTTTTAAAAGGGCATCATGCTGTTTTCCTTGCTGTTAATTTCATCTTACATAAATATTTAAAATACATGTGAGAAAGTATCAAGCTGAGTAGTAAATACAAGAGAATCTAGCGATGCTGGAAAATAGTTGAATAGTATTATATTAATATTCCTCGTGAAATATAAAATTATACTTGGAAACTTTAGTTAAACTGAAGTTGACTGTTTTGCCTTAAAATCGTAAAGAATTATTTCATAAAATGCATTTCAATCTTTTATTTTAGTGACTTAAATGATTATGCTTCCAATATTTTCAAAATGGAGATGTTATAGACTAGAAAAGACATGTAATTTTAAACTTCAAATAGAGTAACTATTTCAAACTCAAAATAGAATAAGAAACTCTCAAAATTCCTGAAAATGATCATGCTCACATTTTAATCTACTGAAGGCTCCCTTGAATGCTTAATAATCTACACAAATTAAGCAGTTAAGGAAATCTCATCAAATAAAGTGTTTTACAATAAAAAGAAAACAATCTTTAGTATATCAGAATATGAACTTTATTCCCATGTGTATGTTTTCATATGTATACAGTATAATTTAAACCATTTTGTTAACATTGATGAATTAAAGCATTTAAATAAACACTTTAAGATGATATGACATTCTATCTTCGATCTCTTTATATTTAGCATTATCTACAGGTACGCCCTCAAAGAACAATATGCAGCCTGCAATTTACAGACTATTGTTGTGAGATTTTACGTCGGTACAGATCTTGGCATGAAGTTTATGAACTACCTTCCATGCCTGAAGATTGCTTCTAGATTTTGTGGAGTTGAACTTCTTGATGTAAAGCAGGAATCATCTGATGTGTATGGAGAAATGCATTCCTCCATACTGCTCTTTGGGCATGTAGTTTCATCAGACTTCAAAGTGTCAAAGGTCCTGCATGTTTCAGTGTCTGTTTCACTAAGTAAGTCAATGCACTGGTCATCTGAAAATTCTACTCCATGTTTTGGAGAATGCCTAACAATAAATTCTGAAGGCCTTAACTTGCTTTTCTGTTCCAATAAGTCAACATTTTTAATAATATTTGCCAGTGTTTTCACCTCTTCTTTTACATCTTCCTCCTTCACCTGAACGTATTTCCCCTTCATTGGTGTCTTGCAATACTTCCGACATATTCTGTAAAATGCACATAAATAGCTCAAGAATTGCAGTACAACGATCAGAATGCTCGTTCTAATGAAGGGTACCAACATGAAATTTAAATTCTGTTTTATCTTTTGCAGAAGGTGCCTGTACATCAAAGCATTTCCAGCATTTCCTTTAAATTTAAATTCGTATGTACGATATAATTATAAATTATAACTTGCTAATGCAACTCTTACATTGGTGTTCATGGTATTCTGCAGGAGTTGATACTTTACCTTCTGCAGTTTTATCGAAACAACTAATTTATCAGGAAAATTTAGTAATTGAAACAGTTATTGGGGGAGTGTTGATGGTAATGTTTCAGCCTCTATTATTTGGTTTGATACTTTATCTTGTGAAACTTTATCAAAACAACTAACTTATAAGGAAAATTTGGTGATTAAAACTGTTAATTTAAAGTTATTGTGGGAGTGGTGGTGGTAACATTTCAGCATCTACAGTATTTTTTTCTGGTTAGCTGAAACTGTCTCCTTCTCACTAAAGAGAATGGTATTTCTCCTGTTCACTGAATGAAAGCCAAAGTGATGCTTTAATGTTTACCAGAATGAAATCACAAAAAAAACTGGTCCATCAGAACCTTTCTTTACTAAACTACAGTGTTATATACATATTCTACATGATTATAACGATGTAAAATTTGGGAGTGTTTTTATTTTACTTAAGTTCCATCCAAACTTCCTTCCATTATTATATCATTACCAATTTTGATCCAGCAGTTAAGCTAAATAAAATGTTTTAAATGGGAAAAATGCTTGAAGCTATTATTAATAGGAAGACATCTGGCAGGCACACCATGGGCTCACAAAGGGAGGTCCTCTTTGACAAACTTAATGGAGTTCTTGGAGGGTATAATAAGTTCAGTGGAAAGAGGAAGCTCTCTGATAAGGTGCTGCATAAAAGACATCAATTACGTAAGGATACAAAGAGTTGGGGTACTGTATTAGCATGAATAGAGGATTGGTTAACCAATAGAAGGCAATGAGTTGGAATAAACAGTGTTTCTCTGATTTGTGATCAGTGTCTAGCTGAGAGCTGCAGGGGTCGGCGCTGGGCCTGCAACTGTTGATGACATACATTAATGATTTGAAAGGTAAGACAGTATTGTGTATCCACAGAAAGTTTGCTGATGACACTAAATTCAGTGTAAAGGCAAATTGTGCCAAGGGTACAGACAGTTTACAGTGAGGTATAGATAGGGTAAGTGTGTGGACAAGGGTCTGGCAGATGGAATACAATATTAGTAAATACAAGTTCATCACTTTGGAAGGAAAAATAAAAGATCAGATTATTATTTAAATGGTGAAAGATTGCAGCCTGCTGTTCTGCAGAGAAACTTGGGAGTGCTTGTGCATGAAAGGCAAAAGATGTTTTGCAAATAAAACAGGTTATTAAGAAGGTAAATGGAATATTGACTTTTATTGCTTGAAGGATTGAATTTAGGAGCAGGGAAATAATTCTGCAACTGTACAGAGTATTTGTAAGGCCACACCTGGAGTACCGTGTGTAGTTCTGGTCTTTCTACTTGAGGAAAGATATACTGATTTGGGTGGTGGTGCAGCAGATGCTCCCCAAGTTGCGTATAGGCAGAAACTAAAGACCACAGCATAGTGGTGAGGATCAAGAAGGTATGATCAAAGGAGGTGGAGGAACACTTGCAGGACTGCTTTGGGTCAATGTACTGGAGAATATTCAGGGGTTCATCATTGGTTCTGAATAATATGCCACAATATCATCAACTTCATCAAGACCTGTGCGGAAGAGTGTGTGCCTGTGAGAACACACAGGAAATACCCAAACCAAAACCCATGGATGAACCTGGAGATTTGCAGTCTTCTGAGGACTAGATATGTGGCATTCAAGACCAATGATACAGAACTTTACAAGATGTCCAGGTACAACCTACGGAAGACTATTTTCAGAAAGAAAAAAACATTTCCAATTGAGGTTAGAGATGGAATTGGATGCGCGTCAGCTCTGGTAGGGTATGTAGGCTATTACTTACTAAAAGGCGAAACCTAACATCATGCTCAGCTGTGATGCTGATAACTGTGATAAGCTGACCATATTTTATGTACACTTTATAAGGAAGAATAAAACCAGACTTGTGTGAATGCCTGCGGCATCTGGTGACCCTGTAATCTTTGTCTCAGAGGTTGAGGCCAGAACACCTTTCATGAGGATGAACTCGTGATGGTGTACTTGACAGGGTACTGAAAACCTGTACCAACTAAATGGCTGCAGTGCTCAAGGTCATCTTCAATCTCTCACTGCTGCAGGGGGGGTCCCACCTACTTCAAAAGGGCAACAACCACACCAGTGCCCAAGAAGAGCAGCCTCAATGACTATCGCCCAATTGCACACCTGCTGTCATGAAGTGCTTTGAGAGGTTGGTCATAGCCAGAATCAGCTCCTGCCTAAGCAAGAACCTGGACCTGTTGCAATTTGCCAATCACCACAATAGGTCTACAGTAGATGCAGTCACATTGGCTACACTTGGCCTTGGATCACCTGGACAATATCAAAACCTATGTCAGACTGCTGTTTACTGATTACAGCTCAGCATTCCACACAATCATAGCCCCAGTACTAGTCAACGATCCTCTGTACCTTCCTCTGCAACTGGATCCTTGACTTCTTTAATGAGCCCAGAGTCAGTCATAAACAGTGTATTTCATGACATATGCCAGAGATATTAAACCTGATTCTGATTCTGGAGATGAGAGGGTCAGCCTTTGAGAAGAGATTGAATCACCTGGAACTATACAAACTGGAATTCAGAAGAATGAGAGAGGGTCTTATGTAAAATTATTAAAGAGATAAATAAAACAGGGGCAGGAAAGTAGTTTCCACTGGTGAGTGAGATTAGAAAGAGAGGACATAGGCTTAAAATATGGGAATTAGATTTAGGACGGAGATGAGGAAAAACTGCTTTTCACAGAGATTAGTGAATTTGTGGAAATCTCTGCCCAGGGAAGCAGTGGGAGCTATCTCATTAAATACACTGAAGACACAGTTAGATTGATTTTTGCAGGGGAATGAAGGGTTATGGGGAAAAGTCAGGTAGGTGGTGCTGAGTCCATAGCTAGATTGCTATAAACTTATCGAATGGTGGAGCACGCTCAGCAGGCCACATGGCATATGCCTGCTCCAATTTCTTATCTTCTTCTGATAATAGAACTCAGTAAGGGCATAGTATTATTTCCCTGAATTATTATTCATTTAACTGTTCCTTTCTGTTATTTGCACTACTTCAAGATACCAAAAAATATTAGTTTCACCCTTTTTCATTGTGTCGTATTGTTTGCTGTCTGGATGGAGTTTTAATGTACCCCCTATAACCACGTGCACTTCCTCTGGGTAATCTGGTTTCCCCCCACAACAGAAAGTTATGCACGTTGGTTGATACTGGTAGGTTCACTGGCTACAGTAAATTGCCCCTAGCATGAAGATCGGATTTTTTTTGGGGGGGGGGTGGGAGGTAGTGGCTGAAGCCAATGAGAAATTGGAGAGAATAAAATAAAAGGGATTAAAGTAATACTAGTGTAAAATGGGTGTTTGATAACTGTGTGGACTCAATAGGCTGAAGGCCCTATTTATCTGCCATTACCTCTATAACCATCCGTGCAGACCCTCAATAATTCAGTACTTTGATTAGTAAATTAGCTAAACCAATGGAAACCCAATACTGTATCTAAATTACCTGATGGAATAAAGATAGATGTGGAATAGGAAGGAATATAAGATTACAAGGAGGCATAATTGATTAAAGTTTAAAGTAAATTTATTATCAAATTATGTAAATGTTACCATATGCTACCCTGGGATTCATTTTCTTGCAGGCATTCACATTAGAACAAATAAATACAATACAATCAATGAAAAACTAAATACAAAGACTGACAACCAATGTGCAAAAGAAGACAAACTGAGAAAGTACAAATAAATAAACTCATACAGTACATCGACAGTACTGAGAACACAACTTGCAGAGTCCTTGGAAGATGTGGGGGGTCCTGGAGTCTCCCAGCCTCCCGGACGGCCATATCTGCACACAGTGTGTCGAACTGCAGCTCCAAAGGGACCGAGTTAGAGAACTGGAGATACAGCTTGATGACCTTCGTATTGTCAGGAAGAGTGAGGAGGTGATAGAGAGGAGTAACAGACAGGTTGTCACTCCGGGGCCACGGGAGACAGACAAGTGGGTCACCGTCAGGAGGAGGAAGGGGAAGAGTCAGGTTCTAGAGAGTACCCCTGTGGCTGTACCCATTGACATTAAGTACTCCTGTTTGAGTACTGTTGGGGAGGACACCTACCTGGGGGAAGCAACAGTGGCCGTGCCTTTGGCAGAGTCCAGCCCTGTGGCTCAGAAGGTTGGGGAAAGGAAGAGGAAGGCTGTAGTGATAGGGGACTCTATAGTTAGGGGGTCAGACAGGCGAGTCTGTGGATGCAGGAAAGAAACTCGGATGGTAGTTTGTGTCCCAGGTGCCAGGGTCCGGGATGTTTCAGATCGCATCCACGATATCCTGCAGTGGGAGGGAGAACAGCCAGAGGTTGTGGTACATATTGGTACCAATAACATAGGCAGGAAAAGGGAAGAGGTCCTGAAAACAGACTACAGGGAGTTAGGAAAGAAGTTGAGAAGCAGAACCACGCAGGTAGTCATCTCAGGATTACTGCCTGGGCCACGTGACAGTGAGTATAGTAATAGAGTCAGTTGGAGGATAAATGAGTGGCTGAGTGATTGGAGCAGGGGGCAGGGATTCAGATTTCTGGATCATTGGGACCTTTTTTGGGGCAGGTGTGACCTGTACAAAAAGGATGGGTTGCACTTGAATCCCAGGGGGACCAATATCCTGGCAGGGAGGTTTGCTAAGGCTATTGGGGAGAGTTTAAACTAGGATTGCTGGGAGGTGAGAACTAAACTGAAGAGACAGAGGAAGAGGCGGTTGGCTCACAAATAGAGAAAGCTTGGCAACGGTATAAGAGGGAGAATAGATGGGTGATCAAGAAGGGACGTGCTCAGACCGACGGTTTGAGGTGTGTTGATTGTGGCATATTGTGAACAAAGCCGTTGAGCTTAGAGTGTGGATCAGTACTTGGAGATGTGATGTGGTGGCCATTACAGACACTTGGATGGCTCAGGGACAGGAATGGTTACTTCAAGTGCTGAGTTTTAAATGTTTCAGAAAGGACAGGGAGGGAGGCAAAAGAGGTGGGGGTGTTGCACTGTTGATCAGAAAAGCTGGATGTCATGGAGGGATTATCTAAGGAGTCTCTGTAGGTGGAAGTTAGGTACAGGAAGGGGTCAATAACTTTACTAAGTGTTTTTTATAGGCTGCTTAATTGTAACAGGGATATCGAGGAGCAGATAGGGGAACAGATCCTGGAAAGGTGTGTAATAATAAGAGTTGTCGTGATAGGAGATTTTGATTTCCCAAATATCGATTGGCATCTCCTTAGAGCAAGGGGTTTGGATGGGGTGGAGTTTGTTAGGTGTGTTCAGGAAGGTTTCTTGACTCAATATGTAGATAAGCCTAAAAGAGGGGAGACTACTTGATCTGGTATTGGGAAATGAACCTGGTCGGGTGTCAGATCTCTCAGTGGGAGAGTATTTTGGAGATAGTGGTCATAATTCTCTGGATGCATTCAAGAGAGAGTTAGATAGAGCTCTTATAGATAGTGCAGGCAAGGGATATGGGGAGAGGGCAGGAACAGGGCACTGATTGTGTACGATCAGCTATGATCACAGTGAATGGTGGTGCAGGCTAGAAGGGCCGAATGGCCTACTCCTCCACCTACTGTCTATTGTCTATAATTCTATCTCCTTTACAACAGCATTGAAGAGGGATAGGAACAGACAAGTTCGAAAAGTGTTTAATTGGAGTAAGGGGGAATTATGAGGCTATCAGGCAGGAAATTGGAAGCTTAGATTGGGAAAACAAAATACACTGCAAATGCAGTGGTCAAAGCAACATGTACAACAAGCTGGAGGAACTCAGCATGTCGGGCAGCATCCGTGGAAATGAGCAGTCAATGTTTTGGGCCCAGACCCTTCAACAGGACTGAAGAGGGAGGGGGCAGGGGCCCTATGAAGAAGGTGGGGGGAGGGTGGGAAGGAGAAGGCTGGTGGGTGTCAGGTTAAAAACCAATCAGAGGAAAGATCAAGGGGTGGGGGAGGGGAAGCAGGGAGGGGATAGGCAGGAGAGGTGAAGGAGGAATGTAAGGGGAAAGCACTATGGGTAGTAGAAGAAGGCCGAGTCATGAGAGAGGTGATAGGCAGCTAGAAGAAGAGGTTAAGTGAAAGTGGGATGGGGGAAGGAAGAGGGAGGGAATTACCGGAAGTTGGAGAATTCGATGTTCCTACCAAGGGGCTGGAGAATACCCAGACGGTAGATGAGGTGTTGCTCCTCCAACCTGAGTTGGCCTCATCATGGCAGTAGAGGAGGCTATGTATGGACATATCCAAATGTGAATGTGAAGCAGAGTTGAAGTGGGTGGCAACCAGGAGATCCTGTCTGTTGTGGCAGATGGAGTGGAGGTGCTCGACGAAGCGGTCCCCCAATCTGCGTTGGGTCTCGCCAATGTAGAGGAGGCTGCACCAGGAGCACCCGATGAAATAGTGACCCCAACAGTGTTGCCTCGCCTGGAAGGACTGTTTGGGGCCCTAAATGGTGGTAACAGAGGACACAGGTTGGAGGAGCAACACTTCATATACGGTCTGGATAGTCTCCAGCCCCTTGGCATGAACATTGAATTCTCCAACTTCCGGTAATTCCCTCCCTCTTCCTTCCCCCATCCCACTTTCACTTAACCTCTTCTTCTAGCTGCCTATCACCTCTCTCATGATTCTGCCTTCTTCTACAACCCATAGTGCTTTCACCTTACATTCCTTCTTCACATTTCCTGTCTATCCCCCACCCTTTGATCTTTCCTCTGATTGGTTTTTAACCTGACACCCACCAGCCTTCTCCTTCCCACCCTCCCCCACCTTCTTTATGGGGCCCCTGCCCCCCCCTTCAGTCCTGACGAAGGGTCTCGGCACAAAACATTGACTGCTCATTTCCACGGATGCTGCCTGACCTGCTGAGTTCCTCCAGTGTGTTGTACACGTTACACCGGGAACAGATCTTCTCAGGGAAAAGCATGGAAGAAGTGTGGCAAATGTTCAGGGGATACTTGTGTGGAGTTCTGCAAAAGGACGTTCCAATGAGACAGGGAAGTTATGGTAGGGTGCAGGAACTGTGGTGTACAAAGGCTGTAATAAATCTAGTCAAGAAGAAAAGCTTAGAAAATGTTCAGAGAACTAGGTAATGTTAGGGATTTAGAAGATTATAAGGCTAACAGGAAGGAGCTTTTAAGAAGGAAATTAGGAGAGCCAAAAGGGGTCAGGAGAAGGCCTTGGTGGGCAGGATTAAGGAAAACTGCAAGGCATTCTACAAGTATGTGAAGAGCAAGAGGATAAGATATGAAAGTATAGGACCTATCAAGTCTGACAGTGGGAAAGTGTGTTTGGAACCAGAGGAGACAGCAGAGGTACTTAATGAATACTTTACTTCAGTATTCAGTTTGGAAAAGGATTTTGGTGATTGTTGTGATGACTTGCAGCGGACTGAAAAGCTTGAGCATATAGATATTAAGAAAGAGGATGTACTGGAACTTCTGGAAAGCATCAAGTTGGATAAGTCACTGGGATGGGATGAGATGTACCCCAGGCTACTGTAGGAGGTGAGGGAGGAGACTGATGAGCCTCTGTCGATGATCTTTGCATCATCAATGGGGACGGGAGAGGTTCTGGAGGATTAGAGGGTTGTGGATGTTGTTCCTCTATTCATGAAAGGGAGTAGAGATAGCCCAGGAAATTATAGACCAGTGAGTCTTACTTCAGTGGTTGGTAAGTTGATGCAGAAGATCCTGAGAGGCAGGATTTATGATCATTTGGAGAGGCATAATCTGACTAGGAATAGTCAGCATGTCTTTGTCAAGGGCAGGTTGTGCCTTACGAGCCTGATTGAATTTTTTGAGGATGTGACTAAACACATTGATGAAGGTAGAACAGAAGATGTAGTGTATATGGATTTCAGCAAGGCTTTTGATAAGGTACCCCATGCAAGGCCTATTGAGAATGTAAGGAGGCATGGGATCCAAGGAGACATTGCTTTGTGGATCCAGAACTGGCTTGCCCACAGTAGACAAAGAGTAGTTATAGACGGGTCATACTCTGCATGGAAGTCAGTGACCAGTGGTGTGCTTCAGGGATCTGTTCTGGGACCCCTACTCTTCGCGATTTTTATAAATGACCTGGATGAGGAAGTGGAGGGATGGGTTAGTAAATTTGCTGATGACACAAAGGTTGGGGGTGTTCTGGACAGTGTGGAGGGCTGTCAGAGGCTACAGCAGGACATTGATAGGATGCAAAACTGGGCTGAGAATTGGCAGATGGAGTTCAACCCAGAGAAGTGTGAAGTGGCTCATTTTGGTAGGTCAAATATGATGGCAGAATATAGTATTAATGGTAAGGCACGTGGTAGTGTGGAGGATCAGAGGGATCTTGGGGTCCATGTCCATAGGACACTCAAAACAGCTGCACAGGTTGCCTGTGTGGTTAAGAAGGCATACGGTGTATTGGCTTTCATCAATCGTGGAATGAAATTTAGGAGCCGAGAGGTAATGTCGCAGCTATATAGGACCCTGATCAGACCCCACTTGGAGAACTGTGCTCAGTTCTGGTCACCTCACTACAGGAAAGATGTGGAAACCATAGAAAGGGTGCAGGGGAGATTTACAAGGATGTTGCCTGGATTGGGGAGCATGCCTTATGAGAACAGGTTAAGTGAACTCGGCCTTTTCTCCCTGAAGCGACACAAGATTGGAGGTGACCTGATAGAGGTGTATAAGATGATGAGAGGCATTGATCGTGTGGATAGTCAGAGGCTTTTTCCCAGGGCTGAGATGGTTGCCACAAGAGGACTCAAGTTTAAGGTGCTGGAGAGTAGGTACAGAGGAGATGTTAGGGGTAAGGTTTTTACACGGAGTGGTGAGTGCATGGAATGGGCTGCCGGCAACGATGGTGGAGGCAGATACGATAGGGTCTTTTAAGAGACTTTTGGATAGATACATGGAGCTTAGAAAAATAGAGGGCTATAGGTAAGCCTGGTAATTTCTAAGGTCAGGACATGTTCGGCACAACTTTGTGGGCTGAAGGGCCTGTATTGTGCTGCAGGTTTTCTGTGTTTCTTTGTTTTACAGTAAGTCCATAGGTTGTGGAATCAGGTCAGCATTGACATGAGTGAGGTTATCCATGCCAGTTCAGAAGTCAGATGGCTGATGGGCAATGACTGCTCCCGAACCTGGTGGTATGGGCCCCAAGGCTCCTGTACCTACTTCCTGACGGCAGCAACAAAAACACATCATGGCCTGTTAGATGGATGCTGCTTTCCTGTGGCATTGTTCCTTGTTGCAGTGCTTGCAACCCTTGAAAATAGACCAATTAAGTGTGAGTCAATCCACTTTCCCCAAAAAAAGATAGATCTAAGTATTGTATAAATGCTGAAAAGCTAGGAATGGCAGAGTTGCAAGCGAGTTTACAGAATACTAAACTCCAATGATTATTAAAAAGGACAGAATGGTGTTACCCTTTATATCTAAGATCAAGAATGTGAAGACACAGGGTTTAAGGTAAAGGACAACAAATCTGAGGAAGGTTGGAATCCGGCACTCATCGCTTGAGTTGGTGGTAGACTCAGGTGCTTTCAGAACATTTAAGATCTATCTAAATGACCACTTGAACTGCCAAAGCATAGGATTAGATAAGTACTTGATTACTGGTGTTGACATGCTGGGTTACAAAACCTGCTTCTATACTATATGACTCTATGACCTTTTGATGAACTTCCGTTGCAGCTACATAAAGCCTTGATTACACCACAATCAGTTCTTATAGTGTATATATCAGTCTTAGAAAAAAAGCAACAAGAATCTGCCCAGGCTCTGAGGGCTAAATTATGAAAAGAGAATTAAAATACTAGCACTGTATTCCCTGGGTGAATTAAATGGCATATTAGTATTTCAGGATTTTGAAGGAAATCGATAGGAAGACAGACAGAAATTCCATGTTTAAGTCAAGGGGGGCATAAGCATAAAATAAATGATCAGCCATTGAAAGAGGAATTAGGAAACATTTCACTCAAAGTGTAGAACTCTTCCCATGAGAAACTATAAATGTCAGTTTAATTAGTAATTTTAAATATGAATCAACAAGATACAGATATGGAATTTGGGAGGAAAATGAAGCTTGAATACTAATCAGCCATAATCACATTGATTACCCTGTGCATAAAGTGAATGAATCACTGCTGTTTCTGGTTGACAGTACATTCTCAAACTTCTGGTGATACTCGCATTCACGCATGGGTCCTAGTGCCCTTCCCTTGGACAACATCAGTGGCATGGAGAGGGGAGACTTGCAGCATGGGCAACTGCCAGTCTCCCATACAATCCTGTCCAGGCCTGTGCCCTGGAAACTTTCCAAGGCGCAAATCCATGATCTCACGAGACTAACGGATGCTGTATGTAACTTGCATTCACACCCTCTTTTTTTTCTTGTTAATCTCATATCTCATACAGTTTTCACATCGTATGGGTCTGTAAGCTGCTTCACTAAAGATAGTGCTAATGTCTGTGTTTGAAACAGGTAGGGCCAGAATACCAAATCGAGGGACAGAGCGGACAAAGGAAGGTCTTGAACATGAAAGGAAAATAACTTTGGAGAGGGTAGAGCATAGAATTTGGAAGGAGAAGAGACTAGATTCTAGGTTTGTTCTCCTGGTAAGAGAGGAGGTTGCAAGAGGACATAGAGACACTTAAAAGCACGTTAGGCACAGGGAGTAGCTAGAGAGAAATCATTCCCCTTGGTAGAAAAGGGTCGTTGCCTTGCCGCTACATGTATGTGGGAGGGGGCACCTGGGGAGGCTTTGGGGTTCTAAAGTTTTAACTGTCATTCATTCTTCGGGGCACTGCTCTGTTTTCATGGATGTTTGCAAAGAAGAAGAATTTCAGGATGTATATTGTATACATTTCTCAGACATTAAATGTACCTATTAAAAGAAGTCAAGAACTAGGGGACAAGAATGTGCATAATTGGCAAAATAAAGCAAAACAGACATGTGGAACAACCTTTTTTATGCAATAAGTTGTAAAGGTTTCAAATGTACTACCTAGGTGGTAGAGAAGAGAGATTTAACTGTAGCATTTAAAGGCAAATTGATAAACTACTAAAAGGAAAGAATACAAGGAAAGGACCGTTGAACAGTCTAGCTAGATAGTTAAATACAAATCTGGGATGGTTTTGACATCCTCCTCCGGTACTATATTTGTTCTGTCTGTGATTTTTAATGAGGAAGATCAGATCATTGAGCTAACTGGATAGCTCTTTTCAAGAATCAGTATTATCATGATATGCTGGAAGGCCTAGAAATTTAACTGCATATTGCTTCGAGCCATGTCGCCAGAAACCCTCAATTTAACCCTAGCCTAATCAAGGGACAATTTACCCTAATGGCACACACCCACACTCCTACATCCATTCAAACAAGCACATATACAACTTGTAACTACCTCCCTGCACAAGGCACTGGTCCAAATGCTTTCCCACAGCCTGATGTCTGTGAGTCTGAGAATTCAGGAGGTCTGGAAGTGGCATATCCTGTGGCTGGAGATCTGTCTGTGTGTGTAGGGTTTGGGAAGAAAAAGATTTGTTTTGCTGTTGTTGTCTAGTTTTGATTTGTTTATACTATTTGTGTTGTTCTTCTGTGGACATGCAATACATGCCGACACTTGCAGGCTGTCCCCAGCACCACATCCTTGGGTATGCTGTTTGTTAACGCAAAAGACATTTTACTGTACGTTTCAATGTACATGTGATAAATAAATGAACTTGAATCAGTATCTGAATCTGAATCCAGTATCGGCCAATATCCCCTCCCCCACCTGATTTGCTCCTTCCTTATCCACACTTGTCATCCCGGTCCAGCCCACACCACCCCACAACAACTCAGGGATTGGATCATTCACAAAAACATAAGAAATCGTAGTAGAAATAGGCCATCTGCTCCCTAACATTTAATTCTACTACTATGCAAAACTCTAACTATGTTATCTATGTTCTTGTTGAGATAGCCACTACCACTTGCTTCCCTAGACAGAGAATTCTACAAATTTACTACCCACTGGGAAAAAAATGTATTTCCCGAGTCTTGAAGCTATGTCCCATACTTCTAGTCTCACTCATCAGTGAACACCATTTTCTGGCCCGTATATTATCTTTCCCTTTTATAATTTCACATAAAATCCTCTTTCACTCTTCTGAATTCCAGTGAGTATGGTCCCAGGTGACTCAATCTCTTCTCAAAGGCTAACTCCCTCATTTCCAGAATCTACATTCAATGTATCACCTCCAAAGCCAGTATATCTTTCCTTAAGGCAAGAGACCAGAACTACACACAGTACTCTATGTGTGGCCTCACCAGTACCCTGTAGCATAACCCCACACTCTTACTTTAAATCCCTCTAGCAATGAAGGCCAATATTCTATTTGCACCTTTAATAACTTGTTGCAGCTTTTGCAATTCATGCACACACACTCTCAAGTCCTTCTGCAAAATAGCATGATACAATCTGTCACCATTTTAATAAAATAATCTGATTGTTTATTTTTTTCCTTCCAAAATGCATGAACTCATATTTACCAACATTGTTCTCCATCTTCCAGACCCTTGCCCACACACTTAACCAATCTATATCTGCAGGCAATCTGCATTCTCTGCACAATTTGCTTCTCCACTCAATTTAGTATCATCAGCAAACTTCGTTATGCTCTTCAAACTAGTGAACAGTTGCAACAACCCCGTGGATAATTCCATCACCCAAACTGAGGAACCAGGCCCTATTCCTCCACCATTCCACTCCTAACATACAGTGTACAAAATGAAGATTTAATTATACTTCAATTATGAGATTATTTCACTTATTGACAGCATTTTAAAACATTTCTGATGTTTTCGTAATGACAGACACTTACATCCAAATGGTTATTAAAAAGATGCAAGTTCCTATTGTAGAGGTCACAGGTAACATCCATTGATATATTATCCCTAAAAGAAATAATGGTGATTTTGGTTAAACAGTTCTTAATATTAAATATATTTAACAAGTTAAGAGTGAAGACTTAAGTAATGCATGGTGACACCGACAAAAACTTCTTTGTAGGACTGTCCTCTAATACCAGGTGTTCCCCCCCCCCCCCTTTTACAAAGGTAGAGCGTTGCTAAAAAACCTTTCTTAAGCTGAAATGGCATAAAGTGAAGAACCATTAATTTATATGGGAAAAACTTACATAAAAGTGAAAATGCTCCTTGTAATGCGAAAACAGGTTACTAATGTAGGTCTTTCGTAAAAGCAAAGTGGCGTAAAGCGAACATTCATACAGTGGGGGACACCTGTACTGTTAAACATGAAATTGCTGAATTGTGCAGAAACCTGCCCCATTTCTTATCTTCAACTTTGTAAAAAAACCCATGGAGATTCTTAGTTCAAAAACGAATTGTAATTAGTTTATTATCTTGTTCATGATCTGAAGAATAAGTATCTTATGCATTTTTATGAAAAACTGATGCAGATTAACCCACTCTGGAAAGATAAGAACAATATACAGACTGAACCTGGTTAACTTCAGCTGGGCATTTTAGAGCCACAACATTTATGTAATTAATTTGTATGTTTGACCTCAGTTACCTTTGCAGAGCTCAATTAATTGTAGTAATCAATAATGGAACTATCATCTGCATTTGCTTTCACATGCATGGTATAAGGTAGGAATCTGTTATGAAATGGATGACATGTGCATCTGGCCAGTTGCTTCATCAACAGACTTGCTATTGGGTCCAGCAGTGATGCACTGAACACAGGGTTTGCTTTCAGCTACCCTCTTCAGCACAGACATAGCATACAAACCTATCCATTGTGTAACATTATCATCCCTTTGAAAAAAAAGGTAAAGTTTATTCTATATTGGTTGAATTTGTTTTAATGTTTTGATCATACTTATTATTACTGTATTTTTAATTAAGTGTTAAGATTTGGGTGGTGTGGTGCAAATACATCTCCACTGAAGAGATGGAAACTAGCCTGTAGGTCACCCTTGGGCAAGGTGTAGCACCTGCTTAGCCCTCCTATCGGGGTCACTTGAAGCTACGGAAGTGGGCGGTGGATGGTCGTATGAACAGCTGGTACATATCACAAGTCCGGGTTATGCGACCACTGACACCAGGCAGACAATCTCTGAAGAGTGTTGATAATGGTTGAGGTCACCCGCCTTGCAATGTCACTGCCCAGAAGAAGACAATGGCAAAACACTTCTGTAGAGAAATTTGCCAAGACCAATCATGGTCAGTGATCATGCTCGCCCACATCATATGACACAGCACATAACGACGACGATGATGAATTTAAATTAGTTAAATAATAGTAGTTTTTAACTGTTCTCTTCCTAGTAGGGACAGTTAGAAACAATTAAAAATCTTTTGCAGCTCTCAAAGGCTGTCTTGATGTTCTGGGGGGCAGTGACTCTGAGTAAGCCTCCTGGTGCCTAGCCATTGCTTGGAACCCGTGTGGGAGTCAATTCATTCAGGCCAACATGTCTGTCAATAGGGAGCGCAGATAGCACTAGGAGCATTTGTACCTAGTTCTAGAAAGTGTATGAAGAGTATTTCAATGGAGCAAATTATCCCCGTAATTACCGTGTGTGTCCATTAACTGAGCCATCGAAGCAATTCCTAATCTATGCCTTGTGGCAACTGATTGTCAGACAAAGGATACATAGAGGCAGGCGACTAAGATCCAACAAAGTGTTTAACGAAGGAAAGGGGAAAGATAACGAAATAAACTTACAATGGCATTCTTGTTGAGATGTTGCCCCACTTCTGTTGGTAGCTTCATTATGTGGGCAGTTTGTGCATTCAGTCTTTCCATAATGCCTATTAAATGAACCAAAGGCACATGGAGTGCAGATTGTATCTTGCCTTGCACTGAAATGTCCAGGTGGACATGCCACTGTTTATGGGGAGAGAAAATAATAATATATTAAAACCGTGGAGTAAATTTATATATTAATCAATATATGTAATGATCAACTGTATGTGGACTATTCTTATTAATGAAAAAGATACACTTTACTGACCAGCCTTCTAAAATAGCTGCATAAAATAACATAATCACTAATTATGTACGAGGTTTCTTGAAGTATCGAGCATGTTTGCCTTTTGGCTACTGAGATTTTAATGAGGCCCAGCTATCAAAACTGACAGGCTCATGTTCATCTCTGGCAAAATGATCAACTCAGTATCACATTTTGCCACTGGAAACATGCTGACGGTTAAAATTCAGGCCAGAATCTATTTTTCTGTGATGCTGTTAGTGGTAGTCAGCAGGCTCTTGGATTGAAAAGTGGAGGGCAAAAACTAAATTAAAGTAGGTCAACGGTGATATTCAAAGGGAAATTAAATCAGAAGTATGTCATCAGATCCAAGGAAATTACTTTAAGAAGAATTGAAGAACAGAAGCTGGACTCGGTTGATGGGAACTAGATCAGATTAACAGTAGCAGAATAACCTTTAAGAGAGTGAACCATTGTCAGGTGTCAGGCCCTGCTAGTGTACCCTGTCAGGGTACTGAAAACCGGTGCTGACCACAGAGGTGCTGAGGAGTGTAAAGACAGCCATAGCCTCTTTCCTGCAGTCAGACGTTCCCACCTGTTTCAAAAGGGCTTCAAAAATAACAGTGCCCAAGAGGCATAGGGTGAGCTGCCACAGCTATCACACAGCAGCACACACATCTGTGATTAAGTACTCTGAGAGGTTGATCATGGCTAGAATTAACCTCATCTTGAGCAAGGTCCTGGATCCGCTGCTAATTGACTAATACCACAATTGGTCTACAACAGGTGCAGTCTCACTGGCTCTCCACTCAGCCTTGGACCACCAAGACAACTGCAATACCTACATTAGGCTGTTGTTTATTGATTACAACTTTGCTTGCATTCAACATCATCATCCCCTTGGGACTATTCAACAAGATTCAAATCCTGGGCCTCTGGCACCTCCGTCTGCAATGGGATCCTTAACTTGCTCATTGGGAGACCTCAGGCAGTGCAATTGGTAATAACATCTTCTCCTTACTGACAATGAACACAGGCACACCTCAAGGATGTGCACTTAGCCCGTCGTTCTACTCCCTCCACACCCATGACCATGTAGCTATACACAGCTCAAATGCCATCTATAAATTCACCTTTGACACAACTGTTGTTGGCAGAATCTTAGATTGTGACAAGGAGGTATACAGGAGTAAGATAAATTGAAAATTTTCACAACATATGTCAGTGATTTAAAAAAACAAAATGATTTTGATTCTGATGTACCAGGAGGTCACCTGGATAAGCTGAAGCAAGAAAAGCTTTGGCTGTAGGAAATCCAAGGAACCCTCCCATCCATCCCAAAATCTTTCTGGCTCTCTACGACCAGCCAGGGTGTTTCATAGCCTTAGGACAAGGACTGTTAGGATGGGAAACAGCTTCTTCCCCCAGGCAATGAGGCAACGAAACTCCCTGCCACCTCCCAGGTCTCATCACTTATGAAGCACTGGTAGTGTTATACTGTTTACTCTTTGACTTGTGTCATAAGTGCATCTTATGCTAAATGTCAATCTTCTGGAATATATTTTGGTATTTGTGGTAATGTTACTTTATGTGTTGTGTGTGAGTTGTACATACATGTTGTGGAGGAACATTTTTTCATTTGGTGGTATACGTGTATATGGTTGGATGACAATAAACTTAACTTGAAGAATGAAGTTTCTTTTTAGCCTAAGTGAACCTGTGTTCCTCCTCTTTGAACCACTGCAGGAGAAATGGCAAGGCTGCTCCCATACCATAACTAGAAAGAAGGTTCCAGCATACTCATCCAGGGAAAATGTCCAGTTCTGTATTGAGAGCGACAAACTTAAATCTAATGGTGTTCTTAACTTGATAAAGGACCAGAGCTCACATTCAGAATGTAAAACAAGAAACTGAAGAGGAGTAGCTCATTTGGCTCCAGTGTCTCAGCTAACATTCTGTAATCACTAACTTGATTGTACTCACTAACTAGGTCTCTACAAATCTCATGAGAATTTCAACATTCACCACGACCAGGACGAAGAAAGTTCTTTTCATATTTGTCCTGAATGGCTGTCCCATATTTTGAGATTGTAGACCCTGATCTAGAAATGTCAGCCGGAGGAAAGATCAAATACACATCTACCCTGTGTAACCCTGCTACAATTTTATGTTTCAATCAGATCATTTCTCGTTCTTTAAAATTTCCAAAGAAGATAGGCCCAATATGCTTATCTCTTGTCATGGAATTGTTACATCTAGGATTAAAACTGAGTAGAACAGATAGGAAGGAACCAGACATTGTAGTGTATCTGGATCTTCTGCCAGGGATGGAGCAGTTCAGTTATGAGAAGAAACTGAAGAAGTTAGATCAGTTCTCTCTAGAGAAGAGAAGAGATATTGTAATGAGAGATGTAGAGATGGCAAAGGAACTTAATGCGTATTTTGCGTTAGTCTTCACAGTAGAAGACATCTGCAGTATACTGGACATTCAAGAGTGTCAGGGAAGTGAAGTATGTACAGTGAAAATTACGACTGAGAAGGTGCTCAGGAAGCTTAATGGTCTGAGGGTGGATAGATCTCCTGGACCTGATGGAATGCACCCTTGGGTTCTTAAGGAAGTAGCTGGAGAAGTTGGGGAGGCATTAAAACATAGAAACATAGAAAATAGGTGCAGGAGTAGGCCATTCGGCTCTTCGAGCCTGCACCGCCATTCAGTATGATCATGGCTGATCATCCAACTCAGAACCCTGTACCTGCTTTTTCTCCATACCCCCTGATCCCTTTAGCCACAAGGGCCATATCTAACTTCCTCTTAAATATAGCCAACGAACCAGCCTCAACTGTTTCCTGTGGCAGAGAATTCCACAGATTCACCACTCTCTGTGTGAAGAAATTTTTCCTCATCTCGGTCCTAAAAGGCTTCCCCTTTATCCTTAAACTGTGACCCCTCATTCTGGACTTCCCCAGCATCAGAAACAATCTTCCTGCATCTAGCCTGTCCAATCATTAACAACGATTTTTTAAGAATCGATAGATTCTGGCATTTTACCGGATGACTGGAAAATTGTAAATGTTACTCCACTATTTAAAAAGGGTGGGAGGCAGCAGAAAGGAAACTATAGACCTGCTAGCCTGACATCAGTGGTTGGGAAGTTTTTTTTGAGGAAACTACAAGCAGGGTAGACAAAGGACATGCAGTAGATGTGGTGTACTTGGATTTTCAGAAGGCCTTTGACAAGGTGCCGCACATGAGGCTGCTTAGCAAGATAAGAGCCCATTGAATTACAGGGAAGTTACTAGCGTAGGTGCAGCATTGACTGATTGGCAGAGAACAGAGAGTGGGAATAAAGAGACCCTATACTGGCTGGCTGCCAGTTACCAGTGGAGCTCTACAGGGATTGGCGTTGGGACTGCAGCTTTTTACGATGTATGTCAATAATTTGGACTATGAGATTAATGGATTTGTGGCTAAATTTGCCGATGATACAAAAATAGGTGGAGAAGCGGGTAGTGTTGAGGAAACAGAGAGCCTGCAGAAAGATAGCTTAGGCTAGGGGAATGGGTAAAGAGGTGGCAAATGAAAAACAATGTTGAAAAGTGTAGGATCATGCACTTTGGTGGAAGAAATAAACAGGCAGACCCTGAAGGTTAACCTCCAGGTTGAGTCGGTGGTGAAGAAGGCATTCACTTCTAGAGGTACAGAATATAAGAGCAGGGATGTGATGTTGAGGCTCTATAAGGCACTCGTGAGACCGTTCTTGGGGTATTGTGTGCAGTTTTGGGCTCCTTATTTTAGAAAGGATATACTGACATTGGAGAGGGTTCAGAGAAGATTCATGAGAATGATTCCATGAATGAAAGGGTTACCGTATGAGGAACATCTGGCAGCTCTTGGGCTGGATTCCTGGAGTTCAGGAGAATGAGGGGGGATCTCATAGGAACATTCTGAATGTTAAAAGGCACGAACAGATTGGATATGGCAAAGTTATTTCCCATGGTAGGGGAGTCCAGGACAAGAGGCCATGATTTCAAGATTGAAAGACATCCATTTAGAATAAAGATGTGGAGAAGTTACTTTAGTCAGAGGGTGGTAAATCTGTGGAATTTGTTGCCACGAGCGGCTGTGGAGGCCAAGGCCAAGGCAGAGATAGGTTCTTGATTAGCCAGTGTATCAAAGGGTATGGGGAGAAGGAAGGGGAGTGGGGATGACTGGATGAAGTCAAGTCAAGTCAATTTTTATTGTCATTTCGACCATAACTGCTGGTACAGTACATAGTAAAAGCGAGACGTTTTTTCAGGACCATGGTGTTACATGACACAGTACAAAAGCTAGACTGAACTACATAAAAAAACACAGAAAAAAACTACACTAGATTACAGACCTACCCAGGACTACATAAAGTGCAAGAAACAGTGGAAATGGATCAGCCCGCGATTGTCTGGTGGAGCTGACTCGATGGGCTGAATGGTCAACTTCTGCTTCTATATCTTATGGTCCCATGGTTTATAATGAGCGGACATGGCTGAGGTACATAAACTTTTAAAGGCTAGATTGCAGGAACAATCTAGATTGCAGGAACTTCTCTCCATCTCAGAATTGTGGACATAGGTGTAGAGTATGTGGGAAGAGATTCAGAGGGGATATGAGGGATAACTCCTTTACCAAATGGTTGAAACTATGTTGCTGACAGCACTTAGTAAGTTTCTAGATGATTATTTGATTGCTTAGGCATAGATGGCTATGGGCGAAGTCTTGATGCCAATACTGAAGGTTGTACATTAGTCGGTGAATGAGTTGGACTGAATGGCCTATTTCCAAACTCTATGATTCTGTCTGATGAATTGCTACTTACCACAACACCCTTCACACTGGTTACTTGTTATGACATTTTTGCCAAATCCTGGTTTGCAGTGATCTACTTTCACACCATTTAGAGAATTTGCAATGTAGTCAATATTTTGGAGCTTCCTTTTGAAGGGATAGTCCTCAATGAAAGATCTGATTCGTGTGTATGCCTGTTGAGTAAAGAACAAGTCAATAATGATCATAATGCTCCTTACTTATCTAATTTATATGTCAATTTCCTACAGTTGGTATCCAATATTGATAATGCTGACATTATTTAATTTAATCTCAATCTTTTGATTAAGATTTACTTGTTTAAATAGTACTTTCAAGCAACATGGTCGCACCATGGTTAGCATGCTGCTATTACAGTTTGGGGTGCTCCAGATTGTGGAGTTCAATTCCACTGCTGTTTTGTAAGTAGTCTCTGCATGTCCTCCCCATGGAATGCATGGGTTTTCTTTGGGTCCTCTGGTTTCTTCTCAGTCCAAAGAAATACTGGGTAGGTTAATTGGTCATTGTAAATTGTCCCGCAATTAGGTTATGGTTAATCAGGTTCATTGAGGGCGGTGTGGCTCAAAGTGTTGGAAAGGTCTATTCCGTGCTGTATTGCTAAATAACATAGAATAATAAACATAATAGCTTTACTGCAAATGCTTCTCAAGAATAAAACAGGCATGAGGATGTGACTTCCATACCTCTCCTTTCCTAAATGGGGCATGATCTTAGAATGTCTAGATTTTTAAATTCACCTAAATTTTAAAAGGCCCTGTATTACCGATATGAATCTCTTCTTTTAAATTGGACAATATCCAGAACTGAGAGGAGGGATGTGATGAGGTAGAGCTGATCCAGTCAAGACAGCAGATCTCTGGCAGGCAGCGAGAAGAACTCAAGCAATAGATGGCTGCCAGCACTTGCTCTACCCCTCCTGTCCACCTTTTAATACTGGCTATTCCCCCCCTAGCTTCTAATCCAGATGACCCAAGAGCCCATTTCCATCCACAGATGTTGCCTGACTCACTGAGTTCCTCCAGTGTTTTGTAAGTTGCTCCAGGTTCCATCATTTACAGACTCCAGTGTTCCCCTTCAACCAGGTTAACATAAGAAGCCAGAAAATAAAATGGCTACAAATCAAAAAAATTCTAATTGATGGAATACTAAAATACGCAGCATTGACAAAAAGAAAAACGGAATTAACATTTTAGGTTGAAGACTCTTGTCAGTACTGAGGAAGCAGATTAGTTTTAAGTACACAGAAGGTGGGAAAGAAATGGATGAATGAATGAGGGCAGGCTTGTTACTGGGAGTAAGTGGTAGAGTTTATCCAGCCATTGGAATAATGGAGGGCACTGAGGGCAGTCTGACTTATTGGGCCCACTCATTTCTTTAAGTTCCTGTGTCTGTATTCTTAATTCTCTAGCTGCATTCAGTTCATAGGTTTTGCTCCCAATGCTATAGTTCTCAATCTTTTCTCCCATTTTGAGTAACCAAAAAAGAAAATGGTTTATTGGCTTTTAGTAAGTTGAAGTTCAAAAGTAAATTATTGCTAAAAGTGTACAGAGTGTTGTTGTGGCCACATCTGGAGTACTGTGTACAGTTTTGGTCCTTTTCTTTAAGAAAGAATATGCTAGCATTTGAGGTAATCCTGAAGAGATTTACTGGGCTAATTCCTGGGAAGAGAAGGTTATTGACTCACAATTAGCTAAAAGTATTAGATCAGTATTCTTTGTTTGAAAGAATAAGAAATGATCTTCCTTCATGTTACATTCCTGTCAAAGATGGTGCTGGTGAGATAGTGTGACACTTTGCAGTCAGCTAACAAAATTACTAACAATTCTAATAAATATACTTTGTTGGGACTAGAATCTCTGCAATCTGCAGTCCGCAATTTCCTGCTGAGAACTCTGCTTTTGAGCCATCTAAACGATCTGGCATCTTGAAATATTCAGTGAACTGGACTCTGGAGAATGCAGGTACAGCTGTGGCAGCCTTTAACCATATAACAATTACAGCACGGAAACAGGCCATCTCGGCCCTTCTAGTCCGTGCCGAACACTTACCCTCACCTAGTCCCACTGGCCCGTTCTCAGCCCATAATCCTCCATTCCTTTCCTGTCCATATACCTATCCAATTTTACTTTAAATGTCAATACCAAACCTGCCTCTACCACTTCTACTGGAAGCTCGTTCCATACAGCTACCACTCTCTGAGTAAAGAAATTACCCCTCGTGTTACCCTTAAACTTTTGCCCCCTAACTCTCAACTCATGTCCTCGTTTGAATTTCCCCTACTCTCAATGGAAAAAGCCTATCCACGTCAACTCTATCTATCCCCCTCATAATTTTAAATACATTTATCAAGTCCCCCCCAACCTTCTACGCTCCAAAGAATAAAGACCTAACTTGTTCAACCTTTCTCTGTAACGTAAGTGCTGAAACCCAGGTAACATTCTAGCAAATCTCCTCTGTACTCTCTCTATTTTGTTGACATCTTTCCTATAATTCAGTGACCAGAACTGTACACATACTTCAAACTTGGCCTCACCAATGCCTTGAACAATTTTAACATTACATTCCAACTCCTATACTCAATGCTCTGATTTATAAAGGCCAACAAACCAAAAGCTTTCTTGCTGGAGTGAACTTGGGGCTGGTCCGAAACTTCAGGCAAGATTGACGCAGTGTGGCCTGAGAGCAGATAACAAATTGCTGTTTGACTGACTTAAGTGCCAAGCTAGATTAAGATGATTAAAGTGTTGAGGATGAGGGTGAAGGATATCGGCATTCACCTCAGCACTGAATCTGGCGCTGTGGCTGTTCACTTACTTTCGGGGACTCCTCAGTTCATGTTCTGTGGATTGTTTGTTTACTTTTTTATGATTTTCTCAATTTATCCTCTTTTTTCATACATTGCCTCTATGCCTATCTTTGTGGTAAGGGCTTTCTCATGAATTCTATTGTGTTTCATTGTTTTGTGGCAGTCTGTAAGAAGATGCATCTCAAGGTTCTTTAAGATAAACATACTTTGATAATAAATGTACTTTGAACTTATTTTAACACCTATAAGATGCTACGGTGGCATGATAGGGTAGATGTTGAGAAGCTTCCATTAGTGGGAGAATCTTGAACGAGGGGGGACTTAGTTACAAAACAAGGAGATCATTTAAAATGGATGTGTGTGGGTATTTCTTCTTGCATAGGGTGGTGAATTTCTGAAATTCTGTACAAAACAAGTACAGATTACTAGAGGTTTTTAAAAAGGAAGCAGATAAATCTTTGATAGATTGGGGAATTGAGGGCTACTTGGAACAAACACAAGAGTCAGGTCAACCAAAATTGTGTTGTGTGATAGGGCAGGCTTCGGGGACCAGGGGGCCTGTTCCTGATTCCAGTTTCTAGTGTTTTAGGCTGTTTTACGTTTTCTTTCAGAGTTACTCTTAAAATTAGAAAGTGATTATTCGTTGAAGTGGAGTAGAAGCCCTTTAAGAGCAAAACACTTTGCGAAGTTCATATATTGTATTTCTTATATACAGCTGATATGGTTTAGATTAATTGCATAACTTACAATATAAACACAAGAGATTCTGCAGATGCTGGAAATCCAGAGTAACACACACACAAAATGCTGGAGGAGCTCAGCAGTCAGAGAGCACCCATGGAAAGGAATAAACAGTCGACGTTTTGGGCCAAGACCCACCATCAGGACTCATAACATATAATAACTAATAACATCTCAAACTGAAAAAATTGTAATTGAACTACCACAGTAATTTCAGATTCCTATTCTAACATAAAAAAAGCTTTCCACCTGTCTTTTATTCTCACCAGAGTTAATCAAATTCAAAATTAATCCAACACACTTTCAGTCCCTGTTCCCTCAACTGCCATTACACCCCTACTTGAGGAGAAGCTAGATTAGTATATATGTGAGAGGAGTATATTGGGAAAATCTGACAGAGTTTGAAGAGGAAGGATGGGTGGAGCCTTGGATGGAACACAAAATACCAGTAGAGATCAGGTGAGTGAATGTCTTATCTGCACTCCATGCCACAAACACAAGATTGTGCATTGTTACAAGCCAACGCTATGCATGATATTCTGTGGCTATCCTCAAACACAGGCAACTTCATCTTAATTTTTTTCTGTATCAGTAGTTTTCATTTAACTGTTCCTGTACTATCAAAGGCAGGTTCAAAAGCAGCTTAATGGACAGCTATACCTTGATTTATGATTAACTATTTCCATTACTTATTTAAAAGGATAGATTACCCACCTTTTATTACAGTGATCATCACTCTTCAAGCTTAAAACTAAAAGCTATAGACCATGGGCTGAAGTAAGCTACATTACCAGGAAAATCAGAGGGAGGCTTCCCTTTGAGGTTCCAGGCCAGAAGCCAAAATATGTGATCTTTCCTTACTGTATCTACAAGACATTCTCTTGCTGCTGGGGTTTCTTCCTTTCTTGTGACTAATATAAGACACTGTGAAAAGATCCATAGACACGTTCCCTTAGAAACCCTTATTGGAATTAATCTTCAATACAAATCAGAATAAATATTTATAAATGTATAAAACTTTGGTTCATAAAGCAGTAAACAAAGTCATACAACCTTAAAAAATATTGATAATTCAGAACTAACAATAGTAATACTCCTTTTTATCATTTATAGAACATGGGCATGCTGAAAGATCAGCATTTAATATCCATTCCTGACCTTGTACTGAACTCTTTGACCAGATGAGGGGCCTTGTCCCGAAACTTTGCTTGCTCATTTGCCTCCACAGATGTTCATTTGCTGAGATCCCCTGCCAATATGTGTGTGATGCTTTCTTAAACAATTTTTGAGGACAGTTTGAAGTTGGAGACTAGACAAATTAAGACTCCTCCAACTTTCCACAGGGATTGCTCCCTCCACAATTTCCTTGTCCGTTCGTCCATCCCCACTAATCTCTCTCCCGGCACAAATCCCTGCAAATGGCCGCACCTGCCGATACATCTCCTCCCTCACCTCCATTCAGGGCCCTAAACAGTCCTTCCAGATGAAGCAACACTTCACCTGCAAATCTTCTGGGGTCGTCTATTGTGTCTTATGCTCACAATGGAGCCTCCTCTACATTGGTGAGACTCGATGTAAATTAGGAGACTGCTTCGTTGAGCACCTCCGCACCATCTACCACAAGCATGACATCCCATTGTCCAAACATTTTAATTCCCATTCCTATTCTGACATGTTGTTCCAAGATGAGGCCATCCTCAGGGTGGAGGAGCAACATCTTATATTATGTCTGGGTACCCTGCAACCTGATGGCATGAATATGAATTTCTCCTTCTGGTAAACAAATTCCCACCTTCCTTTTCTCTATTGTCCACTCTGACCTTTCACTTCTTCTCACCCACTTCCTTTTTCCTATTGTCTCCTCTCCAATGAGGTTCTTTCTTCTCCAGCACTTGATCTTTCTCACACACCTGGCTTCACCCATCACCTTCACTTTTTTTCTCCTACCCCCACCTTTTTATTCCAGCATCTTCTCAGTGCTGAAGAAGGGTCTTGATCTGAATTGTTGACTGTTCTCTCTTTTCTATAGATGCTGTCTGTTCAGTGTGTAATGAACAGGATTTGATAAGCGATCTTGAAGTAAAGGAGCCATTAGGAGGTAATGACCATAATATGATAAGTTTTTATCTGCAATTTGAGAAGGATAAGGCAGATCAGAGGTGTCAGTGTTGCAGTTGAACAAAGGAGACTATGGAGCCATGAGGGAAGAGCTGGCCAAAGTTAACTGGACGGATATCCTAGCAGAAAAGGCAGTGGAACAGCAATGGCAGGTATTCTTGGGAATAATGCACAAGATGCAAAATCAGTTCATCCCCCGGAGAAGGAAGGATTCAAAGGGGGGAAAGGGGCCACAGTGGTTGACAAAGGAAGTCAGGGATTGCATAGCATTAAAAAAAAAAGAAGTATGACAGAGCTAAGGTGAGTGGGAGGACAGATAATTGGAAATTTTTAAGGAACAACAGAACTTAACTAAAAAGGCAATACAGGGAGAAAAAATGAGGTACGAACGCAAGCTAGCCAGGAATATAAAGGAGGATAGCAAAAGCTTTTTTAGGTATGTGAAGAGAAAGAAGATAGTTAAGAACAATGTTGGGCCCTTGAAGAATGAATTGGGTGAAATTGTTATGGGAAACAGAGAAATGGCAGAAGAATTTAATGAGTATTTTAGATCTGTTTTCACTAAGGAAGACACAAGCAATCTCCCAGATGTATGGATGGGCCAAGGACATAGGGTAACAGAGGAAATGAAACAGATTGACATTAGGAAGGAAACAGTGATGAGTAGACTGATGGGACTGAAGGCTGACAAATCCCCAGGTTCAGATGGTCTGCATCCTAGGGTACTAAAGGAGGTGGCCCTGGAAATTGTGGATGCATTGGTAATCATTTTCCAATGTTCCTTAGATTCAGGATCAGTTCCTGAGGATTGGAGAATGGCTAATGTTATCCCACTTTTTAAGAAAGGAGGGAGGGAGAAAACAGGGAACTATTGTCCTGTCAGCCTAACATCAGTAGTGGGGAAAATGCTAGAGTCCATTATTAAAGATGAAATAGTGGCATATCTAGATAGCAGTGATAGGATTGGGCTGAGCCAGCATGGATTTACCAAGGGCAAATCATGCTTGACTAATCTATTGGAGTTTTTTGAGGATGTAACCAGGAAGTTAGACAAGGGAGATCCAGTGGATGTAGTGTACCTTGATTTTCAGAAGGCATTTGATAAGGTCCCACATTGGAGATTGGTGGGTAAAATCAGAGCTCATGGCATTGGGGGGAAGATATTGACATGGATAGAAAACTGGTTGGCAGATAGAAAGCAAAGGGTAACAGTGAATGGGCGTTGCTCGGAATGGGAGGTGGTGACTAGTGGGGTGCCACAGGGCTCGGTATTGGGACCACAGCTGTTTATGATTTATGTCAATGATTTAGATGAAGGCATTGAGAATAACATCAGCAAGTTTGCTGATGATACCAAGCTGGGTGGAGTGTGACATGTGATGAGGATGTTCGGAGAATTCAGGGTGACTTGGATAGGCTGAGTGAGTGGGCAGATACTTGGCAGATGACGTTTAATGTGAATAAGTGTGAGTTTATCCACTTTGGGAGTAAGAACAGGAAGGCAGATTATTATCTGAATGGTGTAGAGTTAGGTAAGGGAGAAATACAAAGAGATCTAGGAGTACTTGTTCATCAGTCACTGAAGGTGAATGAGCAAGTGCAGCAGGCAGTGAAGAAGGCTAATAGAATGTTGCCCTTTATTACAAAGGGAATTGAGTACAAGAGCAAGGAAATTCTTTTGCATTTGTACAGGGCCCTGGTGAGACCACACCTGGAGTATTGTGTATAGTTTTGGTCTCCAGGGTTAAGGAAGGACATCCTGGCTATAGAGGAAATGCAGCGTAGATTCACGAGGTTAATTCCTGGGATGTCCGGACTGTCTTACGCAGAGAGGTTAGAGAGACTGGGCTTGTACACGCTGGAATTGATGAGACTGAGAGGGGATCTGATTGCAACATATAAGATTATTAAGGGATTGGACAAGATAGAGGCAGGAAATATGTTCCAGATGCTGGGAGAGTCCAGTACCAGAGGGCATGGTTTGAGAATAAGGGGTAGGTCATTTAGGACAGAGTTAAGGAAAAACTTTTTCTCCCAGAGAGTTGTGGGGGTCTGGAATGCACTGTCTCGGAAGGCAGTGGAGGCCAATTCTCTGGATGCTTTCAAGAAGGAGCTAGATAGGTATCTTATGGATAGGGGAATCAAGGGATATGGGGACAAGGCAAGAACCGGGTATTGATAGTAGATGATCAGCCATGATCTCAGAATGGTGGTGCAGGCTTGAAGGGCCGAATGGTCTACTTCTGCATCTATTGTCTATTAACTGCTGAGCTCCTCCGGCATTTTGTGTGTGTTGCTTTTGATTTCCAGCACCTGCGGACTTTGTGTTCACAATTGAGGCTAGATTTGCTTTCTTGCAGATACTTTAATGTAGAATTGTCTTTTGAACACTTCTTAAAAGATCAATATAGTCACTGAGTAAATAACCAAAGGCAAATGTAAAGAAAGAGAACTGGAAGTGGCTTTTGCTAGGGCAGTGAGACAGATTGTAAGGGGAAAAAAGCATTTAAATTTCCAGCGGGAGGGTCTCATATCTCTGACAAGAGATACTGGGTGAGGAAGTACGATTACCAAGAAGGCTAGAGGTAGAAGAATAGATGCCATCTAGTGACATTTAAAGCTTAAGGAATTTACAGGCAAAAGATGAGTGGATGAGTGGAATTATTTTGAACACTGGTGGCAGTAACAGAATCCAATTAAGGTTGCGAGGACATGGGAACTAATGTAGGATAAGTTGTTGATGGTGAATTTTTGGTCAACTTGATGTTAAAATAGGATGTAACTTTTGAAATCAGAGAACAAAGAGTAACAATAGAATATAGAAAGTATAGGCAAGGCATGGGATTCGATAACAGTGGGAATCGCACAGCTGCAGCAACAGATAGTTTTGTTGACAAAATAGAGTGTTTAAAATTCAATTGGAAGCGAAGCAAAATACAAGCACTCTACAATACTGCAGTCATCCTGAACAAACAACAGAGAATTAGATAATAACATGCAGTCACACTGGCAACTTTCCCTCCTGCCAAAGTTAAACTGAAAAAAAGGTGTTTGCTTCAGGATGGACAGAGGTTCCAATATTGTAAATTGGTATCCTCAGTAAAAAAAAACAAAAGCTCACCTCATTATGACAGATGATATCACCAAGATCTAGTGTGGAAAGGAAGAAAAGGAAGGAGCTTAAACAAGAATTGCCATGATAGTGCATTACCATTCATGAAGAATGTCTTTTAGCCTGAATGTATTCTATCACCAAAACCTGATGAAAACTTTTAAGCTGTGTTTTCTCTCAACCCCTCCGCCGGACAAAGAACTTGATAAAACCCATTTAAAATTCTAAACTTTCTCAGTAACTGCTGGATACCATCTTTTTTTTTTGGTTGTTTTCTTAGTGCTTATGATATTTCAAATAGCATTATACTGTGAGCTTTTCCTCAATGGAGTTTCAAAACTGGACTGATCAAATAAGGGAGATTGGCCCTTTTTTAGATATGTTGCTCTATCCTGCATTTTCTAATCCAGTCAAAGAATGAGAAAGTGATGGGGGTGGGTTGAAAAAATGGGAAATATAATTATTATAATTATTAGGAATGCAAATGCAATCAAATCAAATGGTATAATTTACTTTCATCTCTGCCATCTGTGACAGAGTTCCATCAGGATGAATGAAGAGTTGTCTTCTAACAATAATGGTTATCCTGTAAATTATAAAGTGATCAATCTCACTCCAGTGTCTGGAATGCTCCAAGCTCCCTAAACAAAAATTATGATGTGTTAAAGATTTACTAGCCCATCTAAATGCAGCAAAAAGATATATATCAATCATAACTTGCTTTGGATTGTGCAGAGAGGACCTAAGAATAGCTAAGTGTAAACTAGGAAAATTAATATTCTTTGAAGATTTGAATTGACAGAACTTCATTTTGTGGGCATGATTTGAAGGTGCCTCACGGTGGTAACAATCAAAAGCAATGCCATGCATATGAAATTTCACTGGATTATTATTCAGATGCAGTTAATACTGTCCTGCAAAGAGATAGGTGACTGTTTCTTTCTCAACCCAGACTGCCCAAGGGCAGCATACATTGAGGGTGATCTGTCATCTGCAGAGGAAAACTCTAACTAGGAGAGCACCCCTCACTGCCAGCCAAGGGAAGCCCTGGTGCTTGTTGGTCAGATATGGTAATAGGCCATTCTGCCATACGGTTTGGACTGCCTGCTCAAGGAACAAACCATACCTGTCCGCAGTGCTGACAGCGCCTCTTGTGCTGACCATTGCCTATTGGACATGGACAAAGGTGTTTACTTGGAAGATCTATTACACAAAGGACAGGTTGAGGAGCACTGGGGTAATGAGCAGTAGAGGCCAGGCCTATCTTCTACAACACAAAGGACAAGAAGAATCTCAGCAAGTGGTGACACTTGTTGCCCATGTATTTGGGTCCATGCCCAACTGATGCAGCAACATGTGACAGTGGTCATCAAGATGTAGACAACATTGGGAACACTTTTACCCCCATTCTCAGGGGACTTGTGTATCGCCACCTGTTGGACCCATTCATCATGGGCCAGATACCCTGGAGATGACTTGGGTAATTACCGAGGCAGAGGAGCAAGGAACAGGCCACATCTGTGCCAAGTACAGCAGCCCTGGAAGTATATCTTACCTGATGACTGTTCTTCCCTGTTATTGATGGAGTGTACCATTTCCAAATTTTTGTTTTACCTTCCCAATCCACTCCAGTCAGTTGTTGTTAAATACCTCAGCACTCCCTCCCCAAACCAGATCCCCAGTGTCTACAGGCCTGGCAGTGAATCAGCCAGACCAATTACTGAAGAGCATGGCCTTGGTCTTCCTGCAGTTGACTCTAGCACCAATGCCAACTTGATCTGATCACAGATGTTGATCAACCTGCAAGATGGCCATGAACCCAAGCAAAAGATAGTGGCATTTTCCTTGTACAGGGAAGTTTTGACTTGTGTGCCTTCATTGCCTGGCAATATCACCCTTTTATGCTCTTATCTTTCCTAATGGATTCAGCAAATTCTAAGCAGCAATCAAACAATAAAGAGAGTGATCAACCCTGCCTGACTCCAGACTAAATAGAAAACTGTCTCCTACCCATTGATTTTAACTGCACTACAGATAGTGCAGATGGTCCCAATTTCTGATACCCTCCCCAAATGCATTCTGGAGAACACAACCATCAAGTTTATGAATGACATTCTGTTGAAGGCCTTTTTCTGGTCTAAGATGACCAGGCAAGCATCCATCCCTCTGTCCTGCACGTAGGCAAAGATATCTCTGAGTAGCCTGAGGCTGTCAGTGAGGATTCTCCCAGGTACAGCACAAGTTTGGTTTGGGTGGATAATTTTTTCCAGAGCAGGATTGAACCAGCTGGCGATGCCCTTGGACAGAATCTTATAATCCACATTCAACAGTGAAATGGGTTTCTGATTCCTCACGTCCTCTCTCTTCCCCTTCTGTTAGTTGATGAGTTTGATGATGCCCTCCTCATGGAGTCTGACATGCTGCCTGCCAGAAACATAGTGTTTTACACTTCCAGCAGGTCCAGTCCATCCAACTCCACAAAGCTGAGTAGATCTCTGCTGGTAAGCCATCACTTCTGGGGGCTTTGAAGGTGCCAAGGAAACAGAAGGAGCCAGCCAGCTCCTCCAGGGGCAGTGGCTGATCCAGACTCTCCTGCTCTGCATCAGCAGGAGATCCAGCATTTCTAGCACCTCTGTGATAGAGACCAGGACATTTTGGGAGCCCATGCGGTCAGTGGCCTTACTGTCATATAGAATGGCATAAATTGTGGATTTGCTAATAGGAAGTGGAGACGGATGCAAGGGTCCATGCGCTGGTTTGTCCCTAGCAGCAGCTTAACTGTGGATTTTCTTATCTATGGGCTATTTTCAAAGACAGATACCAAGACAGATCTCAAATGCTGCTGGAAGGTCATCAAGTCAGTGAGGGATACCCTTTGACCTGCCCAAACTTTGTTGGTCTTCCAGCACTGCGAGGTGCCTGTAAGATATTGCTGCAATCTTGCGCAGCCCACGCTGCAAATTTCTGCTCAGGGACACAATGACCTCGGTACAGCCAATGTTAAGGTTCTGTAGCCAAGGACCAAGGACAGGATCCCTCCATGACTGCACATGGAGGGGTTGATTAAGACTGGAGAGCCCCTCAATGAAAGAGGAGTCACCTCAGGGAGCCACAAGAGGGGCAAAAGAGCTATGGCTGCTTAAGTTAAAGCTTACATATCTGTTATACTACTGAGTGTAACATCCATGAATGTTTGTGGCTTTTTATAAAACGGTTTCTTCCTTATTTTTTTTAATATAATTAATAAAACCCATTTTTGAAATCAACATAAAGCAATTAGTATTGCCCCGGATGGACTCGCAGATCCTTGTTGATAAAGGATATGATTGGAAAATAATCCTAGTAGGATTGACATCAAGCCATCCAGAAGAAGGGTGCAATATGGATGCAAGTTACACGATTTTTCTCTTTCAATATTGCTTCTCCCATCCACAAAGGAAATACAGGCTAGCTTATGATGTGTAAATCTTTGTGAAGGTCCTCTTGTTTTTGCCTTTGTGAACTTTGAAGAATCTAGGTAAAACTTAGAACATCGTAGAATCAGCAACCTAAAGCACAAGTGAGCAAACTTCTGCATCCCAGATAGATTTCAAATACGGTACTATCTTTCCTTATACATTTAAAAACAGATTTGCTTGGTACAATTTGTTGGTCATTTTCCTTCATGTCAAATAGGTCATTTTACAGCAGCGGTTGGTGAAAACAAAGAATGCAATCTAATGCAAAGTAAGGAAAGATCACACGATTCCTACCTAAAATTTCTTGAAAGACCTCTGATTTTCCTTGTTCTTGCACCATATATCTAATCAATGAATGAAAATGTTGTGTACCTTTGTAAATTTATTCTGTATATCCCTTCCCATAGTATGTAATTTATTTGATTTAATTCCAACTTTCAGAATCCCATCTTCAATGGAGCAGGTATTTACTTATTTTAGGAAAATACACTAAGTCAGAAATATCTGAGCTCAGTGTCCTTTTAATAGCAGAAATGTTAAGCACAAGTTACACACTCTAAACTAGCCATTATATTGGCTAACTTATAAAGAATATTTTCCTAGGAAGGAATATAGTACTGTTCAAAGGTGAGTTTCGGTGATTAAATGCTTTTTCAGTCTAAATTTTGTTACTGGTGTGATTATGTGCCACTCCTATAATCCCCAGTTTAACTCCTCTCAAACAGTATATTAAATACAGCCAAGTAGGATAAGATACACTATCCACAGTCCTGCATTTCTGACATATTGAAGTTTTCATGCACATATGTATTTAAAAATTCATTTTACTAGCTTGATGGGTCACTTTTTAATTGGTTTGACTTTTACCTATGAAATCATAACTAGAGCATTTTAGCAGTGACTTCCCTTGCAATCCTGATTGCATTAGCACTATTTGAATTACTCAACAAACTCAACTTTCACAGTTGTATGCCTGCTTTTGACAGTGTTATCAGCATTCTTGGTCAAACTCCAGATGCACACTGGTGATATCCGGCCACTTCCTTCCTTTCCTGGTCACCTCACTGGATTTGTGATGATTGTCTGCTTCACTGACATCAAACCTTGGATGTGCTCTAACTTTCTGCAACTAAAATATGGACAGACACCACGACCTTTGGCCCATAATCAGCTTCATGCCCATTTCCTGGTCATATTCTCGGTTAACTTACTTTTCAAATCCTAGCTCTCCACCCCCCCCCCCCCCATTCATCTCCCCATTCATCTGGAGATCGCATCTCCAGATTATCTCGAACATGAATGAGAGTGCCTTCATTTCCCTTTGCTGCATTGCTCCACTGCAAGAGTCTCACCTATTCCGTGATAAAAATACACATCCATGAGTTTCAAATTATTCCAAGAGTTCATGTCTGCCCATCATACTGTTTGCACTGACTGAATGCAGCTCAGAACATCACAAATTTAAATACACACCTTTGTGTTCAAGTCTTTCCATAGCAATATCCTTCTCACGATCTCTTGTATTTTTCCCCACCAAGTCACTGTTCTTCAGATTCCAGTTAATTTCCTCTTCAAAACCATTTCTCTGATTAAGATCTTTTAATTTTACATTTGGCTCAGTGTCATGTTTTTCCTTTTGCAAAGTATTAAGTCCTATGTAGATAATTAGAATGCCAGCTAACAACATATCCATCAATATTTCATGAATGTATTTTTTAAAAAAAGATCAAATGCTGGGATTCTAGTTAGTTGAAGCTAGCCTCCATAGTGATCAAGATGAGCCTTAAACTTAAACTACGGTTTAACCAGCATTTAACACATGATGCCATTTTAGTAGAACAGTTGATGTTTGTTCTAGAAAGAGCATCTAATTCCACTCTGTTTGTCTGAGAGTCCTTACTAAAAAGGGAACAGCATTGAGTGTGAGTATATGAAGCAACACCAATGATAGGAGAAAACAAGACATTGCAAAGGATTTTGAGAGCTCTGTATAAGACTATAAGTCATAGGAACAGAATTAGGCCATTCAACCCATTGAGTCTGCTCTGCCATTTCATCATGGCTGATCCTGGATCTCACTAAATCCAAGTCACCTGCCTTTTCACCATAACCTTTATGCCCTGACCAATCAGGAAACTATCAATTTTGCACTTTAAATATACCTATGGTCTTGGCCTCCACCACAGTCTGTGGCAGAGCATTCCACAGATACACTGCTCTCTGCTAAAACATTTCTTCTTTACCACTGTTCTAAAGGGTTACTCTTTAATTTTGAGGCTGTGTCCTCTAATTCTGGAGCCCCACCATTGGAAACATCCTCTTTGAGATTCTGCTTAACAAGATAAACAAGTTTCATTGAGATCCCACAGCGTTCTTCTGAATTCCAGTGAGTACAGGCTCAAAGCTGCCAAACGCTCCTCGTATGTAACCCCTTTCGTTCCTAGAATCATTCTCGTGAACCTCTTCTGGATTCTCTCCAATGACAACACATCTGTTCTGAGATATGGGGCCCAACACTGTGACAATACTCCAAGTGCAGCCTGACTAGTGTTTTATAAAGCCTCAGCATTATCTCCTCACTTTTATATTCTATTCTCCTTAAAATAAATGCCAACATAGCATTTGCCTTCTTTATCACAGGCTCAACCTGTAAATTAACCTTCTGGGAGTCTTGCATGAGGACTTCTGAATCCTTTTGCACCTCTAATGTTTGAATTTTCTCCCCATTTAGGCAATACTCTGCACTTTTTTCATTTTACCAAAATGCATTATCATACATTTCCTAACACTATATTCTATCTGCCACTTTTTTGCCCATTCTTCCAATTTGTCCAACTCCTTCTGCAATTGCATTGCTTCCTCAGCACTACCTACCCCTCCACCTATCTTCATATCATCCATATACTTTGCCAAAAAGACATCAATTCCATTATCTAAATTACTGAGCGGTCCCAATACTGACCCCTGAGGAACACTGCTAGTCACTGGCAGCCAACCAGAAAAGGCCCCTTGATTCCCAATCACTGCCCCCTGCCTGTCAGCCATTCCTCTATCCATGCCAGTATCTTTCCTATAATGCCATGGGATTTTATCTTGTTAAGCAGAATCATGTGTGGCACCTTATCAAATGCCTTCAGAAAATCCAAGTAAATGACATCCACTGCCTCTCCTTTGTCCACCCTGTTTGTTACTTCTTCACAGAACTCTAACAGATCTGTCAGGCAAGATTTCTCTTCACAGAAACCATGCTGATTTTGACTTATTTTATCATTAGTTTCCAAGTGCCCCGAAACATCATCCATAATAATGGACTCCAACAATTTCCCAACCACTGAGGTTAGGCTAACTGGCCTATAGTTTCCTTTCTTTTGCCTTCCTCCCTTCTTAAAGAGTGGACTGACATTTGCAATTTTCCAGTCCTCTGGGGCCATGCGATTCTTGACAGATCATGTCCAATGCATCTATTATCTCTTTAGCAGCCTCGTTCAGGACTCTAGGATGGATTCCATCTAATCCAGGTGATTTATCCACCTTCAGACCTTTCAGGTTGTCTAACACTTTTTCCTTTGTAATAGCAATGGCACTCACTCCTGCTCCCTGACACTCACAGACCTCTGGCACACTGCTTTTGTGTTCCACAGTGAAGACTGATGCAAAGTACTTATGAAATTCATCAACCATTTCATTGTCCCCCATTACTACCTCAACAGCATAATCTTCCAGTGATCCAGTATCAACTCTCGTCACCCTTTTACTCTTTATATAACTGAAAAAAATGAGTATCCTGCTTTATATTATTGGCTAATTTGCCCTCATATTTCATCTTTTCCCTTCTTATAATGTTTTTAGTTGCCTTTTGTTGGATTTTAAAGCTTCCCAATCATCCAACTTCCCTCTCACTTTTGCTACATTATATGCCCTTTCCTTGGTTTTTACGCAGTCCTTACCTTCCTTTGTCAGCCACGGTTGCCTACCCCTGCCATTTGAGAACAACTTCTTCTGTGGGACATATCTATCCTACACCTCATAAACTTTAGCCACCTCTGCTCTGCCGTCATCTCCCTCCAATCGACCTGGGCAAGCACCTTTCTCATGCCTCTGTAGTTCCTTTTAATCCATTGCGATACTGATACACGTGACTTATGCTTCTCCCTCTCAAATTGCAGTGTGAATTCAAACAAATTATGATCACTGGCTCCCAAGTTTTCCTTTGCCTTAAGCTCCCTAATGAAATCTGGATTATTTCACAACACCCAATCTAAGATGTCCTTTCCCCAGGAGAGCTCAAGCACAAGCTGCTCTAAAAAGCCATCTCGTAGGTTTTCAACAAATTTCCCCTTTTGCGATCTGACACCAACCCGATTTTCCCGATCTCCTTGCATATTGAAGTCTTCCATTACAATTGTGACATAACCCTTATTACATGCCATTTCCAGCTCCCTTTGCAATCTCAATCCCACATCTTGGCTACTAATTGGAAGCCTTTATGCGAGTCCCATAATGGTGCTGAAGGATTGAATGTACTTTGAGACAGATTGACTTACTTTCTTACGTTTTCTTAAAACACCACCAAACCCTTAATTCCTAACAATTCTGGAAATTCACTAAGATTAAAGAATTTAGCGATTTAAAGTAATTGAGCATATTGTTAACTTGTCTTCAATAGTTTAAGAATCAACAAGAGAACAGTATCATGTAGGAAGTGAGGTGGAACAGGAAGAGGACAGAATGAGGGAGAGATAGAAAAGGTGAGATGAGCTTCTTCCCTGATTGGCAAAGGAATCTTATCCTCCTCTGAACTTCCCCCATTGATGATGTATCCAATTATCCATAAACCCAGTTATCCTGTCTATAATTGAGTGGAAAGCTCCTGTAAGTCCACCTTTTAAGTCAGTGTATCTTTCAGAAACAGCAAATGTTCCTCGTTATAAAGGCATGAGAGAGGAACTGGCTAAAGTTGAATGGAAGGAGGTGCAAGCAGAGATAATGGCAGAACAGCAATGACTGGAGTTTTTGGTAGCAATTTGTAAAGTGCAAGATGGATACATCCCAAAGAAGGAGTATTCTAAAGGGAGGATTAGACAACAGTGTCTGACAAGGGATGTCAAACTGCAAAAGAGCAGAAGAGGAGGCTTATAATATAGCAAAAATTAATGGAAAGTTAGAGGACTGGGAAGCTTTTAAAAACCAACAAAAGACAATTTAAAAAGTAATAAAGAGAGAAAAGATGAAATATGAAGATAAACTCGCCAATCATATAAAAATACCAATTTTTTTCAGATAAATAAAGAGAGGTAAGACTGGATACTAAATGCTGGAAAATGACTAGAGATTTAATAATAGGGATCAGTGGTGGCCAAACTTAATAAGTATTACGCATCAGTCCTCACTGTGGAAGACATTAGCAGTATGCTAGAAATCAGTGGGCAGAAGTGAGTGTACATTTTTCTTCATCACATATGTTTATCCTGGTTATAACAATATTAGTGTCATGTCTATTACTAACTTTTCACAGTCAGGTGCGCACTTGAGGCTAAGAACTTGACCACTAGAGTAAGGAAACATATGTTAATGTCACTGAGTCACAGTCATACAACACAGAAACGGACCCTTCAGCAGGTCCAGGTTGACCATTATGCACCTATCTATACTAATGCCATTATTTTAATACGTAGCAGTAGCCTTCTATACCTTAATAATTCAAGGATTGTTTAGATACTTCCTAAATGTTGTGATAGTCTCTGCCTCTAACGCCACGCAGACATGCATTTCAGAGACTAATCACCCTTCAGGTGAAAAAAAAAATTCTTCCGTAGATGCACTCTAATCCTCCCAACCCTCAACATAAACCTATCTCCTCTGGTTTTAGATGCAGTTGCTATTGGAAAAGGTTATTATTCACCTTATCCATGTCCCCTAATAATTTGTATACCCCTGTCAGATACTCCATTAGCCTTCTCTGCTCCAAGAAAAAACAGACAGGCTATCCAGTTTCTTAACTAAACTGCTTCAGACCAAGCGACATCCCAGTTAATCCCCTTTTACAGGAGAGGTACTAGCATGGGTAGAAGATTGGCTGACTGGCAGAAGGCAAAGAGTAGGAATAAAGGGGCCTATTTTGGTTAGATTCCAGTGATGAGTACTGTTCCACAGAGGTCAATGTTGGGACTACTTTTTTAATGTTATATTTCAGTGGTTTGGATGATAGAATTGATGGCTTTGTAGCCAAGTTTGCAGACAATATGAAGATAGTGGAGGGTCCGGTAGTATTGAGGAAACAAGGAGTCTGCAGAAGAACTTAGATAGATTAGGAGGATAGGCAAAGAAGTGGCAAATGGAAAACAGTGCGGGAAAGTGTATGGTCATGCACATTGGTCGAAAGATTAAAAGTCTAGAGTATTTTCTAAACGGGAAGCAAAGGAAGGCAAATATAATAGCATTCATTTTGAGAAGGCTACAATATAAAAGGATGTAACATTGAGGCTTTGTAAGGCATTGGTCAGACTGCATGGAGTGCTGTGAGCAGTTTTGGGTCCCTTATCAAAGAGAAGATGTACTGGCATTGGAGAGGGTCCACAGAAGGTCACAAGAATGATTCCAGGGACGAAAGGAATAGCCTATGAGGAGCGTTTATTGGCTCTGTGCCACTACTTGCCGGAGTTTAGGTGAATGAGGGAGGATCTCATTGAAATCTGTCAAATATTGATATGCCTAGATAGAGTGGACATAGACAGGATGTTTCCTATAGTGGGGGAGGGGGGCATCTCAGAGCAAAGGGCACAACTTCAGGATAGAAGCACATCCCTTTAGAACAGAGATTGGGAGGAATTTCTTTAGCCAGAGGGTAGTGAATCTGTGACATTCATTGCCATGGATGGCAGAAGCCAAGTCATTGGGTATATTTAAAGCAGAGGCTCATTGCCTCTTGATTAGTAAGGGCTTCAAAGGGTATGACGAGAAGGAGATGGGGCTGAAAGGGATATTAATTTAGCCATGATGGAATGGCAGAGCAGACTCAGTGGGCTGAATGGACTAATTCTGCTCCTATGTCTTATAGTCTCTGCAGTGCAATGCATCCTTCCTATGGTATCATGAACAGAACTGCACAATGCACGCCAGCTGTGGCTCTAAATTTCAGTTAATACATATTAAATTTATGTAACTAAAATAAATTAGTTACGAACCGCTTTTTTATTGTTTGTTTTTATTGTAGCTACTGAATTAAATTACTCCTACTTAAGGAATTATTTCTTAAGTACAGTGAATATCTTCTGTTGTGTTACAATAGGGAATCTTGCTCATAAGAAAAGTTTGGATATGTAAGTGTGCATTGTTTATTGTCCATTCATTACAATGGCTGGAAAGTTACATACAAGCCAATTTCAGAATGGATGATATGTGATCCCAGCAGCCACATCACTTCCTTGCAAAGTCAATCATGGTTCCCTTCTATGACATTTTAATTTTGTTTTCATGGTTTCTGGTCCTGTTTTGTTTAGCCTATCCAAAGACTTGGGCTGAACATTTTGAAGTTTTGCATCCTCCTTGCTAAAATTCTCCTACTGTTGTGTTCTTTTGAATTGGCACAACAATTAATTTAAAATACTATGTGGATAAATGCAAAAAAAAACTGTACTTGCAATTTTCATAATTGTGTAGGAACCTGACTATATCCAGCAAGATTATATAGGAGAAACCCAAAAATTAGTTAAAAGAAAGCTGCAGTAAAATGTTTCACATTGATTCTACAAATGCTCTGTGCGGCTCACATTTTAACCCTTTGGGAGGCTATTTGTTAAGCTGTACACAATTCTATTCTATAATAAATGAGTAAATGAATGAATTAATTTATTTTGGTCAGTACAAACGTAACAAAAAGCATCATTTACAATGATGATTTCATAATGATGATTTCATAGGACAAAATTACAACAAAAAATGTGCTTTAAAACAGACAAAAGGGTGTAGGGTGAAGCTACAGCTTATTACACCTACCGCTCTTACTTATACAACAACATATTTGGCACTTAATGATGTGTATCCAATTATGATTACATTTTACTTCCACGGTAAACTCAATATTACCTTTTTTACACGTTCTTCTGACTGTTGGTCACATTGTGGATCACTACAGTCATCAGCCCAGCCAAGTGCAAATGGAAACACTGTAAAAGATGTTTTTTTTTTCTAATTATATATTTTTGCTTTCTCTCAGATAGATAGATACACTGCTTTACCATTACAGAGCAATCGCAAGACAAAACCTCTCTTCTTAGGACAATGAACTAACTTGTGTAGTTGCTAGCATTATTCCTCCAAGTCTTTTCATAATCATACTGCAGCTCTCTCAAATCTGACAATATTATGTGATGAAATTCATTGCTACGTGTCCCAAACATGAGAGAAGTAGAAGTAGAACATGGTACAATGAAATAATTAAAGTGTATTTGAAAGTATACAATTGTATGTGGGTTTCACTTCATACTTGTAAATGATTTTACAGTTATTTACATTAATAGTTGGAATCTCTTTCATTCGCCTAGCTTTCTGATGTAAACATTTAAAAATAGCAGAACCTGCATCTTAATAAGAGACATGTGGGGAATAATGTAGGAATCTTATACTTTTATTAGAACTTCTGCTGCCCAAAATTTTCATCTGCTCATAAGTTTTATTCTTCACAGAGAGGAAAATAATACAACTTAATTGTATTATTAATCTGTTATTTTAGAAGATCCTGCGAAATGAAAACAACTTGAGGAATTTTCATTTCTATGGTGGTTTTCACACTGTCAGAAGGTTGTAATGCTGTGAGTTAAGAAATTGCCTCTTCATTATGTCTGCATGCCCAAGCCAGCAAGTTCAAAAAATAAAAAAGTTCACATACTTTTTCCAACAAATAAGTGTAATACTGGATCATTTTTCTCAATAAATTAATGAACAAGTATGATGTTTTTGTGTTACTTATTTAACTGGATTCTCTGTATCTAGTTTTAGAATTTGCGTGAAGACCTGATCACATTTTAGGTTATATTTATGCAGAAGTAGAAAACATTCTACAGGGTTCACAAACTTTCTAGCATCACTATACATGGTTGAGCATGTTTATTGTGACCAAGTTCACTGTTTAGTCTGGCATTTGTAAGATTAAAGATTACCTTTACCTGTAACATGTACAGTGAAATGCATTTTTTGTGGCATGATCAACAACGTCCCAAATGTTCTGGGGTAGCCGGGAAATGTCATGCTTCTGCCACCAACATAGCATGCCCACAGTTTACTAATCATAACTGGTACATCGTTGGAATGAGGGGGGAATCTGAAGCACCCAGAGAAACCGCTGCAGTCACGGGAAGAGCACAAAAACTCCTTGTAGACAGTGGCAGGAACTGAACCCCAGTCTCATGGCTGGTGCTGTAAAGCACTATACTAACCGCTGTGCTACAGTGCCATCCTGATAATATGCTGATGTTGGATTTGTAGTTCTGTAATAGCACTTGTTATTTGATTGAAGATCCAACATTTGAGTTTGCGTTTCTCCATGTAAGTGAAACTGTATCAGTCTACGACCCAAATGGAATGGAAAATATAACAACGGAAGCCAAAGATATTGTTAATTTTACAACGAAAATGGTTATCTATCTCACCAAGTCAAACTTCAATCTTATAAAGGATGTACTGTAGGGGAAACTGACCATTAATCTGAATTAAAATTTACCTACCAATGAATTGAAAATTAAATATATGACTCATTGGTGAGGGTTTGATACCGTGACATGCAGAATTCCAGTGATGCACCTCACACTGCAAATCCTGGACAGCATCTTCCAACTGCTTCTGCAAGTGTTTCTCAAACTTAGTAATTTCATTGTTGTTACACTTAGTTGCATAGAAATCTGCTTCCAGGCGGACACTTTTGTTTGGATTGTGATACACTTGAAAAAGATAATTAACAACAAATATATTAGTAAATAGCAATCTGCTGATTATGCAGCATGTTTTAAATTAATTCATACAAATGAAAGCAGTCAGAAGATGCACATTAAAATGCTGAATGTAAGAGTTTATTACCCTGGAATGGCAGTAAATCTTAAAATTTCTCTCATTTTAAAATGGTAGGGGAGTTTCTGTTCAAGTTGCCCACTAGCTGAGCACAAGCTGTTATAGAAAGCATGAGAGATTCATGATAATGGTTGCATATGGATGATCTCTATGAGGCCTGGGCTCTGTTGAAGGAGTTCGTATTGGGAAAGTGAGTCAGGGAACTGCACTAATTAAGGAATCAGAAGCCAAAATTAAACACAATGCTGGAGGAAGTTAATGGGTCAGGCAACATCTGTTGATGGACATTGAATTGAATTGACTATTTCTTACATCCTCCACATAGATGAGCGGTAAAAATCTTTACATTACATCTCCATCTAAATGTGCCATGTGCAATCATAGTAATTTATAATAAATAGAACAGTCAATGTAATGTAGAGTACACTCAGATCAGCGTGAGTTCATCAGTCTGATGGCCTGGTGGAAGAAGCTGTCCCGGAGCATGCTGGTCCTGGCTTTTATGCTGTGGTACTGCTTACTGGATGGTAGCAGCTGGAATAGATTGTGGTTGGGATGACTTGGGTCCCCAGTGATCCTACGGGCCCTTTTTACACACCTGTCCTTGTTAACGTCCTTAATCATGGGAAGTTCACAACTACAGATGAGCTGGGCTGTCCGCACCACTCTCTGCAGAATTCTGCAATTAAGGGAGGTACAGTTCCCATACCAGGCAGTGATGCAATCAGTCAGGATGCTCTCAGTTGCGCCCCTGTAGAAAGTTCTTGGGATTTGAAGGCACATACCAAACTTCCTCAACCGTCTGATGTTTTGGTGCAAATGAAAAATGGGAACCAGCCAGTATACAAAGGAGATGAGAAAGGATGGAACAAGAGCTAGCAAATGATATGCCGACCAAGGGGAGGAGGGGTGATAGACAAATGGAATAGAAAAGGACTAATGACAGAAGCTGGTAGGTGATAGGTGGATGCAACAAATGTTTGCAGAAGGCTGAATTTGATTGGAGAAATGCTCTAACTTCTTCTGGCTGAAACCATACCATACACAAAGAAAGACACCCATGATTTTGGACAATCCAAAGGGCCTAAAGCTAATGGAAAATCAGCAGGCAAAGATCTAGCAAAGGCTGATGACACAGGAAAATGTAAATTTGTCCAGTTGGGCAAGAAAAATATTGTTTAAATGGTAAGAGACTGCACAGCTCTGAGATGCAGAGGAAGCTGTGTGTTCCAATGCATGATTCACAGAAGTCTTGTATATAGGTTCAACAAACCATTGAAAAAGCTGACAGAATAATATTGCTTATTGCTGGAGGAAAGCATGCTGCAGGTGTAATAGAGCATTCGTCAGGCTACATCCAGACTACTGTGTATGGGATTGGTTTCATAATTGAAGTGAAAGTATAATGGGCATTAATTTCTGGAACTGGATTAATTCTTGGAATGAGTATGAAGAAAAGGTGGACAGTCCAACCATACAGTGCCTATAAAAAGTATTCACACCCCCTTGGAAGTTTTCATGTTTTATTGTTTCACAACATTGAATCACAGTGGATTTAATTTGGCTTTTTTGACACTGATCAAAAAAAAAGACTCTTTTGTGTGAAAGTGAAAACATTTCCACAAATTGGTCTAAATTTATTAGTTATCAAACACAAAATAACTGATTGCATAATTACTCACCCTCTTCAAGTCAGTATTTATTAGGTGCACCTTTGGCAGCAATTATAGCCTTGAGTCTGTGTCTCTTTCAGCTTTGTACATCTGTACACTACAATTTTTCCCCTTCTTATTTACAAAACTGCTCATGCTGCGTCAGATTGCATGGAGATTGTGAGTGAACAGCCCTTTTCAAGTCCAACCACAAATTCTCAATTTGATTGAGTTCGGGACTCCAACTTGGCTACTCCAGGACATTAACTTTGTTGTTTTTAAGCCATTCCTGTGTAGCTTTGGCTTTATGCTTGGGGCATTGTCTTGCGGGAAAACAGATCTTCTCTCAAGTATCAGTTCTCTCACAGACTACATCAGATTTCCCCCCAGGATTTCCCTGTATTTTGCTGCATTCATTTGACGCGCTACCTTCACAAGCCTTCCAGGGCCTGCTGTAGTGAAGCATCCCCACAACATGATGCAGCCACCACCATGTTTCAAGGATAATGTATTTTTGATGATGTGTGGTTTATGGCTTACGCCAAACATATCATTTAGTCTGATGGCCACAAGTCTCAATTTTGATTTCATTAGACCAGAGAATCTTCTTCTAGCTGACTTCAGACTCTCCCACATGCCTTTGGGCAAACTCTAGCTGAGATTTCATGTGTTTTTTTCAACAGTTGCTCTCCCTTTGCCACTCTCCCATAAAATGCGACTGGTTAAGCACATGGGCAACAGGTCTCTCCCATCTCAGCCACTGAAGCTTATAATTCCTCCAGGGTTGTCATAGGTCTCTTGGTGCCTCCCTCACTAGTCCCCTTCTTGCACTGTCACTCAGTTTTTGAGGGCAGCCTGCTTTAGGGAGATTTACAGCTGTGCTATATTCTTTCCATTTCTGGATGATTGACTTACCTGTACTCCAAGGGGTATTCAGTAAATTGGAAATTTTCTTGTATCCATCTCCTGACTTGTGCTTTTCAAACCCCTTTTGCGGAGTTGCTTGGAGTGTTCTCTTGTCTTTCTGGTGTAGTTTTTGCCAGGATTCTGACTCAACAGCAGTTGAACCTTCCAGATGCAGGTGTAGTTTTAATACAATCAATGAAAACACCTTGACTGCACACAGGTTTATATATAGCTAGGACACCTTAACTAATTATGTGACTTCTGGAACCAATTGGCTACACCAGTGATGATTTAGTGTGTCATATAAAAGGGTGTGAATAGTTATGTAATCAATTATGTTTTGTTTTATATTTGTTAGGTTAGTTTAGATAATTTTGTAGAGATCTGTTTTCACTTTGACACGAAGGAGTCTTTTTCTGTTGATCATTGTCAAAAAACCACATTAAATCCATTGTGATTCAATGTTGTAAAACCATAATATATGAAAACTTCCAAGGGGTGTTGAATACTTTTAACAGGCACTGTATATTTTTTGCAGCTTAGAATAGCAAAATCTGGAATATCTCTGGAGATGTCAAAGGTAAAAGGACAATAGTGTAATATACTTTAGGAACCAAAACATAGAACACGGTTAAAAATAAGCCAGAAGTGGAAGATATTTAAATAAGTTTTACAACATAAAAATACATGGAAACTAATTTTTAAATAAACAACTGAATTTTTTTACAGCTGTTCACAGTTATTAAATGTTAATAACTAAATAGAGATCTTAAAATTATTCGACGCAGTGCTTCTCGTTTCCACCCACAACCTCATGCTGGAGCACCAGATACACCAAGGCAATTACAAGTTTTTAAACTGAATTTAAGGAGTAAATGAAGGAAAACATTCATGCTGGGAATATCAACATTTCTAAAAGAGTGCAAGACTTACCATAGACTGTATATCTGACCAATCTTGTCACTTGTTTCAAATCAAGTCTGTACATAAGATTGCAGGTGTAATTTCCAGAATCAACTACATAAATGGTATCAAACACCAAGTTTCCATTGTCTGTGATGACAAATCTTTGTGATTCTAAATAAAATGAAAACAGCAGATTTACAACAGTCACAGTTGTAATAATGTAATGGAAAACATTACACAAAATAGTATTATATAATCAGTTCCAAAAGATGGGCTAACAGCATAATTTCTAACTATATTTCACTTCAGGCATCATATTACTCATCGCTCTACATTTCTAAAGAAAAAAGACAGATAGGTTTATTTTGGGAATAGAGAAATTTATGTGATAAAAGCAGAAATGCTGGAAAAGCTCAGCCACTCAAGTAGCATTTGTTGAAAGAGAATGTAGTCGATGTATGAGGTCTGTGACAATTCCTGAAAATGTATGCTTTCTATGTTTACTTTATGTAATATATACCTTCCTCCATACATGCCCATAAAACAGAGGAGCAGAATTAGGGTACTTGGCTCATCAGGTGTGCTCTGCCATCTTATTTCCTGGAACACAGCCGGCCGCTGGTAGTGTAGTGGCATCCTCACTGGGCCTCGAGGAGAGTGATCCCGGGCTTGAACTCAGCTGGCTCCTTGCATGCTTTCCATCCATGCTGGGTTGAGCGTCAAGCTAGCAACTCACTTTTGTAAAAACCCAACAAAAAGAGGCTAAAGATATGGCAAGATTGCTGCATGATGTGCCACAAGGCGTGGAAAGGAACACCAACAACTGCTGGGGCATATCCTACTGGGATATCCTAGTTCCTATTATATACTTCCTCTCTCACTTGGACCCCATTCCTTCTGTTCCTTAACACTCCAAAGAATCCTGCCATTGACTTTGTACTCCACTTTCGAGTTCAATTATCCAAAGTGTATTAGCACAAGATAATATGGCATAGGCGCAGAATTAGGCTATTTGGCTCATCTGTCATTCCGTAATTAGGCTATATGGCTCATCTGTCAAGCCCTCTCAACTCCATTCCACTGCCTCCTCAGTGTAATCTTTGATGCCCTTACTAATCAAGAACCTACCAACCCCCATTGTAAATACAACCAATGACTTGGCCTCCACAACCGTCTGTGGAAATTAATTCCACAAATTCACCACTCTCTAGCTAAGGAGAGGAGATGTTTTTCCTCAGTTTTTTACTCAGAGAGTGGTGAGTGCATGGAATGGGCTGCCGGCAACGGTGGTGGAGGTGGATACGATAGGGTCTTTTAAGTGACTTTTGGATAGGTACATAGAGCTTAGAAAAATAGAGGGTTTTGGGTAAGCCTAGTAATTTCTAAGGTAGGGACATATTTAGCACATCTTTGTGGGCCGAAGGGCCTGTATTGTGCTGTAGGTTTTCTATGTTTCTATGCCTCTATCTCTGTTCCAAAGGGATGACTGTTGTGTCTGTATGACTACATATCAAATAAATAAAGTCATGCACTCGGAAGAGAGTTAACGTATATGTTCATTTTGCAGAAAGAGAGCAAAAAATCGGTGTTTATGCATAAGATTTCAGTCAATAATTACTGCTGGGGGGGGGGGGGTCATTCCGCTAAAACTAATAGATTGACACATTACAACGTTCTTCTATTCTGAGGCTGTGGTCTCTGGTCCTAGACTGCCCCACTGCAGGAAACATCATCTCTACGTTCACTCTATCTAGGCCTTTCAATATTGATAGTTTTATATCTATAAATAGTTATATCTATAACTGAAATTTAATGGCTGTGTTGAAAACTGGTGAAAAATTTAAACATGAAACATAATGTTTAGATTTAACTCTTTAGTTTGCAATAGTTGTTTTATAAACTAAGAAAACTGTTAAGTTTGTATCTAAAGCCTGACAGGGATTCCTATTTTTGGATTTGCCTCTATTAATCTAAAATCTCATAGTCACAGAGACTTACAAAATAGGCCTTTCTACCCAACTGGTCCATGCTGGCCAAGATGCCAGTCTGTGCTAGTCCCATTTGCACAAGTTTGGTCAATACCCTTCTAAATTTTACCTGTCCAACTGTGTTTTAAATGTTGTTATTGAACGTGCCTCAACCAGTTCCTCTGTTGAAAAAGTTACCCCTCAGGTTCCTATTAAATATTTTCCCTCTCACCTTTAGCAATGCCCTCTACTTCTTTTCCCCTCTGTGCCCCAAATAATTTTATACACTGTACAAAATCAGTCTCCCATGAAACAATGAAAAATGTCCTACCCTCTTCAACCTATCTCTATACAGTATACCATTCAGCACCTCAGGTCTTGCCAACATCTTCATAAATCTTTTTCTGTACTCTTTCCATTTTAATAACATCTTTCCAGTAACAGAGTGAACAAACTGAACATAAGTGCAGCTTTGCTTGTATCGACAATGTCTCAGTGAGGCATCCATTTGAATGCAGATGAACAATGTAAACATTTACCTTAATTTGATTTCATTGTTTTAAGTGTTTATTTCACTTTTGTACATTGGTACTATTTTTTAAATGACAATTTGTAGGTGGGGCTTATTCTGCTATTCTCCAGAATTAAATTCAACATCCCAGCTATGGCCCAACTATGTTATAAGATCTTCAGGCAAATTAACCCAGGTGTGGAGTAAACTCCGGACTTGAAGGTAGAGATTAACAATGATTTATTTGAAGAACGTAACAGAGGAATAACAAATGACTCCGATTGAACGTATTTAGAACCCTGTAATCAATTGGTGGTCTCAGTCTGCCATCCTGTTTGGATGTGAAAAATAATCCCACTTCAGCAGGTGAAAAGAATACTCTTCTCTCAGGAGCAGATAAGGCATACAGCCTTTTCCCAGGAGGACAAATACCTGGTAGCAAGTTGATAGTACAATCATAGTCCTTAGTTGGAAGATGCATTGTGGCACTCTTTTTGCTAAATACCTCCACCAAGTCCGAATACTCTGGAGGCACTCCAGACTAATTCACAGCAGGTATTTCAGACACTCCTGTTGGTATCGCAGAAATTCAGTCTGGCGTTTTGGAAATTTGGGCTGGCCTCTGAGGGCCTCCAACTGACTCTCGGGACCTCTGCTGGTCTCTTGGAATCTTCAGAAAGACAATTATTCCAACATAAGGTTGACGGACTTTGGGAAAGTAGGTAACCAAGGACTAGGGGAATACCTGGAGAATGCGCTGCTTCCTCGTGCATACCCATCATTAACTTGAGCGGAACAGAAAGCTAAGAAATTTGACCAGGTCCCAATGATCTCCTGTGTAGGGCTACAGGAGCGAATGGTTTGTCGAGGCATAACTTAGGAACTTGGATCCTCTTGGCCAGACCAAAATTTGAAATATTCCCTGCCAAGCCAGAGTCCATCAATGCCCTAAAGGGAATGTTGATGTCCCCCCCCTCCAAAGTCAATAGAGAAGGTAACAATAGTCCAGATTTTGACAAACCAGGAGAGAGACCGGAGACTATCACAGTTCTTCCTTCACTGGACGGTCCTGGGAGATTCCCTGCAAATCAGGGTAAAAGCCTCAAAGCATAAGCAGCTCCTTTGCTTCACACATCTCTCTCACTCTTCTGAGGAAAGCTGGGCTCTTCCCTGTTGTTTGGGCTCCTCTGGAGAAGGGTCTGGGCTGAGTCTCGGATTGTGGAACGTTGGGCAATCTTGAGAGCTGGCTCTCTGGGCAAACTCGCCATGCTTCTCTCTCCTTCACTCAGACATACTATTATCAATTCTAATACCATATCCATAAGCTCATCCAAATCCTTTACTGGGTCTGCGGTCACTAGAGCATCCTTGAGTTGGTAAGTTAATCCTCATTGGAACAGGGCACCTAAAGCCTCCGTGTTCCACAAGTTCTCTGCTGTCAATGTCCAGTACACAATTGAATAGTCGGCAATGGACCGAGCCCCTTGACGCAAATGGAAGTGTATGCTGCCTGCCTCTGGACCCCGGGCAGGGTGAAAGAATACCCTCTTCAAAATTCTTAAAAATAAACTGATATCAAATCACACCATAGAGTCCTTCTCCCAGAGGCCGTAGCCCATGAAAGGAGGGAAATTACAACAGCCACCTTACTCCTGCCCAAGGGGAACTTAGTGGGCTGTAACTCAAACACTAGGGTACACTGTATTAAGAAATCCCGGCAAGACTCGGGGTCTCCATTGTGCCACCCCGAGATGGTAGGTTATTTGACCCCTCAGACTAGCTCTGGGCAAACATTGCAGGATGCACAGGTGAATGCTCAGAACAAGAGTCCATACCTGAAGAACATAAATCTCGTCTACCAGTTTCAGAGCCTTTCTGCAATGATGTGAGTATCTCAGCCGCCTTTCCTTGGTAGGGGATCAAACTCGGCTGAGTCCTGCTGTAATGAAATCTTCAGGCAAACAAACCCAGGTGCAGAGTAAACTCGAGACTCAAACGTAGAAAGTAACAGTGAGGATTTACTCGAAGAACATAACAGAGGAATAACAGATGACTTATAGAGTAAATTTACTTGAGCGGACTAGAGTACACAGATATTAGATCAGCCAGAACCCAAATTCAGGACGCAGTGATGAACATTATTCGTGACAAACTTCAAACAGTGCATATAGCATGGGAACCCTGTGCATAGCAAAATCAAAACTCTAGAAACTAAGAACTGGGTGCTCGAAGAACCTGCATTGAAAAAAAACCAAGTGGCAAGAAAAAAAGAACATAAGGAAAATGACTAAACTAGTTGCTTAAGAAGTTCTAGTTAAAACAAATCAATGACGTTAAGCTGCATTGGAGTACCATGACCCGACGCTCACCGACAGATCCAAAGAGTTCATGACAGGACACCCTCCGCCCCCACCAACTTATGGCCAGCAGCTAGGGCGATCTGCAGATCTGCTACAATAGTCCAGAATTGACTGAGGATCTATGACAAACTGGATTAACTTCATCTTAATACACCCATTCATTTTTCCAGGATTGACACATTGTAGGTTGAGCACTACTTACTGCCCATCCCTAAATGTCCTTGAGAATGGCATGGTGACCTGACTTCATGAACTGCTGCAGACTCCCACAATGTTGCTCAACATTTCAAAGCCAACATTTGGAACATAACAACAGGAAGAAATTTACTGGTGAGAAATCACCTTCTGCCAAATTTGTTATAACCAGGGACTAATTGTAAGAATTGATAAAAAATTATTCTGGCTGAATTATCTGCATCAAGACAGTATGAAGTCAGGGTCAATCATTAGTCTGCAACAATATAATACAAAATGTCTTTCTCCCAAGGCATTGTTTTTGGCAGCATTGTTTATTCTGCCAAAGCAGAGGATATTTAAACTGGTCCTACATCACAAGTCCAGAGGATAGATTTTAAGCTTTAGTGTTTGCGTGCAGTGTCTCTTGTCTGCTGTAGAATCATTGCACTGATCCTACAAGTTGACAGCAGAACAATCAGGCAATCCTCTAATGTATTCCACCCCAAGCTCACACCAAACCTTGCAAAAAATATATGCCCTGAACTTTTCCCTTCTCATCTTAAACGCATGCCCTCTAGAATTAGACATTTTGATCTTGAGAAAGGGATTTTGGATGTCTGCTCTACCATAATTATATGAAGTACTATTAGGTCTCTCCTCAGCTTCTGTCACTTCAGAGAAGACAACCCAAGTCTGTGGAGCTCCTCCTTACAGTGTACACCCGCTGATCCAGAGAAAATCCAGGCAAACAATTTCTCTACCTTCTCCACATCCTTCCTATAATGGGGTGAACAGAACCGAATGCAGTACTCCAAGTATGGCCTAACTGGAGCTTTTCAAAGCTACAATTTAACTTCTTGAACTCAATGCCTCAGAAAAAGGCAAGCATGCATAAATCTCCTTTATCATCCTTCTGGATAAATCTATCACAATGGATCTTATTGAATGCCTTATCTTTTATTTTTAGCCCTGTCAGAAAGAGAGTTTCATCTACAACTATTTTTCACTCAGTCTACAGGTATCTGGCCAAAGCCATTTCTTTCTAGACTTAGCTTTAAACTGGTGATTCAGCATATAAACTGATTGTGGTCCTAGAGAAAAAACAGATTTTTACCCTCACATATGGGGAAACCAATTCCTACAGTTAACAATAATTTTAAAGACAGAATCTATAGGAACTCAAATAATGTTGATATATTTAGGTCAGGTATCAAATTATTGTAAAATTGCTTTCACAACTGTTGAACAAATGAATATTTTCTCATGTCCTAGTCATAGTTGAGAAATGAAGCTAATGTTAATGAGTACAGAAAGGGGAATCAGGTTGATCAGGAAAAGATCATTTGAAGAGTTGGATAGTTCCTTGCTATTTCTTTGTAGATATGCTTCATTCATTGTGTCGCAAAACTGTAAGTAACAGAAAGTAACAGCTCCTCAAAACCTTTCTCATATAAAGTTCAAAGTTCAAAAGTTTAAAGTGCATTTATTATCATGGAATATATAAATTATACAACTTTGTGATTTGTTTGCTTAACAGGCAGTCGCAAAACAAGGAACACAAAGAACCAATTTAAAACAAGGAAGACCAACCTCCAGTGCCCACAGAGAAAGAGAAAAAAAATCAAATCAAAGCATACAAACCACAGAAGTGTGCAACAACAGCATTCTGAAACCAAACTGAGTTCTTAGATCCAAATCCTGGAGCAGCTCAGGTCTAAATTGCCATAATCCCATAATCGGTAAAAATTTTTATTGAGTAACGTTTATAATTAAAATTCCATGCTTAACAATGGGACTCTCAATACTGGAAGGGAAACTAATAGGTTGATGACTATTTCTGCTAGGTGTAAAGTCTGTGGTAAAAATTGGATTTGGTCTTTTTACGAGTGCAATTAAGATACAGATTGCCTCACAGAGCATATCCAAAGTTTGGTAAATTGGTATTTTATTGTCACATGTACTGAAGTATAGTGAAAAAGTTGTCTTACATACTGTTCATACAGAGCAATCCATTACAATGCACTGAGGTTGTACAAGGTAAAACAGTAACAGAGCACAGAATAAAGTGTTACAGATATAGAGGAAGTGCAGTGCCAATAGACACTAAAGTTCAAGGTCATAATGAGGTCAAGAGTCCATCTTATCATACTAGGCAACAGGTCAATAGTCTTATGCCAGTAGGATAGAAACTGCCCTTGACCCTGGTGGTACATACTTTCAAGCTTTTGTATCTTCTGCTCAACAGGAGGGGAGAGAAGAGAGAGTGTCCAGAGTGGGAGGGTCTTTAGTTATGCTGGCTGCTTTACTGAGGCAGTGAGATGTGCAGACAGTCCATGGAGGAGTGGCTGGTTTCGATGATTTACTGAGTTGTATCCATAACTCTGCAGTTTTTTTTGTCACCTGGTCTCTTGAGGAAATAAAGGCGCTGGCGAGTTTCTCTGGCGATGGTGTCAGCTTGATTGAATCAGGACAGGCTATTGGTTCATTCTGAGGAACATGAAGCTTTAAACTATCTTGACCAAAGCACCTGCTGACATAAACAAGAACATGTGCACTGGTCCCCTCTCTGAAGCCAATGACGAGCTCTTTTGTTTTGCTAATGTTGAGGGAAAGGTTGTTCTAATGACATCATGAGACTTGGCTCAAAAGCTCCTTCCTGTACTCTGACTCATCATTATTTGAGACACAGCCCACTACGGTGGAATCATTTGCAAACATAGATGGAGTTAGAGTTGAATATGCTGCTCACGAAGTCATGAGTACTGTATATAGGAAAGAGAGTTGGGGGGGGGGGGGAGCGGTGAGAATGCAGCCTTGTGGATAATCATGGTGGAGGTGTTGCTGCCTATCATTAATGATTGCAGTCTTGGTCTAGAAGCCCAAGATTCACTTGCAAAGGGAAGTTTTGAGTCCCAGGTTTAGGAGTTTGGAGATGAGTATGTTTGAAATAATAGCACTGACAGTGGAGCTGTGTCAACAAACAATAGGTGTCTTTACTGTCCAGATGTTCCAGAGATGAGTGCCGAGCCAGGGAGATAAGGGTCTCCTTTTAGACCTATTTCAGTAGAAGCCATATTGCAATGGTTTGAGGTTGTCTGAAAGGCTAGAGTTAGTGCCTATTACAGCATGTATTCCAAATCTGGAACTGCCCTCCACACACAACAATTTAATTTTAAAGCTGAGAAAACAGAAGAATAAATATATGCAAATATAGAGATAGGGTTCAGATTAACCACAAACAGCAGAAGCAAGTTAAATAAATAAATGGAAAAGAGTAAACAGTTGACTATTCGAGCCAGGATCCTTCATCAGGACTTTTGATAAAGGGTTCGGCCTGAAACGTCGACTGTACTCTTTTCCATAGATGCTGCCTGGTCTGCAGAGTTCCTCCAGCATTTTGTGTGTGTTACTTTGATATCCACCATCTGCAGATTTTCTCTTGTTTGTGAACAAATGAATGCTTTGCTCCTCTTTCCATGTACTGATTTAAATATTTTAGGTAACTGTTTATCTTTATTTAATTTCAGTGTTAGAAATAGTACTAATGACATTATCTTATATTCACACCCAACTATGCAAAGATGCTCTGTTATTTTTTAATCACACTCTTGAGTGGAAAACATCACAGTAGAAAAATATTTGAAGAGATGAGAGAAAACTTATGCCACCATTCACACAAATTGTTTTTAATCAGTGGAAAAATAACATTGACAGTGTTTGTTAAAAGATCCATGGCCTGGATCATTATTCATTTACAACTCAAGGATGATTGTAATATAGCAATAAAAACACACTAATAAAAACAGCATTTCTCCAAACCTTTAGAAATTAGTCCATTAGGGCCAATCCACTCAAACTTTGGATCCACAAAGCCTTGAAACAAAAGATCTCTCATTAGGCATGGAAGAGTCTGGCCAACTGAGTAAACATGGAAGAAAACTGGAACTAGAAATAAAAGGTTTAATTCAGTTACAATTTTTGAAATAGTATTATATATTCATGGTTACATCAGTGAAAATAATCTGTAGAAATCTATTAATATTTTGTTTAAACTCTTGATCACAAATTCCAATTGAATCATAAGTCACAATCTGGATAACTTACTTCAACTGTACATTTTATTTATAACAAATCTCACAGTTTGTGCTATGGCATTACTTCAACTATTCATAACTATCAACAGGTGCAAATAGTATTTAACTATATTCCTAAAATTTATTTTGGATCAATACTCTGTTAACTACTACAATAATTGCAGCTGTAAAAGTTTTTCCAAACTACTATAAAGTATTATTAACAATAATAACAATTCATTTGAATTTTCTTAATGCTTTTCATCTTCACATTTTCATACACATTTTGTTTCACATCATAACTCTTACTCAGATCTCCCTGAAAACTATACCTTACCTTTCCCTTGCTGAGCCTTTCAATACCAGGAAATCATCTCCTCTGATCTTCCTTCTCTAAAGGTTTCCAGCTACATTTTCATAACATTCCAAACCCACACACCCTAAATGTATTAGTAACTTCTACTCTTGAACTTGATTAAATACTTTATTACACATGCAAGTACACTATTCGGCTAGATACAGGTTCAAAAACCCAACAGGTTTGCCAAACGTGAATTTCCCTTTCACAAAAGCATATCAATTCTGCCCGAGTGCTGCAATTATTTTCTAAGTGATCTACTACCACTCTGTTGATGATATGCTCGAGCATCTTCTGACTGATGTCAGCCCAGTTGGTCTATAGCTTCCAATCTAATTCTCCTTTCTTAAAAGAGGCAACATTCATTGCCTACCAATCTGTAGAAACTGCTTTAGAATTTATAGGGTTTTAGTTGATGATGATCAATGTATTGCCTAATCCTACAGCTAACTCATTCAATAACTTGAGGTGTAGGTCATTAAGCCCTGGCAATTTATCAGTTTGCAGTTCCATGAATTTCATTCTGCTTCAGGCTTACTGTATATTACATTCAGCTTTATAGGAGTAACAGGTACATCTATGTGACTTGGTTTTGAAGAAGTCTATACTGCCATTACCATATTTGAAAGTTTACTCCTTGTCTGCATCTCTGGGACACATCCTGAGTAAAACTGTCAAACATTGTTTCCAGACTTAGCAGATGGAGCTTAATTGAGGCAAGTGAGAGATGTTGCAGTTTTGGAGGTCGCATGTAAAGGGAAATGTCAGTTAATGGCAGGATGATTAACAGCAATGATATACAGAGGGATCGTGTGGTCCAATTCCATAGCCACCGGAAAGTGGCAATGCAAGTAAACCAAGTAGTAAAGAAGGTGAGTGGCATGTTTGCCTTCATTGGGAGGGGCACAGATTATAAGAGTCATAAAGTCATGGTGAAGTTATGTACAATTTAGGCTTGGCTGCACTGGGAAAGTTTAATACAACTGCATTATGAGCATGCACTCCTTAAAGGAAGGACGTGGAGGCTTTCAAGAGGGTGCAGAAGAGGTTTAACAATAAGCTGCTTGGATTAGAGGGAATTAGCTACAAGAGGTTGGACAAACTAGGAATGCATTCTCTAGAGTAGAGGCTGATGGGAAGACTGGAAAAGTTTATAAAATTATGAGCGGGTAGGGACAGCCAAAATCTTTCTAACACAGTAATGAAACAGGCCCTTCAGCCTAAATGGCCCATGCTGACCAAGATCCCACCCAATCTAGTCCCATTTTCCATATTTGGCCCAATCTTCATCCTTCCCTTCCATGCACCTGTCCAAGTGAATTATTTTAAATGTAGTTCATGTACCTACCTTTGGCAGCTCATTTAGAATAGATTGTATTGTCACTCTCTTATAAGTCATGAATATTTTGCTTTGCAGCAGCAGTATAGTGCAAAGACATAAAATGGCTTTAAATTACAATATACATAATTTTTTCAAAAAAGGAATAACAAGGTCGTGTTCATGGACCATTCAAAAATTTGATGACAGAGGCAATGAAACTGTTTCTGTTTGTTGACTGTGAGTCTTCAGACTCCTGTACCTTCTCCCTGATGATAGATGAGAAGAGGGCTTGTCCTGGATGGTGAGTGTTCTTAATGATGGATGTCACCTTAAGGCACCACCTCTTAAAGCCGTCATCGATGGTGAGGAAGCTGACCCAGTCCACCACACTGCTGCAATCTCTTTTGACCCTATGCATTGGAGCCTCTACACCAGGCAGTAATGCAACCAGTCAGATGCTCTCCACCATACATCTGTAGAAACTGGCAAGAGTTTATGGTGACATATCAAAACTCCTTAAGCTCTAATGAAGCAGAGAAGCTAGTGTGCCTTCTGTTTGAATGCATCAATATTCTGGGCGCAAGAAAGATCCTTAGTGATGTTAACACCAGGAACATACTGTAATGTTGTTCACCCATTCCAGTGCTTGCCCCTCAACGAGGACCGAAACCTGTTCTCCAGATGTCCCCTTTCTGAGAGAACAGTCCATTCCTTGGTCTTGTTGATGTTGAGTCCTAGATTGTTGTTCTGACACATTTCAGCCAGATCATTTCTCGCCTTCTGATTGCCATCTGAGGTTTTACCAACAACAGTGGTGTCATCTGCAAATTTGTAAAGTGTTTGAGCTGTGCTTAGCTATTAGTTATGTGTGTAAAGAGAGAAGAGCAGTGGGCTAAGCACATATCTTGAGGTTTGTCTGTGTTGACTGTCAGTGAGGAGAAGATGTGACTACCATTTCATACTGACTATGGACTCCTGACGAGGAAAGTGAGGATCTAGTTTCAGAGGCCCAGGTTTTGAAGCTTGGTGATAAATACTGATGGGATAATAGTATTGAATGCTGAGCTGTAATTGATAAACAGCAGTCTGACCTACATTTTGCTGTTATTCAAGGCAAATTAGAGAGCCAGAGAGATAGTGTTTGCTGTAGATCTGTTGATGTAGGTTAATTGCAGATGATTCAGGTCTTTGTTGAGGGAGGAGTTAATTCTAGCCATAACCAACCTTTTGAACCACTTCATTGCAATTAATGTGAGTGCTACTGGTCAACAGTCATCAAGGCAGATCACCCTGCTCTTCTTGGGCACTGGTATGAATGTGCCCTTTTGAAGCAGATGGGAACCAGATGGGAATCTGCAGCAGTGAGAAGTTGAAGATGTCCTTAAATACTCCAGCCAGTTGATGGGCACAGGTTATCAGTATCCAGCTAGGTAAACCCTTGGGACCTGACGCCTTGCTAGGGTTCACCCTTTTGAAAGGTATTCTGACATCAACTTCTGATACGGAGATCACTGGGTCACTGGATGCTGTGGGCATTTGCATTAGTGTAGCAATATTATCCCTCTCAAAGCAGATGTACAAGGTGTTGAGCTCATTGGGGTGTGAAGCATCACTTCCATTTATGCTATTAGATTTTGCCTAATAGGGAGTAGTACCATGCAAACTCTGCCACAATTGTCATGCAACCGCTTGCCTCTAATTTCATACAAAACAGCCTTTTCACTCTCTTGAAAGGCTTCCATAGGTTAAACCCTTGTAGGGTTCTGAATCACAGGCCTTGAACACCATTGTGCCAGTGCTTAGCAGATTGCGAAACTCCTGGTTTATCTGTCAGGAGAATTCTGGAAGGCACACTGGTCTTGATGAAGTGGATACAGCCATAGCCCTCAGATTCATGAATATAGCCCAGTCCATCAAATCTAAGCTCCTCCTCCTCCCTTGGCCATGCCTTTATGATCTTCACTATTGGTGCTGGAGTTCTCAGTCTCTGCCTCGAGCCAAAAGTAGAGGTACAGCCAGGTGATCAGGTTTGCCACAGTGCAGCATGAGCTAGCACGGTAAGTATAATTGATGGTTACTCAAAGTTCAAAGTAACTTTATTATCAAAGTACAGATACAAGACCACATATATAGGAATAGAATTGGGCCATTTGACCATCAAGCCTGCTCCACCATTTTATTATGACTGACCCATTTCTTTCTCAGCCCCAATCTCCTGCCTCCTCTCTGTATCCCTTCTAAATGGATGTCCCTCTAATTTGAGGCTGTGTCCTCTGGTTTTAGACTCCTCCACCATAGGAAACATTCTCTCCAAATCTACTCTATCGAGGCCTTTTAACATTTGATAGGTTTCAATGAGATCCCCCCCATCCCCCAATTCTTCTGAAATGCTCCTCATTTGATAAACCTTTCAATTCCAGAATCATTTTCATGCACCTCCTTTAAACCCTCTCCAGTGCAAGCACATCCTTTCTAAGATAAGGGGGCACAAACTCCTCACAATACTCCAAATGAGGCCTCATCAGTGTCTTATAAAGCCTCAGTGTTACATCCTTTCTTTCATATTCTAATTTTCTCCACATACAACACTGACATGCATTATCTTGTGGGCATACTCAAATCTACAGAATAATAGCCGTAACAGAACCAATGCCCAACTAGGGCATTCAACCAGTGTGCAAAAGATGCCAAACAGTGCAAATACAAACAGAAGAAACAACAATCATAAGTAAATAAGCAATAAATATCAACAACCTGTGATGAAGAGCCCCTCAAATTGAGTCCATTGGTTGTGGGAACATTTTAATGATGGGGCAACTGAAGTTGTGTAAAGTTATCCCCTTCGTTTTAAGAGCCTGATGGCTGAGTGGTGGTAACTGTTACTGAAACTTGTGTTGTGAGTCTTGAGGTTCTTGTACCTTCTTCCTGATGGCTGCAGCTGAGAAGGAAGCATGTCCTGGGTGGTGGGGGTCCCTGATGATGGATGCTGTTTTCCTGCAACAGTGTTTAATATAGATATGCTCAATAGTTGGGTGGCTGTACCAATGATGGACTGGGCCTTATCCACTACCTTTTGCAGGATTTTCATTCAAGGGCATTGTTATTTCCATACCAGGTTATGATGCAGCCAGTCAATATCCTCTCCACTACACATCTATAGAAGTTTGTCAAAATTTTAGATGTTATGTCATATCTCTGCAAGTTCCTAAGGAAATAGAGGCGCTGCCGTCTTTTCTTCACAATTGCACTTATGTGCTGAGCCCAGGACAAGTCCTCCAAAATAATAACACCTAAGAATTTTGTCACTAACCCTCTCCACCTCTGATCCTCCAATGAGGACTTTGGTTTCCTTCTCCTGAAGACTATAATCAGCTTCTTGGTCTTGCTGACATTGAGTAAGAAGTTGTTATTACACCACTCAGCCAGATTTCAGTCTCCCTCCAATATGCTGATTCATCATTAATTTTAATTTGGCTTATGACAGAGGTGTCATCAGCAAACTTGAATATAGCACATGGTGTAATAGAGATTGAATATATTGGCTTTTCTGATTCTGCCGGTGATACCTTGTTAGTTTGTCGGACTCTGCCTCCCGCTCTTGGACATGTAAGACTCAGTTGCTGACTGTCTGCCTTTAATCTCTTCCTTTTCCGATTTAAACTTTGAAATTTCAACTTTATTCAGTCGAATCTGTACAGCAATAGTTATAATTATGGCTACTTCGAAGAGCACCAGACAAAATCCGGACACGTCTAATGGGAAATCTAAAAAGGCTGACGAGTTTGCCGAAGAACCCCTTTGGGTCAAGAGATTAGAATCTCGAATCAGCAGTATCTGCACTGAAATAACTCAACTAAAAGAGAAATTTGAAGAAAAAATTGACTCTGTGACTTGATCATAAAGAAGTTAATCGAAATGTGGCTGATATTTCTTCTTGTTTGGATAAGGCTCAACAACGGATCGTGGATCTGGAAGCTCGGTTGCGTCAGAATAATATTCGAATTGTTGGATTAAAAGAGAAATCAGAATCTGCCGACACACTGGATTATTTTGCTAAAATGTTTCAGTCTTTATTTCCGGGGGTTCGTTCGCAACTCCCGGAGATTGAATCGACTTATAGAATCGGTGCTTTAGAATCTTTGGATGAAGGTAAAAATAGGCATATTGTTGTGCGTTTTCTCCGCTTTAGAGACAAGGATCGCATTATTAAGCCTGCAAGAAAACAAAGAATATTTTCATTTCAAGACTCAGAAGTCCGTTTTTTTGAAGATTTTCCACGCAAAATTGTTAAGAAATGTGCTGCTTTTGCTCCTTCTATGAAACTAACGTATCAAAAGAAGCTCTTCCCATTATTACAATATCCAGCAAAATTAAGGTTGTTTATTAAAAATTCTGGAGTTTATATTTTCTATGATCCAGCTGAAGCACTGTTTTATTAACTCTTTGTCTGAAGAGTCCAATGGCGAATCTGAAGTCTGAAGATTGAATGATTTATAATAGTTTGATTGTCTCGTGGTGTAAAATGAAGAAATTGGAAGATTTGATGGTTATAAAAGTTTTTACCTTAAAATGTATTTTTAACTCCGAAAAAGACTGTTTTGGTCCGAAGATATAGCAGGAGAACTGTTGGAAGACTGTAGATAATTCTGAACCATCTGGACTTTTTTTTTCCTGTAGCATTTAAATGTACCAACTTTTTTTTTGTTCCATATGCTCTTATAAAGTTTCTTTTACGTAATTACCTGGATTTTTTTTCACGTTTTAAAGAAAGACTGGACTATTTAAAGATGGTGATTGTTTTTTCTTCTGTGCAAAAATTTCAATGACGACGAATTTGAAGTCTTAAGTTGAATGATTTATAATGCTTTGAATGTTTTGCGGTGTAAAGACTGATAAGATTGGAAGATTTGATGGTCACAGAAAGTCTTTATCTTAAAATGCATTTTTATTTCTGAAAAAGACTGGTTTGGAGGGTTTTAACCTCAGAAGATATGGTGCAAAAACTGTTGATAGGCTGTAGTTAAGTTTGAACTATCTAGAACTTGTTTTTGCAGCATTTAAATAAATTAATTGTTTTTTTTATTCCATATGCTTTATTGAAGGTTTTTTAAAGTAATTATTTGGATTTCCTTGTGTTTTAAAGACAGATTGGACAATTTAAAGATAGTGATTGTTTTTCTTTTGTGCAAATATTTCAAGAGTTGTTTTGGATGTGTTTTTCTTCTCTTATTTAATATTATGAAGGTTACTTTCAAATTGAAGGTCGTTTTGTTTTACAAGAAAAACAATATCCTTCCAAGTTAATTATACTGAGATATATGTTGACTGTAATGAGATTTATATTTGGTAAAGGGAGATAGAGATTACTTTTTTTTATTATTATTTTTTATTACTTAGATAGGCAGAGTTGTATTCGCATCTATGCTTTTCTTGGGGCTTGCGTCAATTGACATCGACTTGTTTCTGGGCTTTGTAGTTTGGGTGTTTTTTTTCTTTTTTTATCCCCATTATGGAATCCCGGAGCATATGCTAATTATCTTTATTGTTGTTCATCTCCGCCATTTTCGATCACTTTATCCTGACATGCGTCAAACTACTTTTTTTAGATACAAGGTTTCACGATGATATCTAAACAGTTAAATGTTTTAACTTGGAATGTTTGCAGCTGGAATCACCTTATTAAGCGTAAGAAAACATTTAAAATTATAAACCAATCCCAGCCTGATATAATTTTTGCTCAAGAGACGCAAATCAGGTTATATGATAAAAATCGATTTTTTAAATTTTGGGAGGACTCTCAATTTCAAATTCCCAGAGTAAAACTAGAGGTGTCTCTATTTTTATCGATTCTGATATTCCTTTTAATCAGTAGGATATTATAGCCAATGTTAATGGTAGATTTTTAATTGTTAAAGGAATAATTTGTAATAAGAAAATGGTTTGGTTAATATTTATGGACCAGATGTTGATGATGATTCCACATTTTTTAAAGCTGTTTTTGCTCTATTACCTGATTTAAATGAATATATGTTATTAATGGGTAGTGATTTTAATACTTGCTTAAATCCTTTAATGGATAAGTCATCATCCAAACATCAACTTCCTAATCGTTCTGCATCACTTATTAATTCCTTTTTAACTGATTATGGTTTAACTGAGGTCTGGAGGCATATGCATCCTAGTGATAGAGAATATTCCTTTCTCTCACATGTTCATAATAAATATTCGAGAATCGACTATTTAATAGTCGACCCTCGACTTTTATGTAATGTTCAGAAATGTGAGTATGATGCAATTGCTATCTCTGATCATGCTCCTTTAAATTTAATATTTGAATTGAAAGATGTTGTTTCTACCAGACCACTTTGGCGTTTTCCAGCACACTTATTACAAAGCTCAGAATTTGTTGAGTTCATTGAAACTCAGATGAAGGAGTTTTTTCTCTTTAATAATATAGAAAACGTCTCAGAGGTAGTAATTTGCGATACATTAAAAGCTTATCTACGTGGTCAAATTATATCATATATAGCTAAATTGAAGAAACAAACAAGAATGGAATTAGATAAAATCTCTAAACAAATTAAAGAATTAGATGACATTAATACAATCTTTCCAAATGTTGTTTCATTTAAGAGTAGAACTACAATCACAGTATAACTTATTACAAACATATCCTATTGAAGGGTATTTGCTTAAATTGAAAAGTCAATTTTATATTTCTGGGGATAAAAATAATAAGCTCTTAGCTTCCTAACTAAGAGCAGTTAGAGCTAAAAGACAAATTTTAAAGATTCATAAAAGCAATGGAGATAAAATAAGTAACTATGAGGATATTAATAAAACTTTTCAAGATTTTTACTCTGACCTTTATAGATCTCAATTTCCTGCAGATTCCTCCAAAATGGAGGCTTTTTTACATAAGATTAAATTTCCACAAATTTCTGATGAAGATCAACAGCTGCTTGATGCTCCAATTACCAAGCATGAAATTCAGAAAGCTATTTTATCAATGCAATCAGGTAAAACTCCTGGACTTGATGGTTATTTGGTGGGATTTTTCAAAAAATTTGAAAGATTACTTTCTCCGTATCTTTTGGAAATATTTCATGAATCCTTTGAGAAGGGTAATTTACCTTCTTCTTTTTATGAAGCATCTATTTCCTTAATTCTTAAAAAAGATAAAGACCCTGTCGAATGCTCATCATATAGACCTATTTCGCTATTAAATGTGGATGCAAAAATATTTCTAAAATAATGGCTAATCGCTTGGAAAATAATTTTAATTAAAATCATCTCTATGGACCAAATGGGCTTTATTAAAGGCTGTTACTCTTTCTCTAATGTTCAGAGATTGATGAACATTATTTATTCACCATTATCTAAGCAACCTCAATGTGTTAACTCTCTTGATGCAGAAAAGGCATTTGAGTGGCCATATTTGTTCAAAGTATTAGAAAAATTTGGTTTTGGTAATAATATTAATAGATAGATTCAAATGATTTATAAGAACCCTATTGCCATGGTCATTACTAACAATTACAGGTCTTCTTTCTTTTCACTTTCTCGTGGTACAAGACAGGGATGTCCATTAAGCTCTTTATTATTTAATCTTGTACTGGAGCTTTTAGCTATAACATTACGGGAGGCCAAAAACATTCATGGTATTTCTATAAATGGAACCATACATAAGATTTCTCTTTATGCAAATGATCTTTAGAGTTTTATTTCAAATCTTGAGGAATCAATTCCTAATCTTTTGGAATCACTTAAAGATTTTGGAAAATTTTCAGGATATAAACTTAATTTGAATATAAGTGAATTGTTTCAATTAAATGCTCCTGTTAGTACAGATAATGATATTCCTTAATATCCATGGATATTCCGATATACATGGATGGAAATTACAATGGACATTTACAAAATGGAGAAGATAACAGCATCTGTTAATCATAAGCTGGAACAATTTGATTCATACTGGGAAAAATGGTTTAACTACATAATGCCTCATAGGCCTGATTTTATTCTCACAAATCAATAAAACTGTTGTAAAAAAAGATCACTCCCTACTTGTACATTGTTCTTTCCTTTTGCTTGTTTTTTTCTTTCCACTCTTTTCTATAAGTGTATACCCCAGATAAATACTTTGTGGAGATTTTGTGATATATATGATTATATGATATACATGTACAATGTCTGAAATACATCTTATGGAAATGTTTGTTTGATGAACTTCAGTAAAAAAATAAATTACAAAAAAAGTATTGTTAATACATTTAGATATTTAGGTATTATAATTACTAAAAAATACAAAGATCTTTATAAAGCTAATATAGTTCTTTTAATAGACCCCATGAAACTACTATTTTCCAGATGGAATCCACTTACTCTTTCTTTAATAGGTTGTATCCATGTTGTGAAAATGATGATTTTACCTAGATTTTTATATATTTTCCAAAATATACCTATTTTTTTAACCAAAAATTTTTTGATCAAATTGATTCTCTTATTTCTTCCTTTATTTAGAACAGTAAGAGACCAAGAATTAACAAGTACCATTTACAAAAACCCAAAAAAGATTGTGGACTTGCACTTCCTAATTTAAGACTGTATTATTGGGCAGTGAATATTAGACAATTATGTTTTTGGTTATACTAGCTCAATAAGAGCCAAAAACCACTGTTGGTTGATTTGAAATTAAAAGCTGTTACACAATTTCATTTAACTTCAATATTAGAATGAGAGGCGATCTTATTGAAACATATAAGATTGAGAAGGGGCTTGATCGGGTGGATGCGGGGAGAATGTTCCCAATGATGGGTGAAACTAGGACTAGGGGGCATAATCTTAAAATAAGGGGATGCCGTTCCAGGACTGAGATGAGGAGAAATTTCTTCACTCAGAGGGTAGTGGGGCTGTGGAATTTACTGCCCCAGAGAGCTGTGGAAGCTACTACACTCAATAAATTCAAAATGGAGATAGACATTTTCCTGGATAAAAATGGCATTAGGGGATACGGTGAGCGAGCAGGTAAGTGGACACGAGGCTAGGTTTAGATCAGCCATGTGATCTCCTGGGCCAGTTTTCGATAGCCTGGACGGGTCGGAGAGGAGTCTTCCAGATTTTTTCTCCTCAATTGGCAAATCGTTTTTTTTTCCCCGGGTGATCACATGGGTTTGGGCGAGATGAATAATAAAATAAAATGGGCGGCATGGTGCCCTGTTGGTTGGCACTGTTGCCTTGTGGGATTCGGTGATAACTAGAGTTAAGATTGGATCAGCCATGATCTTGTTGAATGGCGGAGCAGGCTTGAGGGGCCGATTGGCCTACTCCTGCTCCTATCTCTTATGTTCTTATGTTCTTATTAGGAGCTCCATTACCTTTATAGCTCTCTAAAATTCCAAATTTAAATTTTTACCTGGTTATTAAACAATCTTTACGGATTTGGATTCAACTTTGCAATTTTTAAAATCTTAAACAATTTAAGTTGTCTAGTTTTTTATATCGGGACTTTTCATTTAAACCTTCAATAACCGACCCCATTTTTCTCCTGTGGAGAAATAAAGGGATCCGTTTTTTTACAGATTTATTTTGTGATGGTCGATTGATGACTTTTGAAGAGTTAATTACCAAATACTGTCTCGCTCATACACATTTTTTGCAATATTTTCAGGTTAGACATTTTTTACAACAATATTTACCTAAGTTTCCATATTTACAAGAATCTGATTTGTTGGATACCATTTTGAAATTGAATCCCCTAGTGAAAGGCTCCATTAGCAGAATTTATAATTTATTTTTGTTACGAAAAGAGAACCTATCATTAAAGATTAAACAAGATTGTTTAAACAAGATTTGGAGAGAGAACTTAACCTTTGTGAATGAAGATTGGGTTCGAATTTTGAAAAACGTAAATTCTCCTTCTATATGTGCCAATCACTGTTTAATTTAATTTTGTAGTTAGTGGGTTTTTTTTTCTTAGTTAGATGGGTTTTTTTTTCCTTCTTTTTTCTCTATATAATTTTTTTCATTTTTATATATTACGATCAGTTTTTTTCTTCAGCTTTATTAATTGTATACATATTAATTTGTTGAAGTCTTGTATTATTCTATAGCTGTAGAAGATTATGTATCAATAAAAAGATTCTAAAAATGAAAAATGTAGTTTGTCACAGACTCCTTTTTGTTGGCTTGCTTGAAGTCCCCTGCGATGACTGGTAAAATGGTGTCAGGGTGCACTGTCTCATTGTTCAGTTCCTTCAGTACCAGCTTGGCTTTTGCCAGAGTTGGAATGTATACCACTACCAGAATAGCGGCAGAGAACTCCCTAAGCAGGTCGTACGGATAACATTTGGCCACCAGATGTTCCAGTTTGGGGGGACAGAGCTGAGAAAGAACCACCATGCCTGTGCATGATGGTGAAACAATAACTGTCCAGTTATTTGGTGGATGGTGAATCTTCAGCATTGGGTCCAAAGTGCTGAAGGAAGACATGTCTCTGTGAAGCAGATTAAAAAATAGTTTCAGATGCCTCTCTAGTACAGCAGTCTTGCTCTGAGGTCTTCAATTTTATTTTCCAGATACGGTACTGTATGTTAGCCAGGAGGATAGTAGGGAGTAGGGCCTTAGAGCCCTGTGTTTCAGTTTTACCTGGAGTCCTCCTTAGCAACCACATTTCCTGAGACAATGGAGTCTCCCCTGAGATTTCAACTACTGCACTTACTCTCTAGATAGTCTGTCAGTTCTGAAGATCACCTTTTCTTTTAAATGACTTGAAACAAGGTTACTTAACAGCAGTGTCTGCGGTTGCATATACTGACGACCCTCTGGGTGAAAGGGACATCCCTCTGCTTGCTTCGCTCATATGCTAAACCTATGCCTTCTTGTTCTGATGCCTCAACCTTGGGATAAAGACTGTGCAGAATCACCTCATCTATGACAATTATGATTTTATACACCTCCATAAGATTATTCTTCATTCTCTGAAACTCCAATGAAAAATTCCCTTTGAGTCCTGTCAATATCCCAGTAAATCTCCTGTGTATTCTTTCCAATATCCTGGTAAACCTTCTCTGCATTCTTTCCAAAAATGGAACACAATATTCCAATGCAGCCTCACCAGCGTCTTGCAAAACTAGAATGTAATATTCCAACTTCTAGAGTCAATGGCTTTATTGAAGGCCAGCTTGCAAAAAGCCTTCTTCACGGCCCTGTTTACTTGCAACATCACTTTCAAGGAACCATGTACATGTACTCACTGTTCTACAACATGGCCATTGATTGTGAAAGTCCTAATCTGATTTGCCCTCCCAAAATACAACATCTCACGCTATCTGAATTAAACGCCATTTGCCATTCCTTGGCCCACTTATCCAATACATCAATATCCTGCTGTAATTCTTGATAACCATCTTCAATGTCAACAGCACCTATTTTAGTGTCATATGTAAATGTACAGAACATATCTTGCATATTCACACCTAAATCACTGATAAATAGCAGTGTGGTGAGCAATGAGCCCCAGCCAAACACCTCAATCACAGGTCTCTAGTCCAAAAAACAACCCTCCATCATCACTCTCTGCTTCCTAACATCAATTAATTCTATACCCAATTAACAGGCTCTCCCTGGATCCAATGTAATCCACCTTTCCATAGCAGACTAGCATGCCGAACCTAATCAAGTACCTTGTTGAAGCTCACAGAGTGTCATGAATAAACAGTAGCAATCATCCAAGTTCAGTGCTCCAATTCCGGAGTATGGTTAGCTGCCACAGTCCCTTTAAGAATCTGACTGCCAGTTATTCCCCTTTCAAACAGGACCCCACTAGGTGCACCAGGCCATTGTCATCCGCACCATCGCTGACCTTATTAACTCTGGGGATCTCCCATCTACTGCCACCAACCTCATAGTTCCCTCACCCCGCACCTTCTGTTTCTACCTCCTATCCAAGATCTTAATGACTGTTGCCTAGTAGCACTGACATCTACTGTGATGAAGTACTTTGAGAGGTTGGTCATGGCTAGAATTAACTCCTGCCTGAGCAAATACATGGATCTGCTACAATTTACTTACTGTCAAATTAAGTCTACAGTGAAGACAATCTCACTGGCTCTCCACTTGGCCTTGGACCACCTGAATAATAGGTCTGTTGTTATTTATTGATTATAGCTCAGAGTTCAACACCATGATCCCCTGAATATTAATCAACAATCTTTAAAACCTGGGCCTTACATCTCCTCCTCACTGACAATGACAGGCGTCAGTTGTTGGCAGAATCTCAGACATTGACAAAGAGATATACAGTAATGAGAGAGATTGGCTAGTTGATGGTATTGCAATGTCAGTAAGACCAAGAACCTGACTGTGGATTTCAGGAAGGGGAAGTTGGGAGAACACACACCAGTCTTCATTAAGGAAAAGTGAGCAGCTTAAAGTTCCTGTGTGTCAACATCTCTGAAGATCTATCCTGAGCCCAATGCAGTTATGAAGGAGTTTGAGGAGATCTGGTACATCACCAAAGACTCTAGCAAATTTCTACAGATGTACTGTGAAGAGTATTCAGACTGGATGAATCACCATCTGTATTGCAGATCTCAATGCACAGAATTGAAAAATTGGCAAAGGTTGGAAATTCAGCCATCTCCTACTTGGGTACGAGACTCCCCACCATCAAGGACATCCTCAAAAGGCAATGCCTCAAGGAGTCAGCATCATCATTAAGGACTCTCACTGTTGAGGACAAGCCCTCTTCTCATAACTACCATCACAGAAGAGATACAGGAGCCTGAAGACACATGCTCAACATTTTAGAAACAGTTTCTTTCCCTCCACCATCAGATTTCTGAACACTACGCCCTTATTTTGCCCGCTTTGCACTACTTATTTATTATACATTTTCCTATTTCTTTTTGTAACCTATAGTAATTTTTAATGTATTTCAATGTACTGCAGCTGCAAAACAATAAATCTCATGACATATGCCAGTGATGAATCTGTTTTTATGTGATGTCTTTTAAACTGACGATATATTCTCAACCTTCTCTGGTCATGAATATCTGAAGTCACTCAACTAAAATGCTTCATCAAAATTGTTAGAATATCCATACAGGAAACATTGTGATCTATAGCACTAATAAACTAAATGATATTTTGTATGTCTCTAGTTATAGCAAGGCCTTGTTGCTTAACTGACTCTCTCCTCTCAGATATTGACAATGACAGGGCGGAGCTACGATGGTGCTGGAGAGCAACTTATTCAAGCTCATTGGTGGAAATAGCTTAATTTCTAACTTAAATATCTCTTCTTTTTCCTTTTCAAGGTGGATGGGGTTCTGTCAAAGTCCCTGGCCTACAGCTGTACTCTAACTTCGATTCTTTATGGTGATGGTTCCTGCTCCCAGGCCTCACTGACCACCCGTTTTTCGATATCCCAAGGATGCGGCCTAGAAGAGAAGCACGTCCTTGAGGTACTGAGGCCTTACGGCCCTGGGGACGAGCCTATTCTACGCCAGTGTTGCTGACTGAAGGGTTATGGGAGAAAAATGGAATACCATGAGAAACGGATCAGCTGCTGAAGGCCTCTGTACTCAGATCTGTCTCTCTTTCACTCATTGGTGATGGTGAGTTTGTTGCCAATTCTCAAGTCAGAGAATTCATGGCAGAAGAAAAGGACAGGGCAGAATTTAACACTGTAAATCAGCAAGTTGCATTTCTGTCTTGTTAATCTCTCCTCTCGATGTGTGACACCTTTATTAGAGACAGAAAGCCTGTGGTATGTTGAATTGTTAAGTGAACGATTAGATTTTTGTTGTACTGCAGATTATGGTCTTACTTGTGGGCTTTGCTATTGCTTGCTTGGTGGGTGTGGGTACTGATGCTTTTTGCTGAAGTGTGGGGGAGGGGAGGGTTGATGCTATGCAGCTGCTTGTGCTTGGGAGGAGGAGTGGGGGTTTTTACTGTCATTCATTCTTCAGTGTACTCTGTTTTTGTGGATGGCTGTGAAGAGCAAGAAGTTCAGGTCGTATATTGTATACATTCTCTGATATTAAATGGAACTACTGAACTATGGAACTCTCTGGAATATCTCTACCCATCTCAATGTACACAGCATATAGCTGCAAACTCTTTCATTTTACCAGATGTAATTTGCCACATGCACTATTTCTTACAGAGAATATCACTCTTCCTTCTTTTGCCCTACTTTCTCAGCAGCAATATCCCAATCTTATCTTACAGCAGTGTCTATATGTTCTTCTCTCTGTTGCTAGACAGAAAAGAAGATCAGAACTTCCAACGTGTTTCCTTTATTGGTGGCAAATCACATTCTACTAAAATAGTCACTGACAAAAAATGTACCAGAGGTTGTCCCCAGGTTGCAGCAGGGTCCCACTCCTGTGAACTGCTTGTAAGCTGGACAGTTCATAAGATGGAACTGCAGCCATAAACCAAGTTCCCAAGGAGCAGGAGATGCTTTCGGCCCTGCAACAGCCAGCAAACCCATCCTCTCAGGCTCAATTATGGGGCATGCCAGGTGATCATGACCTGAGGAGCCTGTACATTGTACACATAAGCACATAGTCTCCATTTTCATTAACTTGTTTTTACTATACAGCATAAATGTTGTGCTATGCAATATAATTTCTATGACAAGAATACACAGGTGGTTTATGAACTAATGGAAAGTATGAAATGGTGAAGTTGAAGATTATTTAGGAATTAGTAAGAGACAAAATGAGGAAACATTTTCAAAACTATTTGACACATGAATTTTCTGATTAAAACTTCTGAAATAATTGCCAGGTGAATCATTCATTTATGTGTTTGTAAAACGGTATTGTATAGTTTAATCTTGATTATGCAAAGCTATCTTACCAACTTCTCCTTCTACACCAATGACTTCTTCTTTTAAAGCCTGTGATGATGTAGCGAGTGAGCTTGGGAACATTACTTGTAATTTATTGTCACCAGCTCGCTTTGCTCTTGAACTTCTTTTATGTAAACACAGTTCAGCTTTTTTCTGACAGATATTTGCATCTAAATCTGAAATTATGAATATTATGAGTGACTCATTTAAATGCGTTAATTTAAAAATTAAATCACTACAGAGTGAAGCAATCATCAGTTCATTAGACAATCTAGATTTTTATACATTGATGATATGTTATTTGCCAGGGAAGTGTAAGTACTTAGATGAATATGGAACATAATTTCTTGAATTACCCTAGGAAAGAAGTGTATATTGTTGGACAGAGGATTTTCTGAAGGGCATGGGCAAGTCAACAATCATCCTTTACACATTTTCTCTATGAAGAGCTGTATTAGAAGCTGTTACAGAGGAAATTTATTGAAGTTCACATTAAGAACTAGAGGAGACATTGAGAGCTTTTTTTTAGAGCAGAACGGTTTAAGAAGTAATGTAATATATATTGTATGCACCTTAAGAGAGTTAATTTAAGTTTATGGAGTCACAGAAAAATACAGCACCAAAACAGGCCCTTCCACCCATCTAGTCTTGCCTACCATTTAAACTGCCTAGTCCCATCGACTTGCACCCAGACAATAGCCCTCCATATTCCTGGCATCCAAACTTCTCTTAAACATGGAAATTGAGCTCACATGCACCACTTATGTTGGCAGCTCATTCCACACTCTCCCAACCCTCTGAGTGAAGAAGTTTCCCCTCATGTTCCCCTTAAACATTTCACCTTTCACCCTTAATCCATGACCTCTAGTTGTAGTCCCACCGAACCTCAGTGGAAAACCCTATCTATACCCCTCATAATTTTGTCTATCTAATCTCCTGTCAATCTTATAAGTTCCAAGGAATAAAATCATAACCTATACAATCTTTCCTTATAACTCAGGACCTTCAGCCCCAGCAACATCTTTGTAAATTTTCTCTGTACTCTTTCAACCTTATTTACATCTTTCCTGTAGGTTGGTGACCAAAACAGCCCACAATACTCCAAATTAGACAACTTCAACATCACGTCCCAACTCCTGTACTCAGAACTTTGATTTATGAAAGTCAATGTGCCAAAAGCTTTCTTTATGACCCTATCTACCTGTAATACCACTTCCAATGAATTATGTACCTGTATTCCCAGATCCCTTTGTTCTACCACACTCCTCAGTGTTCTACCTCTCATTGCATAAGACCTATACTGGCTTGTTCTCCCAAAGTCCAACACAGCACAATTGTCTGCATTAAATCTCAGTAGTCATTCACAAGTTTTGTTCTTTCAAAATTTCACTTTTGAAAAGTTCCCACTTACCAAGTACACATTTGTCAGAAAACAGTCTGTCCCAATCCACACTTGCCAGAACCTTTCTGAAACCATCAAAATTGACCTTTCTCCAATTTAGAATCTTGACCCAAGAAACAGACCTACATTTTCCATCTTTACTTTGAAATTAATGGCATTATGATCACTAGATGCAAAGTGTTCCTCTACACAAACTTCTGTCACCTGCCCTGTCTCAATCCATTATAGGAGATTTAGTATCCCACTCTGTCTCTTTGGGACTCCTGAACACATTTGACAAAGTCTATCCCATTTAGTCCTTTTACAGTATGGGATTCCCAATCAGTATGTGGGAAGTTAAAATCACCTACTATAACAATTTCGCATTTCTTTCAACAGTCTATGATCTCTCCACAAATTTGTTCTTCTAAATCCTGTGGACTGTTGGGTGGTCTATGATATAGCCCCATTAATGTGTTACACACACAAAATGCTGGTGGAATGCAGCAGGCCAGGAAGCGCTGTTGATGTTTCAGGCCGAGACCCTTTGTCAGGACTAACTGAAAGGAAAGATAGTAAGATTTGAAAGTGGGGGGGGGAGGGGAAAATGTGAAATGATAGGAGAAGACCGGAGGGGGTGGGATGAAGCTGAGAGCCAGACAGGTGATTGGAAAAAGGGATACAGAGCTAGAGAAGGAAAAGGATCATGGGACAAGAGGCTGAGGGAGAAAGAAAGGGGGAGGGGAGCACCAGAGGGAGATGGAGAACAGGCAGAGTGATGGGCAGAGAAAGAAAAAAAACTAAATATATCAGGGATGGTGTAAGAAGGGGAGGGGCATTAACGGAAGTTAGAGAAGTCAATGTTCATGCCATCAGGTTGGAGGCTACCCAATATATAAAAGGCCACACCGGAAGCACTGAACGCAGTATACCACACCTGGAAGGACTGTCTGAGGCCCTGAATGGTGGTGAGGGAGGAAGTAAGGGCAGGTGTAGCATTTGTTCCGCTTCACGCAGTGTGGTATACTGTGTCCGGTGCACCCGGTGTGGCCTTTTATATATTGGTGAGACCCGACGTAGACTGGGAGACTGTTTCGCTGAACACCTATGCTCGGTCCACCAGAGAAAGCAGGATCTCCCAGTGGACACACATTTTAATTCCACGTCCCATTCCCATTCTGATCTGTCGATCCATGGCCTCCTCTACTGTCAAGATAAAGCCACACTCAGGTTGGAGGAACAACACCTGATATACCGGCTGGGTAGCCTCCAACCTGATGGCATGAACATTGACTTCTCTAACTTCCATTAATGCCCTTCCCCTTCTTACATCATCCCTGATATATTTAGTTTTTTATCTCTCCCTGCTCATCACTCTTTGCCTGTTCTCCATCTCCCTCTGGTGCTCCGCTCCCCCTTTCTTTCTCCCTAGGCCTCTCGTCCCACGATCCTTTCCCTTCTCTAGCTCTGTATCCCTTTTTCCAATCACCTGTCTGGCTCTCAGCTTCACCCCACCCCCTCCGGTCTTCTCCTATCATTTCGCATTTCCCCCTCCCCCCACTACTTTCAAATCTCTTACTATCTTTCCTTTCAGTTAGTCCTGACGAAGGGTCTCAGCCCGAAACGTCGACAGCGCTCCTCCCTATAGATGCTGCCTGGCCTGCTGCATTCCACCAGCATTTTGTGTGTGTTGTTTAAATTTCCAGCATCTGCAGATTTCCTCGTGTTTGCCGTTAATGTGTTATACCTTATTCTTCAGTTCCACCCATAAATGCTCATGATACAAGTTCTCCTGTCTCACCTGAGTTATGCTTATTGTGTTTGTCATGTACTGTGCTGCAAAAAGTTAATTTTCATGGCATTTATGTATGACCATGATATTAAACTTGAAGTTGGATGCAGGTTTAGGATAACTAGAAAAAATACCAGAGGGGACCATGGAGAAGGTTTGTTTTCTTCCATTCCATGTGAGTTGTTATGATCTCTTAAATTGCTGTCTAAAAAGTTAATATATTCATTGTCAGAAATAATGTAATGTTAATTCAAAATGTACTTAAAAGGGAGAACATTTCAAGGTTATGGGGCAAGATCAAGGCAACAGGAGCAAGTGAAAACTCCACTGTCAATTAACATCAGCACAATATACTATAAGGTTCTCCAAGTGCATAAAACAGAATCTAGTGGAAGCTTTATGGATTCTTGAGCATGTGAAAGGTAAAATTTAACGTCAATGAAGACCAAGCATGGTAGCTGATAATTTATTTACACTATTAATTGGAAAATTAACTTCAATTAACTAGAGCTTAAAATACAGGAAAATGAAATGTAATTGAAAAGCAACAAATGCAGAAAAGCTAAAATTAAAACAAAGAATTCCAGAACAACTCAGCGTCAGAGATATACAAATCTAAAGTGGTAAGAGACTAATGATATCAGATGGTTATGAACTACTTATCAAAACTATTTTTATGCAGTTGACATAGTGATTTCACTAGCTGTTAGAGTCAAACGGTAACCCTGGGAAAAGCATTTCATCATCCATGTTACCCTCAGGATTCTATAAACTTCTATGCTGTCATTCTCCTGCACTCCAGGAGTTTGAGATCCAGCCTGGCTAATCTCTCCCCGTTACTCATACCTCTCATCTAGACAACGTCCTTGTAAATCTCTTCTGCATCCTGTCCAGCTTGACTTTGTCCTTCCTACAATAGGGTGACTAAAACTGTACAAAATACTCCAGGTGATGCCTCACCTTATTTGGGTTCTTCTGCTGCACTTGCCCATTTAATTTAAGGTTTGACACTGTTGTAATGTGTGGATATTTGAGTTACGGTCACCTTCTGATCAGTTTGAACAGTCTGGTTATTCTCCCCGACCGCTCTCATTAACAAGGCACTTTCGCCCACAGAATTGCTGCTCACTGGATTATTTTGTTTGTCCTTTGCAACATTCTAAAGAGCACTGTGCATGAAAGCACCAGGAAATCAGCAGTTTCTGAGATACTCAAACCACCCCATCTGGCACCAGCAATCATTCCATGGTCAAAGTCACATTTCTTCCTCGTTCTGATATTTGGTCTGTACAACAACTAAACCTCTTGACCACGTCTACATACTTCTGTTGATTATGTTATCAAGTTGCTGACATATGATTGGCTGATTAGATATTTGCATTAATGAACAGGTGTACAGGTGGACCTGATAAAGTGGCCCCTGACAGTAAAACTATAGCATAATTTCTTTACTTGCAAACTTGATGTCCCTACTGATACAGGCCAACAGCTAAGTGCCTTCTTCTGCACCCTATCCACCTGAGTATTGCTTTCAATGAACTGTGCACCTGTACAACCAGATCCAACTGTTCCATGGAACTGAGCAAACTAATCACTGTTCTTCGCAAAAAAAGTCTAAAAGTACTTTGGTTGAAGCAGAAGAGGCGGAGATATACTTCCAGATGAAACTTGGCTGGGAGTATACCTCCCCTTGCAAGTAAAATAATAAATGCATTAATAATGTGATCACTCTGAATTTGGTGAAGTCTGTCTCTTTATGTTGGAAGACCCAGCTGAATGGTACACAACAGGACCCAAGCATTTCGGATAAGGGTAAGCAGCCTATTTTTTTTTCTTTTGTATTTGCACAGTGGTTTCTTTCACACACTGATTGTTTGTCTGTGCTGTTGTGTGTGGTCTCTCATTGATTCTATTATATTTCTGTGATTTTTTTTGTATATGCCTGAAACAAAGTATCTCAGGGTTGCATATGATGACATATACGCACTTTGATAATAAATTCACTTTGAACTTAAATCTATTGCTTTACCTTCAACTATCCCTATAGTCACCTTTTCAAAAAACTCTAAAAGATTAGTCAGACATGAGCTGCTATGCACAAAGCCATGCTGATTATTCCTGATCAAGCTTTGACTATCCAAGAAAAGACAGAACTTGTCCCTCAGAACTCCCTCCAGTAACTTCCCTACAACTGAAGTCAGGCTCACCCGTCTGCCCTTGCTTTCCTTCTTCAACAATGGAATAATATTAGCTATCCCCTTGTCTTCTGGAACTTCAGCAAGTTCCAAGCAAGTATTTCTAACAAGGCTGCAGATACTTCCTTCCCTGTAAAATGCATATGATCCAAAACTTCATTACCTTTATTTCTTTGACATCTACAGTATTTTCCTCGGTAAACACCGAGGAGAAATAGACATTAAAAGTCCCACCCATCTCCTGTGGCTCCACACCTAGGGAGCTCTAATGAGCTATGAGAGGACCTCATATCTCCCTAGTCATTCTTTTACTATTAACATAACTGAAGAACCTTCAATGATGATCTTAACCCTGCGTGCTAAATCCATCTCACTCTCTCTTTTTGTCCTGATTTCCTTATTAAGCCTGAGCAATTTTTTTTACATTTGTCAAGTGATTCAATTGTGCCCATGAAATGTATGCTTCTTTCTTTTTCCTTACTGGTGCCTTGATATCTTTTATCAGCAGAGCTACCCTTCACCTTAATTGAAATATGATGCCCTTGGAGTCTGTACATGTTCCTTTTAAAAGCTTTTCCACTACCTACTTACTCCAATACAGGTGATGATCTCCAAGTGTCAAAAGGGTCAGCAGAGAAAAGGTCCAGTGTTCAATAGTAGTAAATCGCCTCTGCACACTCCCCACACAACCACATTCCTTCTATAATTGGCAACCAGAACTGAACACCAACTACAATCCAAACAGTGCTTTTTAAAGTTGAAACACAACATTCAAAATTTCATATGCTATACCATCAGCTATGGAGGCAATTGTGCCTCCTTCACCATTCTATCTACCTCTTTCAGGGAACTATTGACTTGAACTCAAGGTTCCACTGATCGCCCAATCATTTACTATACGTCTCTTCTCCCTATTTCACTTCTCAAAATGTGTAATCTTACAAATCAGGATAAAATTTTATCTACCAAGACTCTACCCAACTTTCCATCTGATCCATAGTCTGATGTGTCCTTAGGCAACCTTCCTTATTCCACCAACTTTCATGCCAACTGCAAACTTGCTAATCATATCTCCTCCATTCAACAAGTTGTTAACATGCAGTATAGCACAAACACCAGAGGTCCTTGCAAATCTCTGCATTACACCATTGTGGATTAATGTCTGATAAGACCAGTAAACAAACAAAATGCTGGAGGAACTCAGCAGCATCAATGAAGGCAAATAAACAGTCAACACTTCAGGCCAAGACCCTTCATAGGAATGGAAAGAAGGGGAAAGAAGACAGAATAAGAAGGTGGGGGGAGGGGAAGGAGTACACGCTAACAGGTGATAGGTGAAGCCAAGTGAGGCGGAAGGTGAGTAGGTGGGAGGGGGGATGAAGTGAGAAACTGGGAGGTGATAGCTGGTTAATAAGAATGAATGTGATAGGAAAGGAGAATGGGCCATTGGAGAAAGATAAAAAGGAGGGGCACCTGAGAGAGGTAATAGGCAGGTGAGGGGAAAAGGGGGAGTAAGAGGGGAGCTCGAATGGGGAATTGAGAAAGAAAAGGGGGGTAGAGAAGGAATTACCAGAAGTTAGAGAAATTAATGTTCATGCTGTCAGTTTGGCAGCTACCCATTTGGAATATGAGGTGCTGCTCCTCCAACCTGACAATGGCCTTTTCTTGGCAGTGGAGGAGGCCATGGATCAACATGTTGGAATGAAAATGTGAAGTAGAATTAAAATGGGTGGCGACTAGGAAACCCCACCTGTTGTGATGGATGGAGCAAGGGTGCTTGACAAAGCGGTCTGCTAATCTACATTCCGTCTCACCGATGTGAAGGCAGCAGCGGGAGCATTGCCCACAGTAGATGATGCAGGTGAAGTGGTGTTACCTCATCTGGAAGGACTGTTTGGGGCACCGAATGGTGGTGAGGGAGGAGGTAAGGACCAATACGGCAATTGACCTGCTTGCAGGGAAGAGCAACAGGAGGATGATAAGTGGAGAGGGAAGGGTGGACAGGGAATCATGGAGAGAGCGATCTTTGCAGAAAGTGGTGTGGGGTGGGAGTGGAAGATGTGTTTAGTGGTAGGATCCTGTTCAAGAAGGCAGAAGTTACAGAGAATGATGTGCTGGATGTGGAGACTAGTGGGATGGTAGGAAAGGACAAGAAGGTAGTTATCCTTGTTATGGCAGCGGGAAGTTGGGGAGAATCAGGGCACGTTGTTTCGTGCCTGCTGTTTACGGAGCTCAGCTCCTCCGGTGTCTGCCTGACGTTGGCCTTAGGTGGAATGTACATCGCCACCAGGATGTTTGCAGAAAACTCCCTCAGTAGATAAAAAGGACAACATTTGATCTCTTGATGTTCCAAGCTGGTTGAGCAGGACTGAGAGAACCACCAAGCCTGTGCACCACGATGACCTAATCATATAGCACACTCCACCTTCTCTACCTTTAAAGGACTGAGCTGCCTGACTTCGTGAAGGATGGTAAAGCTATTGAGCCGCAGCACTGTGTTTAAAATGGTTTAAAATCGTATTTCCATGAAACAAAGTAAACAGCAGTTCCTGATGTCCCTCTGGTACAGCAATTGTGCTCTGAGGGCTTCAATTTTACTTTCCAGAGACTGTATATTTGCCAGCAGGGAAGTTGAAGTTGTGGGAGAGGGGGAGCGTCTCAAGAATTGGCGTTTCAATTGTACCTTAGCCCGCTCAGCTTCCGCTGTTCCATTTTCTTAAAAGCGAACTGTATTTGCAAACTGAGTCTGCAGTCCAGTATCCTTGCATTATGAGTGTCAATATTTTTTTTAAACGTCTTAAATCAATGTTGCTCACTGAAGTACCCATGGCTGTGAGTGTGGATATTAGCTGTAGTAGTCCTGAACAGGAATATTTGATTATTCCCATTGGAACTGCATGCAGTCACCCTTTATTGGCACCATCTTGAAGGGAACATGGACATTAATAAAGGTCCCTCATAGAAGTTTGATCAGGAATATTAAAATGCACTGGATCCATGGTAAATTGGTAGTTTGGATTCAGAATTGCCTTGCCTATCTGTAAAAGACATACAGTACTGGTGGAAGAATTATACTGACTGGTAGGAATGCCAAATATTAGATGACAAAGGTTTAAGGTCAGAGGATGAGTTTGCAGGGGATGGGTGGTGCAAGAATTCTTTTAAACACAGAGAGTGGCAGGTGCCTGAAATGTTCTGTCAGGACTGATACTGGAAGCAAATATAATGGTAGCATTCAAGCAGCTTTCAGATAGATAATCACATGAAAATACAGGGCATGGAGACCCAGGGACCATGTGCAGGCAGATTAATTTAATTTGGCATCATGCTTGATACAGATACTTTCTGACAAAGGGTCTATTCCTGTGCTACAGCCAACAAGGTAAATCTTACCTGAACAATTTGAACTTGTAACAAGATGTGTTGATGAAGGCAGAGCAGTAGATGCCATTTACAGCGCCTTTGAAAAGGACACTGGTTCAAAATGTTAGGGCCTATGGGATTGGAAATAGGAGACAGATGGCGGTGGCACAGAGTTTTTGGCAATCGGATTACATGATTAGTTGTGTCACATAAGGATTAATACTGAAATATGTGCTGTTTGTAATATACATGAATGACTTGGATCCGGATGTGGATGACATGATTTGTAAGTTCATAAATAGCACCAAAGTTGATAGAACTGTGGCGGCTCATTTCCTAGCGTATGCGAACCGACTCACAATTAGATAGCCTACGGGGGTTTGCGAGCACAGAGCTTTGGAGCCTCTTCGCCATGGGGGGCCGGTTGACAGAGGCTTAAAAGTGAGGCTGAAGTTTTCGAATAAAGTTTTTCCTTCGACTGCAGTTACCGACTCCGTGTCGTAATTTTAGCGCTGCTTGTAGCACCCCGCTACAATTGGTGACCCCGACGGTCCAAACGATTTTTGGACCAGAAATGACCGACGCCGCCTCTGTTCATGCGGTTTCGTTGAAACTGCCGGGTTTCTGGACACAGCGCCCGGACCTATGGTTCCAGCAAGCCGAAGCCCAATTCCACGTTCGCCGGATCACCTCAGAAGACACCCGCTACTACTACGTGGTGGGCTCCCTCGACCAGGACACAGCTGCCCAGGTCGCGGAGTTCGTACAGTCGCCCCCGGTAGACGGCAAGTACACGGAATTCAAAGCCCTGCTCCTCAGGACTTTCGGACTCTCACGGCGCGAGCGGGCTGCCCGTTTACTGCACCTGGATGGCTTGGGCGACAGACCTCCATCGGCTTTAATGAATGAGATGTTGTCTCTGGCCGAGGGACACACAGGCCTCATGTTTGAGCAGGCATTCCTGGAGCAGCTGCCCGAGGACATACGCCTGCTGCTGTCCGACGCGGATTTCAGTGACCCCCGGAAGGGACGCGGATTTCAGTGACCCCCGGCGGACTTGCTGTGGAACGCCAAAAAGGTGAGCGGGGCGTCCATCGCACAGATCTCCCAGCCACGCTCCCGGCAGCAAACCAGTCCAGGCCCGGCCGCAGAGCCCACTAACCCCCGGCCCAATGACCACTGGTGCTTCTACCACCAGCGGTGGGGCGCAGAAGCCCGCCGTTGCCGCCCGCCCTGCAAGTTCCCGGGAAACGCCAGGGCCAGCCGCCGCTGATGGCTACGGCGGCTGGCCATCGGGATAGCCTCCTGTATGTGTGGGATAGCAGGTCGGGACGCCGCTTTTTGGTCGATACTGGGGCTGAGATCAGCGTTTTACCTCCGACAAGTTACGACACTCGCAGCAGGGCACCGGGTCCCCCCCTGAGGGCCGTGAATGGCAGCACAGTAAGGACCTATGGCACCCGTCAGGTGCAGCTACAGTTCGGCCCCAGCCAGTTCACGTGGGACTTCACACTGGCCGCCGTAGCCCAACCGCTTCTGGGTGCAGATTTTTTGCGAGCTCACAGCCTACTGGTCGACCTGCCCAGGAAGAGACTGGTACACGCCGAGACCTTTCAGACGTTCTCCCTGGGCGCGGCCCAGTTGCCAGCCCCTCACCTCGGCTCCATCACGCTGTCCGACAACAACTTCACCAGGGTCCTGGCGGAGTTCCCATCGGTTCTGGCACCGCAGTTCACAGCAGCCATGCCCAGGCACGGCGTACAGCACCACATCCCGACACAGGGACCACCCCTCCATGCCCGTGCTCGGCGGCTTCCCCCAGACAAGCTCCGACTGGCGAAGGAGGAGTTCCAGAGAATGGAGGAATTGGGGATCATCCGGCGGTCCGACAGCCCCTGGGCTTCCCCCCTGCACATGGTGCCCAAAGCGACGGGGGGCTGGAGACCGTGCGGCGACTACCGCAGGCTGAACGAGGCTACCACACCGGACCGCTACCCTGTGCCGCACATTCAGGACTTTGCGGCAAACCTGCACGGCGCCCGGATCTTCTCCAAGGTCGACCTTGTCCGAGGGTACCATCAAATCCCGATGCATCCTGACGACGTCCCCAAAACGGCTCTCATCACCCCGTTTGGCCTCTTCGAGTTCCTCCGCATGCCGTTCGGCCTGAAGAATGCCGCACAGACGTTCCAGCGGTTAATGGACGCGGTGGGACGGGACCTGGACTTCGCGTTCATCTATTTGGATGACATCCTCATAGCCAGCGGCAGTCGTCAGGAGCATCTGTCCCACCTCCGTCAACTCTGCGCCCGACTGAGTGAGTACGGTCTTACAATCAACCCTGCCAAATGCCAGTTCGGACTCGATACCATTGACTTCCTGGGCCACAGGATTACTAAAGACGGGGCAACCCCTCTGCCCGCTAAGGTAGATGCGGTCCGCCACTTCCCCCGACCCACCACGATCAAAGGCCTTCAGGAATTCGTAGGTATGGTCAATTTCTACCGCCGCTTCCTCCCTTCAGCTGCCCGGATCATGCGCCCCCTGTTCGCCCTGATGTCGGGTCCGAGCAAGAACATTACCTGGGACGAGGAGTCCGCCGCCGCTTTCGTTCAAACGAAGGAAGCTTTGGCTGACGCCGCAATGCTAGTACATCCCAGAATGGACACCCCTACCGCCCTCACAGTGGACGCATCAAACACGGCAGTCGGTGGGGTGCTGGAGCAACTCATCGCAGGTCGCTGGCAACCCCTGGCGTTTTTCAGCAAACACCTGCGGCCACCCGAACTCAAGTACAGTGCTTTTGACCGGGAACTGTTGGCGCTCTACCTGGCAATCCGGCATTTCAGGTACTTCCTAGAAGGCCGGCCCTTCACCGCGTTCACGGACCACAAACCGCTTACCTTTGCGTTTACGAAAGCATCCGACCCCTGGACATCCCGCCAGCAACGCCACCTGTCCTACATCTCTGAATACACAACGGATGTCCGGCACGTCTCGGGTAAGGACAATGTCGTGGCGGATGCGCTCTCTCGCCCTACCGTTCATGCCCTTTCCCACGGGGTAGACTTTGAGGCACTGGCAGAGGCACAGCAGGTAGATGAGGAGATTCCGAGTTACAGGACTGCAGTCTCTGGTTTGCAGCTCCAGGACTTCCCCGTGGGCCCAGGTGAGAGGACCCTACTCTGTGACGTCGCCACCGGCCGGCCCCGTCCGGTCGTCCCCGCAGCCTGGCGGCGACGTGTTTTCGACTCCATTCATAACTTGGCGCATCCCTCCATCCGGACAACTGTCCGGATGGTTTCCAGCAGGTTCGTTTGGCACGGACTCCGCAAACAGGTCAGTGAATGGGCCAGGACGTGCATGCACTGCCAGACGGCCAAGGTTCAGCGGCACACCAAAGCCCCACCGCAGCAGTTCCATCCCGCCCACCGGCGTTTCGACCACATTCATGTGGATATCGTGGGCCCCCTGCCAGTGTCGCGCGGAGCGCGTTACCTCCTGACTATCGTGGACCGGTTCACAAGATGGCCAGAGGCGGTCCCGCTCACCGACACCACCTCCGAATCTTGCGCCCGAGCCCTGATCGCCACCTGGATATCCCGCTTTGGTGTACCAGCCCACATTACCTCCGACAGAGGCGCCCAGTTCACCTCCAGCCTGTGGTCAGCTATGGCCAGCCTTTTGGGGACTCAGCTGCACCACACCACTGCCTACCACCCACAGTCGAACGGGCTAGTGGAGCGTTTCCACCGTCACCTGAAGTCGGCCCTCATGGCCCGCCTGCGAGGAGCCAACTGGGCGGACGAGCTTCCCTGGGTCCTTCTCGGCATCCGCACAGCGCCCAAGGACGACCTGCACGCCTCGTCGGCCGAGTTGGTATACGGCGCGCCCCTGGCCGTCCCCGGGGAGTTCCTACCAGCCCCGAGGGGGCAAGAGGAAGAACCCGCTGCAGTCCTGGGCAGACTTCGCGAGAAGCTCGGTAACCTGGCCCCCATACCCACTTCACAGCATGGGCGGCACCCGACCTGCGTACCCAAAGACCTACGGAACTGTAAGTTTGTGTTTGTACGAAGGGGCGGGCATCGGCCACCGCTGCAGCGGCCATACGAGGGGCCGTTTACGGTGCTCCGGAACAACGGGTCCACGTTCGTGCTGGACGTTGGGGGGAAGGAGGAGGTTTTCACGGTGGACCGCCTCAAGCCGGCCCATGTGGACCTGGCGCAACCGGCCGAGTTTCCGGCGCCTCGGCGCAGAGGCCGACCTCCCAAGCAGGTTCTGGCCCAGGCTGTGGACATTGGGGGGTGTATCGCCGGTTCTGGGGGGGGGTTATGTGGCGGCTCATTTCCTAGCGTATGCGAACCGACTCACAATTAGATAGCCTACGGGGGTTTGCGAGCACAGAGCTTTGGAGCCTCTTCGCCATGGGGGGCCGGTTGACAGAGGCTTAAAAGTGAGGCTGAAGTTTTCGAATAAAGTTTTTCCTTCGACTGCAGTTACCGACTCCGTGTCGTAATTTTAGCGCTGCTTGTAGCACCCCGCTACAGAACCATTAATATAGAGGAAGATGGTCCAGGGCTGTGGATAGGTATTAATGTGTGAATGAAAATGGGTAAAATGGCAGATGAAATTTAATCCAGACAAGTGAAAGGTGATGCATTTTGGGAACACCAAAGCAGTGAGGATATTATCCATGCAAGGTCAGGTATTGAAGAACGTGGAATATTGAGTTGTACAGCACAGGAGCAGCCTCCCTGCGGGCCTTTATTTTTGTGTCACCACACTGCCAAATGAAACCACACATCTGCCTGCACATAGTCTATTTCCCTCAATTCCCTGCTTCTTCATGCTTCTAAATGTCTCTTAAATATCAGGATCATATCATCTTCCACCACTTCCCAGGCAGCAAATTCCAGTCTCCAACTACTCCGTGTTAGAAAAAAGCCTCCTAGATCTCCTGGGTCAAATGCAACTCCCTTCCCAACAGACATACCCACAACTCAAGCACTGCAGCAATTCAAGTAGGCAGGCTATCACTACCTTCTCAAAAGCTGGGGATTGTCAATTAGATGGTTGCAAGACCCCTGAATCAATAAAACTTTTACCCTTTTACTTTAAAGCTTTACCCTCTCCACCTGGGGGGGGAGGGGTATTTTATCTACCTTTTCTATGCTTCTCGTAACTTTATATACTTCTGTCAGATTTCCCCCCAATCTCTGACACTGCAGAGAAAACAATTCAAATTTGTAATCCTGGCTAATACTCTCTAATTCTTGTGAACGTTTTCGGTACCCTCTCCAAATCCTTTGTTGTGCTGAAATAATTAAAATGGTATAATTTGATATTCCCAAAGACAATTATTTCCTAACATTTTAGAAAGTTATATCAAAATTGTACAGTACCGCACAGCCCAACAGCCCTTTGGTGCTGACGTCCCTCTAACCCGATTCCGCCTCTCCCGTTTGACCAATAAAAAGCAGGCAAATGTAACGAACATATCCCGTTCAAATTCCCCAAGGTTGTATGTTCAGACGGACATGAGCTGAACGTGAAATAGTTACATACCTGACGTGTGCAAAAAGAGGAACAATCCATAAACAGTCGCCGCAAATATTATCAAAACCACAACTGTTTCTTTTAAAGCTTTTTGACTGGAACAATGCGACTTTGAAAGGGAAAGGACGGTTATAATTCTGTGCGGTTCCCACATTTTTCACCAGGTGGACGGGATGTCTCATCCCACGTCGCTCCGGTATTCCTCCATTTTCAGCACTTGCTGCTCCACTCAAAAAATAACATTCCGCGGCCAGAACGCTGGGAGCTTCGTTGTCTGCGCAACCGCCTCCCAGCGTTAGGAACCATACCATACGGGCTGCTTCCGTCAGTGGGAATGAAGTATCTAGCACTGAGGTAAAGAAAAGAGCAGAATCGGGTCATAGCGTCTAAAAATAGATACTTTCCTCTCGCTCTGCAGCATGGATTATTGCTGTTCCATGTCCTTCAAATTAACCCAAGTTTTAGTATTAGGTTCAAGTGAACGAAAAGTTGCGTCTGAACAAATATTCCATTTTAAGCAACCGTTGCATGTTCTACGACCGTTTCACAGATTTGGTACTGCTATACTTGTCTAAAGTGAAATAGCTTTTAATTTTGACTGCTTGGTTTTATAAAGAGCATCTTCACGGCAGTATTACGCTGGCCCTATTTTCAAGTTCAGAAGCTCAATGTGATGAAATAACTATAAACAAAACATTACAGATTTTATAAAGCAAATTTGGATAAAATTCCATTTAAATTATTCCATGTTTTATTTGTCAACAGCCCCAGCATGAATGGAAGAGCATCAACTGCTAACTATGAAGACTTGGGGCTTCAGCTGATGATTGAAGCTGTTATCAAATACATTTTAAATTTTTGAATAATACTGAATACATATTGCATTTTAAATTATAACAAATGCAGTTTGTTAACTGCTGGATGAACTTCCTACATTTCAAGTTATATAGGTCTCCTTCACAACCAAACAATCTTTAATATGATTTCATTTTTGTTTAAAAGTTGGTTAACACCATGTTAACATGCTGGTTCCAAAAATATGCACAGTTGGCTCAACAGATAACATTTTATTGATAAAATAATTGTATTCAAAGATTACAAAATTGCAAATAAGTATTTATAAAATGCTTGCTTAAAACATCTGCAATGCTTGCAGTGTTAACTGCAAGTTAAAACTAGAGTTAATTATATACAATTTCTACAAAAATTTTCACTGTACATTTACTTTATATTTAGATCAATTCAAAAAGCCAGTCATGAAGTTAATGTTAAAGTAATAAAGAAGATAATGGATGGAAAATGTACATTAGGGAGTGCTTCAAGAAAGTAATAGCAAAGAGCTCGAAAATAGAGGTTAATTTTATAATTGTGTATGGATTAAATACTGAATTTTAGATAAGCTTCATAATGCTTAGAGAGCCAGTGCTGCTTATAAAGGAAAGATTAGATTTTGAGGCATTTATTGAAACTCTTTAGAAATACTTAAGTTTCTTAAGAAAACTGCAATAGTTCATTGCAATTAAAGTCATTTCAATTTTGTTTAGAGAGTCAGTAATTGAGGAATGAGTATTTAATAAAACATTAGGAATATGAGCCTAAGGGCAAAAGACCTGCTGATAACATATGAAGTGCAAGATTTGCTGACTATTGATTTTGTAAATGAAAGGAGCACTGGCACTATTTTAAGCTGACTTTGTATTTTGATTTTGATAAATCTATAATGCAACTGTGATTTGTTGAAGTTATCTTGCACCAACAATTCAAAACCTTTGGTTCCTCAGGTAGAAAACAAGATTCAATAATTTTCCAATACAGTACTAACAGATAAAGTTATGATTTGTACATAAATATTGGAAGTCAATAACCACCTATTGTGGTTTCTGGAATATTGGTTGCATGCATGTCTCTGGTCATGTTTGACTTCTCTTTGAGTTTGGCTTGTAACAAGGTATGCTCCACAACTCCAATTCGGATATCCATTTGAGTTATCTCTTGTTTCAGCTTAGTCAAAGCTTGCTTGATTTTCACCAATGGAGCTGAAAATAGAAGTGTCAATTAATCCAAGGAATCAATCCACTTGAATTATTTATTTTATATTAGTACATAGCCTTCAGTCTTTCTAAATCTTTCTCAATAAATTTCAAGTATACAGCACTGTGCAAAAGTCTTAGGCACCCAAGTTAGTTAGAGTGCCTAAGGCTATGCATAGTGCCATAGTAACTTCATGTTTTGTTATATGGGTCTCTATTGTGGGCTGAGGGTAGTGAGTGTGGACAGGGAGAGGGGAATTCATGGTAAGAAAAAGGGGAAGAAAGAAGGGGGAGAGCGGGAAGTATTAGAGACATTCTGTAAAGATCAAAACCCCTGGCACTCCTTCTCTGCCACCTGTCCCACACCCATATTGCAGCAATCCACCCTTGCCATTCACAACATTCTTTGCTCCTGCCAGATTTAAAAACTTGCTCTACGTTCCACGGTGACAAATACAGTACTACGCAGAAGTCTTAGGCACCCTAACTATTTGTATGCGCCTAAGACTTTTGCACAGAACTGTTTATTCAAATGTGTTCAGCTGCCTAAGTGTAAATACAGTGCCTGTAAGAAGTATTCCGTGTTTTCATGTTTTATTGTTTTACAACATTGAATCATAGTGGATTTAATGTGTTTTTTTTGACACCGATCAACAGAAAAAGACTTCATGTCAAAATGAAAATAGACCTCTACAAAGTGATCTAAAATACTTACAAATATAAAACAAAACATAATTGATTGCATAAGTATTCACCCTCTTTAATATGGCACACCAAAACATCACTGGTGCAGTCAAGGTGTTTTAATTGATTGTAGTAAAAATACACCTGTATCTGGAAGGTCCAACTGCTGGCAAGTCAGTATCCTGGCAAAAACTACACCATGAAGACAAAAGAACACTACAAGCAACTCCATGAAAAGGTTATTGAAAAGCACAAGTGAGGAGATGGATACAAGAAAATTTCCAAGTCACTGAATATCCCTTGGAGTACGGTTTAGTCAATTATCAAATGGAAAGAATATGGTGGGGCTGGAAATCTGCCTAGAGCAGGCCATCCTCAAAAACTGAGTGACCATGCAAGAAGGGGACTAGTGAAGGTGGGAGGCCACCAAGAGTCCAAAGACAATTCTGAAGGAGTTACAAGCTTCAGTGGCTGAGATGGGAGAGACTGCATGTACAACAACTGTTGCCTGGCGCTTCACCAGTTGCAGCTTTGTGGGAGAGTGGCAAAAAGAAAGCCACTGTTGAAAAAAACACATGAAATCTCAGCTGGAGTTCCTCAGAAGGCATATGGGAGACTTTGAAGACAGCTGGAAGAAGATTCTATGGTCTGATGAAACCAAAATTGAGGTTTTTGGCCAACAGACTGAAAGCTATGCTTGGCATAAACCAAACACTGCACATCAACATAAATACACTGTCCCTACTGTGAAGCATCATGCTGTGGGGATGCTACACTGCAGCAGGTCCTGGAAGGCTTGTGAAGGTAGAGGACAAAATGAATGCAGCAAAATATAGGGAAATTCTGGAGGAAAACCCAATGCAGTGTGTAAGAGAACTGCGACATGGTTGAAGATTTGCTTTCCAGCAAGGCAATAGCCCCAGCACAAAGCCAAAGCTACAACAGGAATGGCTTAAGAACAACAAAGTTAACATCCTGGAGTAGCCAAGTCTGAGGCTAGACCTCAATCCAATTGAGAACTTGTGGGTATACTTTAAAAGGATGGAGCTTAGGAGGAATGATGGCACCTAAGAATGGTGAAGGATTACAAATACCTGGGGATATGAATTGATAATAAACTGGACTAGTCAAAGAACACTGAGGCTAGCTACAAGAAGGGTCAGAGCTGTCTCTACTTCCTGAGGAGACTGAGGTCCTTTAACATCTGCCAGATGATGCTGAGGATCTTCTATGAGCCTGTGGTAGCCAGTGCTATCATGTTTGCTGCTGTGTGCTGGGGCAGCAGGCTGAGGGTAGCAGACACCAACAGAATCAACAAACTCATTCGTAAGGCCAGTGATGTTGTGGGGATGGAACTGAACTCTCTGGTGGTAGTGTCTGAAAAGAGGATGCTGTCTAAGTTGCATGCCATCTTGGACAATGTCTCCCATCCACTCCATGATGTGCTGGTTAGGCGCAGGAGTACATTCGGCCAGAAACTCATTCCACCGAGATGCACTGAGCGTCATAGGAAGTCATTCCTGCCTGTGGCCATCAAACTTTACGACTCCTCCCTCGGAGTGTCAGGCACCCTGAGCCAATAGGCTAGTCCTGGACTAATTTCCACTTGGCATTATTTATGGTTTTATATTGCTGTATTTCTACATTATTCTTGGTCCGTGTGACTGTAACAAAACCCAATTTCCCTCAGGATCAATAAAGTATGTCTATCTGTCTGTCTAACGGTGATTTGTAAAGAAGAATGGGGAAAAATTGCCGTGTCTAGATGTGCAAAGCTGTTAGAGATCTATCCACACAGAATCAAGGCTGTAATTGCTATCAAAGGTGCATCTGCTAAATACCGACTTGAAGAGGGTGAATACTTACACAATCGATTATTTTGTGTTTTACATTTGTAATTAATTTAGATCACCTTGTAGAGATCTGTTTTCACTTTAACATGAGAGTCTTTTTCTGTTGATCAATGTCAAAAAAATCCACATTAAATCCACTGTGATTCATTGTTGTAAAACAATAAAACATGAAAACTTTCATGAGGGGGGGTGAATACTTTTTATAGGCACTGTATATAATATCTCAAATTTTAAGAATTGATAAATAATTCTGCATGTTGGTTAATGTAAGCTGGCAGTAAAATTCCAATACAAGTAATGTAAGCTCAAAGAGCATCTGCAGATTATCATAGTACAGTGCAATAAGCTGAACTATACAGCCTACAGAAACAAAATGGTCAGGGTTGCTAAAACATTCTTTCAAAGCTTAATACGGTCACCTTTTTAAGTTGAAATGTTTTCAAACCTTGCAGGATTCTGACGTTTTCAGACCTACTAATGAAGTATTAGCATTGTTCAGAAGCATGGGAAAGGGGTAAGAGACAAGCAGGAGGGAGGCTGTGGTCATGTGCTGACCAGCAAGTATATATATATGCTGTCATATATGCCAGAGCCCAGATACTCTGCAGCAACAACAAGTATGCCCACTAATGTGGGAACATTAACACTTATATAGCAGAGCTTGACCTATAGTAATTTGGGGCCACGTTAAATCTTCCTCTGTGTATCCACTAATAGCTGGTGTGCAACATCTGCCTGTGTTAAAGAAACCATGCACAGGCAACTACCATTCTATGATTTGAAGATCAGGATTTGTAATGAGAGGACCCGATAGGCATCCCAATAATGACAGATCTGAACATTGTTCTGCTACCAAAGCTCAAGAACTGTGTCATAGTCCAGTCCATGGAAGTCCGCATTCCGGTTCACGGTCTGATCCATCAATCCTTATTCCAAGTTTTCCATTTTTCCCTGGTTCCGTTGAGGCAACCTGATTTGTGTTTCAGGCTGGCACATAAATACCTCTGCAAATCAGTGATTGGTCGCTGAACTGTTTTTTCTCTCTGTTTTTCTCCCCCCTCCCCCTAAATCCCTGGCAGTTACTTCGGCACTAACCTTCGTCTGTAATCTTCGTCTGTTATCTTTGCCTGCTACCTTGCCTGCAACCTCGCCTGCATCCTTGGCTTTATCACCAACAAGGTCAACTGCCGGAGTGAGACTGGAGCCTTGCCATGCCAAGATAAGGAACTATCTATCATTGAGTTTGGAACTGTCTCTTTGTGTTCCAGTGTTCAGTGTCCGTGTCAAAGAAGAGTCCCGGCCCTACGTCCTGTTCCCAAGGAGGGGTCCTGGCTCCATGTTCCCTGTACGAGTCCTGGCCCTACGTCCTGTTCCCAAGGCGGGGTCCTGGCTCGTCCAAATCTCTGTGTTCCAAGACCTAGTCCATGTTCCAGCTCTGTCCAAGTCTGAGCTTCATGTCCTTATCCAGTTCTGGTGCCTCTTCCAGTCCATGTGCCTCGCCCAGCCCAGGAGTACCTCACCCAGTCCGGTGCTGGAGATTCCTTGTCCTGTGCTGGAGATACTTCGTCCACTCCAAGCCTAGTCCTAGAACCTCGTCCAGTCCCAGTCAAGGCTTTGCATTCCCAGTACTATCAAGTGTCTAGTCTGCTCCTAGTACCGAGTCCTCGCCTGAGTCAAGACCCGTGTTCAGGGATGCCCTGGCTCGGAGTCCTAGCCCAGGACCGGTGTCCTTGTCTCACCCAAGGCCTGTGTCCATGTCCAGCGTCGTTTCCTCCTGAATTCCCTTGCTTTCTCGATAAACCTAGTCCTGTTCCTTCTACCTCAGTGTCTGTGTCTTGCATTTGGGTCATCCCCCCCAACACCCCCTGTGCAACATACTGAAGCTCTTAAGGACCTGACAAAGCTGGTTATTCTTACGGAAACTGACTTCTTGCCAATGGAAGCCCCAAGGCTCAGGAGCTGTTGTAATGTTTGCCTTAATTGGCAAATGTGAAGCAACCTTTGGCTTCTCTATCAAAAAGAAACAGGATTGATTTGATGAAAATGATTAGGAAATCGAGGGTCTAACCAGCCACAAATATAAAGTGCTGCTGGATTGGAAGCACTAGGTTGATTCAAGGGAACAGAAACACTCCACGGATCCTTCACAAAGCCTGTGACCCTTAGAACATATGATAGATGAAGTGAATGCACGAGGTTCCATCTTTATATTTACAAGAAAGGAGACAATTTGATTGCAGTAATTACAGAGATCCCTGTTGTCTGCTAGGAGGAACATGACAAGATCTTTCTCAACCACCTCCTCACAGTCGCCAAAACAGCACTTTTGAAGTCATAGTGTGGATTCCATTAGTCTCAAGGCACAGTGGATGTGATCTTTTCTGTAGAGCAATTGCAAAAGAAATACAGGGAGTGATGCCAGACACTATACATAGTCTTCTTTGACTGCATTAAAACCTTTGATTCCATCAATTTGAGAGGACACTCTTCTCAAATTTGTTTGCCCAGAGGAACTTGCCCAAGATGGTATTCAAGCTGAGATGTTAACCAACAGGTCTACAACAATTTGTAGTGTAAACTGGTGTCAAATAAGGCTGTTCCATTGGTCCAATGCTCTTCACAGTTTTTCTCACTGTAATTTTGCACTTAGCTCAAATTTTCAAACTTCTCATATGAGGAAGGATAACTTTCAGAAATAATGGAAAGCAGTTCAACCAATGGCAACTAAATCCCAGAACCTAGCTTACCCAACGCTAAGCAGTTAAACAGCAATATGCAGATGATTAATGTTTGCATGCCCAACATTGGACTACTGAGCAGACAGTGTCTGAGCTCTGTCATTTAAAGAGATTTTCAGGCATTCAAAGGAAAAGATTCAAGAATATCCTCAAAGCTTTCCTGAACAACTGAAGCATCCCCACAGATTCCTGAAAATCGCTGACTTGTGACTGCTCAAAGTGAAGAAGAAGCATTCAAGATGGTATGGAAAATCTAAAGGCTATGTATCAGAAGCACACACAGGCCTCTGCCTACTTGGCAGAAGGAGTGGACTAAATTACAAAGTACACTCCTACCTGCCCCGTTGGCCATCATATCTGTGAAAGAGTCTGTGGGTCCGATACTAATCTTTATGCTGGAAGATACTACTTACAAAGATGAGCAAAGCTATTTGAAAGAACCATTGGCTGTTATCCTCACAAACATTTACATTTTTCCCCCTTAAGCAATATTGTGGAATTTTATGAGTGTTTCTTCTGGAGCATTTCATATCCTAACAAGCCTCTCAAAAATAGAATCTTCTTGCTCTCCCTATAATAATTATTTTAAATCCATTCTTCAAGATTATTGAAAAAAATCCAAGCTTTACTAACCTCCATCAGTCATACTACTTCCCTTTTCTTCCATATCTTGTTTCACTTTTTCCAATTCTTCACTTATCTTAAAGAATTGCACACACAAGATATAAAAAAAACAATCTATAGAAACACCTCCATTATTTGAGATCCACTAATACTTTTTTAAATGATTAAAAGGAGCAAAATACAAAGCATATATACTATTTGCCTAGAAGGACTGAACATTCTTAATTATTAATTCATCCAACTTTAGCACCACACTTTGTCAATTCATGTATTCTTAGTGTGGTCATCCATATAGCCATAATGGCACAAATTTTATATGCATTCAAATAAATATTTAGCAGACTAAATGAAAATAAGTAACATGTAACAACACCTTAAACATTTCACAATTATAGATAAGTGGTAATGAAAAAAAATATTGGTCATCTTTCTTAAGGGGCAATTCAGCAAACAAGAATCTTGTCACTAACACACATTTTTCAACATATGATGCTGCGTCATGATCAGGAATTGGAACTCCAAGCAGATTTTTTTTCTGCTTAATTAAGAGCACTAAGGAACAAAACAAAAACATAATGCTGAAAGTCACTTCCACCGAGGTGTATTTGGGAAGCAGGAGTAAGCCATTCTGCCCTTCCTATCTAGTCTGCCATTCAATGAGATATTGCCTGATGCGTTACCACTTACCACATGCCTTATTTATTTGCTTGAGTAATATCATGTGTAAAAGCATCATTCTAAACTAAATGAAAGATATTTAAAATTGAATGGCTTGAGTAAGTAACTTCTTGATTTAAAAAAAAACAAATATTATTGCCATTGATAGGATTTCTACCTCAGACAGAAGTTTGGTCCGTTCTGTTACTCCTCCACTTCCTTGTTGATACCGGTCTTTGGCCTGGAAGGAAGTGAAATTTTTTAACCAAATATCATCAAGAATTCAAAGTTAAAAATTGATATTAAATAGAATTACAGGTTACCTCACTTAGTTGAGCCTGAGTAGTTCGAAAATCTTGAATCAAATTCTCCAACTGGTTGTTGATATATTTCTCTCTGCTGCTGACTTTCTCCAGAGTTCGACTAATCTCATCCTGAAGCTTATCCAAGTAACTCTCCAAATATACAGAATATTTAGCAATTAGATATTAAAAAATCAAAAAATAACTACAGAATTAGCAAATAAAGCAAGTAACCATTACTACGGACAAGTGACCTGCAACATTTGCTTGCATAATCTTGACTTGGTATTTAAGGTATTTTGGTATTTGGTATTTTTGGCCATGAAAGAGACACCAAGATGGTGTTTTGCCTCCCAGGTGCTAGCTTCAAGGATGCCTCAGAGTGGCTGCAGAATATTCTCAAGAGGGAGGGTGAACAGTCAGAGGTTCCATTGGCATGACTGACATAGGTAGAAAGGGAGAAGAGATCCTATGCAGTGAGTATAGGGAGTTGGGGAAGAGGCTGAAGAGCAGTACCTCCAATTTGTAATCTCTGGATTGCTCTCAATAGCATGTGGTAGTCAGGACAGGAATAGTATGATAGTACAGATGTATAAGTGGCTGTGGAGCTGGTGCAGGACACAGGGCTTCAGCTTTTTGGTTCATTTGGATCTCTTTTGGGGAAGGGATCACCTGTACAAAAAGGATGGGTTACACCTGAACCCAAGGGGTGCCAATACCCTTGCAGTAGGTTTGCTAGAACTGTTGGGGAGGATTTAAACCAAGCTGGGGTCCATGAACCCCTCAGTTAATGGTAGGAGTCTACGGCATAAAGAATGTTGGGAACCCCTGGTTTAAACTAATTTGACAGAGGGATGGGAACTGGAGTGATAAGTCTGAGGATGGGGCAGTTAGTATATAAATAAATGCAGTGTGTAATGAGATTGGGAGGAAGGACAGGCAGATGATAGGAGAAATTTATATTCAGTGAGATGTGTTGAAGAGAAAACGATGGCAAAAATTGAAAAGGGTGATGAATATAGGACTGAAGGTGTTACATTTACATGCACATAATATACAGAATAAGGCAGATGATCTTGCAGCACAGTTAGAGATTGGCAGGTATGACATTGTGGTCTTCACTGAATTGTGGCTGAAAGAAAGTCAGTATTGGAAGCTTAATATCCAAGGATACACATTGTATCAAAAGGACAGGCATGTAGGCAGAGAGGCTGGGGTGACTCTGTTGGGAAAAAATAAAATCAAATCCTTAGATGTGACATAGGATAGGAAGATGTAGAATCCTTGTGGATAAAAGTAAGAAACTGCAAGGTAAAATGATGGGAGTTATATACAGGCCTTCAAACAGTAGCCAGGATGTGGGATATAAATTTCAACAGGAGACAGAAAACATGTAAAAAGGGCAATGTTACGATAGTCATGAGAGATTTAAATATATGGGTAAATTGGGACAATCAGGGTAGTTCTGGGTTCCAAGAGATGAAATTGGTAGAATGCCCACAAGATGGCTTTTTAGAGCAGATTGTCATGAAGCCTACTAGGCAAAAGGCAATTCTCAACTGGTATTTAAATCCAGAATTAACTACCTTCTGCACCTAATAAAGTGTCACTGAGTCATGGTCCATCAACTGCAAGGTTCCACATATTGTACATTCAGAGATGCTCTTCAGCATGGCACTGTTTTAGAGCATGGTTATTTGAGTTACTATCACCTTTCTATTAGCTTAAATCAGTCTGCTCATTCTCATCAGACTTCCCTCATTAACAAGGCATTTTCACCCACAGAATGCCATTCACTAGACATTTTTTTGTTTTTTTCTCCATTCTCTGTAAACTCTATACTGTTGTGCATGAAAATTTCAGGAGATCAGCAGTGTCTGAGATACTCAAACCACCCCATCTGGCACCAACAATCATTCCACAGTCAATGTCACTGAGATTGCTTCTCTTCCCCATTCTGATGTTTGGTCTGGAAAAAAAAAAACAACTGAACCCCTTGACCATGTCTGCATGCTTTTATGCATTGAGTTACTGCCACATGATTGGCTGATTAAATATTTGCATTGAGCCCCAGGTATACAGGTGTACCTAAAAAAGTGGCCACTGAATGTATTTTCTCCTCCTACATCCCACACCTCCACCACAAGTACACTGTGAATGCCATTTTGTAGCATCTGTAAAATATACAGATACAGATATTACAGATATTACTTGCAAAACTACTCCAATCAAGTGTTTTAAATGCTTCATCTTCATATTAAGGAGGACAATGGTGGAAAGCACCTGACAAACCATTATCTGCAAGTTTTCTTCAAGTGACTTTACTAACCTGACTTTACATCTGGGAGTTCATCACTATAAGGAATGCAGAAATTCAAGATGAAGGTTCACTGGTACTTTTTCAATGGCAATTAAGGATGGGCAATTAGCTCTTCTTTTTCCAGCAATTATTAAAAATGCAGCGGTGAGCTGCATGTGTGTGCTCATGTGTGCTTTAACTCTGCAACTTCAGCTTGCTGGGTTATTTAACAAAGATCTGTGGATCTGTGAGAACTAAGGATTAAAATTTATACATCTGAATTTGAATAAAGTAATACCTTTGTCTCTTTAAGAGATGTCTCAATTCCCTCTTTATGCTGGTGCATTTGGTCAACATGAACTCTCCAGTCCTGTTAAAGCAAAGTAATTCATGTTATTAAATAAAACATTTCTGCACAAAGTGCTGAAGGGACTCATCAGGTCAGGCAGCATCCATGGAGGGAACTAAATAGTGAAAGCTTCGGGCTGAGATTCTTCATTAGGAATGGAAAGAAAGGGGAAGTCAGAATAAAAGGTAATGGGAAAGAGCTCTGGTTGAGCACAAGGCGAAAGCACATCCTTCCTTTCCTGTCCTGATGAAAGGTTCTGGCCTGAAACATAGACTGCTTGTTTCCCTCCATTGATGCTGATTGACTTATGGAGTTCCTCCTGCATTTTACATATTGCTCAGACTTCCAATATATGCAGAATTTCTCGTGTTAAAAAAACAAATAAAAAGACAGTCCCAGTCACTTGAAAGTGCATTGAGAGTTCACTTGATTTGCCAACTATCTCCAGGAATTCTTTTCAGTTCCAACAACTGCAGTATTTTGATTATGATGTACATAACTAAGACATAATTAAACTTATTACACTCACTACTTGTGCTATTTATAGAAAAATGAATAATTTATAAGGACTCAAAAATTGGTTGAAAAGTTCTGCGAAAATCTGATTCTTAATTACAAATAACATAACACAGTTTCTACCAAACGCATCTTTATCTATATTTTGTGTCTTGCATGAAAGGTAGCTTTTACTATTTTGCTACTTTGCAAGGAACTGAAAAAGCAAATTATGTGAAATATGAAATTCAGATTACTCATGAATATCCTGCATTCTTATATTGAGGTTTCTTGGTTACACTCTTGCTTAGCTCAGAAGTTTGCTCAGCTCTAGAAACCTGAATACAAAATGCAGGATGATAATCCAGTGAAGGTGTGCTTCATTGCTTTCACATAAAATGTTCTGCTGACATCCCATCTGTTTTCCTAAAGCTTCTTTATATTATTCTGAAGAGGATAATTTATGTTCCTGGTAAATCCTGTAATGCAACTGTGTTATGTGCCAATAAGCTCGAATTCAACTTCAATAACCATCCCTTTACAAACAGATTATTAGTTTGTAGGAGCTTGTTGTGTACATAATGGATGTTATGCTTTTTGGACAGCAACAACATAATCAGCTGTTCACAAATCCAGAAAGCTACACACCATTTTATTGCATCACTATTCCCAAGCCTAAAGAGATAGAATCATAGAACCATAGAACATTACAGCACAGAAACAGGCCTTTTGGCCCTTCTTGGCTGTGCCAAACCATTTTCCTGCCTAGTCCCACTGACCTGCACCTGGGCCATATCCCTCCATACACCTCTCATCCATGTACCTGTCCAAGTTTTTCTTAAATGTTAAAAGTGAGCCCGCAGTAACCACTTCATCTGGCAGCTCATTCCACACTCCCACCACTCTCTGTGTGAAGAAGCTCCCCCTAAACTTTTATGTATCTGTATCCCCCTTTAAACTTTTCCCCCTTCACCCTTAATCCATGTCCTCCGTTTTTTTTCTCCCCTAGCCTCAGTGGAAAAAGCCTGCTTGCATTCACTCTATCTATACCCATCATAATTGTATATACCTCTATCAAGTCTCCCCTCATTCTTCTACGCTCCAGGGAATAAAGTCCTAACCTATTCAACCTTTCTCTGTAACTCAGTTTCTCCAGTCCCAGCAACATCCTTGTAAACCTTCTCTGCACTCTTTCAACCTTATTAATATCTTTCCTATAATTTGGTGAACAAAACTGCACAGAATACTCCATATTCGGCCTCACCAATGCCTTATACAACCTAACCATAACTTTCTGACTGTTATACTCAATACTTTGATTTATAAAGGCCAATATACCAAAAGCTCTCTTTACTACCCTATCTACCTGTGACGCCACTTTTAGGGAATTTTGTATCTGTATTCCCAGATCCCTCTGTTCTACTGCACTCCTCAGTGCCCAACCATTTACCTTGTATGTTCTACCTTGGTTTGTCCTTCCAAAGTGCAATACCTCACACTTGTCTGCATTAAACTCCATCTGCCATTTTTCAGCCCATTTTTCCAGCTGGTCCAAATCCCTCTGCAAGCTTTAAAAACCTTCCTCACTGTCCACTACACCTCCAATCTTTGTATCATCAGCATATTTGCTGATACAATTTACCACATTATCATCCAGATCATTGATATAGATGACAAATAACAATGGACCCAGCACTGATCCCTGTGGCTCACCACTAGTCACAGGCCTCCACTCAGAGAAGCAATCCTCCACTACCACTCTCTGACTTCTCCCATTGAGTCAATGTCTAATCCAATTTACTACCTCACCATGTATACCTAGCAACTGAATCTTCCTAACTAACCTTCCATGCGGGACCTTGTCAAAGGTCTTACTGAACTCCATGTAGACAACCTCCACTGCCTTCCCTTCTTCCACTTTCCTCGTAACCTCCTTGAAAAACTCTAATAGATTTGTTAATCATGACCTACCATGCACAAAGCTATGTTGACTCTCCCTAATAATTCCCTGTCTATCCAAATACTTGTAGATCCTATCTCTTAGTACTCTTTCCAATAATTTACCTACTATCGACATCAAACTTACTGGCCTATAATTTCCTGGATTACTTTTAGAACCTTTTTTAAACAACGGAACAACATGAGCTATCCTCCAATCCTCCGGCACCTCACCCCTGGATACCGACATTTCAAATATATCTGCCAGGGCCCCTGCAATTTCAACACTAGTCTCCTTCAAGGTCCGAGGGAATAACCTGTCAGGTCTTGGGGATTTATCTACTCTGATTTGCCTCAAGATAGCAAGCATTTCCTCCTCTTCAACCCGTTTAGGTTTGATGACCTCAATACTTGTTTGCTTTATTTCCACTGACTCCATTCCAGTTTCCTTAGTAAATACGGACGCAAAAAAACCCATTTAAGATCTCCCCCATTTCTTTTGGTTCCATAGTCGACCACTCTGATCTTCAAGAGGACCAATTTTATCCCTTATTATCCTTTTGCTCTTAATATACCTGTAGAAGCTCTTTGGATTATCCTTCACCCTGACTGCCAAAGCAACCTCATGTCTTCTTTTAGCCCTCCTGATTTCTTTAAGATTTTTTTGCACTTTTCATACTCCTCAAGCACCTTATTTGCTCCCTATTTCCTATACATGTCATACATCTCTCTCTTCCTCTTTATCAGAGTTCCAATATCCCTAGAGAACCATGGTTCCTTATTCTTATTGACTTTGTCTTTAATCCTTACAGGAACATACAAACTCTGCACTCACAAAATTTCTCCTTTGAAGGCCTCCCACTTACCAATCACATCCTTGCCAGAGAACAACCTGTCCCAATCCAAGTTTAGATCTTTCCTCATTTCTTCAAAATTGGCCTTTTTCCAGTTTAGAACCTCAACCCGAGGACCAGATCTACCTTTATCCATGATCAAGTTGAAACTAAAGGTGTTACGATAACTGGAACCAAAATGTTCCTCTACACACACTTCTGTCACCTGTCCTAACTCATTTCCTAATAGGAGATCTAATATTGCATTGTCTCTAGTCGGTACCTCTATATATTGATTTCAAAAACTTTCCTGAACACATTTTACAAACTCTAACCCGTCTAGACCTTTAACAGTATGGAAGTCCCAATCAATATGTGGAAAATTAAAATCCCCTATTATCACAACTTTATGTTTCCTGCAGTTGTCTGCTATCTCTCTGCAGATTTGCTCCTCCAATTCTCGCTGACTATTGGGTGGTCTACAATACAACCCCATTAATGTGGTCATACCTTTCCTGTTTCTCAGCTCCACCCATATGGTCACGGTAGACAAGCCCTCTAATCTGTCCTGCCTGAGCACTGCTGTAACATTTTCCGACTAGCAATGCCACCCTTCATCCCTCTGCTTCTATCACGTCTGAAACATCGGAACCCTGGAACATTAGGCTACCAGTCCTGCCCTTCCTGTAGCCAAGTTTCACCAATGGCTACAATAACATAATTCCACGTGTCAATCCACGCCTTCAGCTCATCAGCCTTCCCCACAATACTCCCCACATGTTACTTTTCAAATAAATTGCAGTCTAATCATTTAATGCCCAGCCTATTAAAAACTTGTGCTTGTAGATCTTGTAGTGTATTCTTATTAACAGTGATATGAATGCCACTTATATAATGTTAAAGTCAATGTGATGCTGTTGCAAGTAAGTTTTCATTACACCTGTGCATACATATACTTGAGCACATAACAAACTCAACTTTGACTTTATAATAATTTGTAAACAGAAGAGATATACAGTTATTCGTTGGCAACACGAAACCTTCATGGAATGGCACTTTGTGTTATTTCCCTTCTCATCCCAGGGACTGCAGTTTTAAATGTATTTTCAAACTAATATGAGCTGGTATTCTGTGAAGTGTTGAAAAGTGACACCTGTGTCATCCTTCAGTGGTGCCAACACACTGTCTACTATTTTCAATGTCTGTAAAACACTTGCACCACTGCCCAAGAAGATCAGGCAGTTCCACCAAAGAATCTGAACAAATTTATCTTACAAACATCTAGACCAGATTATCAAATTGTTTACAGAAATTTGCTGTCAAGTTCCTGACAGTGAAAATTCATCACAAAATATAACTGGCTGTTAAGTGCTTTAGGGCACCTTAATATTATGAAAACATTCTGCATAAAACATCTTTTTTTCTGCACTGAGTATTCTGCATCATTGATTTAATATCTTGAAATGTTTAATATTCTCCCTTGTGAGCAAAGTCTATCCTTGTTGCATTACAATTAAGTGTTAAAGACCATGCAGCAAGAGTCTTCAAGTATATTTTCAGTATTAATAATATTATAAAGGCTTCCATGATCATGCTCTCTCCTCACTGCTGCTGTCAGGAAAGTGGTACAGGAGCCTCAGGACTCCTACCACCAAGTTCAGAAATGGTTATTACTCCTGGGGGCGGAGTTTCAAGATGGCGACGTAGACATCTGCCTTTTAGGCGCTCTTCATTTTTTAAACTATAATCATCCTTTAATCAAATCTTTTCGTACTTAATTACATGGGTTGATACTTACGATTTACTTCTTTTCTAAAATAATACTTGATTTAATCTTTTCAAACTTAAAATGTCTGCACCTAAGAAATCGTCTAAAGAGCCTCTATCTCTTGAGGCAATTTCTAATCTTCTGGATACTAAACTGGATACTAAACTTGCAAGTTTGGAAAGTAAAATGACAAGTCTGGAAAATAAGCTTACTGTGAAAATGTCTCAGCTTGAAGAAGTCGTTAGATCGCTTGATACCAAGCTTCAATCGCAGGCAGCAGATATTGAACGGCATGAAGAAAAGTTCACGGCTCTTGGAAAGTTAATTTGTGAAAAAATACGTACAATTGAAACATTGGAGAAGAAGGTACTGTCGACCGCTCATACAGTAGAGCATTATAAGTTTAAAATCACCGATCTTGAAAACCGATCTCGCAGACAGAATTTGCAAATCATTGGGCTTCCCGAAAAAGTTGAGTCTGGTGACTTAACTGAATTTTACTCTAACTTATTATGGGAAGTTTTCGGTGCTGAAGCTTTGCAGGCTAAACCTACTATTGATCGTGCCCACAGAGTTTCGAGATTTTCGGTCTCGAGTGACAAGCCACGAGCTGTGATTGTTCGCCTCCGTTATCCTCGGGAGAAGGAGCTTCTAATCCGATTAGCTCATCAGAAAGGCTTCTGTGATTTTTCACAGAAACAATAAGTTTCGTATTGTTGAAGATTATTCATTTGAAGTGATGAAAGCAAGAACCGTTTTAAAACCAGTGATGGCAGAGATTCATTCGATTGGATTTAAACAAGCTTTAAGATACCCAGCGAATCTCAGAATTACGTTGAGTGACGACAGTCAGCGCTTCTTTAATACTCCGGCAGATGCAAAGAAATTCGTCGAAGAATATCGATCTTCTAGAATAAGTTGAACTATCTGTTATGTTGAAGAATTTTTGGAGAGAAGATGCCGTTTCGTTTTGGGCTTTAACTTATGAAGCTGCGTTATAGCTTTTTACTTTGGTCTGTAGACCTGTTTTTTTTTATTATCATGGTTTATAGATGCTCTTTTAATTTTACTATAATGTCTTTTTTCTTAATTTTTTTTTTCTGATTTGGATATACATGTCTATATTTTGTAATAATGATTTATTTTTTAAGATGTCGTTTCTTCTTCCCATAAGACTTTGCTTTCCATAAGCGTTTATTTGTTTGCTTGTACTTGAAAATGGGACGAATGTTTTGGATTTTTGGACCTTTTTTTTATATTGTAATGATTATTGAATCCTTTTTCAATCCTATTTTGATGACTTTTTAAAATTTTTTTTTAAAATAGATTGGTGAATTTACATTTATATTTTGTAATTTGTTTTTTCAAAATGTCGTTTCTTCTTCCCATAAGTCTTTGCTTTTGAAACGTCATCTTTCTTATATTTGAATATGGAATCTTTTTTTTTAAAGGCATATTACACTTTTTTAATCTTTAATGTTTATCCTTTTTTATTAATGATCTTTTGCTTTATTATATTACATTTTTTTCCATTTTGATTGATATATATCCTTTTTTTTGGCAACCCTGTATTTAAATCTGGGTGCTATATAGTCTCTTTTTATCTTTTCATGGAGTTGCCATCTTGAAATGGGGGTAATATTAGTATTAGTTTGTGCGCCTGCCGCTTGGCTTTTTTTCGAGGGGTTGGGGGAGGGGGAGGGATCTTTTTTCACGCTTTTGCTTTTTATTTTTTTGCTTTTAGTTTATGGGCCGACTTTAAATTATTAATATTGTTGAGGTGTCATGTTCTCCGGTTGCTCCTGAATCATTTTTCGTTCTTCCTGAATTATGGGTTATGTGTCTTTTTAACCTTTTATGATATATACAATTAATATTGGCATGAAGGATAAGTCTATTAATTTTATCTCTTGGAATACTAATGGTTTAAATCATCCGATTAAACATAAAAAAATATTTAAAGTATTCCATAGACTAAATGCTAATATTATCTTTGCACAGGAGACCCATATTAGGAGGGAGGATAATCAACGCTTTTTTAGGTTCTGGAAGGGTCAACAATTTCACTCGAATTGTACCGCCAAAATTAGGGGTGTGTCTATTTTTATAGACCCCTCAATTTCGTTTGCACATCATGAAATTATTTCTGACCCACAGGGCAGATTTTTGTTGATTACTGGTTCACTTTTTAATCGAAAAGTGGCTCTAGTTAATATTTATGCTCCAAACTTTGACTGCCCTGAATTTTTTAAATGTTTATTTACTTCCCTTCCTAATCTAAAAGAATATATGTTGATAATGGGTGGAGATCCTACTTTATGTGCATCTTATCGCCCTATATCGTTATTAAATGTAGACTCTAAGATTCTTACAAAAATTTTAGCTATTAGGTTAGAAAAGATACTATCACAGATGATTTCAGAAGATCAAACTGGTTTTATTAGGAACCGGTATTCCTTTTTCAATGTTAGAAAATTGATTAATGTACTTCTTCACCCATAACCTCAGAATGTGTTATTTCATTAGATGCTGAAAAAGCTTTTGATAGAGTTGAATGGACATACTTATTTAATGCCTTGAAAAATTTTAATTTTAGTTCTAATTTTATATCATGGATTAAATTAATATATTATAAACCTGTTGCTTCTGTTCTTACAAATAATTACAGATCCTCTTTTTTTCAATTATCTCATGGTACGAGACAAGGTTGTCCCTTAAGTCCCTTATTATTTAATATCGCATTAGAACCTCTAGCCATTGCTATTCGTGAATCTCCCAATATTTTTGGTATTACCCGTAATGAGAAGTTATACAAGTTATCACTTTATGTTGATGGCTTGTTGTTATATATTTCTGATCCTGATAGGTCTATTCCCGCTATTTTATCCTTGTTGGTTCAATTTGGTAGTTTTTCTGGTTATAAACTAAACTTGGATAAGAGTGAGTTATTCCCTTTAAATGCGCAAACTTTATTGAATGACAGGATACCATTTAAAGTTGTTACTGATAACTTTATTTATTTAGGTATAAAAATTACCAAGAAATATAAAGATTTATTCAGATTGAATTTTTTACCTATGCTTCATCAAATTCAACAACTTACTACTAGATGGTCTCCCTTATCCTTATCATTGGTTGGTCGGATTAATGCTATTAAAATGATGATTTTACTGAAATTTTTATATTTATTTCATGCTTTACCAATTTTTATTCCTAAATCTTTTTTTGATAACATTAATTCAAAAATTTCCTCATTTGTGTGGCAAAATAAAAACCCCAGGTTAAGTAAAAGACAGTTACAGAAATCTAAAAAAGATGGTGGTTTAGCTTTACCTAACCTCAGATTTTACTATTGGGCGAATAATATTTGAAACTTAATATATTGGAAACTAGATTTGGATTCACCATTGTGCCCACAATGGGTAAATTTAGAATGTAATGATGCACAAGGATATTCTTTATTCTCTGTTCTTGGTTCTTCTCTTCCTGCTGATTTAGTCAAACTTAATAAACAGATATCTAACCCTATTGTCAAACACATATTACGAATTTGGTTTCAATTTCGTAAGTTTTTTACTCTGAAAAACTTTGTTCTTGATAGCCCTATCTTACTTAACTTCTTTTTTAAACCTTCTTTAACAGATCAAGCTTTTAGCATATGGAAAAGGAAAGGTATAATATGTTTTCGTAATCTTTTTTCTGAAGGTAGTTTGATGTCTTTTGACCAACTTTCCAACAAATTTAAGTTACCTAAATCTTATTTTTTTAGATATTTACAAATCAGAAATTTTTTATATGAAGTTCTACCATCCTTTCCCAATTCAACTTCGATAGATTTTTCAGACATGATTTTTACCTTGAATCCTTGTCAGAAGGGATTAGTGGCTCTTATTTATAATATGATTATGAAGATACAACCAGAAATGTCAGGTAGAATTAAACAAGAGTGGGAAAAAGAACTTCAATATAATATATCAACAGAAAAATGGGAAAAAAATTCTACAAATGGTTAATTCTTCTTCTATATGTGCTAAACATGCTTTAATACAATTTAAGGTCGTACATAGAGCTCATATTTCTAAAGATAAGCTTGCTCGATTCTATTCCCATATTAACCCTCAATGTGACAGATGTCATTCAGATGTGGCCTCATTGACCCACATGTTTTGGTCATGTCCCACCTTACATAACTATTGGAAGGACATATTTGCTACCATTTCCTCAGTTTGGAATATTGACTTACAACCTCATTTTATCACTGCAATTTTTGGTATACCAAATGAGGATGGTAGTTGACTTTCCCCTTCAATTAGACGAATGATCGCCTTTGCAACTTTAATGGCCAGAAGGTCTATATTACAAAATTGGAAAGAAGTAAATCCTCCTACCATGTTTCAGTGGTTCTCTCAAACTATTTCTCGTCTGAGTTTAGAAAAAATTAGAAGTACTATTTTCGATTCATCAATTAAATTTGAAGAAACTTGGGGATATATTCATATATTCATATATAAATTAATTCATATATTCATATGAATTAATTTGGCCTCTTCCAGACGCTTTCTCTTTTTATTCTTGTTCTGGTATGGAGTTCCGGAGTTCTTGACACTATCATATACATATAAATTGTTATTATTGCTCATGTTAGTTTAGGTTTATTTTTTTTTAATATACATTTTTTCTTGCATTTTCATATTTTTTTCCTTTTTTTTCTTTTGGTGATTATTCTTTTTCATGTATAATCAATATAGGTTTGAGTGATTATTGTACGATTTTTTTTTGCTGATATTTTAATAAGATATTGTTATCTTATTACTAATTTAACTTCAAGCCTAGTGCATTTATAACCTATTTAATATCATGTTATGTTTTTCCTTATATATGAAATTTAATAAAAAGATTGAAAAAGAAAGAAATGGTTATTACTCCTCAAACCATCAGGATCTTGAACCAAAGGGGATAACATTACTCAGCTTCACTCGCTCCATCACTTAACTGTTCCCATAATCTATGGAATCATTTTCAAGGACTCTTTATCTCATATTCTCGATATTTATTGCTTATTTATTAATTATTACTATTATTATTTCTTTTTGAATTTGCAGTTTGTTGTCTTTTGCACCCTGGTTGTCTGTTGTGTTGGTGTGTATTTCATTGATTCAATTAGACTATGCTGAACACATCAGATTAAAAGGTTGTCCTCTAAAATGCATTTAGAAGGACTACAACAGTAAAATATTAGAATATTAATACTTCATTTGACTGCAGTTACAATCAGTTTAAACAGTAATGTACTATTGGATCACAGAAACTGAATGGCTCATTAAGTTTTCAAAAGGGAGGCCCACTGTAAAATTCTAAGTGCTGAAAGCCAGGTTCATGGACTTAAAAGTGAACATTTATTCAAACTTGGAAGTAACATACCTTGTTGTCAGTCCTGATGGTAACCTTAAGTTGTGGCAGAACTCGTTCTACCTCTAGATTCCACTCAGCAATATCTGTTGTTGATTCCAAGATCTCTTCTGGCTTTGAGCACTCTATTCCCTCCTAAAAATTAAATACATTTAATTCAGGAGTTTCTGCAGTATAAACATTTATTCATTGTCACAGCATTAGGTCATAATTAAGGATTGTTCCTCTATCTGTGTTAATATAATTTTCAACAATAAATCTGCGAGGACCTCAGGATAACAGTTTTGGCTAGAAAATGGTCCTCCTCCAACCAACAATTCTCTAAAATATTCTCTATTCTTCATCACATGATAATCAAGGGTGCAAGCCTAGTCTTACCAAAATGATGGAACATAGTAATTAATTTTAATGATGAGCAGAGTGTAATTTCTATAAATTTGCTGAGTCTATTGATAAACATCTATCTTTGGCAGGCTAGGAGTATTATAAAGAACTGTATAATCTCCAAATTATGAAGTTATGATGAGATTTACAGTCTCAACTGTAAGACATATGGATAAGAAAACTTAACTTATGATCTTATTTTTACTAAGGAACATTGAAATTAAAAATCTTTAAACAGAGATGAAAATTGTACCATTTTCTGTCCTTGAGCTTTCAAAACCTCCAGATCCAGAAAAGGCTCCCCTTCTTCATAATCTTCTGCTTCCTCCTGAAGAAAAGTTTTAGAAACATAGTTAAAGAAAATAAACCCACCGTCCCTAGAGCAAGGGGTTTAGATGAGGTGGAGTTTGTTTGGTGTGTTCAGAAGGTTTCTTGACAATATATAGTTAAGTCTACAAGAGGAGAGGCTGTACTTGACCAGATATTGGGAAATTAACCTAGTCAGGTGTCAGATCTCTCAGTGGGAGAGCGTTTTGGAGATAGTGATCACAAACCTATCTCTTTTACCACAGCATTGGAGAGGATAGGAACAGACAAGTTAGGGAAATGTTTAGTTGGAGGAAAGGGAAATATGAGGCTATCAGGCAGGAACTCAGAAGTATAAATTGGGAAAAGGTGTTCTCAGGGAAATGTATGGAAGAAATGTGGCAAATGTTCAGGGGATATTTGCGTAGAGTTCTGCATAGGTACGTTCCAATGACACAGGGAAAGGATGGTAGGGTACAGGAACCATGGCGTACAAAGGCTGTTGTAAATCTAGTCAAGAGAAAAGCTTATGAAAGGTTCAAAAAACTAGGTAATGATAGAGATCTAGAAGATTATAAGGCTAGCTAGAAGGAGCTTAAGAAATTAGGAGTGCCAGAAGGGGCCATGAGAAGGCCATGGTGGACAGGATTAGGGAAACCCCCCCAAGGCATTCTACAAGTGTGTGAAGAGCAAGAGAATAAGACGTGAGAGAATAGGACTAATCAAGTGTGACAGTGGAAGTGTGTATGGAACCGGTGGAGATATCAGAGGTACTTAATGAGTACTTTGCTTCAGTATTCACTATGGAAAAGGATCTTGGCAATTGTAAGGATTACTTACAGTGGACTGAAAAGCTTGAGCATGTAGATATTAAGAAAGAGGTGGTGCTGGAGTTTTTGGAAAGCATTAAGTTGGATAAGTCACCAGGACCGGACAAGATGTACCCCCTGCTACCGTGGGAGGCGAGGGTGGAGATTGCTGAGCTTCTGGGGATGATCTTTGCATCATCAATGGGGACGAGAGAGGCTCCAGAGGATTGGAGGGTTGCGGATGTTGTTCCATTATTCAAGAAAGGGAGCAGAAATAGCCCAGGAAATTATAGACCAGGGAGTCTTATTTCAGTGGTTGGTAAGTTGATGGAGAAGATCCTGAGAGGCAGGATTTATGAACATTTGGAGAGGCATAATATGATTAGGAATAGACAGCATGGCTTTGTGAAAGGCAGGTCATGCCTTACGAGCCTAATTGAATTTTTTGAGGATGTGACTAAACATATTGACGAAGGTAGAGCAGTAGATGTAGCATATATGGATTTCAGTAAGGCATTTGACAAGGTACCCACCCCATGCAAGGCTTATTGAGAAAGTAAGGAGGCATGGGATCCAAGAGGACATTGCTTTGTGGATCCAGAACTGGATTGCCCACAGAAGGCAAAGAGTGGTTGTAGATGGGTCATATTCTGCATGGAGGTCAGACACCAGTGGAGTGCCTCAGGGATCTGTTCTGGGACCCCTTCTCTTCGTGATTTTTATAAATGACCTGGATGAAGAAGTGGAGGGATGGGTTAGTAAATTTTCTGATGATACAAAGGTTGGAGGTGTTGTGGATAGTGTGGAGGGCTGTCAGAGGTTATAACCGGACATTGATAGAATGCAAAACTCGGCTGAAAAGTGGCAGATGGAGTTCAACCCAGCTAAGTGTGAGGTGGTTCATTTTGGTAGGTCAAATATGTTAACAGAAGATAGTACTAATGGTAAGACTCTTGACAGTGTGGAGGATCAGAAGGATCTTGGGGTTCAAGTCCATAGGACACTCAAAGCTGCTGCGCAGGTTGATTGTGTGGTTAAGAAAGCATATGGTGCCTTGGCTTTCATCAATCATGGGATTGAGTTTAGGAGCCGAAGTTAATGTTGCAGCTATATAGGACCCTGGTCAAGACCCCACCTGGAGTACTGTGCTCAGTTCTGGTCATCTCACTATAGGAAGGATGTAGAAACACAGAAAAAGTGCAGAGGATATTTACAAGGATGTTGCCTGGATTGGGGAGCATGCCTTATGAGAATAGATTGAATGAACTCTGCCTTTTTTCCTTGGAGCAACAGAGGAGAAGAGGTGATCTGATAAAGGAGTACAAGATAATGAGCAGCATTGATCATGTGGATAGTCAGAGGCTTTTCCCAGGGCTGAAATGGCTAGCACGAGAGGGCGCAGTTTTAAGGTGCTTGGAAGTAGGCACAGCGAAGATGTCAGGGGTAAGCTTTTCACTCAAAGAGTGGTAAGTGCATGGAATGGGCTGCCAGCGACCGTGGTGGAGGCAGTTATGATAGGGTCTTTTAAGGGACTTCTGGACAGGTACATAGAGTTAAAAAAAATAGAGGGCTATGACTTAGGCAAATGTCGGAACACAAAAAAATCTGAAGGAGAAAAGAACAAAATTGATTCAGTTCACCTTCCACAATCCTGTTCCTCATTTTGTATATTTTAGCAAAGAATCACATCTGTCAGCATTTATTGACAGTGCCTTACAAAACATTGTGAGGATAATTGTTAGCCTATAGAATATTTTGTGAAATACTGTAAGAATGTAAAATACAGTAATTTTGTGCCTTCTTTTGTGTTCTCATTTTCACTAACTGCCAAAACAGTGCTCAAAACAAGAAAAATCTTTTTAATCAGCAACTATGTTACAAAGCATTTAAAATTCTCTGCTAAAACTGCAGTTCTGTTCACTAAAATAAAAGAGGTTTGGGAGGATGCAGAAACATTTCACAAGGATATTACCAGGACCGGGGGGGGCTTGAGTTGTAATGAGAGTGGACAATGGGAGAGAGGGAAAGAAGGGGGGGGCACCAGGGAAAGTTGATAGGTTGGTGAGGAGAACAGGAGAGTTAAGAGGGGAGCCAGAGTGGGGAATGGAAGAGGGGGGGGGGGCGGGGAATTCCCAGAAGTTACAGAAACCATTGTTCATACCAGCAGGCTGGAGGCTGCCTAAACGAAATATGAAGTTGCTTATCCAACCTCATCATGGTAGTAGAGGAGCCATGGATCAACATATCGGAATGGGAATGGGGATTGGAATTAAAATGGTTGGCCACTAGGAAATTCTGCCTTTTTGTGGATGGTGCAAAGGAGCTCGACAAAGCAGTCAGGTCTTATCAACGTAGAGGAGGCTGTTACTAGGAGCACCAGATACAGTAGACAATGCCATCAGAATCACAGGTGAAGTGTTACCTCACCTGGAGCCCTAAACAGATGTGAGGGAGGTGAATGGGCAGATGTAGCACTTCTTCCACTTACAGGGATAAGTCCCAGGAGGAAGATTAATTGGAGGTGACAAACAGATAACGGAATCATGGAAGGAGCGATCCCCATGGAAGCGGAGAGAGGAGTCATCAAAGATGTGTTTGATGGTAGGATCCCATTGAAGATGGTGAAAGTTGCAGGGAATGATGTGTTGAATGTGGAGGCTCAAAGGGTGGTAGGTGAGGACAATAGGAAGTGACAATTGAACTAACAAACTGTCCCATTTCTTTAAGAGCAACAATATTTTAAAAAAACAAGCCATCTTATTTTGATAGAAACTGCAAGAAAATTAATGTTCCATGTAATATCTTCAAAGGTTATTAGAATTATCTGTATTTATAACTTAAAATTTCCCACCCAAGAAGAACAAACAAATCCATCTTTATTCACATAATTTTCACTGCAGTTTCTCCTACTTCATTCCTTCCATCCATTTTTATTCTCAATAAGGTTTATAGTTAACTACAATTTATGATGGTTTAAGTTAATATAAAAATAATACTCAGTTTTGTGGAAAAAAAAGCTTGGTCTTTAACTGCTAAAATTAGAGTAAGTTTGCATATGATTGCATATAAGGTTGAACATACGATCATTTCGTCTTCAAGTTTGCTTAATGTTAATTCGGCATCATCTTCTATTAATGCTTCTTCTTCCATCTCTTCTGCTGGATATACAGGCCTAAATTGATTACAGTTCAAATTTAAAGCAAGCTTCTCATGAATATTATACATAAAATCATCATAAAATATAATTTTCAAACAACTTAATTTCTTTAATGAATTATATTTTTACCAATTTAACTTTATACAAAAAAATTCTTCACCATAGTAATATTCCTGATTCAAAATATTATTTGCAAACTGTGTAGAAACATTACATTAGTATATATGAATTGATTAGGGTTTCCAAATTCCTAAAGATCTTTTCAATTTTCAAGATGTCGACTTGAAAGTACAAGCATTCTCTGAACATTGAATTTTATTCAATGTAGACAAGGCAAAAAGTAAAAGATACTGAACTTAACCTTTAATGACTCTGATTTGTTGTTAATACTTACATAATATACATAATCTTATAACATAAAGGTAAACTAACCTTTAAAACTAGTTCTACAGAACTGATTCAACCTACTGACTGGGGAATCAGCTGTTTTAACCCAAGTTACCATTTCTTTCCTCTGCATCTCAAATTCTTTTATTATTATCATTAGCATCTGATTTATTGCCTTTCATTTGAAAATGCACTGAAATTTTATAGCATTAACATAGCAATTAAACTAGACTCCCAAACAGTAATAAGGATGTGGTCTACCAATTTCAATGGGTGATAGAAAATGCATGCCAAAAGGGCAATGTTGCAATAGTCAATGGGGATTTCAAAATGAATGTAGATTTTTTGGAAAAATCAGGTTGGTGCTGGAATCCAAGAGGGTGAATCTTTAGAATGCCAACGAGATAGCTTTTTAGAGCAACTCGTGGTTGAGCCCACTAGGGTATCAGTTATTCTTGATTGGGTGTTGTGCAATGAACCAGAATTGATTATAGAGAACCTGTAAGGGACAGTGATTCACCCATATGGTCGAATTCGCCCTGAAATATGAGAAGCTAAAGTCAGTTGAATCAGTATCAGAATCAGATTTAATATCACTGGCATAGGTCATAAAATTTGTTAACTTTACGGCAGCAGTACAATGAAATACATGAAAAATAAATATAAAGAAAAAGAAAGACTGAGTTACATTAAGTGTGTGTGTGTATATATATATATATATATATATATATATTAAAGAGTTAGGTAAAAATAAATAGTGCAAAATAACTGAAATAAATAAAGTAGTGAGGTAGTATTCACGGGTTCAGTGTGCATTTAGAAATGACAGAGGGAAAAAAGCTGTTTCTGAATCACTAAGTGTGTGCCATCAGGCTTCTGCACCTCCTTCCTGATGGTAACAGCGTGAAGAGGGCATGTACTGGGTGGTGGGGCTGTGAGGCTCTTTAATGATAGACGCTGCCTTCCTAAGGCATCTCTCCTTGAAGATGTCTTGGCTACTGCGAAAGCTGGTACCCATGATAGAGCTGTCAAATTTTACAAGTTCCTGCAACTTACTTTGATCTTGTGCAGTCGCCCTCCCACCCCATACCAGATGGTGATGCAGCCAGTCAGAATGCTCTCCACGGTACATTTGTAGAAGATTTTGAATGTTTTAGTTGACAAACCATATCTTAAATTACCAATGAAATATTGCCACTATCTTGCCTTCTTTATAGCTGGATCACTATGTTGCATCCAGGTTAGGTCCTCAGAGATATTGATACCTAGAACTTGAAATTGCTCACTCTCTCCACTTCTGGTCACTCTGTGAGAATTAGTTTGTGTTCCATCATCCTACCCTTCCTGAAGTCCACAATTGGCTCTTTGGTCTTGCTGACATTGAGTGCAAGGTTGGTGCTGCGACATCACTGAACTAACTGGTATATCTCGCTCCTGAACGCCCTTTCAACATCACCTGAAATTCTGCCAACAATGGTTGTATCATTAGCAGATTTATAGATGCTGTTTGAACTGCATTCATGGGTGTAGAGAGAGTAGAGCAGTGGGCTAAGCACACATCACTGTGGAGCGCCATTGTTAACTGTCAGTGAGATGGAGATGTTATTTCCAATCACACTTGGAAATAACACTTCTTGTTAGGATCCAGTTGCAGAGAGAGGTACAGAGGCCTAGGTTCTATAGTTTTTCGATCAAGGCCACAGAAATGATGGTGGTAAATGCTGAGTTATAGTCAATAAACAGCATCCTGACAAGTATTTGCATTGTCCAGGTGATCCAAGGCTGCGTGGAGAGCCACTGAGATTGTGTCTGCTGTGGACGATGATGGTGAGACACAAACTGCAGAGGGTCCAGGTCCTTCCTGAGACAGGTGATACAGTGAGACAGTATTACAGTGGAGCAAAAGGCAATTACAGAGGCATGAGTGAGGAATTGGCCAGAATTGATTGGAAAAGGACACTGGCAAGGATGATGGTAAACCAACAGAGGGCTGGAATTTCTGAAAGCAATTTGGAAGGCACAGGATATATACATCCCAAAGAGGAAGAAGTGTTCTAAAGGCAAGGTGACACAACTGTGGCTAACAAGAGAAGTCAAAGTCAACATAAAAGCCAAAGAGAGGGCACATAATAGGGCAAAAATTAGTGGGAAGTATGTAAAAACCAACAGCAGACAACTAGGAAAGTCATTAAGAAAGTAAGCTAGCCAATAATATTAAAGAGGATACTAAAATTTTCTTCTGATACATAAAGCGTAAAAGAGAGGCGAGGATGGAAATCAGACCACTTCATTACAGGTAATGAAGTTACCATTACTAAAGAGAAAATTCTTAGGAAACTGTAAGGTAGCTAAGTCACCTGGACCAGATGGTGTACATCCCAGGGTTCTGAAAGAGGTAGCTAAACAGTTTGTGGAGGTATTAGTAATGATTTTTCAAGAACCACTAGACTCTGGAATGGACCTGGAAGATTTGAAAACTGCAAATGTCACTACACACTTCAAGAAGGGAAAGAGGCAGAAGAAAGGAAACTATAGGCCAATGCTTGGTTGGAGTTGATTATTAAGGATGAGGTCTCAGGGTATTTGGATGCACATGACAAAGTAGGCCTTAGTCAGCATGATTTCCTCAAGGGAAAATCTTGCCTGACAAATTTCTTGCAATTCTTTGAAGAAATAACAAGCAGGATTGACACAGGAGGATCAGTTGACGTTGTGTACTTGGATTTTCAGAAGGCTTTTGACAAGGTGCCACACATAAGGCTGCTTAACAAACTACAAACCCGTGGTTTTACAGGCAAGATTGCAGCATTGATAAAGCAGTAGCTGATTGGCAGGCAGGGAAGAGTGGGAATAAAGGTAGCCTTTCAGGTTGGCTAACAGTAACTAATGGTGTTCCACAAGGGTCTGTGTTGGGACCAATTCTTTTTATGTTTTATGTCAATGATTTGGATGATGAAATTGATGGCTTTGCTGCAAGGTTTGCAAACGATATGAAGATAGCTGGAGGGGCAGGTAGTTTTGAGGAAGTAGAGAGGCTACAGAAGGTCTTAAGACAGATTAGGAGAATGGGCAAAGAAATGGCAGATGGATTAGTGTTGGGAAGTGTATGGTCATGCACTTTGGTAGAAGAAACGGAAGGGTTGAATATTTTCTAAATGGAGACAAATACATAAAACAGAGGCAAAAAGAAACTTGGGAGTCTTTCTGCAGGATTCCCCAAAGGTTAAAGGGCCTGTATTCACTAGAGTTCAGAAGAAAAGGGGTGACCTAATTGAAACCTATCAAATGGTAAAAGGCCTTGATAGAGTGGATGTGGAGAGGATGTTTCCTATGGTGGAAGAGTCTAAGACCTGAGAGCCTCAAGAGTAGAGAGCCGTCCTTTTACAAAGAAGATGAACAGGAATTTCTTTAGCTAGAGAGCAGTGAATCCGTGGAATTCTTTGCCTCAGGCAGCTGTGGAGGCCAACTCTTTATGTATATTTAAGGCAAAGGTCGACAGATTCTTGATTGGTCAGGGCATGAAGGGATATGGGGAAAAGGCAGGAGATTGGGGCTGAGGGGAAAATTGGAATAGCCCTGATTAAATGGTAGAACAAACTCAATGGGCCAAATGGCCTAATTCTGCTCCTCTATGTTATGATCTTATTATTGTTTTAAAATTATTATTGTTATTGTTTTAAAAAATTTTAATGGCAGAACTATTACCAATATTGTACTATCCAACAAGAAAATTGCAATGCAACTCACATGACCCTTACAGATTCTTACCTCTTCCAATTAAAACCAGTATATTTTAAGGCTTCTTCAGCCAAACGATCCAGGACATAACAGACCTGTTCCCCATAACCTTGCTTTAGTTTGGAAGGAGGAAAATCCACTGAGCCACCCTGAAACAAAGTTTTAGAACAATCGCATTATTAAAACTTATTGGGACGGGGTGGAGTTTCAAGATGGCGACGTAAACATCTGCCTTTTAGGCGCTCTTCACTTTTCTAACTATAATCACCCTTTAATCTAATCTTTTCGAATTTAATCAAATGAGTTGATATTTTCGATTGACTTTTTTTTTCTTTTAAAACTATATTTGATCTAACTTTGCCGAATTTAAAATGGCTACAAGCAAGAAATCGTCTAAGGAGCCTTTATCTGTTGAAACAATTTCTAATCTTCTGGACACTAAACTTGCAGGTTTGGATAACAAGCTGCAAAGTAAAATGGCAAGTTTGGAAAGTAAAATGGCAAGTTTGGAAAACACGTTTACCACGAAAATGTCTGAACTTGAAGGAGCTGTTAAATCGCTTGATACTAAGTTTCAGTCGCAGGCATCGGTTATTCAGCGGCATGAAGATAAGTTGGCGACTCTTGAAAAATTAATTGTTGAAAAAGTACGTACAATTGAAGTGTTGGATAAGAAGGTACAATCGACTCTTAAGACTGTAGATCAGTATAAGTTTAAAATTTCTGATCTCGAAAATCGATCTCGCAGACAGAATTTGCGTATTATCGGGTTTTCCGAAAAAGTTGAGTCCGGTGATTTAACTGAATTTTTCTCTAATTTACTATGGGAAATTTTCGGTGATGAAGGTTTGCAAACTAAACCTGTTATCGACCGTGCTCACAGAGTTGCGAGGTTTTCGTCTATGGCTGATAAACCACGAGCGGTGATTGTTCGCCTTCATTATCCTCGTGAGAAAGAGCTTTTAATTCGATTAGCTCGTAAAAAAGGTATGATTTCCTACAAAAACTTTCAATTTCGAATTGTTGAGGATTATTCTTATGAAGTAATGAAAGCCAGGATCGCTTTTAAACCAGTGATGGCAGAGATTCATTCGATCGGACTTAGACAAGCTTTAATGTATCCAGCGAAGCTTAGAATTGTGCTGCCCGACAACAGTCAACGATTTTTCAACACTCTGGAAGAAGTGAAGAAATTTGTTGAAGAATTTCGATCTTCTACTGCAACTTGAACTATGTGTTACGTGGAAGATTTTTCGGAGAGAGGATATCTTTCTATTTTAAGTTTTAACCTATGAAGTTGGGTTATAACTTTTTATTTTTTGATCTATGGGTCCGGTTTTCTTTTACTAGCATCATTGTTTATAGATGTTCTTTTTAATTTTGATAATATTCTTTTTTTTCCTTTCTGTTTTGGTTATATACATTTATATTTTGCATTAATGATTTATCTTTTTTTTAAGATGTTTATTTTTCCCGTAAGATTCTGTTTTTTACAAGCATTTATCTGTTTGCCTGTACTCAGATATGGGACGAATGTTTTGGATTTTTAGTTTTTTTTATATATATGTTGTACTGTTTATTATATCCCTTTTTTTAAATGTTATTTTGTCTTTTAACAGATTGCTGAACTCACTTTTGTATTTAGTAATATGGCTTTTTCAAAATGGCGTTTCTTCTTCCCATAAGTCTTTGCTCTTGAAACGTCATCTTGTATTTGAATATGGGATTTTTTTTTAAAGGTATATTACACTTTTAAATTTTGACGTTTATACCTTTTTTTTTATTAATGATTGTTGTATTATATTAGTTTTTTTTTTATTCTGATTGATATATATTTTTTTTTGCAACTCTATATTTTAATTTGGGTGATATATAGTTTTCTTTTAATCTTTTTTTTATAGAGCTGCCATCTTGAAATGGGGGTAATATTAGTATTAGATTATGCGCCTGCCGCTTGGCTTTTTTTCGAAGGGTGGGGGGAGGGGGTAGGGATCTTTTTTCACGCTTTTGCTTTTTATTTTTTTGCTTTTAGTTTATGGGCCGACTTTAAATTACTAATATTGTTGAGGTGTCATGTTCTCCGGCTGCTCCTGAATCAATTTTCCTCCTTCCTGAATTGTGGGTTATGTGTCTTTTTAACCTTTTATGATACACACAATTAATATTGGTATGATGGATAGATCTGTTAACTTTATCTCCTGGAATACTAATGGTTTAAATCATCCGATTAAACGCAAAAAAATATTTAAAGTATTCCATAGACTGAATGCTAATATTATCTTTGCACAGGAGACCCATATCAGGAGGGAGGATAATCAACGTTTTTTTAGGTTCTGGAAGGGTCAACAATTTCATTCGAATTGTACCGCCAAAATTAGGGGTGTGTCTATTTTTATAGATCCCTCAATATCGTTTACACATCATGAAATTATCTCTGACCCACAGGGTAGATTTTTGTTGATAACTGGTTTACTTTTCCATTGGAAAGTTGTTCTAGTTAATATTTATGCTCCAAACTTTGATTGCCCTGAATTTTTTAGACGTTTATTTACCTCTCTTCCTAATCTAAATGAATATATGTTGATAATGGGTGGAGATTTTAATTGTTGTTTGAATCCTTCGATGGATAGATCTAAACCTATTCGCACTCTTCCGAATAGATCAGCCCTACTTATTAATTCATTTTTGGTTGACTCGGGAATTACAGAAATATGGCGGTTTTTGAACCCTAAAGATAAAGAATTTTCTTTTTTTTCACATGTATATCATAGCTACTCTAGAATTGACTATTTTCTTATTGATCATCGGTTATTAACGGATGTTATTGATTGTAAATATGATTCTATTACTATTTCGGATCATGCACCTTTGAAGTTATCTATTAAGATTTCGGACTATTCCAATAACACCAGATCTTGGAGACTTAACGCTACTTTGCTTCAAGACCCAGAATTTATTACTTATATAAAACAGCAAATTGACTTGTTCTTTTCTACAAACTGTACTGAAGAAATCGACAGAGGAATACTTTGGGACTCTTTTAAGGCTTTTATTCGTGGTCAAATTATCTCATATTCTGTTGGTAAAAGAAAACAAAGATATTTAGATATTGCTTTATTGGTGGATAAAATTAAGGAAATTGATAAGATTTATTCCGTGACTCCTACCAAAGAACTTTATAAGAAGAGAGTTGAGCTTCAAATGGAACATAGTTTACTATTATCTTCTTCAATTGAAAATCAATTAATTAGGACCAGGGCTCAATTTTATATTCATAGTGACCGTACTGGTAAACTGTTAGCTAATCAATTAAAGGCTATCTCGACTAAGCGACAAATTATTAAAATTCGCAAATCAGACGGTAATTTAACTACTGATCATAAAGAAATTAATAATACCTTTCAAGATTTTTATAAATCTTTATATCATTCAGAATTTGATGGTGATCAGTCCATGATAGATAATTTTTTTAACAATTTGAATATTCCTAAACTGACTGATGAAGATCATAGTCTGTTAGATGCTCCTATTTCTATAGTGGAAATAGGAGAGGCTATTTCATCAATGAACTCAGGGAAAGCTCCTGGTCCTGATGGTTATATAGTAGAATTTTTTAAAACTTTTTCTTCTTTGCTTTCTCCTTGGTTATGTGAAATTTTTAATGATGCGTTTGCTAAGAAGAGATTACCTCAATCTTTTTATGAAGCTAATATTTCTCTAATTCTTAAAAAAGATAAAGATCCTACTTTATGTACATCTTATCGCCCTATATCATTATTAAATGTAGATTCTAAGATTCTTACAAAAATTTTAGCTATTAGATTAGAAAAAGTACTGTCTCAGATTATTTCAGAAGATCAAACTGGTTTTATGAGGAATCGGTATTCCTTTTTTAATGTTAGAAAATTGATTAATATAATTCATACTTCACCACCCACAATCCCAGAATGTGTTATTTCATTAGATGCTGAAAAAGCTTTTGATAGAGTTGAATGGATATATTTATTTAATACATTGAGAAATTTTAATTTTAGTCCTAATTTTATATCATGGATTAAATTAATATATCATAAACCTGTTGCTTCTGTTTTTACGAATAACCACAGATCCTCTTTTTTTCAATTATCTCGTGGTACGAGACAAGGTTGTCCCTTAAGTCCTTTATTATTTAATATTGCATTAGAACCTTTAGCTATTGCTATTCGTGATTCTCCTAATATTTTTGGTATTACCCGTAATGAGAAGTTATATAAATTATCTCTTTATGCTGATGATTTGCTGTTATATATTTCTGACCCTGATAGGTCTATTCCTGCTATTTTATCCTTGTTGGTTCAATTTGGTACTTTTTCTGGTTATAAACTAAATTTAGATAAGAGTGAATTATTTCCTTTAAATGCACAAACTTTATTAGGATACCATTTAAAGTTGTTACTGATAACTTCACTTATCTAGGTATAAAAATTACCAAGAAATATAAAGATTTATTTAGACTGAATTTTTTACCTATGCTTCATCAAATTCATCAACTTACTACAAGATGGTCTCCCTTGTTTTTATCATTAATTGGTCGGATTAATGCTGTCAAAATGATGATTTTACCGAAATTTTTATATTTATTTCAAGCCCTACCAGTTTTTATTCCTAAATCTTTTTTTGATAACATTGATTCAAAAATTTCTTCATTTGTGTGGCAAAATAAAAACCCTAGGTTAAGTAAAAAGCAATTACAAAAATCAAAAAAAGATGGTGGTTTAGCTTTACCTAATTTTAGATTTTATTATTGGGCAAATAATATTCGTAATTTATTGTATTGGAAATTAGATTTGGATTCACCACTGTGCCCACAGTGGGTAAATTTGGAATGTAATGAGGTAAAGGGATATTCTCTATTCTCTGTTCTTGGTTCTTGTCTTCCTGCGGATTTAGTTAAATTTAATAAACAAATATTTAATCCTGTTATTAAACATACATTACGAATTTGGTTTCAATTTCGTAAGTTTTTTATTTTGAAAAACTTTGTTCTTGATAGCCCTATCTTATTTAATTTCTTTTTCAAACCCTCCTGGACAGATCAAGCTTTTAACATATGGAAAAGGAAAGGTATAAAATGTTTTCGTGATCTCTTTTTTGAAGATACTTTGATGTCATTTGATCAACTTTCTAATAAATTTGAATTACCTAAATCTAATTTTTTCAGATATTTACAAGTTAGAAATTTTTTACATAAAGTTTTACCATCTTTTCCTAATTCAACTTTGATGGACACTACAGATTTGATTTTTACCTTAAATCCTTGTCAGAAGGGATTAGTAGCTTTTATTTATAATATGATTATGAAGATACAACCAGAAATATCAGTTAGAATTAAACAAGAATGGGAAAAAGAACTTCAATACAACATATCAACAGATAAATGGGAAAAAATTTTGCAAATGGTTAATTCTTCTTCTATATGTGCTAAACAGGCTTTAATACAATTTAAAATTGTACATAGAGCTCATATGTCTAAAGATAAACTTGCTCGATTTTATTCTCATATTAACCCTCTATGTGACAGATGTCATTTAGCAGTGGCCTCATTGACCCATATGTTTTGGTCATGTCCCACTTTACATAATTATTGGAAGGATATATTTACTACTATTTCCTCAATTTGGAATATAGATTTACAACCTCATTTTATTACTGCAATTTTTGGCATACCAAATGAAGATGGTAATCAGTTTTCCCCCTCAATCAGACGAATGATTGCTTTTGTAACATTAATGGCCAGAAGGTCTATACTACAAAATTGGAAAGAAGTAAATCCTCCTACTACATTTCAATGGCTTTCTCAAACTATTTCTTATCTGAGTTTGGAAAAAATTAGAAGCACTATTTTTGATTCATCAATTAAATTTGAAGAAACTTGGAGACCGTTTATTCGACATTTTCATATGAATTAATTTGGCCTTCTCCAGACCTTTCTGCTTATTCATGTTCAGGTATGGAGTTCCGGAGTTCTTTGACACTATCTTATACTTGTAAACTGTTATTATTGCCTATGTTAGTTTAGTTTAGTGTTTTATTTTTTTTTAATATATATTTTTTTTTCTCACATATTTTTAATATTTTTTTTCTTTTTTAATGGTTATTTTTGTTTTTTTTTCATATAATCATGTGGACTTGATTAAGGTATTTTCTTTTGTTGATGTTTAGTAGGATATTATTATCTTATTATCAATGTGATTTCAAGTCTATTGTATTTATAATTTACTTATTATTATGTCATTTTTTTTTGTGTATATGTGAAAATCAATAAAAAGATTGAAAAAGAAAGAAAAAGAAAGAAAGAAAAACTTATTGAACAGTCTTTCACAAATGTTAAAAATTATGGGAATATTGGATTATCAAGGAGGAAACCTTTTCACCCAACTATACACAAGAAGATGAAATAAAACAGCAAAGCTGGACCATAAGAAGTTCCAGCTCTTATTTTTGAAAGTGTAATTTAACTAGATTACAAGTGGAGCCCTAAAACCAACCTGGATTTTACCTTCTCTTGGCTTAGACAAGGTAAAATTAGCTCAGGGATTGCTGAGACTCCAAGAGTGGCATCCTCACTAGCGTCAGGTGAAATTCCATAAGACTGGAGGATAGCTAATCTTCCCTATTCGAAAGGGTAGTAGGGTTAAGCCAGAAAACAACATGTTGGTGAGCCTTACATGAGTATATAACCATATAACAATTACAGTACAGAAACAGGCGATCTTGGCCCTTCTACTCCGTGCCGAACTCTTATTCTCACCTAGTCCCACCTACCTGCACTCAGCCCATAACCCTCCATTCCTTTCCTGTCCATATACCTATCCAAATTTTTTTTAAGTGACACAATCGAACCTGCCTCTACCACTTCTACTGGAAGCTCGTTCCACAGTTACCACTGTCTGAGTAAAGAAGTACCCCCTCAACTTTTACCCCCTTAACTCTCAACTCATGTCCTCTTGTTTGAATCTTTCCTATGCTCAATAGAAAAAGCCTATCCACGTCAACTCTATCTATCTCCCTCATAATTTTAAATAGCTCTATCAAATCCCCCCTCAACCTTCTTCACTCCAAAGAATAAAGACTTAGGTGCTGAAACCCAGGTAACATTCTAGTAAATCTCCTCTGTATTCTCTCTATTTTGTTGACATCTTTCCTATAATTTGGTGACCAGAACTGTACACAATACTCCAAATTTGGCCTCACCAATGCCTTGTACAATTTTAACATTACATCCCAACTCCTATACTCAATGCTCTGATTTATAAAGGCCGGCATACCAAAAGCTTTCTTCACCACCCTATCCACATGAGATTCCACCTTCAGGGAACTATGCACCATTATTGCTAGATCACTCTGTTCTACTGATAAAAAGTATAGTAAAGAAAATGGAAAAGAACTCCAAGGAACAGATTCAATGTTCACCTGGATAGGCAGGAGCTGATTAGAGGGACTCAGCACAAAATTAACTGAGTTAACTGTTTCTGCATTATTCTATTACCAATAGCAGTCTATATTGGAAATGCGCTCATGGAAATTGAGGTAAGATATAGTGGTAATCAGTTATGGCAACTTCTGACTGAGACACAAAATTCAGAAAGTCAATACCATCAGAAGGCAAAAGAATTGAGCCTCTAAATAGTCATTTGAATCTTTGAACGTTGCTTAAGTTGTGAAGCATTTAATCAGAGGTTGCTCCATTTTCCTGGGAACAATGAATAGAATTGAACATTGAAAAATTAATAAATAACCCCAGTTCTTATCAGAAAATAAGGTCACTGAAGAAGAATATAAAAAATTATAAACAAGAGAAAATCTGCAGATGCTGGAAATCTAAGCAACACGCACAAAATGCTGGAGGAACTCAGCAGGCCAGGCAGCATCTAGGGAAAAAAGTACAGTCGACATTTCGGCCTGAAACTTCAACTGTACTTTTTTCCCATAGATGCTGCCTGACATAAAAGATTATAATGAACTTCTAAATTAAAAATTGCTAGTCATTTATACAAAAATCTCTAAATTAGGAGTGATAGTAAATAACAATATTTTCTTCTGCAATATTTTCTCATAGTAGGTATGGAAAAATAATTTGTGAATCAGATATACCCAAATTAATTAAACTTTCATCTGCATTATGAGTTAATGAACTTTCAGTACTTACCAATGCACGGAGCTCTGTCAGAATATTAGTTATTGTTGCATTGGGATCATCATATTCTTGTGGCTGCTCAAATAAGCGTCCTGCCTGGTTTAGCAGCCAAGCTGCGATAGATGTAAACATGTAGAATTGTTCACCAGGATTTGTAGGGAGAGCAAAGTAGTGTCTGTTTAAATAAACATTTTTATTAATAACTCCAAGATCTGAAAGGTATTTATCATAATATATATTGATAAGTGTATTATGTAGTATTTATTTAAAATGACTCAGATATCTGCACACTCAAAATATTTCCTCATTGTAGATACTGATTATCATTTACATATTAATCCAGATGCAGTCCAGATACGAATATGAAATGGTTCACAGAAAGATTATGAAACAATTAAACAAAATATCACTGTTAGTAAGTTTGTGATACATTTGAAAACTTGTCATTGATTTGTGAATCAATATTCACTATTTACCAAGAAACATTTCCAGAGCATTGTAAATGTCCTTTAGTTTTGCCTAATTTCCTTTGATCTGCTTTTTTTATATTATAATCCTTCAGCCTCAACAGCAATAACAATGTCAGAGTTAAGGGGGTGAGCTCAACCCTCACTCTAGAAACCTGAGTGATTGGTTCAAAGCTGACATTTTCAGATGGTATTGAAGGAGTACTGCATTAATAAAGAAATTTCTTTCATAGCATGCATATTCAACCAAGGACACGTCTGCACCCTTATGCTCCAGAATTGCAGGTATTGAACACGATCATCTGACCAACGATGTGGCTAAGTGCCCATATGTCACTTCACAAATTACAGACAAATTTAGCAATGGGCAATAAGGTCATCAGAAAAATGATGGAAGATGTTAACTGTATTGCCATCAATGCATTTAAACAACATTAACCATCCTAATTTTGATTTGCCCGAATCATTTGGTTGTAGATCAATCACGGCGTTAACCCACACATGGAATAACGAGCTAAATCGTTCACATCATCCATACTATATAAACTGTTGTTAAAATCGCATGCCTTTCCCCACAAAATATTGCATAGAAGTCTAAGCGATGCAAGTTGCTTTGTCTTCATAATCACAGCTCTGAAGTACAAAACTATTAAGACTATGCAATTAAAGCAAAGATAAACGTTAAATGGCCTTCAGTGAGGGGAAGGGTGGCCTATAACAGACGGTCCTCTGATAAGGACACCAAACCCAGAGACTGGACGCCCAGAGCTCACCCTCCCCGTGTTTACAGCAGCAGAGCGGCGGGACTTCCGCAGACCTGGACAGAGCCTTCATGTTGTTCTTTCGGATCAGATTCTCCTCGTAGTTCATCAGCTTCAGTTTGTCCAGCAGGTCCTCCATGGTAACAAACATCTGGTACAGGGCACCAGGGCCCCGCTCCCCTTCATCACCTCGCCGGCCGTCGTCGGCCATCGGGCTGCGGCCCCCCGATGAAGAGACGGGCACCGACCCAGACACCGGTATTGTGGCGCCGCTCCGCCGATCGAAAGGCAAGCAAAAGGCTTGACAGTGGCGATTCAGAGGTAGCTCCAGCGGCAGAGGCGCCTTGTATCCAGGAAGTGACGACAGCGATCGGAGTCGTTGCTAAGGACAGAGAATCTTGAACGCCTGCGTCGCTGCTGGGAATTAGCGGGCATCAATGCCGTGGACTGGTGGCAGGATGGCATTTAATGTGGAGCAATGTGAATTGTTACATTTTGGTCAGAAGAACGAGAATGAGAAGAGGTAATATGTACACTAGTGAGGAACACATACACACAAATGTCAGAGGGACTCAACTGGTGAGGCAGCATCCATGAAGGAAAATGGGCAGTCGATATCTTCACTCAAAACTTCGATTATTCATTTCCCTCCATAGATGCTGACTGATCTGCTGAGTTCCTCCAGCATTTTGTGTTTTGCTCAGGATTTCTAGCATCAGAACACGCTCATGTGTCTCAGAGGAACAAGACATGCAAATGCTGGACACAAACACGAGAAGATGCAGGTTTGGAGTCTATGTAGAAATGTTGTTGATTTTTGATGACCGCAGGGCAGTTTGAGCAAATGTTTAAAAAGCATATGTGTCACAAGGCTTTATAAACAGGCACAGTGCAAGAAAAGGGTAAAGTGGAAATGCAGGAGCCTGCAGATGCTGGAATCTAAAGGCACTCACAAATCACTGGTGGAACTCTGCAGGTCAGGCAAAGTCTACAGAGTGAAATGTATAATCTTGGTAAAACACTGGTTCAGGCATATGTGGAGGGGACTTTGATGATGCCAGGCTATCAGAGATCAATGGATTTTGCTAATTTTTTTCACATATTGCACAGTAGATAAATAGTGTGTTCAGTGAACCTGTTAAATTCATAAGGACTTTGGGAAACATGGTCTCAGTAAGTCTCAAAGGAGAGAAGGGACAAAATGAGGTGAGCTTCAAAGATAAAAATAAAACTGCACAGAAATGGGCCCATCAGCCAAACTCATCCATTATACACTAATCCCACTTCCCTACATTAGGCCTGAATTGATCTGCTCCTTCCCTATACAGGGTCTGTCCAAATGTCTTTTAAATATTTTATCTGCCTTTACCAGATACAGTCCATGGATGTACAAAGGAAAGAGGGGTTTAGAGGGATATGGGCCAAATGTGACAAGCTTGTTGGGCACCATGGCAGGCATGGATGAGTTGGGTAGAAGGACCTGTTTCCATGCTGTATTACTCCATGGGTCTATCACTTCCCATGGCAGATACAATATTGCATGTAACCATCAATCCCTGTGTGAAAAACTCGCCCATCGTTCTCTTTAAATCTCTCCCCTCTCCCCTTACATCTTTGCCTTACTACCTTATAAAAGGACTTTTACTATCTACTCTATATGTACCCCTCATTATTTTAATAATCTCTATAAGATCAACCCTCAGCCTCCTATATTTCAGGAGAACAGACTCAGCGGGCAGATGGGGCTCGTCAGCCATAGTTGGCAGCTCATCGAGAAGGAAAGCTCCAATTTCAACACCTCTGCTGCCTTTCAACTGCACCCACTCATGGAGAAGGTTTCAGGAGTAAACTCCAAGGAAAAATATGGAATTGGAGTCCCTAAGGCAGTCCGATGTTGAGCTCAACACTGACTGGTAATCCCTGTGACACCACTGGTGCCAAACTGTATCAGTCTCTGCCATTCCTTTAGATTCATCAGCTTCATGGAGAAGGGATGCCTGACACACAGGCAACAGCTTGCATTCTATATGGTACCGCCCTGGCTTGTGTACTGGCCTGCATTTCATGTAGACAGCCGTGGCTCAACATCCATGGTCGACTTCGACTAATGGAGGGCCTCAAAACTCAGCCTATCCAATCTCTCCTTCCAGAAAATACCTTGGCGAATTTCTTCTGCACTCTTTATTCTTCATATAGTGTGATGACCAGTATTGTATACAAATCTTCAAATTTGGCCTGACCAATGTTCAGTACAACTGCAACATGACATCCTGACTTTTATACTCAATACCTTGGGTCTGTGAAGGCAATAATATGGAATGCCTTATTCTCTATCCTTTCCACCTGTGTTGTCATTTTCAAGGATCTGTAAACATTCACCATATGTTTCTCTGTCCCTACCATTTACTCTGCATATCCTGTACAGTATTTGATGTCTCGAGATTCATTATCTGACGTGTATCTGGATTAAGTTCTGTCTGCCATGCTTCCAAAGCATGTTTGACAATAACTGTAAATGCATTAAATGAATCTTGTTTCTCACATACCCCGCAACATGGGAAGCTGGTGCTTGATGTACATCACTGCTTTGTTGCTTAAGTCCAATATATCATCTCCACAGATAATGTAGTTTTCAAAGCAGGTGTTAAATCTAGAGAATAACAAATAGTTTTTCAGAGGGATGTGTAAATTAAAAAAATAAAATCTAAACTCATTAGAAAAGGAAAACAGTGCAAATCCTGGAACTGCAATACAGGACTGGAATAGCTGATTAGTAGATATTGCTGAATTCAATGTTTAGTTCAGAAAGCTCAATATAACTAGTTTGAGGCTTTATCCAGCTTTGATGTAACAGTATAAAGGTCAAAGGCAGGGAAGGTGGAAAGGAAATGGAAATAAGGGCTATTAGGAACTCAATGTCTCTCTTGCAGATTGAAAGGAAATAGTCTGTCAATATAGAAGGAGCTATGTTGTGAGTACTCAAAAGCAGTAAATTGCTGGAAGGCTGGAAAGAGAAAGGGCAAGCACTGCATTATTTATTGTTGTATAAGATGGTTCCAGGAGAAGGGGAGCAATTTCCATTAATCACAGCTAAGCAATCTAGCCATCAACAGATCAAATCAAAGCCTGCAGTCCTACCTTGTCAAAGGCAGGACCATGAAAGATGGTGGATAATTAAGCAAATCACAAGAGAAGGAATCTATAAGTATATTTTGTATCCTCAGGGATTGTGGAGTCTATTTTTAAGTGCTAAAGCCTAGGCCAAAAGTACTAAGTGGATGATTCATCTTGGCTTCTCCACCATCATTAAAGCTAATGCAATTTGATATACTCCATGTGTTATCCAGAAATGGTTGAGAATGATATGTATGTACTTCGGTCTTTTAACTTCAAGATTTGATTTTTGCTATCAACCTGAGGATTTGCTGATCATGGTTTGGTCTCGAACTCTGGACTAGCACGGGATTCCAATCCAGGTCTCCTGCCCAGACCTGCGGGTCTCAGATTTGTAAACATTGGGCCTCTGACTTACAGACACACCAAAGTTGGGCCTCGGCTTTCAGGCTTTGACCACATGAACTTTGATCCTGGGGCTTGCTGTCCAGCATCCATCACAGGTATCACTAGCCTCTACTGCAGTTTGCTTTGACCTGGACTCCAGCTCCTGCCTCGGTCCTCTAGCTTCCCTCATCCCTGCCCCTAGACCATAAGCTGCCCCTTAACATTTGCGCTGTTGCCAAAACCATCCCTACAGAACTAAAAAACAACTAAGTCTGATCCACAACCTTTGCAGAGAGCACAGTTCAGCACCACCTTGGCTGGGACTTTCACTTGACAACTAGATGCACCTATACATAAGTTGTCATTGCACATTTATAACACATACATGTGCCCAACGGCATATAATTTTGCTCAGTTATGCAAAAATTCTAGCTAGTTATTGCCTGATCAGTCTTCTCTTAATTGTCAATAAGATGATGGGAGGTTTCATCAAAAGTGCTATCAAGCTGCTGTTACACTCCTGTACTCTGCTCTGCTCTGCTCAACAATGCCCATGTTCGTTTTTGTCAGAATTACTCAGCTCCAGATCTTATCACAGATAAGTGTATCTGCCCATGATGCTCTACACCCTACTGGGGGCTCTGGTGGAGTCTGGTACAGCAGTTAACTTTCTGGACCAGACTCTGTATGTGCTGCTTTGACTCCCTACTAGGCCTCTCTTTCACCCTTTCTGCATCACGGCCACTGATGGATAGCAACCTCCACGAGGTCAGCTATTCTCCCTCTCCTGAGACTCAAACCATGAATGAGATTGCTGAAGCACGACAGCATGGCTTCATTCAAACATCCCAGTTCCTAGCCGATGCAGGATTCTTCTTGTCACATGAGGTTCTTTTTCCCTGCACTGACTACTGTGAACTAACAAAATCATTATTAAGAACCATTAATCCTCGCCCCTTGGTGGTTAGCACATTCACAACACTCCACGGGGACCAGATTTTCACCAAACTTGATCTACAAGCATGCACAATCTGATCCACATTCAGTAGGGAAATGAGTGGAAAATGGTATTCTTAACACCCACTGGCCACCAGAATACTTAGTGATCCCTTTCAGACTTTCCAGCAGTACAGCCGTTTTTGAATCCTTCATTAATAAGATCTTCTGACAGTTTTGTGTTTGTCTACCTTGATGATATTCTTATCTTCTTCAAGGACTCCCAAGTTGACATCTGTCATGTCCAATCAATTCTCTAGCATCACCTCAAAAACGAGAAGACAGACCCTGTGCTCTCTTCTTGTGCAATTTCAGTTCTACATAGTGCCATTATGGAGTAGAAGACAGAGATACTCGCTATCAAATGGGCCTTCCAGGAATGGAGACATTGGCTGATGGGGAGCACTGAGCCCTTCCTGATCTGGACTGATCACCAGAACCTCATATCCATTCAACTAACCCACCAAATCAACTTACTTCAGACTCACTGGGCCCCTTTTCTTCGAGCAATTCAACTTCTCCATCTCCTAGCAACTTGGTTCCAAGAACTCTACTGCCACGATGAGGCCACATTAAGGCAACATCCAGCCTGATAGTAGGAAAATCAATTTCTTGAACTTCTAGTAGTTGCCCCTACCAAATTCACCATTCCCCATTCCTGTTTCCCTCTCTCACCTTACCTGCCCCTTATGGTGCTCCCTTCCCTTCCCTTTCTTCCATGGTCTTCAATCTTCTCCTATCAATTTCCCCCTTCTGCAGCTCTTTATCTCTTTCACCAATCAACTTCTCAGTACTTTACTTCACCACCTCACCCTCTCCCGGTTTCACCTATCACGTGCCAGCTTATACTTCTTCCTCCTCTCCTCCCACCTTCTTACTCTGACTTCTCCTGTTCCTTTCCAGTTCTGATGAAGGGTCTTAGCCCAAATTGTCGACTGTTTACTCTTTTCTATGGATGCTGTCGGGCCTGCTGAGTACCTCCAGCTCTGTGTGTGTGTTGCTTTGTATTTCCAGCATCTGCTGAATTTTTCATGTTTGTAACACTGAGATGGATGCTCTGTCATGACAGTTTGACCCAGTTGAAATGGAGATCAACTCTTAGCCCATCCTCCTGGATCCTCGCCCTGATTGTTTGGGACCTTGTGAGCCAGATCCGCAAGGCCATACAGTTTGAGCCTGCTCTGGCTGACACACCCGACAATCACATGTATGTGCCGATGGCCATGTGTTCTGAGGCACTCCAGAGGGCCAACTACTCATCCCTCTCTGGTCATCCAGGCACACGATGGACTCCGGATTTTCTGCAGCACCAGTATTGGTAGCCTAGCATGATCACAGATGTATGTCAGTTCATCGCTGCTTGCTCTCAATGTGGCCAGTCCAATTCCTCTGACCAGTGACCTCTGGGCTCCTTATGGTCCCTGCTGGTCCCTCGAAGCTCATGGCCCCACATCACCATGGATTTCATCACAGGTTTGCCACCTTCCATTGGGACCATGACAAAAGTGAACCAGTTGTCCAAAGCCATGCACTTCATTGCTTTTTCCAAACTTCAGTCAGCCACTATGTTGGCAGTTCTGGTGCCTCAACATGTTATTGGCCATCATAGCTTCCCTCAGACATTGTGTCATACAGGGCCCAAAATTTTTCTCCCATTTCTGGTGAGCTATCTATTTGATACTCCACACCACAATGAGTTTGCCCTCTGATTGCCATCCACAGTCCAATGGACAATCAGAAAGTGGAGAAGTTTCTGCAATGCTTTGCCAGCTCTAACCCTTCCACATGGAAGAAGTATCTGCTCTGGGCTGAGCTGTCCCACAATCTATCACCTCCTCTGCAATGGGAATGTCACCCTTTGAAGTGCTTCATGGCTACTAATTCCTGTTGTTTCCCACAGAGCAGCCAATGGTGGAGGTCCTGCCTGCTAGGGCCCTGGTTAACCAATGCCTGTATGCTTAGAAGAGAGCATAGAGGCCATTCTATCTGTCGACTGTGCCTACTGCCACCAGGCTACCTGCCTTCAGTGCATAGCAAGTCTACTCCGGACTGGAGACTATGTTTGGCTGTCCATTTGAGATTCCCTGTGCACTGACTCCCACAAGTTGCTACATTCACATCATCATGGATGGGAACGGTACGATCTGGAGGAGATAGCTTGATATCTTGGATCCTTCATTCATTGAGGAGTTCCTCCAGACATCTGGATTGCCCTGGTCCATCAAGGGCTGGCTGTAGGGGATGAGGTCAGGCCTGTACAAGCAGGCTGTCATGGTCCGGTCCATGAAGTCTGCATTCCGGTTCACGGTCCAATCCATGGACTCTGGACTCTGGGTCTTCCAGCTGTCCCTTGTTTCAGTTGGGCTTAATCATAGGCACCTTGGGGCTGGGAATATAAGTGGCGCTGGGTTCGAGTGTAGGTGCTGGTTCGTCTCGTCAGTATCCCATCCTCGCCTCTGTGAGGTAAACCAGGCTGTCTTTGCTGTTACCCTGAGACTGGACTGTTCCCCTCCTTTCTCCGTCTTTCTGTAGTCCTTGGCTGTAGCCTTGCCTGCTACCTTGCGCCTGGAGCCTTGCCTGCATCCTCACCTATTCTCACCATCAAGTTCTACTGCCGGAGCTAGACCGGAGCTTTGCTGTGTCCCGATAAGGAACTGTCTTTCATTGTTTGGAACTGTCTCTTTGTGTCCTCACCTTCACTAGGTAGGTCCGGCCATTTACCGCTACCTTGTGTTGGGGACCATTTTGTTGCGTTCAGCTTTCTGTGTATTAGTCTCAGCACTATGTCCTGTTCCCAAGGAGCAGTCCCGGCTCAGTGTCCTGCGTTCCTGTCCCAAGACCAAGGCTCTGTGTTCCACGTTCCTGTCTCCCAAGTCCAAGGCTCCGTGTTCCACGTACCTGTCTCCCAAGTCCAAGGCTCCATATTCCGCATTCCTGTCTCCCAAGTCCAAGGCTCTGTGTTCCAGTCTCCCAAGTCTGAGTCTGAGCTTCATGTCCTCATCCAGCCCAGGAGTCCTGTGTCCTGCCCCCACGTCCAGTCCTGTTGCCTTGCCACATCTTGTCCTTGCCCAGATCCGGAGTCTGAGCCCGAGTAAAGACCTAGGTTTCGGGTCCCTGTCCAGTCTCTGACTCAGAGTCCTTGTCCAGATTCCAAGTTTCTAGTTCCTTGTTCAGGTCCTGCTTTCCTAGTCTAGTCCTAGCCCAGGCCCTGTATCCTAGTCTCATCCAGGGCCTGTGTCTTGTCCAGCGTCATTTCTTCCCCACTTCCCTTGCTTTCTTGACACACCTAGTCCTGTCCCTAGTACTTCAGTGTCTGTGTCTTGCATGTGGTTCTGCTCTCAATGCCCACCTTATGACACAGGCATCTCCCAGTCTCCACCCAGCTTAGAGGAGAAACCTGCCACTCATTTCCAACTCATCACCTGTAGCCAGCTATTTTCAACAGTCCTAGTTTGAACCAGTCAGGCTCAACCAGCTGCTCCAGTTACCTTGTCACCTTGTCATTTGAAGTACCATTCTCTCTTGTTTTGTGGCCCCTTGTAGCTTGTTATTTTGCAGTTTATTAATAAAGCAACTGCTCACTGCTGAATTGTCTTCACTGCTCTGCATTTGGGTCAAGCCTCCTCTAGGTTTGCTGATACTCACTTACATTAATCCACTATTAAGATTATTCTGTCCATATTTCCTTCAATTCTCCCCAGACTTTCTCACTCAACTGAATATTTGGGTAATTTAGAATGAACAATTAACCTGCTGCTCTGCATTCTTCGGGATATTGGAGGAAACTGGAGCACCTCCTCATTACCCATGCGATCACAGGAAAAATATACAAGATCCACACAGACAGCAGAGGATAGATAGAATTATGAGGCAGCAGCTCATTTAGCTATGCCATTGTGCCATCTACAAAAAAACACAGGGCATTGGGAGTGATATCTTGGATTCCTGGTAACTCTGAAGTCAACGATTAACAAATCTACTTTGCTGAGCACCTTCGCTCCATCCACTGAAAGGTGCAATTTCCTGCAGGCCAGCCACTTTAATTCCACTTACTATTCCCACACTGATATGTCTGTCCACAGCCTCCTCCACCAGCAGATTGAGGCTAAATGCAACTATGAGGGACAGCGCCTCATATTATTCCTGTTTCAATCTGGCAGCATGAACATCAAATTCTCAAACTTACAGTGACCACTCCACCTTTACACATTTTTCCCTTTTTTTCTGATGCTCAGCACTATATCTCCTCCCCCACACCAACATACTCCATCTGCCCATCACCCACATACTCTTCACACTAGTTCCCCTTTCCACCATTCACTCCTTTTACTCCATACTCCACTGCCCTCTCCTATCTGATTCCATCATCTTCAGTCCTTTGACACTTCACCTGGCAGCTCTTGCTCAACCCTCCACCTTTTTTTATACTGACTATTCCTGCCCCTTTTTTTCTTCAATCCGGGTGAGCTTGAAACAAAATGTCAACTGGCCATTTTCCTCCATTCCACTGCGTTCCTCCAGCCCTTTGTGAGTTGCTGAAGATCTTGTTTCATCATTTTAATTCTTTTGCCACACCAACATCATCCTTGCATTCACAGGATGTAAAACACATGAAGCTAGCTTCAACAGTTTGGTCAATAATGATCAATCAACATCACAAAAACATTATCTTATTGCTATTTGTGTGAATTTGCTGCACTCTCATGTTTTAAGAGCAACACCGCCAAAAATCTTCCATTCACTGTCCACTATTAAGAAAGACACTACGGAAAGGCAAGTTCTTATTTTACAGCTCCTATCTATTTTTGGGCTATCAGTGCTAGTTTGGAGATAGCTGATGCTGTCTAACCTCAGAAACTACAAAGACATATACCTCATTAGTATTTTGATGGGAGGTTGCCTACAAATGCCAGTGGTTGTTGGCTTTACCTGGAGAACAGAATTGAGCTCAATTAGTTACACAGATGGAGAATCACCACTTTGCAACGTCCAGTGTTCCCAGACGGCTGTATTGGCCTCAGGACTAATTGATTCATTCTGATCCACTCCTTATTCTCCTACATTGACTAACAGAGGACAAGGAATAGCAGCACATCAAAGCAAATTACAGCCTTCCAGGTCCATCAATGAGTTCAACAATTTTAGGTAATTTTCATGGTCTTTTGATTTGGGACAATCAATTGCTGTGGGCAATAATGCAGCTTCTATTTATGCCATGTCCATTCCCATCTTTTTCTTGACCTTATTCAACTCTGTCTCTTTTCCTCCTTTCACCATTATTTACTTTGTCATTTTATCACTCTGTCTTCCAGACCATCACAAATTTATACCTTTCGTTTTTTTCTTATCAATTTTCTATATCATTTTAAATGCTTCTATACTTCTAATCCAAATTTGTTGGAAATTGTCAGAAATTTCCCTGAAATACTAATTATTTCTGTTTTCACAGATATTGCTTGACCTGCAGAGTTTTCCCAGAATTTTCTGCTTTTGTTTTATGAAATTACCTTTGCTTTTATTTTTATAGAGTTTTGTTTTATAAAACACAGTCCGATGTCAGAGTTTACCATTTAGAAGAAATATTACATTATATAATATTACATTCATAAAGGACGGCGATGCCAGCCCAACACAGACTGTAGTCAATTGAGCAGTTTCTGACTGTAGTCAGTTTTGTAGTGTTGGAAACTTTGTAGACATTTTAAACACGATGACTCCCACTACTATGGACATTGTTTTAATATTGTAAATCAAGGAGCTGTACCGCTGAAATAACTCTACTGCTCGTTTTCAAAACAGTATTTTTAACTCGATTACAACCTCAAACACCATGCAAGAAAAAAGACCTGCTGACTAACATTCCTCCAGTTTATCGGAGAGTTACTGGAGTCAACCCTGATTTCTTCTTCTGCTGAGTTTTCTGCACAAGTGAAAATCACACCTTTTCTTTCCGGTTTGGGAACTTTGCAAAGTGAAACCACATAAAATATGCACAGAATTACTATTGTATTTCTACTATTTACTAGACAGTAAAGTGCTAGTTGTGGTTTCATTGGTTTGTTGTACTGAAAAGTTCAATTGGAGAATACTGAATTTTGCGTGCTTGTCTTCACAGGTAATACATGGGACGAAACTAAAGGTGGATATCGAATATCAACAATTTAGCGAAAATGCTATACTTAAACTCTGCGGGAGTAAAATGCAGGCAGGTTTACTTATATCTGCTCTGTGTTACAGAAAGCTCTGCACAATGACTGGACGAGTGTTGCTGGGATACTGGAAAAGAAACTAAAGTTTGCTGCGTGTTCCCTTCAAGAGTTACCAAGCAACCAAGGTTCCATAAACCCTGCATCCACATTTACCTTTCACTGGGTCAACCTGCTGTTCAAGGCTGGAAAACAAATCCTTTCCCGCAATGAATGATTTGAATTTAGCCCTTCCTTGTTTTAATTGGGTCATTTGCAGGTAGGTTTTCCGGATGCAGTTCGTGTGCGACGGTTTCTAAGGCTCAAATACACCGGAGCTGAACTTCGGGTTAGAGGGAGTTGGTTTCCGCAGTCCATCGGAGAGCCTTTGTCCGGCTCGTCTGTGACATTCGGCGCTGCAGAGAGCAATGGCTGATAATGAGGATGCCGCCGACAATAGCATTCAGCCCTCAGAATGCACACCAGGAGAAAGAGACGTGGACAAAGCGCCGTCGGCTAAACCTGACACGGAGATCTCACCTCCGCTCATCTCCATAAAGACCACGGAAGACCAATGTGAGTCCGTACTTGCCAGCAGTTGTTAATGGTGACAAAGGCAACAAGATAAGCCTTACTGTCACCTCAGCATAAAATTCGGTCAAAACGGAATTGGCAAAATAAATAAATGGGTCAATTATGGGTTTAGGAGTTTTGAGCTATATTATTCTGGATGTAGATTGTTCAAAAAGTTTGTAGGGTAGCAATTTTTCTTAGCATGCAGAAATAAGGAAACAGGTATCAAAGTAAAAAGGGCTAGAGATGTGTGTAGAAGTATGCATGGTTTATAAGGTACATAGGGTACAAAATTGGATTAGTATGCTTCTAATAATTTCATGCTAATTATTTATAATTTTATTCATTGAGATACAGCACGGAATAGCCCCCTTACAGCCCTTCGAGCAATGCCACCCAGCAATTCCGCCCCAATTTAATCTTAACCTAATCCCGGTACAATTTTTGGTACCGTGTTTGGACTGTGAAAGGAAATAGATAGCGGAAACTCACTTAATCGCGGGACGGGAGGAACGTACAGACTCCATATAGGCAGTTGCAGCAAATGAACGCGTATCTCTAGTACGTTAAAGTGTTGTGTCAACCACTACACTACCTTGCTACCCCAATTATGGTATAATTGTTAACAGAAAATGCATTATTCATGAGTGCGAGGTACATACCCTGATCTATGTCTCAGTGTGTATTGTACTCTGCATGTCACATTACTCAGCAGACCTATATTTTTTGAACGAAGGGAAAACTAGCCTTTCACATTTTCTGTTACTTTTCCCGCTTTGTTGTCTTACTTGAAATGTGCTGATAGTTTGTCAAATGCTCAGTGACCTTTTGCTGAACCTCCATTGTACTGGTTGCCCCAATGCAACTGCTTTTCTACTTAAAAAAAACTGTCCCGCACGGGTCTCCTTTCATTGTCAGATACGATGGACATCCACCACCAGCTGCTGCCGTATGGAAGATAACTGGCTATCTGGGATTTCCATTGATAAATTACTACCCAAAAAAAAAAATTTCCCTTAAATATGGTTGAGCTACCGTTGTAAATTAATCATTGAACCCATTAAAAAGACGAGGTTAAGCTTCTTTGTCTGTATTATCTGTTGCTAATGGCAAAGCTATGGTTCAGGACAGATTACATTCATAGAAACAGAAAATAAACTTAACCAAATGCACAGATGGATAACTGGCAGAAGTGGCCAGTTCTGAAAAAGACAGATCTGGTTTTCAAGGTAGCAGAATTCAATATTGAATCTGGAAGGCCACGCAAAACCCAGAAGGAAGATGGAATACTGTTCTTTAAACTAGCATTGAGCCTTGACATAACAGGGGAGGAAGCCATTGATTAATAGATTGGAATGGAAATGATATGAGGAATTAAGATGATCGTTCTCCATTCCAAGGGACACTCTTTCTAATGCTTCCACATCCTTCCTATAGGATGGTGCCACGGTATTCCAAGTGTGGACTGATCAATGCTCTGTCCAACATAGTGGCCAAACTCTTGTACTTAATGCTTCAGCCTAGGAAGGAAAATATGCTGAATACCTTCTGCACTACCCTATACTATGTGCTAACTTGGGAGGGGTAGAAGTGAAATGATAGGTGTTACATCTCCTGTAGAGCAGAGTGCTCCAGCTTCAACAAGGTTCTACCATCAGATGCCTTTTAGCATTAAATAGGGATCACAGCCTTCCTGATTTCCTAGTCTGCTCTTCCATCCCTATCACACTATATTAGAGAAACCTTTGGAGTGGTGGCAGATGTAATTTAATCCAGACAAATGTGAGATACCTTTGCAATTTTGTTGCTGGAACCATTGTTGCTTGTCAATATGCAGTATATAAATAGCTTGAATGAGAATATAGATGGATTGATTTGTTAGTTTGCTGATGGCACAGAAATTTCATTTATTAGTTGCTAGCAAGAAGTTATGAAAGAATGCAAATAGACATTGATAAATTGGAAAATCAGTTGGAGCAGTTGCACATGGATCTTAATCCAGACAAGTGTCATATAATGCACATTGGGATGTCAAAAAGTATACAGACACATGCAGTAAATGGCAGGGACCTCAGTGCTGTTGATGCACAGAGGGAACTGGGGTGCAAGTTCACTGCTCCCTGTATATAGTAACCAAGTTTAATGCATTTTATAAGGTAGTGTATATGGTATTTGGCATTTTTTCCTTCATAGGTTGAGGCATTGAGTATAGGGCTGGGATGTTATTTTGCAGCTATATGAACCACTGTCAGTCCACATTTGGAAAATTGTGTATAGTTCTGGTCACCACTCTGCAAGAAGGATGTGGTAGCATTAGAAAGAGTACCGAAGAGTGTTGCCAGGAATGGAGAACTTTAGTTTTAAGGAGAGATTGGATGGAAATTTGAATGCAGGGAGCTAAGAGATGATCTTACTGAGATTTATAAATAATGAGGGGCATAGACAGGGAAGATAGTCTATTTCGGAGTGTGTGGAAGTCTAAAGCCAGAGAACATGGGTTTAAGGTTAGAGGGGAGACATTGTAAAGGAGACCTGAGGGACAGGTGTTACTTAGTGATTATATGGATGAACTGCCAGAGCAGGAGGTAGAGTCAGATCCAGTTACAACATTTACATGGAAATTGGACAGGTACTTGAATAAGAAAGTAGTGGGAGGATATGGACATAATGCATGCAAACTGTAGCATGGACAAATTGGACCAAAAAGCCTTGAGGAGATAACTATACCTTGGATGATAGAGCTACAAACTAAGGATGGATTGAAAATTGATAATTTTAAAAGGAATTGAAATAAAATAAATGGGATAATGATTTTAAATTCTGATGGCATATTTCATGAGCAACTCACATAAAATGCTGAGGAACTCAGCAAGTGAGGTAACATTTATGGAGGGGAATAAAGAGTTGATCTTCTGAGCTGAGGCCCTTCATCAGGACTGCAAAGGAAGGGGTCAGAAACCAAATTAAGAAGGTGGGAATAGGGGAAGGAGTATAAGCTGGCAGGTCATAGGTAAGACCAGTTGAGGGGGAGGGGGGATTGAAGTATGAAGCTGGGATGTGATAGGTGGAAAAAGTTAAAGGCTGAAGAAGAAGGAAGCTCATAGGAGAGGCCAGTGGACTAGAAATGGTTTTGGCGTGAACAAGATGGGTTGATGAGCCTGTTTCTATGCTGTACTTCTCTATGACTCTATGGGCCATGGAGGAAGGGAACTAGAAGAATGTAATAAGCAGGTGAGGACAAGCGGTAAGAGAGTAACTAGAATGAGAAATAGAAAAAGGTTGGGAGGGAGAGAAGGGGTGACTGGCAGAAGTTAAAGAAATCAATGTACATGTCATCAGATGGAATTTGTGTTACTCCTCCAACCTGAATTTAGCCTCATTCTAGTAGTAGAGGAAGCCATAGACAAGCATGATATAATGGGAATGTGAAGTTAATTTGTGTTGAACAGAGTGAAGGTGCTCAATGAAGCGGTTCCCCAGTCACACTGATGTAGAGTATGCCATACCGGGAGCATTGTATGCAATAAATTATGGCAACAGAATCACAAGTGAAGTGTAGCCTCATCGGGAAGGACGGTTTGGTGCACTGAATGTCGATCAGGAAGGAGATGTTAGGAGAGGTGTAGCATGTCATACTTGGAGGGAAAAGTGCCAGGAGGGAGATCAGTGGGAAAGGATAAGTGGTCAAAGGAGTCACATGGAGAGTAATTTCTATGGAAGCCAAGGGGTTGTGTGGAGATGGAAAGATGTGCTTGATGGCAAGATCCTGTTGGAGATGGCAGAAATTATGGAGAATAACGTGCTGGATATGGAGGTTTGTGGGGTGGTAGGTACTGACCCTGTTTGTGAGAACAGAAGGATGGGCTGAGGACAGATGTATGAGAAATGGAGGAGATATGGATGAGCAAAGTATTGATGGTGGTGGAAAAGAAACCCATTCTTTGAAAAAGAGGACATCTGAAATGTTCTAGTATTCTAGAGTGGAAAGTTTTATTCTGAGAAGAGATGCAGTAAGGATGGAGGAACTGAGAGAAGTAGTATTTTATAAGTGATAGTGTGGGAAAAGGTATAGTCAATATAGCTGTGAGAGTCAATAGGTTTGCAAAATGTGTTAGTTGATAACCTGTCTCCAGAGATGAAGATGGAGAGATTGAGAGGAGCGGTATCGGAGATGGACTAAGTAAATTTGAGGGCAAGGTGGAAGTTGGAGGCAAAGCTGATGAAATTGACAATCTCAGCATGGGTGCAGGAAACAGGATCAATGCAGTTGTCAATGTCGATTGAAAGAATTGTGGAGCATTACCAGTATAGTTTTGGAACACGCTCTATTTCTCGTAGCCAATGAAAAGGCAGGCACAACTGGGGCCTACTTGAGTGCCCATGAAATATGCAACTATTTCTTCCAGACCCTATATCACATATAGCAATATATTTCATAACACCTTGTAAGAAACATTGTATGTTCATAATTTTTTATCTATTCATCTTTGTTTATAAGTTACAAATATTTATTTCTAACAAATCATAGCTGGAGAACCAAATCGGCACAGACGTGTAGGTGCTTCGAGATTGAAAAATTTAGGATTAGGACAAGCTAGAACAGCAGCATCTCCAACAACATCGGTCTCAGTAAGTGGCTTTCAAAATTGCAATACTATCTGATTAATCTGAATGCAGTTTTATGTATCTTAAGTTTGATTTAGTTGGGAAACCTGCCCAGGTCAAGTTCAGTCCCCCTGGAACTGCCCACTTCTCAACCAGGTTCACATAACATTCAGTCTGAAGCAGTTACTCCATTTGAAAAACCTGCAAATGACCACTGTTAATATTGTCTTAAGAGTGTTGAATGCATGAATAAATATTTTCTGCTGTCTACTGTTTTAATGGATGGATTTGTTAATGTAGTGCTCAGTAGATAATAAAAGGGATTTTATATGGGAGTTTTTTTATACAGAGGATGCTTGATATCTGGAATTTGCTGTGAGAGGAGGCGGTGGAATTATTTATAATTACTATGTAAGTGATATTTGGACAGGCAAAACATTGAATGATACAGACCTAGTGTGACAAGTGGGAATAGTGAAGATGGGGAAAAAAGGTTGGCATAAGGTAGATGACTGATAAATCCATTTTTATGCTGTATAACTTTATGACTCTGTTATTGACATGTATAATTTTCAACCTATTATTGCCCATTGCAGACTCAAGGAAAGAAGACCTTGCTACTTTCCACTGAGGCAAAAAAGGAAATGATAAAACAAGCCAAAGCAGCAAGGGAAGAACGAAAGTCTCAAATGGATTCACGTCATAACTATATTATATCTAAATTGGCAGATGGAACAGGTCTGGAAGAAACAGTTGTGCAGGATTTCATAATATCAGATGAAAAAGTATGCATTCTGATTTTAATGGCATAGAATTTGCATTTTAAAGCTCCTTTGATGCAATAGTAACAAATCTATATCAAGCTAGAAATGTAAGATTTCAGGAGTAATACTAATGAATATTATTACAAGGTAGATGCTCAGTCCACTCAAATGTTTTCTAATGAAAGGCTTGTCATGTGGTCAGTGCACACCAACAATCACTGCACACTACTAATCTTGCTCACTACTAGTGTCCACGATGATCAGATGTGTGAGAGAGAGGATTCACATTTGAAATATTGATTGGGTGTTTGGGGTTGTCAGGAAGTCGTACTTAGGTAGCTGGACCAACCATCTGAAAAACAGGGCCTGTGAGGATATGAGTCAATGTGTCTATTGGAGGACCAGAGTTTGATGGGGAGACTCAGCTATTATATCGTGACCCCTGAGAGGATATTCAGCTGTATGAGGAACAGAAGGAGGAAGCATATTACATTTTGCTCACTGGATAATTGGAGCATAGAGGATCCAGTTCAGCCATTATTGGGGACCTGGTGTGACATAGTTGGGAGTGGGGTTGGCCATAGGTGGAAAAGGGCCTGGGGTGGTGTTTGGGCCATGGGAAAATTGGAGAATATTTCCATCTTTAAGGGCACAATTCAGACCATGGGGAGATGGGATGTGTGGTTGGCTGAAGTCTGAAGATTAAGAAAATTTTGCGTTGGGGAATGGAGACAGGTCTTTTATCTGGGCCTTTTGTAGAGTCTATTTTCATAATAGATAGCTAGGTGCCAGGGAGAATGTTAACTCCAGTGCCAGCTGGAGTGTCGGGCTTGAAGCCAGGGCCACGATAAATGGGGTATGGTGCATTTGGAAAGCTTCGGGAAGAGGCAATCAAATCAGGAAAATCAACACTGATGAATCTCAAAGGGTGACAGTCCAGTGAAGAAATTATTTCTAATTACTAATAAGTACAGGTTGAGTATCTCTTATCCAAAAATCCAAAGTAAACCCCCCCCCCCCCCCCAAAATCAGATACTTTTAAGTGCTGACATGACGTCACAAATGGAAAATTCCACAAGATGTTTTGGAAGGTTCTCAGGTGATGCTCAGGTCTCTGTGTAGCACAGACTCTTCTAGGAAGTGACCTCAAATATGTAATGAACTGAAGTTAATGAAAAATAATGCATAAAGTGAAAAATGAAGATCTAGAGCATGTATTGAAAGAATGAATTCGTCAGTGCTGGAGTGAACATATGCCATTTAATGGTATGCTGATCATGCTTTCGTGACGAACTGAAAATTGAAGTTAATTGTGAATACTTAGCAGGCTGGTAGCAAGAGTTTAAGAGAAGGCATAACATTAATTTTTTAAATATTTGTGGTGATAAAGCATCTGCTGATCATTAAGCAGCAGAGAAGTTCATTGATGTATTTGCCAAGATCATCACTGATGAACAAGTCTATAATGCCGATTGTTATTATACTTTATATAAAACTTAAAAGAACACAGCATCATCGATGGAGACTGAAAATTTGCCGTTGTTTGTTTTTGTACAACAGCTGATTCAGGTATTCTCCCAATGCTGTTGTGCTGCTTTCATTACTTCACACACATTATATTTTCATTACTTTAATGATATATAATAATACTTACTCTTAAGAAAAAATGTGATGAACAAATGTAAGACAAAAACTTCATACCAGTAGTACATAAATTCAGAGTTGGAACTGATGGAGATCCCAAGCTATCTTATTATATATAACAAATTCAGAAAAAATCCAAAATCCAAAACACTTCTGGCCCCAAGCATTTCAGATAAGGGTCTCTCAACTGCAATGCTAAAATTTAGTTATTTCAATAGTGACTGATTACGGCCATTCCTGAGGACAATATGAACAAATTTTCCACAGTGTTCTAAAAGGATGGTATTTGATGCATGTCTGTTGCAGGATTCCTGTCTGACCTGCAAGGACAATTCATACCAGTAAGCATTTAGTCAAATTTGTAGGGTTGCATGAAACAATCTGAAAAGACCTTTGCTGTATTCTGCACTAGGAAACATCCATTGTTAACCACACAGGCCTGCAGTTAGCAATGTCATGTAATTGAATGTCTAAGGATTTGTACTTTAAATATTTCATTTTGATATTTAATATTAGGAATTTTTGATCATGCTTTAGAAGCGTACGTGGAAAATGCTGAAGTTATTTTCTACTAGAGTTAATCTTTTAAAATGTTGCAAAGCCAAATGGCATATGTAAATGCAATTTCATTGGTTTTTTTTGATAATATGGTAAATGAAAAGCAGCGGAATGCATGTTTTTTTCCTTTATTTTAAATACTTAAATTTCATTGTTACTCCTTGTGTGGAAAAAATGGCTAACAAATAATTAACAACAGTAAATAAAGGCATGGTATAAACTTATGTATGATGGTTCGTGATAGAATTGCAATATTTGATAATTAATACAATAAAGTTTAAAATTTAATTACATTTATTTAGTAAATCAGAGTTTTAACATTTTAAATCCTAAAACAAGTTTTCACATTTATGATATTTTTCTTTTCTAGTATCATATGATTGAAGAATTCTTTGCACCAAATGGTTCTAAAAAATTATTATTTTATTACCAAGAAATAGCTGCAGTAAGTATCTACTAGTAGAATTTAAACGTTTGAATATGCCTAAATGTAGGTACAATATCAACTTCAAGTTCAGGTTCAGTTTATTGTCATTCAATTGTACACATATATACTGTCAAACAAACGTTCCCCTGGATCATGGTGCACAACACAGAACATGTAACTCACACACATAACACATAAAGTAAAAATAACAAAAAAGAAGGTGCATTTATGATACAAGTTAAATAGTAAACAATATAATGCTACTGTTGCTTCATGCGTGATGAGACCTGGATGGTGGCAGCAAGTTCAGTAGTCTTACAGTCTGGGGCAAGAAGCTGCTACCAATCCTAACAGTTCTTTTCTTAATGCTGTGTTACCTCCTGCCTAATGCTTGGGGGTCAAGGAGATTGTTGGATGGATGGAAGGGATCACTGATAATACTAAAGCCCTGCATACACTGCACTCCTGATAAATATTTCTGATGGGTGGAGAAGAGGCCACAATGATCCTCACAGCCATCCTTGCAGTCCTAGGATGCTTAACAGAATATTGTTTTGCTTAAAATTAAAGTTTTATATAATAGTTCAATTTCAAATAGTATTAATTTTATTTAAAGCACAAGTCAACTCATTGAAGGGTGTATTTAAAAGGAAATGCAATTTAATTTCTTTCTAGCTATCTAAACTGATTTTGATTAGACCATAAGACCATAAAGCACAGGAGCAGAATTAGACAATCGGGCCCATTGAGTCTGCTCTGCCATTTCATCATAGTTGAATCTTTTTTTCACCTCCTTAGTCCCATGCCCCGGCCTTCTGCTTGCAACCTTTGATCCTGTGGCCAATCAAGAGTCTATCTATCTCCACCTAAGTTAACCTGCAAGTTAACTTTAGGGTGTTCTGCACAAGGACTCCCAAGACCCTTTGCATTTCAGATTTTTGGATTTTCTCCCCATTTAGAAAATAGTCTGCACATTTATTTCAACTACCAAAGTGCATGACCTTGCATTTTCCAACATTGTATTTCGTTTGCCACTTTCTTGCCCATTCTCCTAATCTGTCTAAATCCTTCTGCATCCTACCTGTTTCCTTAACACTACCTGCCCCTCTGCCAATCTTTACATCATCTGCAAACTTGGCGACAAAGCTATCTTTTCCATCATATAAATCATTGATATACAGCATAAAAAGAAGTGGTCCCAACACCGATCCCTGCGGAACAGCACTAGTCGCTGGCAGCCAACTAGAAAAGGACCCTTTCATTCCCACTCAATGCCTCCTGCCAATCAGCCAATGCTCTAACCATGTAACTTTCCTGTAATACCATGTGCTCTTAACTTGGTAAGCAGCTTCATGTGTGGCACCATGACAAAGGCTTTCTGAAAATCCAAATATACAACATCCACTGCATCCCCTTTATCTATCCTCAATCTCCTGTAATCTCCTCAAAGATTTCCAACAGGTTCATCAGGAAGGATTTTTCCTGAAAGAAACCATGCTGACTTTGTACTATCTTGTCCTGTGTCACCAAGTACTCCATCACCTCATCCCTAACAATTGTCTCTAACATCTTCCCAATCACTGAGGTCAGGCTAACTGGTCTATAATTTCCTTTCTGCTGCCTTCTTCCTTTCTTAAAGAGTGGAGTGATATTTGCAATGTTCCAGTCCTCTGGCACCATGCCAATGTACAATGATTTCTGAAAAATCATTTCTAATGCCACTACAATCTCTAATGCTACCTTTTTCAGAACCCTAGGATGCAGTTCATCTAGTCCGGTGATGTACGCACCCTTAGGTCTTTCAGCTTTTTGAGCACCTTCTCCCTTGTAATCGTAACTTCATTCACTTCTCTTCCCTCATCCCTTCATTCACTTTTCTACCCTTCAACACCTGGCACACTGCTCATGTCTTCCACAGTGAAGACTGATGGAAAGTACTCATGTAGTTCATCTCCCATCTCCTTGTTCCCTGTTATTATTTCTCTGGCTTCATTTTTGAGTGATCCTATATCCACTCTCATCTCTCTTATTTTTTTATATACTTGAAAAAGCTTTTTCTATTCACCTTGATATTGTTTCATCTTTTCCCTCCTAATGATCCTTCTAGTTGCTTTCTGTAGGTTTTTAAAACAACTAAAACCATGATTATTAACAATACTCAACTGAACTTAAATAATTTATACATTTCTAATGATTGACATTGATTTGTTTAAGAATATGTTGTTTAACCCTTTAGAACATAGATTTGAAACGTCTAAGTGCTGACACATCCAGAAGCATGCCTCAGAAAAGGCTGTTCATCACGGATGGCTCAGTTGAGGTAGGGTTATTCACATTAAAGTTTCTCTTGTAATCTACAAACTTATAAATACACTTGGTTTCAGAAGGCTGATATTTCAATTTTTCAATTTTTTTCTGTTCGTCCTTCAGGGTTTGACAGGAACTTGTTTATTTTTTCTCCGAACTACGAATAAAAGCATCAGCTCAGCAAATGTTTCTCAGGTCAGTTGCATGGTCCAATCCAAAAAAAAGTCATGTTAAGAACTTCTTAAGAATGTCTGAATGAGCACTTCTACATAAAAGACTGCTTTGACTAAAAAAGTCAAGGTGATTTTTGGCTTCCTGGTCTCAAGATCTTTCCAGGTTGCCAGGCTGATCTTTGGCACATCTTAGTGTTTGCTACTCACGGTTGCATTTATCAAAATCACCAAAACTCCATGATCAAGAAGAGAAGGTTTGATCTACTTTTCCTTCTGTGCACAGAAGCAGGATGGGTAGGCAGAGAGATTTGCCTATACTAAAGGTTCCTCAACACGCAGGTCATATAGTCTTGACAAAGACCTCTCTAACAGCCTTCCACTAGAAGCACTTGCTGTTACCCGGGAGAATATCCTTGGTCCTATTCCACATAGAGCATGCATCCTGCAAGCATTGTATTTCACTAGCGTGTCCAGATCTTTCTGACTGCTGAAACACTTTCTTACACTGCAACCCCAACATTGTAGTGCCCATCTTTCTAAGTGGTAGACTTGCCCAGGTGGAAGTTCTGCTTGTGTTGTTGTTTTAAGTGGTTGTAGTGCTTGACCAATTGGCAACTTCTGAAGGAGTGCCGTAATGGAGTAATGCAGTAAAACTGACACAATGCAGTGGTACAGAGGGAAACTGGATAATGCTGTTTTGGGAAAGCTGCAACTGAAAATTTAAAAAATAATGTTAGGCTGAAACATAATGCCGATCTAATACAATTAAATTGTGATAAAGTATTTTTTTAGGCCAGAGAGTTTAAAGAATGTAACAGATAAAATCAACACCTGAGTATTCTGAAAATATCTAGATAAGAAGACAAGAATTTGTCTTATTAAACATGCTTTAACATCAGGGGAACAGAAATACACCATTTGCACTATTTAGTGTAGAATTTATTATTACCATGTATTTTGTTTGCTCTGTGAGCAAAGAATTTCATTGCATCCTGGTGTATAAAACAAAAAAATTAAACTGTCTGAAAAACACATACAAAATGCTCAAAGAAGTATAAAGACCTACCAGCAAAGAGGAAAAATTATATACAGGTCATCCTTCATCAATTTTTTAACAATTGTTTTTATTGCTGAGTTGAATCAGTCATGGAGGGCAAAGAGGATAGATACTGGATAATGATTGTTAAAATTATTGTTATTAATTTATTAAGCTAATATCAACCCTAGCCGATTTTATTCATTAATATAAAATGCATCTTTTCTATTTAGGAAGTAAATTTTGGCATGCTGAATTGTTCTGAGGAGAATCTTCTTCAAGGGTTGGAGAAACTGCTTGGTAATGTAATGGTACCTGCACTGCGATCTCAAGAGGTAACCTTTCTCCAATTGAGATACATGGCACAGTTATTGTATACTTTTAAAAAATAAAATAATTGATTGTAGTTTTACATTAATCCTGCTCTTTGTATTGAAGAGTAAATTAATTAGGCATGGATTTGACATGCAATTTAGTAAAATCTATTGAAAATTCAGTTTATGTGTGGCCAAAGTCAAATATATCATGAGGGAAAGCTATCATCATCAACTGCCCATGATCTCTGAATGAACTGATGCAATGAATACAGCTGCCTTTCAACTTGATTGCCAGCAAAAACTAACATTGGCACAACACTGACATCTGCTGTTGGAATAAAAATCTGAATAGATATTTTCCAGACTAATCTTTGTGCAATGGCGTGTTATAGTTTATATATACAGTAGTTTCACTGAGGACTTGTCCATCAATATTGACAATTGTCTTTTTCAGTGTGCGTAGTAACTACTTAATAAACACGAGTTTTTATTTCTTCATGGAAGGTTGAAGTTTCTTGAAGAACGAGCACATGATACTAGCTTCACGTTAGTTAGACAGGAAAGAGGCTTGTATAATAGAACAGAACAGAACAAAAAGCTTCTTATGTAGATTTTCTGTGTATGAAATTTTGGAACATTAGCATTTTTGACAAGATTGACTTTTTTGGTGTTTCTTTTGCTGCCTTCAAGAAGATGGACATCCTGTTACTTGAACTACTATACAGTAATTTGTACATTGAATGAGTCCATAAAGTTAAATACAAACTTCCAAAATGCTACAAAACGCAGGTTGATCTTTCACAGTATTGACCAGAACTGAAGATTTTATTGTTAAATGTTCTAATCAAGGCAGTCATATAAAATCAGTTCAGAAAATTGAATTTTATTTAAAAACTATAAAGTATTGCAATTAGAGGCTTCAATGCAACTGGTTCTTTAATTTTCATAATGTATTTTCAACCATTTGTTGGCAGTGTCAACATTTTGTTCTTTACTAATACATAGAATTGGGGATCTATTAAAGAAGGAATAAAGAATGCTCAGATTCAAGAGTTCTTTGAATCCTTGGACAAGTTTGTTAGCAACTTGACTTCAGCCAGAAAAAACATGGAACAGCAAATTATTCTTACAGAGGTGACTACGGCTTACAACATTGATGACCTGCATACTCCCTCAGACTATTTGATTGCAGGTATTGTATATTATTTATAATTTTTATAGCTTTAAGTTTTCAATTTGTTTCAGTGATAATGTTTTCAAAATGTAATGCTATTAAGTATAAATGTGCATTTCTTATTCTTATTTAGGTTTTCCAAATTATTCAGCAGTTCCATGCTTTGAAGTAAATCTTATTTAATTCAGAAATATAGAGAACATTAAGATGTGAGAACTCAAAATCTATGGTTACTTTTTCATGATATCATTTGCATTGACATCTAACAGGGTTGACAGGAGGCCTCGTAATTTACACTCTTTGCCACTGCAGATACATCTTTTCCACCTACAAGCCCATGGAACCATAAAATATTGTGGCAAACCACAGTTGTGGAGAGATAACGATACCTAGGCACTGTCTGTTTTGCCATTAAATAAAATTAAGGATAATCTTTTACCTCAGCGCTGCTATCCCACTTTAACCCAATATTCCTTGATTCATTAATTTCTAAAAAAAAATCTGTCTGTGTATTGAATATTTAAAATTGCCAAGTCTCTTCAGTAGATGAAAATAAAAAAGTGCAAATACTGTAAATCAGAAGTAGAAATGCTGAGAGTATAAGGCGGTATCTGAGGCAAGAAAATTGCTGCTTAAGATCAACAGAACTGGGAAGGAGAGAAAACAGGCTGGTTTTCAATAGCATAGAACGTGGAAGAAAAGAAGATTGTTCTATTAGGAGAGATCGCACAGACTGGATCTATACTCTATAGAGTTTTCAAAAATAAGAGGTGGTGTCATTGGTTTTAACATGGCTTAAATGGGTTAGTGCAGAGATGATATTTCCCCAATTAGGCTGCCTAGAACCAGAAGTATTAGTCTCAATGTTAAGTATTTTGTTGCTTTGAGTGAAAAACTTTCTTCATCAAGATAGTAAGGAACCTTTGGAGTTGTTTTACCAAAGGGAGCTCAATTACTTAGTACATTTAAAACAGAAATTGATAGATTTTTGGATATTAACAGAATCCATGATTAAGGGACTTATTCAGAAAGTGATATTGAAGTAAAATCTTAAGAAGAGCAAAAATCTTAATGGATGGCAGAGCAGGCACAAAAAAATCAAATGGTCTACTCCACTGTTTTGTGTAATTCTTGACTGGCACAGAGGCAAGGGTAATACTTCGTCTTATGAAACAACTGAAAATCCTTTAATTATTTTGTATAGATATTGATATACATTAAATAAATTAAACTAAATTGGGTTTACTTTTTAACTTCTAGCTAACAACTCTGAATGTGTGGAGCAACTAGAGGGAGTGCTGATGTCATGGAGTAAACAAATTGAACAAGTTTTAGCTGAAAGTGAGCAAATGAGAAAAGAAGCAGATGACATTGGTCCTTCTGCAGAACTCGATCATTGGAAGATGAGAATGGCCAAGTTTAATAGGTACACTTTGATATATTTCCAGCTCATTGTATAGTTCAGTTAACTAATCGTTTTTGGTTGCACTTCAGTTACCACTGGATTTAAAAATGTTTTAAAAAAGATCTAAACAGATGAACTTTACTGCTTTGAGTACAGGTGCTTTATATTGTTGTGTGAATGGGCCCGAAGTCTGTTCCATGCCTTTTGCACACTGAGGACATCATACATTTTTGTCCATATAGAAACCTGTTCAAATATTGTAAATAAAACATAAACCCAAATGTTAATGTTACCCATAGGATGGGGGAAATTGAGTGTGGTGGGGTGTAGCCCGTCTGTAAATTTATGTTTTATTTTCTCTTTATGGTCTATTCCTTTCAATTGCTCTTCTTTGTTCTCATCCCACATTTTGTTTAGGCTCCAGTGATCAATCCATAATAAAAAGACCGTTGTGGCACTTTTCTAAAAAGATGGTAGTACTCTAAGATTCACACAGCATGCTTTCATTGGCTTTGCATGCTTGCGTCTTGATTCGGTAGCAGTCCTAGAATTTGTTAAATCCTAATAACACCAAACAGATTCTAAATTATTACTAAAGATCAGCTCAACACAGAAGAGGGCTGGAATTAGATTGATTTTGCTTGTGGCTTTTGTCTTGTTGAAACCTTGGGAGTTTAATTTCTGAATATAACTGGTTAGAATAGACTATATATAGACTATATGACAATGTCAGATGGATATCCTACTGTCTTGTGTTTTTTTTCTGGCTAAGTAAAGAAATGAATTTCCTTTTTACATTGGCAGTATCTTGTCTTGAAAATATCACATACCTGCAATGAGCACTGAAGAGCCAATGCTCATCGATTGTTTTTATTGACTTGTAATGAGATTCCACTTCCTTTCTCAATTTATATTTTTACAAATTGAACTTTCTGGATTAAGATAGGATTTAATCAGTTACATTTATATAATAAATACAAGAGCTTATGGATTGTTAATTCAGCACCTCCTCTAGTAGAATTAATCAGAATTAGAATCAGGTTTATTATTACTGGTATGTGACATGAAATTCTTTAACTTAGCAGAAGCAGTTCAATAGAAGACATAATATAGAAGAGAAAAACTGAAATAGAAATAATAATAAATAAATAAATAAATAGATCGATTATTATATATGTATATTGAATAGATTAAAAAATGAGCAAATACTGTATATTAAAAAAAGTGAGGTGGTGTCCAAGGGTTCAATGTCCATTTAGGAATTGGATGGCAGAGGGGAAGAAACTGCTCCTGAGTTGCTGAGTGTGTATCTTCAGGCTTCTGTACCTCCTACCTGATGGTAACAGTGAGAAAAGGGCATGCCCTGGGTGTTGGAGGTCCTTAATAATGGACACTGCCTTTCTGACACACCGCTCCCTGAAGATGTCCTGGGTTCTTTGTAGGCTAGTACCCAAGACGGAGCTGACTAGATTTACAACCCTCTGCAGCTTCTTTTGGTCCTTTGCAGTAGCCCTCCCAACCCCATACCAGACAGTGATGCAGTCTGTCAGAATGCTCTCCAAGGTATATCTATAGAAATGTATTTGTTGACATGCCAAATCTCTTCAAGCTCCTAATAAAGTATAGCTGCTGTCTTGCCTTCTTTATAACTACGTCGATATGTTGGGACCAGGTTAGATCCTCAGAAATTTTTACACCCAGAAACTTGAAACTGCCCACTCTCTCCACTTCTGATCCCTCTATGAGGATTGGTATGTCAGCATTTAATACCATCATTCCATAATCCTGATTGAGAAGTTGCAGAACCTGGACCTCTGTACCTACCTCTGCAAATGGATCCTCAAGTTCTTAACCGGAAAACCACAATCTGTGCGGATTGGTGATAACATATCCTCCTCACTGACGATCAACACTAATGCACCTCAGGGGTGTGTGCTTAGCCCACTGCTCTACTCTCTATATACACATGACTGTGTGGTTAGGCATAGCTCAAATACCATCTATAAATTTGTTGACGATGCAACCATTGTTGGTAGAATCTCAGGTAGTGACGAGAGGGCATACTGGAGTGAGATATGCCAACTAGTGGAATGGTGCTGCAGCAATAACCTGCCACCCGACATCAGTAAGATGAAAGAAGTGATTGTGGACTTCAGAAAGTGAAAGAAGAAGAAACACATGCCAATCCTCATAGAGGGATCAGAAGTGGAGAAAGTGAGCAGTTTTAAGTTCCTGGGTGTCAAGATCTCTGAGGACCTAACTTTGTCCCAACATGCCATATAGTTATAAAGAAGGCAAGACAGCAGCTATACTTTATTAGGAGTCTGAAGAGATCCGGCATATCAACAAACACGCTGAAAAACTTCTATAGTTGTACAGTGGAGAGGCTGACAGGCTGCATCACTGTCTGGTACGGAATGGTTACTGCATAAGACCAAAAAGAAGCTTCAGAAGGTTGTAAATCCATTCAGCTCCATCTTGGACACTAGCCTACAAAGTACCCAGGTCATCTTTGGAAAGCAGTGTGTCAGAAAGACCTGGGTGCTGGAGGTCCATTATTAAGGACCTCCAATACCCAGGGTATGCCTTTTTCTCACTGCTACTATCAGCTAGGAGGTACAGAAGCCTGAAGGCACACACTCAGCAATTCAGGAACAGCTTCTTCCCCTCTGCCATCCAATTCCTAAATGGACATTGAATCTTTGGACACAATCTCACTTTTAAAAAAAATATACAGTATTTCTGTTTTTTCACATTTTAAAAAATCTGTTTGATATATGTATACTGTAATTGATTTACTTGTTTATTTATTATTATTTTTATTTTTATTTTTATTTTTTCTCTGCTAGATTATGTATTGCATTGAACTGCTGCTGCTAAGTTAACAAATTTCATGTCCCATGTGAATGATAATCAACCTGATTCTGATTCTGATTCTGATTTTGATTCTACCATAATGCACAATGTTTAGGACACCAAATTAATAAACCAGAAGCTTGGACAACTAATTTTAAATCCAACAATGGTGTCTGTTGGTGTTCTATGTCTAAGTTCTATTAATATTCTGAAATTTGGAACAAATATTCATTAGTAATTACAGCAACTATAAAAAAGCCTAAAAAACATGTCACAAAGATCCCATCAGATTTAATAATGTCTTTCAGGGGAATCCTTGACTGGTAAACGAGTTAAAGATTAAAGGGAAAAGGCTCAAAAATTGGGTTGAAAAAAGTCAGTCATGAATGGTTCAGATAAATAATTGATGGACTAAATAGCCCTATTCTGCTGTTGGATTGTGTGGTCTTTATTCTTATTTAAACTAGCCTTTTATGATTTCACATCAACCATTAAGTGGTTGGTTGACACAGAAAGGGCCGTGTAGTTAATTCTGTTGTGGTTCACTACCACCTCTGAAGTGCATTTACAAATGGGTAAAAAGTGCTGACCTTGGCAGCAAAGAGATTTCAAAAATGGTGAAAAACAAACAACTCATGAAGACATGAGACTGTAGTGCAATTCATTTAAGCCAGATAGTAAATCTCATATTTTCACTTCCATAAACAAAGCAATTAATGACTGGTGAATTAGTACTTCCAAACAGTTGACTGATCAATCATTCATCTATACCCTTCAGGAATTTTCCATAGTCAACGTGTTTTCAAACCACCTCCCTCCCCATCAACATATCTCAAAACATTAACTGCACATTTATCTAATGAAATAGTGCTCAACTATTCTGTCTCATTGTAAATTGAATTGGTAGTTTCTAGTTCCCTTCCTTACCTTCCTAAGAAATTTATAGATGGTTATCCTAGCAAACTTCAACAAATGTGAATTAGAAATGGAATACTTTTTCAGATATTCTTTTTGTTGAATTCTCATGTTAAAATTAAATCTCCCACTTCTGCCACAATGATGATTTCTATGTTTGTAACTATATCTATGTTTATAATTGTCCCCGTGCTATAGGAGATCCATAAAAATAACTAACTGCTGTTTCTTAATTGTCCAATCACCAATACCGGAATTCATTTTTTATTAGTCCAAAGGCATCACAATATATCTGAATTTCGATGCTACTGAATCCTAAATTTCTCAGGCTCTCAAAGTAAACATTTTATCTAGATTTGTGAAGTTGAATCTGTATATTCCGTGCCTTTAAAATTTTATTATTTTTATTTTTAATTTTAGCCTTCTTGATCAAATTAAGAGTCATCAAGTAAGAAGAGTTATAGGCATTCTTCAGGTTGCAAAGTCCAGGTCACTGAAACATTGGAGAAAACTGGTAAATTTTACCTTTTAAACTAAGTTTGATAGGCAAATATTATATTGTTTGTAAGAAGCTGTTCACAGTTGAGTAGTCATATATTCTTTCATCAAACCAATCCTTGGAAGTGTCAATTCTTTGCAATAATCTATTGTTTTCTTTTTACCTAGGATGGCAATATTACAGATGTGGCCAATGAAGCTAAAGATAATGTGAAATATCTCTACACACTGGACAAGTTCTTTGGGCCCCTTGTGAAATGTTCACCGGTTGGTTGATGCATTCTGATTAATTCTACTGGAAGAAAATGTATAACATTGAACAGAATATATTTCAATATTTATTATTGTTTCAGGCCACCATGATTGAACATGTCCCTAATTTGTTGAACAGTATTCGAATGATCCACAGCATTTCAAAGTACTACAATACATCAGAGCATATGACCTCTCTTTTTATCAAAGTTACCAATCAAATGATCACTACATGCAAAAAGTACCTCTGTCAGAACACTGGAAAAATTTGGGAGCATGACAGGTAATCAAGTTATTTATTTTTGATACAGAAATTTTAGCTGAACAACATTTTAACCAAATCTTTTAAGTTTGCTGAGCACAAAATTAAAGAAGGAAAACAGTGAATTTCCATGGAATTTATTGATCAATAATTGGTTTCTTGAGACTCGACTCATTCAAGTAATAGAAGGAAGATTTTCTTCATTGCTTGAGTATTCTTTCATTTTTACTTTAGCCCATTCCGTCCTGGTTCTTCCAGGAACAGCATAAATATAATGACATTGAGTGGAATTACAACTTTTAATGCATATCATTATCCACGATTGCTAATGAGATGGTGATGAGTTACATTCTTAAACTGCAGCAGTACTTCTGGTGAACATACCAGTAGCAAACATTCTAATGGAGATATTACATTATTTCTAATGGATGGGAAGTTCCAGGGTTCAGACACAGTGACAATGAGAAGAAGTGATGTATTTCTGTATCAGCTGTGACCTCACCTGCCACATTTGTGATTTAAATGTTACCTGCCATAGAGTCTTGGTTATCAGGACATACAGCAGGGAAACAGCTGACCAAGGTTCCCATCTGAGCTAGTCCCATTTACCTATGTTTTGCACGTATCCCTTTTAGCCTCTTCCATGTAAGACCATAAGACTTAGGAGCAGAATTAGGCCATTCAGCCCATTGAGTCTATTCTGTCTTCCATCATGGCTGATTTATTATCCCTTTCAACACTATTCTCTTGACTTCTCCCCAAAATCTTTGACACACTGACTAATCAAGAAATGATCAGCCTCTGCTTTAAATATACCCAATGACTTGGCCTCCACAGCCATCTGTGAATGCCACAGATTCACCACCCTCTACATCTCTGTTATAAACAGAAATTCCTCTATTCTGAGGCTATGCCCTCTGGTCCTAGACTTCCTCACTATAGGAAACAACCTCTCCCCATTCACAGTATCTAAGCTTTTAAAAATTTGACAGGTTTCAGTGAGATTCTTCCCCCCCCCCCCCCCCCATTCTTCTAACCTCCAGTGAGTACAGGCCAAGAGCCATCCACACTCCTCATGTATTAATATTTTCATTCCTGGTATTATACTTGGAAACTTCCTCTGGACATTCTCCAATGCGAGCACATCTTTTCTTAGATAATGGGCCCAAAACTCCCCAGAATACTCCGAGTGTGGTCTGACAAATACCTTTTAATGCCTCCGCATTACATCCTTGCTTTTATATTCCAGCCCTCTTGAAATGAATGCTAATATTATATAACCATATAACAATTACAGCACGGAAACAGGCCATCTCGGCCCTTCTCGTCCTTGCCGAATGCTTACTGTCACCTAGTCCCACCAACCTGCACTCAGCCCATAATCCTTCATTCCTTTCCTGTCCATATACCTATCCAATTTTACTTTAAATGACAACATTGAACCTGCCTCTACCACTTCTACTGGAAGCTCGTTCTACACAGCTACCACTCTCTGAGTAAAGAAGTTCCCCCGTGTGTTACACCTAAACTTTTGCCCCTTAACTTTCAACTCATGTCCTCTTGTTTGAATCTCCCCTACTCTCAATGGAAAAAGCCTATCCATGTCAGATCTATCTGTCCCCCTCATAATTTTAAATACCTCTATCAAGTCCCCCCTCAACCTTCTATGCTCCAAAGAATAAAGACCTAACTTGTTCAACCTTTCTCTGTAACTTAGGTGCTGAAACCCAGATAACAGTCTAGTAAATCTTCTTTGTGCTCTCTTTTTTGTTGACATCTTTCCTATAATTCGGTGACCAGAACTGTACACAATACTCCAAATTTTTACTCCAATTTTAACATTACATCCCAACTCCTATACTCAATGCTCTGATTTATAAAGACCAGCATACCAAAAGTTTTCATCACCACCCTATCCACATGAGATTCCACCTTCTGGGAACTGTGCACCATTATTCCTAGATCACTCTGTTCTACTGCGTTCTTCAATGCCCTACCATTTACCATGTATGTCCTATTTTGATTATTCCTACCAAAATGTAGCACCTCACAGTTATCAGCATTAAACTCCATCTGCCATCACTCAGCCCACTCTTCTAACTGGCCTAAACCTCTCTGCAAGCTTTGAAAACCTACTTCATTATCCACAACGCCACCTACCTTAGTATCATCTGCATACTCACTAATCCAATTTACCACCCCATCATCCAGATCATTAATGTATATGACAAACAACATTGGACCCAGTACAGATCCCTGAGGCACATCACAAGTCACCAGCCTCCAACTTCACAAACAGTTATCCTACCCCCTCCGATGACCCCTTCTCCCATCTTCAACCCTCCTCCTCTTCATGGACACCCCGCTCTGGTCTTCTGCCTGCTGTGGATCTCTTTATTACTAATTGTCAACAGGACATCAACCGTCTCAACTTCACTGCTCCCTGTTCCAATTCCAACCTAACTCCTTCCGAACGCTCTGCTCTCTGCTCCCTCTGCACCAATCCCAACCTCACTATAAAACCTGCTGATAAGGGGGGAGCTGTTTTTGTCTGGCGTACTGACCTCTACCTGGCCGAGGCACAGTGACAACTCTCTGATACCTCCTCTTATTTACCCCTTGATCATGACCCCACAAGGAGCACCAGGCCATTGTCTCCAATACCTTCACCAGCCTTATCAGCTCTGGGGATCCACTGCCACCAACCTCATAGTTCCCACACCCCGCACTTCCTGTTTCTACCTCCTACCCAAGATCCACAAACCCGCCTGTCCAGGTAGACCTATTGTCTCAGCTTGCTCCTGCCCCACTGAACTCATTTCTGCATATCTTGACACTGTCTTATTCCCCACTTGTTCAATCTCTTCCCACCTATGTTCGTGACACTTCTCATGCTTTGAATTTTTTCAATGATTTTAAGTTCCCTGGCCCCCATCACCTTATTTTCACCATGGACGTCCAGTCCCTATATACCTCCATCCCCCACCAAGATGGTCTCGAAACTCTTTGCTTCTTTTTGGATTCCAGACCTAACCAATTCCCCTCTACCACCACTCTCCTTCGTCTAGCAGAATTAGTTCTTACTCTCAATAATTTCTCCTTTGGCTCCTCCTACTTCCTCCAAACCAAGGGTGTAGCCATGGGCACCCGTATGGGTCCCAGTTATGCCTGCCTTTTTGTTGGCTTTGTGGAACAGTCTGTGTTCCAAGTCTATATAGGTATCCATCCCCCTCTTCTCCTTCACTACATCGATAACTGTATTGGCGCTGCCTCCTGTACGCATGCTGAGCTCGTCAACTTTATTAACTTTGCCTCCAACTTTCACCCTGCCCTCAAATTTACCTGGTCCATTTCCAACACCTCCCTCCCCTTTCTTGATCTTTCTATCCCCTTCTCTGGAAACGGCTTATCTACTGATATCTACTATAAGCCTACAGACTCTCACAGCTACCTGGACTATTCCTCTTCCCACCCTGTCTCTTGCAAAAATGCTATCCCCTTCTCACAATTCCCCCATCTCTGCCACATCTGCTCTCAGGATGAGGCTTTTCATTCCAGGACGAAGGAGATGTCTTCCTTTTTTAAACAAAGGGGCTTCCCTTCTTCCACCATCAACTCTGCTCTCAAACGCATCTCTCCCATTTCCCACACAACTGCCCTCACCCCATCCGCCCGCCACCCCACTCAGGATAGGGTTCCCCTTGTCCTCACCTACCACCCCACCAGCCTCCAGATTCAACGTATAATTCTCCGTAACTTCCACCACCTCCAATGGGATCCCACTGCCAAGCACATCTTTCCCTTCCCCCCTCTTTCTGGTTTCTGCAGGGATCGCTCCCTATGCAACTTCCTTGTCCACTCATCCCCCCCCATCCCTTCCCACCGATCTCCCTCCTGGCACTTATCCTGGTAAGCGGAACAAGTGCTACACTTGCCCTTACACTTCCTCCCTCACCACCATTCAGGGCCCCAGACAGTCCTTCCAGGTGAGGTGACAGTTCACCTGTGAGTTGGCTGGTGTGGTATACTGCGTCTGGTGCTCCCGGTGTGGTCTTTTATATTTTGGTGAGACCCGACACAGACTGGGAGACCGTTTCTCTAAACACCTAAGCTCGGTCCGCCAGAAAAAGCAGAATCTCCCAGCGGCCACACATTTTAATTCCACGTCCCATTCCCATTCTGATATGTCTATCCATGGCCTCCTCTACCGTCAAAAAGAATCCAAACTCAGGTTGGAGGAATAACACCTTATATACCGGCTGGGTAGCCTCCAACCTGATGGCATGAACATTGACTTCACTAACTTCTGTTAATGCCCCTCCTCCCCTTCTTACCCCATCCCTGACATATTTAGTTGTTTGCCTGTTCTCCATCTCCCTCTGGTGCTTCCCCAACCTTTCTTTCTCCCGAGGCCTCCCATCCCATGATCTTTTCCCTTCTCCAGCTCGGTATCACTTTCACCAATCACCTTTCCAGCTCCTAGCTTCATCTCACCCCTCTGGTCTTCTCCTATCATTTCGCATTTCCCCCTCCCCCCCACTACTTTCAAATCTCTTACTATCTTTCCTTTCAGTTAGTCTTGATGAAGGGTCTCGGTCCGAAACGTCGACAGCGCTTCTCCTATAGATGCTGTCTGGCCTGCTTTGTTCCACCAGAATTTTGTGTGTGTTGTTGTTTGAAACAGTTATCCACCACTACTCTCTGGCATCTCCCATCCAGCCACTGTTGAATCCATTTTACTACTTCAAAATTAACACCTAAAGATTGAACCTTCCTATCTAACCTTCTGTGCGGAACCTTGTCAAAGGCCTTACTGAAGTTCATATAGACAACATCCACTGCTTTACCTTCGTCAACTTTCCTAGTAACCTCTTCAAAACATTCAATAAGATTTGTCCACCATGACCTTCCACACACAAATCCATGTTGACTGTTCCTAATTAGACCCTGTCTATCCAGATAATTATATATACCATCTCTAAGAATACTTTCCATTAATTTACCCACCACTGACGTCAAACTTACAGGCCTATAATTGCTAGGTTTACTCTTAGAACCCTTGTAAACAATGGAACAACATGAACAATATGCCAACCCTCTGGCACCGTCCCCGTTTCTAATGACATTTGAAATATTTCTGTCAGAGCCCCTGCTATTTCTACACTAACTTCCCTCAAGGTCCTAGGGAATATCCTGTCAGGCTTTGGAGATTTATCCACTTTTATATTCCATAAAAGCACCAGCACTTCCTCCTCTTTAATCGTCATAGTTTTCATAACTTCCCTACTTTTTTCCCTTAACTTACACAATTCAATATCCTCCTTAGTGAATACCAAAGAAAAGAAATTGTTCAAAATCTCCCCCATCTCTTTTGTCTTCACACATAGCTGTCCACTCTGATTCTCTAAAGGACCAATTTTATCCCTCACTATCCTTTTGCTATTAATATAACTGTAGAAACCCTTTGGATTTACTTTCAAAGGCAACAGGAGTGAATCTGCAGATGCTGGAAATAAAAAACACGAAATGCTGGCAGAACTCAGCAGGCCAGACAGCATCTATGGGAGGAGGTAGTGATGACATTTCAGGCTGACACCCTTCACCAGGAGTCACCTTACTTGCCAAAGCAACCTCGTATCTTTGTTTAGCTTTTCTAATTTCTTTCTTAAGATTCTTTTTACATTCTTTATATTCCTCAAGCACCTCATATACTCCATGCTGCCTATATTTATTGTAGCTCTCTCTCTTTTTCCGAACAAAGTTTCCAATATCCCTCGAAAACAATGGCTCTCTCAAACTTTTAACCGTTCCTTTCAACTTAACAGGAACATAAAGATTCTGTACCTTCAAAATTTCTCCTTTAAATGACCTCCATTTTTCTATTACATCCATCCCATAAAACAACTTGTCCCAATCCACTCCTTCTAAGTCCTTTTGCATCTCCTCAAAGCTAGCCCTTCTCCAATCAAAAGTCTCAACATGCATTTACCTTCCTTATCACCTACTCAATCTGCAAGTTAACCTTTATGGAATCCTGCAGAAGGACTCACAAGTCCCTTTGCATGTTTGAATTTTAATTTTTCTTCCAGTTAGAAAACAGTCTATGCCCTTATTCCTTCTACTGACGTGCATGGGCATACACTTACTTACATTATATTCCATCAGCCAGTTCTTTGCCCATTCTCCTAGTCCGTTTAAGTCCTTTGTCTAGCCTGCTTGTTATTTCCTCAAAATTCCAACAGATTTGTCAGGCAAGATTTTATCTTTAAAAAACTTTGCTGACTTTGGCCTATTTTATCATGTGCCTTAAGTACCTGCTACCTCATTCTTAATAATAGACTCCAGCATCTTTCCAACCACAGAAGTCAGGCTACCTGGCCTATAATTTCCTTTTTTCTGCCTCCCTCCCTCTTTAAAGAGTGGAGTGACATTTGCAATTTTCCAGTCCTCTGGAACCATTCCAGAAATTTAGTGAGTATTGAAAGATCATTATTTATTTAAAGATGCCTCCAAAATCTTTTCAGCTACCCCTTTCAGAGCACTAAGGAGTTGTCCATCTCATCCAGGTGGCTTATCTAACTTCAGACCTTTCAACTTTCTAAGCACCTTTACCTAAGTAAGAGCAACTACTGTACACTCACTTTTGTTCCCTGACGCTCTCGAATTTCTGGCATACTGCTAGTGTCTTCCACAATGAAGGCTGATGCAAAATATTAATTAAATTCATTTGACATTTTATTATCCCCTATTACTACCTCTCCGGCATCATTCTCCAGAAGTCAAATATCCACTCTCGCCTCTCTTTTACTCTTTATATATTTGGAAAAAATTGGTATCCTTTTATATTATTGGCTAACTTCCTTTCATATATCGGTTGTTCTCTCCTATGGCTTTTTAGTTGACTTCTGTTGGTTTTTAAAAGCTTCCCAATCCTCTACCTTTCCACTAATTTTTGTTATATGCCCTTTCTTTTGCTTTTAAGCTGTCTTTGCCATGGTTGTGTCATCCTCCCTTTAGAATACTTCTTCATCTTTAGGATGTATCTATCCTGCATCTTCTAAATAGTTCCAGGAAACTTCAGCCAATGCTGTTTTGCCATCATCCCTGCTGAGTATCCCCTTTCAAATCAATTTTGGCCAGCTCTTTTTTTTTGTCAGGGCTCTGTAATTCCCTTAACTCCACTGTAATGCTGATGCACCTGATTTTAGATTCTTCCTTTCAATCTTCAGGGTGAATTCTATCATAATATGATCACTGTCTCCTGCAGGTTCTTTTACCTTAAGCTTCCTCATACACAACACACAATCTAAAATTGCCTTTCCCCTAGTGGGCTTAACCATAATCTGTTCTGAAAATCCGTCTCGTAGACATTCTACAAATTCTATTTCTTGGGATCCAGCATCAACATGATTTTCCCAATCTAACTGCAAATTGAAACTCCCCCATGACTTGTAACATTGCCCTTTTTACATGCTTTTTTTTGAATCTCCCTTTGTAATTTTTTAGCCCACGTCCTGGCTACTGTTTGGAGGCCTGTATACTGTATAATTCCCATCAGGGTATTTTTACTGTTGCAGTTTCTTAACTCTACCTACAAGGATTCTTTATCTTCCATTCTTATATCATCTCTTTCTAAGGATTTCATTTCAGTTTTTACCATGGAGTCACCCCATCCCTCTGCCTTCCTGCCTGTCCTTTCAATGCAATGTGTATCCTTGGATGTTAAGCTCCCTACTATGATCTTCTTTCAGCTATGAGTTAGTGATGCCCACACTATTATACCTGCCCATCTCTAACTTATCCCATATACCTTATCTGGTCTACTGTGTGCATTCAATATAACACCTTTGGTCCTGTATTCATCACCCTTTTCAATTTTGCTCCCATGTCACTCTTCACTGACTGCAACTTTGCCCTACCATATGCCTGTCCTTTCTCACAGTCTCACCACACACTACATCGACTTGTATACCAACAGCCCCATCCTCTGCCCTATCAATCCAGTACCTATCCCCCTGCCACATTAGTTTAAACATTCCCCAACAGCTCCAGCATACCTGCCACAGCGATATTGGTCCCATTTGGATTCAGGTGTAACTTGTTGTTTTGTACAGATCATCCCTTCCCCTGAATAGATCCCAATGATCCAGAAATCTGAAACCCTGCCCAATGTACCAATTGCTCAGCCATGCATTGATCTGCCAAATCATCCTATTCTTGCACTCACTGGCATGTAGCACAGGCAGGAATCCAGAGAATACTACCCTGGAGATCCTGGTTTTCAGCATTCTACCTTACTGTGGTGTGTAGCATGACCCGACTGCTCCCGTTCGCCTGTATTGAATTCTCCCTCCAGCTGCAGAATCCAAGCTCTCCTTGAGAACTGTGGCATGCACAATGTCCTAACTGCCCCCGCTTGCTTGGTTTTTAACCCCCTCTCTCCCACTACGCAATCCAACATCTCCTTGGGAAATTTAACTACCTGTCCATAGTATCAGCTCACATCTTAATGTTGTCTAGGGATTGCTGTAAAGAGGCATCTATTAGATAGGTTAACTAAGTTTTTCCCCTGACTGTCCATTTCCCTCCTTAGATGCTGCTTGACCTGCTGAATTCCCCTGGTTCTTTTTGTGTTGCTCTCGAGACATCTATTGTTTTCTTACCAGAGGCTTTACCAATGGATTTGAATATTATACAGTCAATCTGACTTAATGCTGGAGAGAAGTTTAGGGATGAAACTGCTACTGATGATAGATGGGGCTCCCTGCAGCAGTATCCTAGGGCTGTGATGATTAACCTCTGCTGCCTACAACTATTGTGAAATAGGACTCCAACCGCTGATGTGTTTTCCTCTTGAAGCGTGATGAGCTAATTTTTACATTCTGTGAAATGCTGCCTTGTCCTCAGTGGCAGTCACTTCCACTTAATCTCTGGAATTCAGCTCTTCTTCTACAGTATTGATAAGTGATCAGATATCATCACGTAATAAGTTTTTGATAGTTATAATGTATATATTTAAGAATTATAATACACTTCATTGTTAATTATATACAAGATTTTTTCCCCCAAAGTTTCCTGATTGAAACAAATGCTGGAAATTTTGGTGATGATTTAAAATAGTAAGCGACTTATACAAAATGCTGGAGGAACCCAGCAGGCCAGGTAGCCCCTATGGAAAAGAGTACAGTTGACGCTTCAGGCTGAGATCCTTCATTAAAAATAGTAAACTTGTATGAACTCATTTGATGAGAAACAAACACAACTTTTTACTCATTGTCCATTTCAGACAGGAACTTTTGAAGAGAATCAAGGATTGTATGCACTTAAATCTTGAATATCAAAAACACTTTCAACGAATCAGAGAGAAGCTTCGGGAAAATCCAAAGGAGAGACAGTTTGAATTTAGGTAATTACATTGTTTTGACTTAACACTATCCTAAATACTATATGCAGCTTAATTTGTCTCTTTATTTTAATTTCTAAGTTGATTCCTGTTTAAAGCTTCTGCACTATCCACACTGCTAGAGTTATAGAAGTTATGGGACAGGCAAATAACTAACGCTGTTTTAAAGCACAGACTTTGAAGTGTATGTAAGCATCGTTAATATGTTTTAATGCACGAAAAGTAATGTAATGTTCTGTTGCTCCATTTCTATCTCAGGCATGCCAACTGTCATGCTTGTTCTGTTAACTTTTCAGTCCTTTGAAGTCTGCCTCTATCTCCAATGCAGGTAGGGTTATTTTTTTCAAAATATAGGGTCATTAGTGGCACCTAAATAGACCTCCTTCAACCAGGTAGTGTGCCAATAAATGATTGTGTAGATTGTAGAAAAAGAAGGTTCAATGCCTGACCCCAGAGAATAAAAGAGTAACTTGAAAATGCTGATAAGCTTGTGAATAACAGAATATTTTGGATGAAAAAGTGTATGAAATGTTAAACCATGTGGAAATATTTTGCAGATCAGGGAGCATTTATGGAGGAGAACAAGTTATTGGTTCTAGTAAACGTAATTAACCTGAAATTATTTTTGCTGTTTTATCTTTCCCGAGACAGTTGAACACCTTCTGTTTTCATTTCTGATCTTAAATGTTTATTGTATTTCCCCCAGTAGAGTTCAATGTTTGTTTTGCTCAAGTGAGCAAGGAACACAAATTCCTCAATCACAGCAGCTTCTGAAGGCGGGACAAAGTCCTATTTCTTTGTTAATAATGAATTATTTACTGAAGCACATTGATCCTTTTAACATTCATGTTGCAGTTTAGTATACTGAAGGCATAGATATGCATCTCCTAGTTTTCCCTGTGGAATGCTAGAAAATATGTTAACATTTATTGTGTGCCATACATTTGACAAACATCTGGACAGGTGTTAATGTCCAGCATTATGGGCTGATCATACTAATCAGAACAGATCCAAAAGTTTCTTGGAAGATTGTTTGAACTTTTAAATGTAAATGTTTTGTGTGATTGCTGTCTTTGTCAAAGTGGCAGGGCTTAGAGACATGTTGGAAGTCAAGCTGACATTCAAGTTTCAAAGAGACAGTCATAATTTTGCTCATGAATAGGACTGTCAGATTGCAGTTTCCATTTGCTGGCTTTATATTTCAGACTACAGCAAAAAGAAAAGCAACTGAAGAACTCTTTGGAACAAGTAACCAAATGAGGTCTGAAAAATAACTTTAGACTTGAACTTCACTATGACTTACTATGTAAAATGGTCATTCTGCTGTTATAGAGTCATGGAGCACTACAGTACCGAAACAGGCTTTTTGGCCCATCTGAGCTGTTATTCTGCCTAGTTACGTCTACTTGTACCTGGACCGTGACCTCCAAACCCCTCATGTCAATGTGCTTATTCCAAACTTCTCATGAATGTTGAAATCGAACCCACATACACCACTTCTGTTTACTTGGAGTGAAGAAGTTCCCACTTAGGTTCCCCTTAAATATGATGTCTAGTTCTAGTTTCACCCAACCTCAATGGAAAAAGCCTGCTTGCACTAACCCTATCTATACCCCTCATAATTTCGTATACCTCCATCAAATCTCCCCTCATTCTCCATTGTTTGGAAATTTACAGTAAAAGAAATCTTCCTGGTAGAGTATGTATAAAAAAATCTTACACATAAATTTAGATCTTTACGTCCTATGGGCAAGAAACCTGAAATTCAAGAGCCTTGAGGTAATGCTGCATTTCCATAAAAGCAAGGCCAGTTTTCTATGGTCAGTGTCAGATGTGGGAGGTCCTGGAGTCTCCTGGCATCCCGGACAGCCACATCTGCACCTAATGCATCGAGATGCAACTCCCAAGGGACCGTGTTAGGGAACTGGAGCTGCAGCTCGATGACCTTCATCTGGTCAGGGAGAGTGATAGAGAGGAGTTACAGACAGGTCGTCACTCCGGGGCCACGGGAGATAGAGAAATGGGTCACAGTCAGGAGAGGGAAGGAGAAGAGTCAGGTACTAGAGAGTACCCCTGTGGCTGTACCCCTTGTTTGAGTACCGCTGGGGGGGGGGGGGGACAGCCTACCTGGGGCATGCGACAGTGGCCGTGCCTCTGGCACAGAGGCTGGCCCTGTAGCTCAGAAGTTTGGGGAAAGGAAGAAGAAGGCAGTAGTGATAGGGGACTCTATAGTCAGGGGTTCAGATAGGTGATTCTGTGGATGCAGGAAAGAAACTCGGATGGTAGTTTGCCTCCCAGGTGCCAGGGTCCAGGATGTTTCTGATCACATCTAAGATATCCTGCGGTGGGAGGGAGAACAGCCAGAGGTCGTGGTACATATAGGTACCAATGACATAGGTAGGAAAAGGGAAGAGATCCTGAAAGAAGACTACAGGGAGTTAGGAAGGAAGTTGAAAAGCAGGACCTCAAAGGTAGTAATCTCAGGATTACTGCCTGTGTCGCGTGACAGTGAGAATAGGAATAGAATAAGGTGGAAGATAAATGCGTGGCTGAGGGATTGGAGCAGGGAGCAGGGATTCAGATTTCTGGATCATTGGGACCTCTTTTGGGGTGGGTGTGACCTGTACAAAAAAGATGGGTTGCACTTGAATCCCTGGGGGACCAATATCCTGGCAGGCAGGTTTGATAGTGCTATTGGGGTGGGTTTAAACTAGTTTGGCAGGGGGGTGGGAATCAGAATGTGAGTGCAGGGATTAAGGTAGAAGGACAAGGGCATGATGCTAAGAGTTCTGAGTTGATGAGGAAGGACAGGCAGGGGACAGAACATAATTGTAGCCAGTTAAAGAGGTTGAAATGTGTCTATTTCAATGCTAGGAGTATTAGGAACAAGGAGGATGAACTTAGAGCATGGATCATGGATTAGTACGTGGAGCTACGATGTTGTGGCCGTTACTGAAACTTGGTTGGAGGAAGGGCAGGATTAGATGATGCAGGTCCCAGGGTTCCGGTGTTTTAAAAGGAATAGGATGGGAGGTAGAAAAGGGGGGGGGGGAGTGGCATTGCTGGTCAGGGGTAGTATCACGGCTATAGAGATGGAGGACGCTGCAGAAGGACTGTCCATGGAGTCTGTCTGGGTGGAAGTTAGAAATAGGAAGGGATCAATCACTGTGCTGGGAGTAGTCTGTAGGCCCCCAAATAGCCCTCGGGACAACAAGGAGCAGATAAGCAGACAGGTTTTAGAATGGAGCAAGAAATACAGGGTAGTGGTTATGGGTGATTTCAACTTCCCTCATATTCACTGGCACCTCCTGAGTGCAAGGGGGATAGATGGGGCTGTAATTGTCAGGTGTGTTCAAGAAGGATTCCTGACACAGTATGTGGACCAGCCAACGAGAGGAGAGGCTATACTGGATCTAGTTCTGGTTATGAACCTGGCCAGGTTACAGATCTCTTGGTGGGGGAGCATTTTGGTGAGAGTGACCACAACTCCCTTAGCTTCAGCATAGCTATGGAAAGGGATAAAATCAGACGAAATGGTAAAGTGCTTAACTGGGGAAGAGCTAACTTTGAAGGGATGAGGCAGGAACTAGCGAGAGTAAATTGGAAACAGATGTTCAAAGGAGAAAGCACAGAAGTAATATGGGAGAAGTTTAGGGACCATTTGAGCGAGGTTCAGGATAGGTTTGTCCCACTGAGGCAAGGAAAAAATGGTAGGAAAAGGGAACTGTGCCTGACAAAGCATGTGAGGCAACTTGTCAAGAGGAAAAAGGAAGCATATGTTAGATATAAGAAGCAGGAAGTAGGAGGGGCTTATGAGAAATATAGGGTAGCCAGGAAGGAGCTAAAGAAAGGACTTAGGAGAGCTCAAAGAGGGCATGAGAAGGCCTTGGCATGTAGGATTAAGGAGAATCCCAAGGTGTTCTATGTGTATGTGAAGAATAGGAGGATGATGAGAACGAAGGTGGGACTGCTAAAGGATAAAGAGGGCAACATGTGCCTGGAGGTGGAGGAGTTTGGGGTCCTAAATGAATACTTTGCTTCAGTATTCACAAGTGAAAAGGATCTTGATCAGGATGAGGTCGAAGTAGAGCAGGCCTGTGTGCTGGACAATGTGGAGATTAAGGAAGAAGAAGTGCTGGATCTTCTTAAAAACATTAAGATTGATAAATCCTCAGGGCCAGATATGATACACCCCAGGTTGTTGTGGGAATTGAGAGAAGAGATCGCAGGAGCATTAGCCATGATCTTTGAATCCTCTTTGGCTGCAGGGGAAGTGCTGGAGGACTGGAGAATGGCAAATGTAGTTCCCTTGTTTAAAAAAGGTAATAGGGAGAAACCTGGGAACTATAGACCGGTGAGTCTTACGTCAGTGGTATGCAAACTACTGGAAAGGATTCTTAAGGATAGGATCTATGAGCATTTGGAGAAGTACAGTATACTCATGGATAGTCAACATGGCTTTGTGAAGGGAAGATCATGCCCCACGAGCCTGTTTGAGTTTTTTGAAGAGGTAACAAAAATTGATGAGGGTAGGGCAGTGGATGTGGTCTTTGTGGACTTTAGCAAAGCATTTGACAAGGTCCCTCATGAGAGACTCATCCAGAAAGTCATGAGGCATGGGTTAAGTGGAACCTTGGCTGTTTGGATAAAAAATTGGCTTAAAGGAAGAAAGCAGAGGGTAGTTGTGGAAGGAAAGTATTCTGCCTGGAGGTCGGTGACTAGTGGAGTGCCGCAGGGATCTGTCCTGGGACCCCTGCTATTTGTGATTTTTATAAATGACCTGGATGTAGAGGCAGAAGGATGGGTGAGTAAGTTTGTGGATGACATGAAGATCGGAGGAGTTGTGGATGGAGCTGTAGGTGGTCGAAGGTTAAAAGAGGATATAGACAGGCTGCAGAGTTGGGCAGAAAAATGGCAGATGGAGTTCAATCCGGACAAGTGTGAGGTGATGCATTTTGGAAGGACGAACCAGAAGACTGAGTACAGGATTAATGGTCAATCCCTCAAGGTCACTGCACAGGTTGATAGGGTAGTTAAGGAGGCCTATGGGATGCTCGGCTTCATTAACAAGGGGATTGAGTTCAAGAGTAGAGAGGTCATGTTACAACTCTACAAATCTCTGGTGAGACCGCACTTAGAGTATTGTGTTCAATTCTGGTCACCGCATTATAGGAAGGATGTGGAAGCTATGGAGAGGGTGCAAAGGAGATTTACCAGGATGTTGCCTGGATTGGAGAACAAGTCATATGAAGCAAGGTTAGCAGAACTGGGACTTTTCTCTTTGGAGTGTAGAAGAATGAGAGGGGACTTGATAGAGGTCTACAAGATTATGAGAGACATAGATAGGGTGGATAGTCAGTACCTGTTTCCCAGGGCACCAATAGCAAACACCAGAGGGCATATGTACAAAATTAGGGGAGGGAAGTTTAGAGGAGACATCAGGGGTAAGTTTTTTACACAGAGGGTTGTGAGTGCCTGGAATGACTTGCCAGGGATGGTGGTGGAGGCTAAAATATTAGGGGTATTTAAGAGCCTCTTGGAGAGGCACATGGATGAAAGTAAAATGGAGGGTTATGGGTTTAGTACTTTTTTTAAAGGATTATATGGGTCAGCACAACATGGAGGGCTGAAAGGCCTGTACTGTGCTGTAGTGTTCAATGGTTCTATGGTTATAAAATTATATAACATTACTTCATTGCTTTTGAACTAAATCCCCCACTAATGAAGACCAACACAAGATATGCCTTCTTGACAACCCTACCAAATTATGCGGCATCTTTGGAACTATGGATGTGGACCTCAAGATCCCTCTGTTCCTCTGCTCTCCTAAGAATAGTGCTGAAGCTCCAACATTCTGCCTTCAAATTTGACCTGACAAAATGAAGCACTTCACCCTCTTCTGGGTTGAAGTTCACCAGTTACTTCTCAGCCCTGCTCTGTATCCTGTCAATATCCCATTGCAGCCTTCCACACTATCCACAACTCCACCAACCCTTGTGTCATCTGCAATCTTACTAATCCATCGTTCCCCTTCCTCATCTAAGTCATTTATAAAAATCACAATGAGCAGGGATCCCACAACAGACTCCCATGGAACACCACTGGTTACTAACCTCCAGGCAGAATGCTCTCCATCTATTACCACCCTCTACTTCTTATGGGCAAGCCAATTCTGTATCCACACAGCAGAATCATCAAACACCATACTAAGACTTATATACACTACATCCACTGCTCTGCTTTCAACAATGTACAGAATATAAGCATAAGGAGGTTATGACACAACCATACAGAACATCAGTTATGCCACAGCTACAGTTCTGTGTGCAGTTCTGTTTGCTGTACTATAGGAAGTACGTGATCGCATTGGTGCAGAGGCAATTTACCAGGATGTTGCCTGGGATGGATCAGCTATGACAAAAGGCTGGATAGGCTGAGTTTGATTTTCTTGTAGAAAAAAGACTGATTGAGGTATACAAAACCAAGAGGTGCACAGGTAGTATAGATAGTAAGAAATGTTTCCCCTTAGCAGGGTACCTATGAACAGAGGACCATAGTCCCACTGGACCAGAGGACCAGTGAGCCTATACTGTATGGCTTTATGACTTTCTATGAGACATTGACTCTAAACATCATGCAAAACCCTAATGTAGAAATCCCAAACTTTAATGAGAGTAATCGGTGTAGCAAAGTATCTTAAAAGGCTTAAAATTGAGAAACTATAAGCAGCTGGAAACTGAGTTATCATAGGCAAAGGAATTTGAAAGTGGAAAGGAAGGGAAAAAAATTAGGAAATTTCAGAAGTAGAGATATAGCGGTTGGGTTAAGGGGATTCTGAAATGGTAGGAGCTTAAGGCTCATAAACTCTGCTGATAAGAGTAAGAGGATACTGCTAGGACTGGAAGGATGAGTGAGAACGTTGCATGACAACAGACGTGGAGATTACATGGAGCCGGTTCAGTTATAATAAGGAGAGTGAACCGATATGCTTAGGATGCATTATGGGGTAGGACACAAATGTGAGAATACTTTTCTATTTACTTCTGTATTTAAATGTGAAAATATCCTGTCTTTGACCTGAAACATTAACTATTTCTCTTTCTACAAATGCTGCCCAATCCACTGAGTAATTTCAACATTTTCTTTTTTAATTTCAGATTTGTTGTTCAGAACTGCTCTGAGGTCATAAATGTTTGAACATAAAATATAGAAGAGTTCAGCACAGTACAGGCCCTTTGGCCCACGATGTTGTGCTGACCTTTTAAGCTATTCTACCATCAATCTAACCTTTCCCTCCCACATAGCCCTCCATTTTTCTTTCACACGTTGGCCACACTTTAAATTGTAATATGATGGGAATGCACTTTTATATAATTCAGAAGTCTAAATTTGGGATAATTTCATTGTTATGAGTAACAGCAATTAATTTTACGAATTCTAGTAATCTGATACTTATGTCAACCAAACTGATTGATGTGGAAGCAAATGTAGTCAACTTCATCTTAAAAACCTTTTTTTTGTAATATCTTTAGTGTTGGAGAAGGATACTTAGTTCCACTATTTATCTCAGCCAGAAACCTTTATTTTTACAAGTATGTGAAATTGAGGAGGGCCATGAATGTAGGAACTGCTACTAGAAGATGTATGTCTTTGGGTACATTGGCTTAATACATCTTACTAATTATAAAGCTGGAAATTTTATTGCTTTAGCAAATATGCAGAATCCATCAGTGTGAGCTTTAACAGATAGGTTTTGAAGCTGACCTGACAGCCATGTACATTTAGGGGATGATTCACAGTTTCCTTTCTTGTGTCAAAAGTGTCAAAAATTAATTGTTTTACAAGGAGATTGTGGGGAATGGAAGACTGACGTAACAGCCTACATCTTTGTGCACTAGGACAGCTATTACAAAACACCATAAGCAGATTATTTTAAAATGCATTAATATAATTTGAAACTACAGTATGCATATTAATATCAGATTAAACATTAACAGTGGACTTGAATGCTTTTGTAGTAAAGTTAATATGTGTTTTTGATCTTTTCAATTTTAAATTTTTTATGAAACACAAGAAGATTATTCAGTCTTTCATGTTTCTATGGGTACCCTGAGGATTCCTATTGGTTTCACTCCTCATTTCTTTCTCTGTAACCAGTTAAACTTCTGTTGATTTTTCTGCCACCCATATATACTAACTTACAGTAACTAATTAACCTACTAAACAATACTTTGGTCATGCAGATAATGTGTAAACTCTGGCGAGGCAACAACCAAAAGCAGGGGTTAAACTTAAGTTATTGTAATCAACACGTACAAACAAGCTGGAGGAACTCAGCAGGTTGGGCAGCATCCGTTGAGACGAGCAGTCAACGTTTTGGGCCGAGACACTTCGTCAGGACTGACTGAGTCCTGATGAAAGGTCTCGGCCCAAAACGTTGACTGCTCGTTTCAACGGATGCTGCCCAACCTGCTGAGTTCCTCCAGCTTGTTTATACGTGTTGATTTGACCACAGCATCTGCAGTTTACTTTGTGGTTGTCATTGTAATTAACCAGCAGTAGTTTTAACTCTACACAACGTATTTGATTAAAAAAAATTATTATCATGTCCTGATTCTTCTGTATTACTCACAAAACATATTATTTATAGTAATTGACATGGTGTAACTAAGTGCATGTAACAGGACATTGCTCTGTGGTTAAGATAATTTACATTGAGAAGTCTTACTTTAACCAGGAGAGGGAGCACTTGACACATAAATAGCCAAAAGCACAAGCGATTCTGCAGATGCTGGGAATCTGGAGAAACACACACAAAATGCTGTCAGGCAGCAACTATGGAAAAAGGAATAAACTGTTGATTTTATTTGGCCCAAAACATCAGCTGTTTATTCCTTTCATGCATTTTGTGCGTTTTACATAAACTTAATAAATTCATTAGAAAGGCTGGATCTGTTACAGGAGTCTAACTGGACATACTGGAGATTGTGGTAGAACAAAGGACCCTCCAGAAAATGTGGCAATTCTGAACAATGTTCCTTATCCTCTGCGTGCCAAATTGGCTGAACAGAGGAGCACTCTCAGTAACAGACTGACACATCTGCACTGCTCCAAACAGTACTATATGAGGTCGTTCTCACCCTCGGCCATTAGGATTTATAATGAATCAACCTATAGCCGGGGAAGTGATGAAACCCCTCCTGTGAGACCGTTATTAATCTCTGTTTACCAGTGCTCTGTTTAAGCCCTGTTTAGCTCTGTTTACCACGCCGTGCTATCACGGACCCATTACTGTATAATATTATGGTAATTCTTGCTCTACCAACTTACCAATGTGGACTTGGAAACCTTGTAGATCTTGTAATCTTTGACTCGTAAATCTTGTACATTTTATTTTTAATGTAACTTTTATATTTCGTCTTACTTCTTTTCTAATATTTGTATATTTGAATACCTGTGCAATGCTACTGTAATGCTACTGTGACTCTGTAATCTCCTTTGGGATCCATAAAGTATCTATCTATTTATCTATCTAAAAAGCCTCAAATTCAGTTTCAAAACCTACTTCATTTACACAGGTATTTGAAGAACATATCTAGAAATTCAGCTTTGCTCTGAAAGGCAAATTAAACTGGTTCTATACTGGGAGCCCATATCAGTTACTTGTGGGGCCTGAGCTGCAAAATTCTGTCATATAATGGGCTCAAAGCATCCTGCATGTTGGAATTGGAGTCAGATTTATTATCACTGATAAATGATAGAGTTTACACTGGAAACTTGTGCGAAGGTCTTCCACCCCGCAGCTCCGTCATTGTGGAATTAGTGAAGGAAATTGGGGGACGACGGTTCATAATGGAATTGGGATGGGGAAGGAAGATGAGGTGGGCAATAAATAGAGAGAATACGTACACAATGCTGGAAGAACTCAGCAGGTCAGGCAGCATCCGTGAGAAAAGATTCGGGCCGAGACCCTTTATCAGTAATGGGGGGAAAGAGAAGGCCGAAGCCCAGTAATAGAGATAGGGAAGGGGGTAGGGCACCAGGTGGAAAACCAATCAGAGGAAAGATAAAGGGGGGAGGGGGAGGGGATAAGCATGAAAGAACTGCAGAGATAAAGAAGCAGAAAGTTGAAAGGGGAGAGAGGCAGTGATGGAAATGATAAGCCTGGCAGATATTCCTAGAATCCAACATTTCCTGTGATTTTTCAACAAATTTGTCCCCTCCTCCTTCCCTTTCTCCTATGGTCCATTCTACTCTCCTATCAGATTCTTTCTTCTCCAGCCCTTGACCTTTCTCACTCACCTGGCTTCACCTCTCACCTTCCAGCTAGCCTCTTCCCTTCTCTCACCTTTTTATTTTGGTATCATGCCCCTTCTTTCTCAGTCCTGAAGAAAGGTCTTGGCCGAAATGACAACCGTTTACTTTTTTCCTTATTCTTTACTATAGATGCTGACTGACTTGCTGAGTTCCTCCAGTATTTTGTGTGAGTTGTTCTGGACTTACAGCATCTGCAGACTTCCTTGTGTTTAAAATTCATCTTATTCCTGAGTGATGTATATAAAACACTTGAGACATCTGCAAAGGAAAGATGCTGAACAGCATGAGAAAGCAGCCAAATAAATCAGACATGATCACAGGGATTGCTCTCTACATCACTCCCTTGTCCAGTCACCTTCCACTGATCTCCATCTTGAATCTTCTCTTGCAAGTGTGACAAATGCTTCATTGCCCCAAACCCCCATTATATCCACCATTCTGCTTAGTTCTACTCTGTTTTATTTTACCTGGTGTTCCCAATGCAGCCGCCTCTATATCTGTGAGGATGTGGTGTAAATTGGGGGGACTGTTTTGTCAAGCACTTCCCCTACCTCTGTAACAATTTCCCAGTGGCCACCTATTTCAATCCCATTCCTCACTCCCGCTCTGACATATTGGTCCATTGCCTCCTCTTTTGCCGCAAAGAGGCCTCCCTCAGGTTAGAGGAGCAACACCTCATATTCTGTGTAGCCTTCAGCTTGACAGTATTGACATTGATATTTCTAACTTCTGGTAATTTCTCCCCCTTCTCTCTTTTTCCTTTCCTATTGTGACTACCCTCTTACCCCTTGTCTTCCTCTCACCTGCCTATTACCTCACTCTGATGCCCCTCCTCCTTCCCTTTCTCCCATGGTCCACTTTCCTCTTCTATCAGTTTCCTTTTTCTTCAGCCTTTCACCTTTTCCACCTTTCACCTTCTAGCTTGTAATTCTTCTCCTCCCCCCATCTTCTTAATCTGGCTTCTTCCCCTTCCTTTCTATTCCTAATGAAGGGTCTCAGCCCAACACATTGAATCTTTATTCCTTCACATAGATGCTACCTGACCTGCTGAGTTCCTCCAGCATTTTATGTGCATCTGGAACTGCCCTTCATGAAATCTCAGCTCCATTACTGAACTCAGTGGTGAGTCCACAGATGGAGCTAACCACCAGATATCCTGGGACTGGATCTTCATGAAATCTCAGATTTCCACATTTGACTCTGTGCACACAGAAATCCAGGATTCAGGAAAAGCTTCTTCCCCTCTGCCATCTGATTCCTAAATGGACAGTGAACCCTCACTTTTTAAAAATATGTAGTATTTCTTTTTTTTGGCATGATTTTTAATCTATTCAATATACCAGAATCGGAATCAGAATCGGATTTATTATCACCGGCATGTGATGTGAAATTTCTTAACTTAGCAGCAGCAGTACAATGCAATACGTAATCTACGAGATAGAATAATAATAACAATAAAAAATTAAATAATAATAATAAATAAACAAGTAAAGCAATTACAGTATACATGTATTGAATAGATTTTTAAAAATGTGCAAAGGGTTTGAGGGTCGGTACAAAATTGTGGGCCGAGGGGCCTGTAATGTGCTGTGCTATTCTATGTTCTAAAACAGAAATACTGTATATTAAAAAAAGTGAGGTAGTGTCCAAAGATTCAAAGTCCATTTAGGAATCAGATGGCAGAGGGGAAGAAGCTGTTCCTGAATCTCCGAGTGTGTGCGTTCAGGCTTCTGTACCTCCTACCTGATGGTAACAGTGAGCAGTAGCCCCTCCATACCAGACAGTGATGCAGAATGCTCTCCACTGTATAATAAAGTATATTGAATAAGACTTATTTATCTATCTATCTATCTATCTATCTATCTATCTATCTATCTATCTATCTATCTATCTATCTATTTATTTATTTATTTATTATTATTGTTGTTGTTGTTGTTGTTATTTTGTTTTTTTCTTGTATATTCTGTATTGCACTGAACTACTGCTGCTAAGTTAGCAAATTTCACTTCACATGCTGATGATAATAAACCAGTTTCTGATTCTGACTTCCTGAGGAACAACTGGCTGATGATCTGTAACTTGCATTGGAACCAATTGCTAACAACTACCAAAATTTAGCCCAATATGTCTTGATGACAAACCTTATATTACTTCTACATCATTTTTCAAAGATAGAGTTCTGAGCTGCCTTAGAAATAAACATCAAAGCAAGGATACATTCAAGGCATTGGAAGCTACAGAGTCAATCTTTCACTGTCTATGCGGGTGCAACATCGTAGAGCATTCAGGAGAATGAGGCAGGGTCTTCTTGAGGGAGTTGTTGGGAGAGTAGTCCAGAGTGAGGAGGGAGGGAAGTGGATCAGAAAGTGATGAGATGTGTGGGGAATTCCAACTGGATGATTGTTAACTGTGTGGAATTCAGTTCAGGTTCAGCAGTTTGAAATAAGCATTTTCTTACAGAAAAACTGTCCTCAGCATCCTGACCCTCTCTAGATATTGTGGCTATAATGCTTAGTAGGAAGTAGCAAGCTCTCCTGGAATATGTAAAGATGAATATCTCTTTTTCTGGTCGATGTAAAGTTCAAGCATGCATATTATAATTTAACTGTTTTATAATTTTCTATATATAAAATTGTAATCAAATTTGCTTTTAGTGAAAACTATATATTTGGCAAATTTGACACATTTTGTAAGCGACTGGAGAAGATTATGCATGTGATAAGCACCATGGAAAGCCTCTCTGATCTGCAGAATGTTAAAATGGAGGGATTTGACAAAATATACTTGCGATATCAGACAATAATCACCAGTTTGAAATCAAAGACTTATGATGTACTGGATCACAGAAAGCAGGAGGTACAGTATCATGTTCAATTGTTATTGTAGATCATAGAAGGTCGGCTGACAATTTCCTTTCATAAGAAAGTAGTTTTAAAATATTTTTCTTCTGTTTGCAAATGTAAAGATGGTAACGTAATTCAGTATGAGCTACACACAATGGCAACATGTGACATTACAAAGGTCCTAGTAGTACACAGGTTCTTTGCTCAAGTTTAGAAGAGTTAAGTTAACTACCTCCAACAGAGAGTGGAATGTCTGAAAAAAAATGTCAAATGGAGATACATAAAGTACTGAACGCCTGGGGATTGAACAAGAGGTGGATGGACTTTTGGTAAAAAAAAAATTTGATGGATATTGGACAGTGCTATTTTTCCATGACATTCCTACTTTCCCTTCCCAGTGACTGAGGTTTCAATTGTTTTGATAACAACTCAGGTGCATGGCTTTGTTAGGTAAGAGTGAGCTTGACCAGAAAATGATAGAAACGTACAGCAGGCCAGGAAGCAACCGTGGAAAGAAAGCCAGATGGCAGTTCAAGGACAGGACTCTTTGCCAGTACAGCTAGATGGGTTGCTGATCTGAATCAGTAACTGACCTGCTGAACATTTGCAACATTTTCTGCTTTACTTTGAGCTTGAGAGGAAGTTGTGTAGCACCCATTCCAGGACCACCAGACTCAAAAATGGTTACTTAAATAAGACTGATAAACATCTCCACCAAATAATTAACATCTCCACACTCCCAACCACTACTGCTTTATCATTTCCTGTCAGTCATCTTAAGTACAGACACTCCTGTGCCTTGTGTCACTTTATGGACATACAATGAATCTGTGAATAGTATACAAACTATTTTCCATATTTACTGTGTTTGTTATCTTATTGTGTTCCTCATCTTTTTTTTTGTGTTGCATGAGATCTGGACTAACAATTACTTTGTTTTCCTTTATATTTGTGTACTGGAAATGACACTTAAACAATCTTGAATTTCAATCTTGAGAAGGGTCATGCTGATGATCTGACCTGTCAATTTTTTCCATACTTTTAAACTGATACATTGTGGTACAGCTGAAATATCCATGTAGAGCACCTCCATTTGTGATATAATATTACATTTCATGAATCACCCATTGATTTGCTCTTCAAGTGATAATCTTAGTACCTATCTCTAGTAAGTTTGTATCCTTTAACATTAGAATCAGGTTTAATATCATTGGCATCTGTTGAGAAATTCATTGTTTTGTGACAGAGGTATATTGTAATATATAATAATAAAAACTGTAAATTACTGTAAGTATATATAAAAAAGAAAATTAAATTAAGTAAGCAGTGCAAAAAAATAGGAAGGATATTGAGGTTGAGTTCGTGGGTTTATTGTCTATTCAGAAATCTGATCAGGGAGGGGAAGAAGGTGTTCCAGAAACATTACTATACAGCTTAATCCATTATATACATTCTTTTAAGAATTCTGGTAGTCTCTTGTTATAATTAAATCTCTCCATGTTACTTTCCAGTTTGACAATGATTATCAGGAATTCAAACTCCAGATGGAAGGACTGTACCAGTCAATGCAGATTTTCATGGATTCTTGGTTTGAACGATCCATAACTGTAAGTAATATAAAACACCAGCATTCAAATCTGCCACTGAAACAAATCTATCGTCTTCACCATTTTCCTGAAATCTCTTCCAGATAGAACGCTTGCTTGAGTTACTGGGAAAGTTTGAATGTATTGCTGGATCACAACTGGAACTAACAGACAAGTATCTAATTGTCCTGCAGCGTTTTGCGCGAGATTTAGACCTAGTGCGGAAGATCTATCAGAAACAAAGAGAAAATCCACCTGTACCTCGTAACATTCCACCTGTAAATTTCCTTTTTAATTACATTTTTTCAAATCCAGTTTATTATTGTTATATATAGTTCCAATTTTTCCTTAAAAATCCTTAAAATAAAATCATTAAGTGATTTAAAGATGATCGTATTTGAACATTCTTTAGAATTTTAGATATGATCCAAACCATGGAAGTTTCTATTTTTCATAGAAAGGGATATTTGATCATAGGGTCATTACATTATAAAGTAATTTACTAATGTTTAGGAAATTCTGAAGTCATGATAGGTGCTATGTAAATGAATCTATATGTTTTTCTTTTAATTTTTAAATGCATAATCATTGATTTTATTAATATTTTAAAAATATTTTCTGGTTGTCAGGTATCTGGGAAGATTATGTGGGCCCGACAGCTATTCAGAAAAATAGACATTCCCATGAAGTTTCTGAAAAATAACACTGAAATTTTGAAGGTAGTTCTATATGTATAGTTTCCTGATTTGAAAGCAATTTATTGGACTGAGTACAAAAATCCTCGCAATTTAAGACTACATAGCAAAACTTATTTTAGTCTCTTTTTATATTCTTAGAGCCCTGAAATGAAAAAAGTTATAAAGAATTACAACAAAATGGCAGCTGTTCTTCTGGAGTTTGAGATGCTGTATCACAGGGGTTGGTGCCGAGCTGTTGACATAGCTCGAAATGGACTTCAGGCTTCACTAATTGTGCGACATCCTGAGACTAAGGTTACAACATGTGTTTACTCATTATTTATAAATTATGGAATAAGTCAATCAACTGCATCTAGTGTTTGATTACACCTAAAGCATACAGTACATTCTCGAAATTTTATAATAATGGAGAAAATCAAATTAATGCAGTTATTAATATTGTATTAATGCAGAATTAATACAAGTTAATTCTTTTGTCCTGTTTTTCTTCAAAATGGAGCTTACTCTTGTGCTTTAGTTCTGTATGTTATATATTCTACATGTTCTATAGTCTAAGCCAGGGGTGTCAAACTCAAATACACAGTGGGCCAAAATTAAAAAATCGGTACAAGTCGAGGGCTGGACTGGTTCAGCGTTTATTGCAAAACTTATTGAAATGAATTTATTACACATATTAACCTGGAACTAACAAAGCTTAGGTTATTGCCTACAAAAACAACATTGAACATTAAATAAATAAAAAATCAGTTGCATTTATTTCTTATGGCTTTATCTGCAGCTTTTCTGGAGTAATTTCTAATGAAAACATTTTTCCACAGGCCAACAGTCTGTGATTCACACTAGTCTAAGCCAGATACTTGGCATCTCATCTTGGATGCAAGTTCATCAATGTTTGGAGTCAAGCTCTGAGCTGAGGAAATCCTCAGAATTGAGTGAAGGTGTTCATCAGAAAGACGACTCCTGTGTGATGTTTTGTTTATCTTCATCAAAGAGAACAGTTGTTCACACAGACATGTGCTGCCAAACATAGAGAGCATTTAAGCAGCTTGGGTACGCAGCTGGGGCATTGTGTCGGGAATGAAACGTGGAAACTGTGCAGCGCCCACCGAGTCATACTTTGCCTTGAGTGTGTCACTACATTGGAGTTCAATCAGCTCCATTTGTATGTTGGTTGGTGCGCTTTCCACGTCAGCTGCAAATGGATTACTGAGCAGTTCAAACCTGCTTTTTTGGGCTTCAAAGTCGACAAATCGCCGAGTGAAGTCGGCACCAAGTATGCTAAGTTTCTCAGCAAACTTTGCATGTGGGAACACTCCAGTAGAAACCTGCTCTTTCATAGTTTGGCAACACGGAAAATGGCTCAAGTTTTCTTGCTGCATCTGCGTCTCCCACAGGCACAGCTTGGTTTTAAAAGCCCTCACTGCAGCGTAAATGTCTGTGATCACATGACCCCGCCCCTGAAGCTGCAGGTTGAGTGCATTGAGATGGCTCGTGATGTCACACAGAAATGCCATTTCACAAAGCAACTTTTTATCCCTGAGCTCTGTTGTGTCTTTCCCTTTGCTTTCCATGAACTGACAGATCTCCTCACGCAACTCGAAACATCTTTTCAGCACTTTTCCTTGGCTTAACCATCGCATCTCTGTGTGATAGGGCAAATCATTATATTCCTCCAGAAACGACTTGAACTCACGGTGATTTAAACCTTTGGCTCTTATGAAGTTAACTGCTCGTGTTATGGTGCTCATTATATGTTCCATTTTCAAGGCTTTGCCACACAACGATTCCTGGTGTATGATGCAGTGATAAGCTGTCAGCTCACCTGCGCCGTTTTCCTCCCATATCTTCTCCCGGATCCTGCCCACCAATCCACTCTTTTGACCGCACATCGCGGGCTTCTGTTTCTTGTCCAGATGCTTGTATTTGTCGTGGTGTTTCGTTTCATAGTGTCGTCTTACGTTATATTCTTTAATTACAGCCACACCGTCTCCGCACACAGGACAAACAGGTTTGCCCTTTATATCTGTGAACATATACTCCGCCTCCCACCTGCCTTGAAAACCCCTGTTTTCAAAGTCCACCTTTCGTTCAGCCATTTTTGGGGTGAGGGATAGCTGAAAGTTGACCACACGTGACTAGCGCCATAAGGATGATGATGAGAGAGTAAGGCAAGCGCGAGCAATGCACTGGCAGTGCATTGTGGGATTTGTAGTATTAGTGGTGCATGCAATATACCGGCGGGCCAGCTCTAATAGAAAAAAAATTTATTCATTAATGACAATCAGGAAATAAACCAGGGAAACCGAATAAACACTAAAACCCCTGAAAACCTGGTACCTGAATAAACTCAGCATTAGCCATATCATACGCCATTGGCGCTTCGATTACTGGGGCCAGCTTTAATAGTAATTAGATATTATCTTGCGGGCCAAAGATAATTCCACCACGGGCCGGATTTGGCCCGCGGGCCTTGAGTTTGACATATATGGTCTAAGCTCTATGTTTCATTTTCTAATATGCAACTTAGAATAGAGAAGCTAATTGTTTCCATTTATAAGAATTTATGCAAAAAGTCAATACATTTTGCTATTCAAATCAGAAAGCATTATTTTTTGTTACAAATGAAATTCACATTTGTTTCCTGACTTTCGTGGAATTACATGAACCAGTACAGTGGATTTTGGTTAATTGGGACACATAAGCATCAATACATTTTGGCCCAATTAAATGACTGCCCCAATTAGAATAGGTGTCATGGAAGTTTAAAGAAGTATGCAAACAGACAAACTACTGTTAACTGAGTAAAAAATTATGTATTTAAATGAAATATAGAACAAATTAGTACACCACCAAGAGTACTACTGTATTATAAAACTGTGTATTAGTTTCCAATAGTTATTGATGAGGAATTAATCCAGTGTACATTGCCGTGTTCTTTTGATTGACTGTATATGAACAAAATAAATGCTGACACCTCATGCAGATAATGGACTGCCTTCAAACAATGCTTTCAACAATCGCATCCTCCAAATCTTCATTTTCATAGTAACATTCATGATGATCGTTGATACCTGCACGCTCTTCTTAGTTTCTAACTTGTTGAAGTATTGATATTGTTTCATTTTCACTCCCGGCTGTTTCTGGCATCTCCAGTAAAACTACAGTGAATAAATTAGTTCTGAATTGTCTTACTGTTTATTAACTGATGGCCCAATTAACTGTAATCATTTGTATTTCTAAATTCAGAAATTGTATTTTCTACCTTATCTGTAAAGAAATCTTGCAGCTCACACTGAATTAGACTTCATGTGTATTTTATTGATTTGTGAAACTAAATTAATATTAAGGATGGATGACCTTACATCAGAAGGGACAATGCTGACACAAACAAGAAAATTTGGTTTTCCACAATTGTTGATTTCATTATTGAGTCCTGATGGCTGCAAAATGCCAAGACTGAAGATGAGGTACTTTCTTCTTCTTGGGTTGCTCCTGATTGGAACTGAAGTAGGAGGGCAGATGCATAGAAGCCAGAGTGGGAATGTGAATGGGAATGGGATGGAGAATTAAAGTGACAGGTAGCTGGACTGTTTGTCTCTAGATAGTGGGTTTAGTTTGCTTTCTCCAATGAGGAGAAGACCACATTGTAAACACAGAATGTAATGAACTAGATTGTAAGAACTGCAAATAAATTGCTGCTTCACATGGAAGAGCTATTCAGGTTCCTGGAAGAGGAGCGGTATCTCTAATGGAGTGCGCTGTGAAAAGAAATGAATTTGTTGGAGGTGGAAGAGTAAACCTAGAGTTGCTGAGAGAAATGTCCCATCAAAATACTGAATGAGAGCAGGGGATGATATTTCTGATGGTAAAATCTCACTGCAGTAGGCAATAGTTTGGAATATCAGCTTTCTCTAACCAACTAATAGCTAACAATGAAACTGAAAACTTAACAGATATATGGGCTATTGAAGTGCATAATTGGATGCCTAACATGAATTATATGTATTATTAATTAATAATGTATTCCATTTCTTTTATTTTACTGAACTATTTCTGTTTTTGACATTGTCTTGATTTTCCCAACTAGGAAGTCTTAGTGAACTTCGATCCTGCCCTGATTGAGTTACTTTCTGAAGCAAAGTACTTGTATAAAATGGGGCTTGAAGTGCCACAAGGAGCTCTCAACCTATGGTTAAAAGAGGCAGAAATTAAGCACCATTATTTAAGGTTAGTATTTCCATTAAATTCAAGGTTAATTTTTCAATATTTGCATTGGGGCAGAAAAATTCTGTCATACAATGGGCTCAAAGCATCCTGAATGTTTGAATCAGAATCAGATTTATTATCACTGATATATAATAGAGTTTACACTGGAAACATTGTATGAAGGTCTTCCATCCCTCAGCTCCGTCATTGTGGAATTAGTGAAGGAAATTAGGTGGACAATGGTTCATAATGGAATTGGGATGGGGAAGGAAGATGAGGTGGGCAACAAACAGAGAGTATTGGGCCCAGGTGCGGGTGGGGATGGTATGGGAAAATTTGTAGATGGAGCATCAGAGGTTGAATGGAGTATCAACATTTGGGGATAAGGCATTGGCAGCAGGCAGAAATGGACTTACAATTTGATGGCATTCCAATGATGGTGGAATTGGTGGGTGTGGGAGAGGTAGAGAAGGGCTGGAATTGTACATGTTTGGTTGTGGGATTAAGGGTTTGGGGATCAGGTAGGTGGAAGCAGGATTACATAGGAAAGGAGCAGCAGATGTTTGAGTGGAGATAGAAAAGGCAGAACAATTAAGGCTGTTAATGGGAATGAACATAAAAATACCTTGATGATCTATCTACAAGCTACTTGTTCCATGGCGACAAACTGGGTAAATATGGTGGCTTTTAACATGGCAATGTAGACTGCAGCTTTCCATTGTAGGCCTGCTTCATTGTGGACACAGTATGCACAGTATGCAGTCCTTGAATACAAAATTAAAGCGCTGCCAGAATGTTGTCGAAATGTGCATTGGGTGCCATTGGACCAGAAGGAGAAATACACAAATCTCGATGTGCATTGAAAGAGAAAAAATGGAGATAAATTTTGTTTCAATCTTACATCAGATTGCTGGAGAATTACTTTGATAAGATAAAATAAAACATGTCTACAGTTTCCAGCCATTCTATGAAATTATAATGTGAATTTACTAGAACTGGCGAAAAATTTCATTGCCGTTTACTGTTATTCTTGATTCTTTTAATGTGGTTTTATATTTAATAAGTTTTTTTTTGCTTATTTACAGCATTCAGGAGCTTTTACGCAACTATCAAAATGTGGTGAACAGCATCCCATCTACTATTCAACCACTGATGAAGCCGTTTGTTAGCCAAGTGGATGAAGCTCTCATCCCTGGACTAACTATGTTGTCTTGGACCTCCTTAAACATTGAAAAATGTATGAGAGTTTTCACCAGTATAAAAACCACTTAGGAGTGCAACTGAGTTGAAATTAATTGTATTGTTATGATGAAAGGGGTTTGGTTAAAATGTTCGGAGTGGTTTTATGGAAAGCAGCTGGGATCTTACAGCAGGATTTTATGCCTAACATACAGATGCTGTGATGTGTTCTATGATGGAATATTTCCTACTGGGTACCTCCCACCCCTTGATTTTATGACACTTATAGCTGCATGACTTTCTTGTCCAGACACTCAGTGAGAGTTTTAATTAGCAGCAAGTCTGCATGAAAATAAGATGATTTTAGAACACTATTTCCTATTTCAAGCTAGAAAATATCGGTACGGGGAACAGACTTTGTATATTATATAGTTGTAAGTTTTGTTATAAAACATAATGTGTAATGTTTTATTAAGTTGCCTAACACATTGTCTTTTCACTTTTAGTTATAGGTAATGTGTACCTTCCACTGACGGAGCTGAGGAAGGTGGTGAAACAAGTATCTGACATGTTGGAGTGCAGGATTGAGAGGGTTCTGCATGGAATGTCTCTTATTGCCCTGGTCGACCTTCCTGAAGATGATTTAGTAGAAGTCCCTGCTTTTCTAGAGATGACTGAAAATATTGTTGCCTCAGCTGGACAAACTTTATCTATGTATGTTTTCATTAATATATAATTAAGTTAAACTCAAATGTAATATATAAATGAATTTTGAAAAGAAATGCATAATGTTTGCATTTCTAAACATTATTTTAATTTCCACCATGTGTTTTAATGAGATTTACAAAATCAACCGTTAAATAGTTAATAACCAAATTTCTGAATTATACCAAAGCAACACACACACAATACTGGAAGAACTCAGCAGGCCAGGCAACATCTATGGAAAAGAGTAAATAGTCAACTTGTTGGGCTGAAACCCCACATCAGGACTGGAGAAAAAAGATTAGGTCAGAGTAAGAAATTTTGGGCAGGGGAGGAAGAAATAAAAGACAGTAGGTGATAGATGAATCTGGGAGAAGGCAACGGCTGAAGTAAAGAACTGGGACGTTGATTGGTGAAAGAGATAAAGGGCTGGAGAAGAGGGAATATGATAGGAGATAACAGAAAGCCATGGAAAAAAGGGAAAGGGGAGGAGCACCAGAGGGAGGTGATGGGCAGGCAAGGAAATAAGATGAGAGAGGGAAGTGGGAGTGGTGAAAGGGAGGTGGGAGGGGACATTACCGGAAGTTCTAAAAATCAGTGCTCATGCCATCAGGTTGAAGCCTACCCCAGAAAGAATATAAAGTTTTGCTACTCCATCCTGAGTTTGGCCTCATCACTGTAGTAGAGGAGGCCATGGACTGTCATGTCAGAATGAGAATGGGAATGGGAATGGGAAGTAGAATTGAAATGAATGGCCTTTGGGAGATCCCACTTTTTCTGGCAGAGGTAGGTTTCTGAATTATATCGCGGATTTCACAGTCAGTTTGTAATATTTGGTCTGTGGTTTCCCTTTAGAAAACTGCCTGGAAGATGAAACTTAGTACTGATTACAGTAATATCTACCAGATATAGAAAATAATATTCTTATTGTGTTAGAAAGCATAGAATTTTACAATAATATACAGAATCATACAGGCATTTTGGCAAAGAGATAGGATTGAAATTGCTTATCGAGACAATTTCACTTCCTTATACAGCAATTCTGTCCATTCTTCCTGGCTTTACCCCTGCAATTCATTCTTGAAAGAACCTTGTTGATTACTATAAGCAACAGTAAACTTGTTTTTCTACAATCTTTAGAGGCAGTGAACTCCAGAATGTAACCAGTCTCCAAGTAAAACAAAAGGTTTCTTTTGTTTTTATATTGTATCCTGTGTCCCCTTCCTTGAACCATCTACCAATGGGAATGACTGAAATATTAGTAGCTTCAAAACATTTGATAATTATCTGAGGAAATAATAATGCAAACATAAAAATAACCTTAAGGCGGAGAGAGGGTTTTAGGAAGTAATTAAGGCTCAGTCTACCCTTAGCAATTCACTCATGCAAATCTCCATTGCTATTGCTTAAATTGTTAAGCTCAGATAAGAGCTGGTAGCTTATTTAATAATGTGGGCTGCTGCCACGGTGAAGAGCTGTGTGAGCATAACTCTTTGAATTCCATACATTTTTCCAACAATAAAAACAAAGTAAATGTTTTCTACTTTGAGCTGTCAGGCTGGTGGTTAGTAAAGGCAAACGCAGTAGTAACTTTTGGTACTAATAAAACCAGTGGATGGTGGAGGCAGCTGGCAAGTTGGTGGTTTTGGCAGAGGATAACAAGATTTTGGGTAAAGATGAAAATGGTGGAATTTATCAGCTAGCTTCTTTGGAGACCTGGTATAGGCATGATAAACTTTCTATATGAAAGAAGGTTTATCAGAAATTGCGACAAATGTAAATTTTCCTTTACAAATCCTGTTAAGGCCAAAGTTTTATCACTTACCCAGCATTATCCATTTAATGCCAACAGAAAATTAAACTGTAATTACCTTTTTGTTTTATTTAAACTACGTGGTTCTGTCAAACAATGCCTAGAATTGCAAGATAATTTGCAATCTATCCTCCTTTGCAGGGAATGTGGACTAGATGGTTCAACCTTTGTGCTCAAAACCAGCACATTCTTCCAAAATATAAAAAGCACAGCAAAAAAAACTTATTAGAGATTGTATTAAGGTTGCACCCACAAATGTACACCAAAACAAGACTTGCCCTGTTCTTAGAGGTGCTAATTTGAAATAAGTATCAGATGATTTCTTGCTCAAGAATCTAAGATATCTATCATCATTTATAAGTACTCTTCCCATTTAGATACCAGCAACAAACACTATGCTACCACAGAAGGCAATGAACTGGCAGGGAAAGGCGCAGGCTTTCTGAAAGAGACAAAATCCGTATCAGTGAGATGCATGGTGAGGAGGCAGGTATTACGTAATGATCAGATGAACTGCTTAGTCCACCATAGGATGTGACTTCATCAGCTGTGAGAGCGCTCACTGTTTCAAACAATGTAGAAGTAGATTATGATCAGTGACAGTGGGGGATATGTAATAAGTTGATCATTGATAAAAATATTGCTGTTAATGGTTGTAATATGGAAAGGCCTACCTTGTATTGGTAATCATGATTAGGCAGTCAGTAAGAAAAGATACTCTTTGTGAGATATGTCATGAGAGTACCTGCCTCCACTACAATCACAAAATATTCCAATTCCAACCACCCTGTAAGTGAAATAATTCTTTCCCCGATACACTCTGACATATTATTCCTTACCCTAAGCCAATAATTTATAGTTTTAGATACATTTGATAGGGGAAAATATCTTTCAATCTACCCTATCTGTGCCTTTCATATCTCTCTTTGGGCCCCCTTCAGCCTCCACCACTTAAAGGAAAACAAACACACCCTATCTAGTCAATCCCTCTAAATAAGGATTTTTCAGGCCAAGATTATCTTGACATCTTAGAGAGACTGGCCCAGGAAAGAAAAGGTCTGAAGATCCTAGAATCAAAAGAGAAATTTATGGCATAGATGGAAGCATATTTGTGCCAGGTAAAAATACCCATCCAGGCTAACTTTACCTTCCAGCACGATGCATATCAAATATGCATTTAAATATGTTTGAATGTGATAATATTTTTGTTTTAACATCTACTTAAGCAGTGATTTCCAGATTTTTGTAATTCCCCGGGTGAGAATGAAATATTTCCACATCTACCCTCTTAACCCTCTACCAGTTTCTTTAAATCTTCTTGCAGCATTTCTGTAAAATCAACCTGGGAAAATCTGAGCTAGCATGCATGTTATTTATCAGTCAGGATCAACGCTTGAAGAACATGGGATGAGTATGTCCTTGGACCCAGGGCTGAGATCATTGACTTACTCTGCATAGCCAGTCATGATGACAATGTTGCCTTCAGCAATGGAATGTTGCCAGCTGTATCACTTCTGACCCAGTGAAAAAATGAATATCTTAGCAGTGAAAGGCTAGAAAATGGACAGCCTATGTCCATACTAGACTGGATAAATCAGTAACCAAAGCTTTTTCTCTTCATTTGGACCCTCCATCTACACTGAAATGGCATATTCCTCCCCCAAAAACAGAGCTTTTCTAAAACGCCCTTCAGAGTGTTTAAATTTGAAAACGCCGATTGTGCAGAGTAGTATGGATGGGGTAACCAGAGATTTCTAAAAATGCTGTCATGACGTGCCGGAAGAGATGCTGGCGGCAGCATGGAATTTCATTGTTTTCTTGAACACAACCCCCACACAGCCTAACAATTTCAGATCAGATGGCAATGAGATTGAAGCCAGAAGAGTTAAAAATGTACTCACCAAATACTTTGACCCATAACTTACTGAATAAATAAGTATACTCACTTTTTCCTGTTTTCTGTCCTTGCTTGTATGAAGGTGGTTTACTTTGGAAGGGGAAGGGGAACCCTTTTAGGACCGAGATGAGGAGAAACTTCTTCACACAGAGAGTGGTGAATCTGTGGAATTCTCTGCCACAGGAAACAGTTGAGGCCAGTTCATTGGCTATATTTAAGAGGGAGTTAGATATGGCCCTTGTGGCTGAAGGGATCAGGGGGTATGGAGAGAAGGCAGGTACAGGGTTCTGAGTTGGATGATCAGCCATGATCATATTGAACGGCGGTGCAGACTCAAAGGGCAAAATGGCCTACTCCTGCACCTATTTTCTATGTTTCTACCTATCTTTGCAAGTACAGTACTTCTTTGACAATAGATGTGTAACAGCCTAATGTAACATTGTATGGAAATACAAGATAACACTGATGCAGACACATTTTATACATTTAACAAGGTGCTTTATTAATGCAACTGAGTTAGTCAGTTTTTCAATGTTCACTGTCAGCCGGGTCATACTGTCCATGAACTCCCTGTTGGTTGCCTCCATACACTCCAATATTTGTTTTTTTCTTAGTTTTAATTCCTCTTGCATGAGAGCCAACAGCTTTTCATCATTTGGCAATTTCCTTTTAAGTTTTTCTCATCTGTAACTGCACAAATGCACACTTTCACAGCGAGATTCGACACCAAACATGTCACTTGTTTTCTGTAGATGTGTCCTGCGCATGCCCAGTAGGAGGAGATTCGCCGAAATACCCGTTTTAATGTGGACGGAGGTATTTTCAAAAATGCTTGGTGCGGATGCCTTACACTTTTACGTGAAACCAGCGTTTTCAAAATTATCCGGTCTAGTGTGGACTTGTCTTGCTGATAATGTTGGAAGATATCTGAGCAGTCTGCAATCAGTTCTGAAGCTAAACAATCAAGTCTCTTAGTTTTGGCAGAATGCCCCATTAAATACTCTTAAGCACCACTAAATTGTATGACGAGCACTTAATTGTACTGTGACTGTTCAACAATTGTGCAATGAACAGTAGAGGCAGAAACAGCGGTACAGGAATGATTATGTCATTAGGATCACTAATATGAACTGTGCTCTGAAGAGAATATGTCTTCTGATCTCTAATATGATCCAATTTTGTGATTTACACATCACAATGGTAATTATTTATCCAAATCTAAGTCTATTAACCTTTTGTCCACAAAACGTGAAATGGTTGAGTTAACTTTAAAATAACCTACTGCCTTTTTGAGAAGAACATAGAATGGAAATGCGGGATTTCTTATTTGTTTGATTTTCTCCATGTAGACAAAGCCAGCAGGTAGAACATTCAATGTATCAGTTAATGGACTCATTGAAACAAAAACTAAAGTCAACAGAACAAGTCAATCTTGAGGTAATTACCATTGAATTATTCCAGCACTGCTACTATTATTTTATGTTCTAAGTATGCATTATTCTTCAAATCATAGTATTTTGGAGCTGTAAACTCTGAACATCATATTTAGATAAGAATCTTAATTTTACTTTTCTATTGCACTGAAAAAATGAATGCTCTTATGTTGGCTACTTTTATATAGAGCAGTTTTGGTAGATTCAAGTCAATTTAGTGAGAATTAAGCCGAGAATATTTTATGCTGATTGTTAATCTGGAATGCATTCATCATTACATTTCGAAGCTAATTAAACTTACTAAGTTGAAAGGAAGGATCTTGATTTATTCCGTTTCCTTGCTGCAATGACAATTTGGCTTGTGTACAGGATACCTATGCATGTTTGCATCCCGATGCAAAGCAAAAAACTCGTTGTCAGGAATGCTTGCCCTGCTGCTTCTATAACCTAATGGGACATCTTTGGCAAAAGAATATCGATGCCTTGGTGAAATGTAAGTTTGAATTTGTGGTATGAAAAATAATTTAAAATTGGTTTTGCAATGCTGTTGTCAGCTTTTTTACCATTGTATTTGTTTTGCAGCCCTAATGAGATAATGGTAAAACTATTACGTCATTGGGAAACAAATGCTATAGATGAAGTGATGTGATGCTGAAGCTTTATAAAGCACTGCTGAGGCCTCATCTTGAGTATTGTGAATAGTTCTGGATCCTCATCTAAGAAAAGGTGTGCTTAGCGTTCAGAGGAGGTTCACAGGGATGATTTCAGAAATGAAAGGGTTATCATACGAGGAACGGTTGATAGCTCTGGGTCTTGTACTCGCTGGAATTTAGAAGGATGAGGGGGAATCTCATTGAAATCTTTTGAATGTTGAAAGGCTTAGACAGAGTAGATGTGGAAAGGATGTTTCCCATAGTGGGGGAACCTAGGATGAGAAGGCACAGCCACAGGACAGAGGGGCGTCTATTTAAAACAGCGAGGCAGAGAAATTTCTTTAGCCAGAGGGTGGTGAATTTGTGGAAGTTATAACCACAGGCAGCTGTGGAGGCCAGGTTGTTGGGTGTATTTAAGCAGACTTGATAGTTTCTTGATTGGACACGGCGTCAAAGGTTACGGGGCGAAGGCCAGGGAATAGGCTGAGGAGGGCAAAAAAAGGATCAGCCATGATTGAATGGCGGCTCAGACTTGATGGGCCAAATGGCCTAATTCTACTCCTATGTCTTATGGTATAAAACATCTGATTGACCAATAATATATAGCTTATTTGCATAAATGGGATGTTGTCTTTCGTCACACAAGTTCAGACACAGAAGACATATTGATCAGAGCAAATTGTAGGTAAGTGGGCACACAGAAACAATGAAATTTTCTAGGTTGGGAAGGACTCCAACACAAAATAAATAACAATTAAGGAAAGTTGACATGGGCATGGTGAGATGGTAGGAAGGACAGTCATAGAGTCATAAGCGTGGCCTTTGGCTCAACTGGTCCATGGCTAATGTGTTGCTCAGGGATCTAGTCCCATCTACTACCATTTGCTGCATGGTGCTCTAAACCTCTCCGATCTATCTAATCACCTGGATGGGTTTAAAAAGTTGCTAATGTACCCACCTCAACACTGTTTCTAGCAGCTCATTTGAAATACACACCACCCTTTGTGTGAAGAAGCTGCCCTGATGTTCTTTTCAAATCTCTTGCCTCTGATTTTAAACATATACCCTCATTTAGCAGTTCCTCCCCAGAGCTTCAGAGCACCTATAGATTTTCCATTACGCTTATAGCAAACAGAATAAGAACAAACCTGACAATATAAAATGCATAAGATTTAATATTTTTGTGCAAAATTTAGAATTTTCACCCAACTAATTTTGTGCACAAAATACTTGATATCATAACGTATGCTTTTTGAATGTTGCTTCCAAATTTCAGTTCCATGGACATAAAGGAAGCCATAAATTTTGAATGTTGAAATTTGTATGTTTGCTCTAGTTTCATATGGCCAGTAGATATAATTAAAACCAACCAAGTCCTTGAGCCTTATTGAAGCAAAAATATGAAATTAACATGATTAGTTTCATAAACGTGGTGCAACAGTTTGTGAGGTAGCACCTGCAGGAAAATGATATTAGGCTGATTCTTCTGGTAGTGTAATTTTTCTCTGTTCCTAATGCAATCCTAAAGTACACCGTGAAAACATTAACTTCTATGTAATTCTTAATCTCTTGATCTGTAATATGATATTTTGTAAATATGTCTGTAGGTACCAGGTTATCATTGGATTCTCTCAAACGTCATTTACATGTCAGCAGTTCTAAATATGAGGCAACAAAACCACTTCTTAATGCTGCTGTTGAGACACCAAAAGCTCCATTCTTCAAATCGAAGATTTTACTGGCAATTCCATGTGTAGTCATGCGACCAAGCTTAGAGGATATTCAGGTAGTTAAATGCTAAGTTATTAATATATTGTTTTGTAATAGTATAAAAGTTACAACATCACTTTATATTCGTAAAATTTAATTAGGCTTAGTTTTTTGACATAAGCTGGGTATAATATTAACTACATTTAAATCAGCTGATACATAAGCAGCTGGCAGTTTTCTATCTTTCTTTTATTTATATGCACTGTCAAAAGTAGAAACAGCATTCCAGATCCAGAAAAATATAAAAATACCTTTACATATTTTACATGTATAAAGCTGTTGTCAATAATACATCTTGGGATTCAATAATATGAATAAATTATTATAATTTTACTCATGAAAATAATACGTTGAAAGGAAAGGACATAATTAACTTTTGTGCATGTTTATTTTCGGAAGGGGTGGGATCCAACATGTTTAGATGATGGTGAAATAATGAGCTGATCTCTGTATTTAATTTGAGTGAATCAGGTTACCTTGATGAAATGACCTTAGGAGAGGAGGGCTGTCAATTTCAATATTGCTTATGGTGAATAACATTAACTGTTGTTCAAAATGAATAATTCAATTTTCCTGTAATTTATCAAGTTTCATTGATGGTTTGATAACATTGAATTAGACTGAAGAGATAGGCTAGTCCAGGAATAGAGACTTCACTGCAGCTTTCTTGAGTAATTTAAGATTACTTTCTCCATGTAAATAGTGCTTAGTCTTTAAAAAAAAATAGAGGTACATTAATAAACATCGGAATGACCCATGCAGTTCAGTTACTAAATTCTGAATGTGACTATTGTGAAGTTCAAGTTACAATTGTCTACATCCACATCAGCCTTATTTGCAGCCATTTTTATGACTGGGTGGGGGGGGAACACAACATATTCAGTATTAATTTGTGCCTCAGCAATATCAGCAGGATTGTTCACTAAGACTATGAGTACATTGGACTGATGCAGCTTGCAAGAGGCACTACGTGATACACAGGGCTACAGACAGAGAGGATAGACATCTTAGATATATCTGAAAATCAGTGTCTCAGGAGGATCAGAGCACTATGTCAGATTGTAGAAGGTATTAGCTGCCTACTGTACCTGAACTTAGGGATCATGTGTTACCTGTGATTGTCACTCACCATTTCTTCAACTTCGAAACCTTGGAATAATTCCAGAGCACTCCCACAGGAGTCCACACATGTCTGCACACAAGTGTATAAGGGGTGATGGGCATGGCCTGTAGTCAAGCTTCAGTCAATAACTTCCATGGTGGTTGTTATAGTAGAACAGAAATTGCTATAACTAGTTAGGATCATATTTCATTTGATGCCATTGATTCAACTATTATCCAACAATCTATTGACTATTTTATAAACCAATCACATCTGCCCATCATTATAAGACCATAAGACATAGGAGCCGAATTAGGCATCGGGCCCATCAAGTCTGCTCTGCCATTCAATCATGACTGATCCTTCTTTCCCTTGGAACAAGACTATTCATGTTAAAAATGAAAATACTGTTAACTGATAGATATTCATTAACAGATCGTTTAACAGTCATTTTCAGCTTAATGTATATTAAGTCACATTAAATGCGAATCAGTGCAATTGCTTTTTATTTCCCTTTTGAGTCACTTTAAGGTCCATGAAAAATATAAAATTGGAACAGTTTTGATGAGGCTCTGCTGAATGATTTTAATAAACGCTTGACTAGGGATAAGGACCAATGGACCTATCGATGTTTTTTTTATATATTCTTTGTTCCTATTTATCTGGAACACTGCAGTATAGAGGGATCTTGCAATCAACAGCCATTGCTCCCTGAAAGTGGAAAACACCAGTGGGATAGGGTGGTAAAGAGGTGTATTGCAAATTTGTCTTCATTGGTTGTGGGACTGACTGTAAACGTCTGGAGGTTGTGTTGTATCTATATAAAAGTCTAGGTAGACCACCTTTGGAATTTTTTTTATTTATTTGCTTATGGGATGTGGGCATCACCAGCTATGCCAGCATTTATTGCCCATCCCTAATTGCCCTGAGGAGGTGGTTATGAGCTGCCTTCTTGAACCACTGCAGTCCCTGAGGCATAGGTACACCCACAGTGCTGTTAGGGAGGGAATTCTATGATTGTGACCCAGCGACAATGAAGGAATGGTGATATGTTTCCAAGTCAGGATGGTGAGTGACTTTGAGGAGGATTTCCAAGTGGTGGTGTTCCCAGGTATCTGCTGTTATCGTCCTTCTAGCTGGTAGTGGTTGTGGGTCTGGAAGGTGCTGCCTTAGGAACTTTGGTGTGTTATTACAGTGCATCTTGTAGATAGTACACACTGCTGCAACTGTTTATCGATGGTGGAGGGATTGGATGCTTGTGGAAGGGGTACAAATCAAGTGGGCTGCCTTGTACTGGATGGTGTCAAGCTTCTTGAGTGTTGATGGAGCTGCACTCATCCAGGCGAGTGCCAATTATTCCATTACATGCCTGACCTGAGCTTTGTAGTTGGTGGACAGGATTTGATGATTCAGGAGATGAATTACATGCTGCAGGATTCCTAGCCTTTGACCTGCTCTGGTAACCAGAGATCTGTATGCAGTTCTGGTCACAGGAAGGATGGAAAAGCTTTGGAGAGGGTGCTGAAGATGTTCACCAGTATATTGCATGGATTATAAACTGCAATATTAGCTATAAGGAGAAATAGAAACAATGTGGATTGTATTTCCTGGAGCATTGGAGGCTGTGGGGTGATTTGATAGAACAATAGCAAACTACAAGATGTATAGATAAGAACATAAGATATAGGAGCAGAAATAGGTCATTCAGCCCATTGAATCTGCTCTGCCATTACACCACCGCTAATCTTCTCGCCATATCCTTTGATGCCCTGACCAATTAAGAAACAATCAACTTCTGCCTTAAATGTACCCACAGACATGACCTCCATCATAATCTGTGGCAGGGCATTCCACAGATTTACTGCTCTCTGTCTAAAAAAAATTCCTCCTTACCTTTGTTCTAAAGGATCATCCCTCAGTTTTGAAGCAGTTCCCTCTAGTTCTGAACACCCCCACCACAGGAAACATCCTCTCTACTTCTACCTTATCCAGTCCTTTCAACATTCGGTAGGTTGCAATGTGATCCCCCCCACTCATTCTTCTAAATTACGGTGAGTACAGGCACAAAGCTGCCAAACACTCCTCATATGTTAACCCCCTCATTCCTGGACTCATCCTGTGAACCTCCTTTGTACCTCCTTTGTACTCTCTCCAATGACAACACATCATTTCTGAGATATGGGGCCCCAAACTGTTGACAATACTCTAAGTGCAAAGTGACAAGTGTCTTATAAAGACTCAGCATTATCTCCTTGCTTTTATATTCTATTCCCCTTGAAATAAATGTCAACATTGCATTTGTCTTCTTTACTACAGACTCAACCTGTAAATTAATCTTCTGGGAGTCTTGCACAAGTTCCTCTGCACCTCTGATATTTGAATCTTCTCCCCATTTAGATAACAACCTGCACTATTGTCCCTTTTACCAAAATGCATTATCATACATTTTCCAACACTGTATTCCATCTGCCACTTTCTTGCCCATTCTTCCAATTTGTCTAAGCCCTGCTGCAATCACATTGCTTCCTCAGCACTACCTACCCCTCCACCTATCTTCATATCATCCGCAATCTTTGTCAGAAAGCCATCAGTTCCATTATCCAAATAATGCGAAAAGCGGTGGTCCCATTAAGTAGATAGTCAGAGTCTTTTTCCCAGTGTGTAAATGTCAAATACAAGAGAGCATATTTAAAGTGAATGGAAGAAGAAAATTAAAAAAGGATTTGAGAGGGTAGTTTTTTACATGGAGAGTGGGCACACAATGTAGCAGAACTTAATGGGAAGTTATGGAATTTGGAAGCTTTTAAAAACCAACTGAATGCACGGTAGCTGGGCAGCATAGCAGCATGGTGGTTAGTGTAACATTATCCAGTGCCAGTGATCAGCGTTCAATTCATGCCACTGTCAGAAAGGAGAATGTGTAGTATGTTCTCCCTGTGACCATGTGGGTTTCTTTTGGGTGCTCCTAGTTTCCACCCACATTCCAAAGACATATGGATCAGTAATGGGCATTACTATCAGGTTTAATATCACTGGCCTATGTCATGGAATTTGTTAACTTAGCAGCAGCAATACGTGATGATATATAGAGCAAAAAAAAGAATTACAGTAGGTATATGCATGTATATTAAATAGATAAATTAAAAATAGTAGTCCAAAAACAGTCATAATAAAAAAAAGTGAGGTAGTTTTCATGGACTCAATGGCCATTCAGGAATCGGTTGGCAGAGGGGAGAAGCTGTTCCTGAGTGTTTGCCCTCTGGCCTTGTAGCTCCCGATGGTAACAATGAGATGAGGCCATGTCCTGGGTGATGGGAGTCCTTAATAATGGAGGTCACCTTCTGAGGCACCACTCTATGAATAATATGGAGGTGGGTACCCATGATGGAGCATACTATAATGGCACCAGAAGCATAGTGACACTTGCAGACTGCCCCAGCACATTTTCCGACTGTGTCAGTCATTGACACAATGATGCATTTCACTGCATGTCATAAATTTTCGATGTACATGTGAAAAATAAAGCTTTAGCTTTACCTGAAAAATCAAGGCAAGCTAATCAATAATATAAAAAAGGATACAAAATTTTTTCAGATATATACCAGTAAAAAAAGTAAAAGAGAGGCAATTGTGGACATTAGACTGCTGGAAAATGATGCTGAAGGGGTAGTAATGGGGAACAGAGAAATGATGGGTGAACTGAGTAACTATTACACATCGGTCTTCACTATGGAAGACCCCTACAATATGCCAGGAATTTGGGAGAATCGGGACAGCAGAGGGTGTAGTCACTGTTAATAAGAAGAAGGTGCTTGGGAAGCTGAAAGGTCTGATGGTAAGTAAGTCACTTGGGCCAGGTTGGCTACATGACAGAGTTCTGAAAGAGGTAACTGAAGAGACTATGAAAGCATTAGTAGTGATCTTTCAAGAATCATTAGATTCCAATATGGTTCAGGAGAACAGGAAAACTGAAAATGTCACTCCACTCTTTAAGAAGGGAGGAAGGTAAAATATGGGAAATTATAGGTTACTTAGCACGACTTAAGTGTTTGAAAAAAGGTTAGGGTCCATTGTTATCACTGGGCTTTTGGGGTACATGGAGGCACTTTAAATGGGCCAAAGTCAGCATGGTTTCCTTAAGGGAAAATCTTGCCTGACATATCTGTTGTGACAGGCAGATAGGTGGGAAATACAAAGGAGTTACAGTGGATGTTGCTTACTTGAATTTTCAAAAGGTCTTTGACAAGGTGCCACAGATGAGGTTGCTAAACAAGGCTGGAGCTCATGGTATTGCAGGAAAGTTATGAGCATGGATAGATGATTGGCTGACTAGCAGGAAGCAAAGAGTGAGAATGAAGGAAGCCTTTTATGATTGCTGCTGATGCCTGGTGGTATTGTCGAGTGGTACATGTTTATTTATTATTTATTTACTTGGTGATATAGCACAGACTAAACCTTCCGGCCCAATGAGCTGTGCTGGCCAGCAATCCACCTATTTAACAGTAGCATAATCACAGGACAATTTACAATGACCAGTTAACCTATTAACCAGAGCTGTAGGGGAAACTGGTGCACCTAGAAGGAAACCACGCGGTCATGTGGAGAACATATGAACTCCTTACAGCCAGTGCCAGAATTGAACACTGAACTCCAATGCCCCGAGCTGTAACAGCATCATACTGTGGAGCCCATATGTTAATGATCTGGACGACGGAATTGATGGCTTCGTAGCCAAGTTTGTGGATGATACAAAGATAGTTGGTGTATGGTCGTGCACTTTGATAGAAGGAATAAAGTTCTAAACTATTTTCTAAATAGGGAAGAAATTCAGAAAATGAAGGTGCAAATGACTTGGGAATCTGAGTGCTGGGATTCCATATAGGTTAACTTGCAGGTTAAGTGGGTAGTAATGAAAAGAATGCAATATTAGCATTCATTTTGAAAGGACTAGAATATAAGAGCAAAGATGCTATGCTGAGTCTTTATAAGGTGTTTATCAGACCACATTTGGAGTACTGTGAGCAGTGTTGGGCTCAATATTTAAAGAAGGATGCATTGGTATTGGTGAGGATCCAAAGGAGATTTCTGAGAATGAAAGGGTTTATGTTTGAGGATGGCTCTGGGCCAGTAGTCACTGGAGTTCAGAAGAATGAGCGAGGATCTCATTGAAATCTACCAAATATTGAAACATCTGGACAGATTAGACATGGAGAGGATGTTGTCAGGAGTGAAATAGTCTTGAACCAGAGGGCACAGTCTCAGAATAGAAGGATGCCCCTTTAGAACAGAGATGAGGAGGAAAATCTTTAGCCAGTGGGTGATAAATCTGAGGAATTCATTACACCAAATAGCTGTGGGGGCCAAGTCATTTGGTATATTTAAAGCAGAGGCTGCTACTTGATTAGTAAATGTATTAAATATTACAGGAGAAGGCAGGAGAATGGCTTTGAGAAGGATAATAAACCAGTCATGATTGAATGGCAGAGCAGACTAATTCTGTTACTTTGTCTTACGGTCTTATGGCAGTAGCAGATATTATAATGCTTAAGAGGCATTTAGACAGGCACATGAACAAACAAGGAATAGAGGGACACGGACCATGCGCAGGAGATTGAGATTAGTCAGGTTTACATTATAATTGTGCAATGTCAATGTTCTAGTACTATTATGGACATAAGTAGCTTTGAGAGGTTTATCTGTCTTTTTCACATTTACTATTCGTTTAAATAAAATACATTATCAGAATGTATTTTTCTATGAGCAAGGCTGGAAACATGCTTATATCTTATTAAATTATGTATACTATAGCTTTTTTCACAGACTAATGCAAATATCAAATTAAAAATCATCCCTCATGTATCCTCTTGTAATAAATTCCAATTGACAGACTATTATCAATTTATAATTTAATTTTGCAGTCCATCCTTAACAGAGCAGTGAACATAATTCTTTCCATGTCTAAGGAGATTCCTCTTTGGTCCTTTGCCCATCTGCATTTGAAACAACAGCAGGTATTCATTGTCTTTATTGTTCAGGCATCATTCCCTGCCTGTTTATGATATATTTATCTATTTTGCTTTTTAATTTAGTTTCAGACATGTAACTTTTATTTTTGCATGGTGTTAGATTGAACAGAATGCTGCTCGAGAACTGGGTGATGACAGTGTGCTTGGTAAACCGGTGGTGCTCAAATCTCTTGATAAACAGATTAGTGAACACAAGGATGTCACTAAGGTTGTGATCCAACTTAGTTCCGTTATTTCCAATTTAAAGAGCGATGCAGCAAAAATTCTTGACACCTTCTCTCCTTTCTCCCACTTGTGGAATCAAGTGAGTTTATATCTCTTTTATATTTATTTGTGTGTATTTGCATGAATTAATGAGATATAGATTTCTGAAAGATAAATTTGATACTACAGTCATTGCTATTTAAACTTTCAATTGCTTTGAGGTCTCATATTCTCTGAGAAGAAACAGAATTTGGAAGCATGTTAAAAAAATTTTTGAATACGCAGGCTAAGGAGAACAAAATGGCAATACGTTCTTAAGCACTTAATCATGACCTGAAAAGCCAAAAGAATGCAAACATTTAGTAGAAGGAATTGGATAATGTAATAACGTTATGTTGAAATTGTGCGACTCAGTTAACCTTGGTCCATTTGACCATAGGCAAGATGTGCTCTTACCTCAAGTGCCAGCTCCCAGAAAGTGAAGTTCCACACAAATTCTTGTCTAGAGGCATAAAAGAACAGTTCAATAGATAAGTTGGAGTTGAAGACCCATTGAAAAGGTGAATTAAAATGCCATGCATTTTGGGGAGGTCACTTCCAATCTTGCACACAACCTTGTATGGAACTTGGATCCCATCCCTTCCAGCCTTTTTACCCTTTTTACAATGTGGCATCTGCCAGCTGCTGTCCACGAACAAGTGTACTGTAATGGATGATGCTTTGTGGAGATCTCGAAATGGAGTACCAGTGTATTTCTGACTTCTTCATTAGCTGAAAAGTAAATTGAAAAAACAGCTTTGCCTCAGTCAATAGATCTGACAGGTTGTTCCTCCTGTATCAGAGATATGACAAGATCAATTTTTAGTTTATGATGTTCCAACATTTGTTGACTATATGATCAACTGTCAGTGAACCAGATTTGGTCTTTATCATACCCCAGTGAACATGGAGTTCATAAGTATTTATTTTGAAGTTGACATTTCATTGATTTTCATTTTTCTCTTTAAATTGGTTACATCATGATCAATGGTAGTTCGTCTGTTGGCTGAGGTCCTTTGTAGGGTAAATTTGCATTTTTCTAGTTGGTTAGAATTGGTTGCTGAGCATGGTTACATAATAAACCCTTCTGTATCATACTTACAGAGAAAATATCTGGAATGAACAGAGAAATGGTAACAAATTTGTATTTTATTCCAGGGTGAGGCTAAGTCCAAATAGAGGAATAATACCACATATACTACCTACGTAATCTATTACTTGATAGCAGAAACATTGAATTTTCCTACCCTCTTCCTCTTTTCTCTCTCCTCTGGATCTATGCATTTCTTCCAACATTCACACCAGGTCCCAATATTTTGTTTCTTTCCCCTCCATCTGCCCACCATTCACACACTTCTACCTCCTGGCACTATTGCCAGTCTCCCATCCCCCATCTTCCTGTCACCCCCCCCCCTCACCTGGATCCACCTTTCACCTGCCAGCTCTTGTACCTTGCCTTTCTATTCATTTTTTTAAAAATATTGGATTTGTTCTGACTATTTTTCTGCCCAAATGAAAGATCTTGACTTGAAACGTTGACTGTCAAGATCCCTCCATGGGTGCAGCCTGAGTTGCTAGTTCCTCCAGCTTTCTGTGTCTTGTTCCAGATTCCAGAATCTGCAGTCCCTTCTATTCCCATTTTCTACTTCATCTTGAATATTACTTCTTATTTTTTTGTAAATGCATAATGGAATGTGTGGCCTGCAATTTGAAGCAAGCAGTCCAGAAAATGAGATCTGAACAAAGTTCAGGATTAAGTGATGCTGCTTCCCAGCCTTCAGTGGCAAACGGCTTTCCATTGCACAATGGAATTAATAAGGTCACCTGGCAACTTTGCGAAAATAGCAATGGCAGAGGTGGAATCAGATGGCCATGCTGCAGAACAAGGCTTCTCTATGAAAAAATCTTTGAAATCCAGCTAAACCATGTTCCCCAGCTAGGTTGTCACAAATACCAAAGATCTCAAACGCATTCAAAATATCAAGATGCCAGTAAAATCTATTAAAATTTATGTAAGGTTAAAGTCTAAAACTTCAACACTTTAAAGACAAATTTAAATGATTTCACTACTCAAATAATAATTCTTAAGATTGTGTTAACCAATACCTGGCTTAGTTCCTCACAGAGTTTCAGCTCCGTGAAGTTAACTGAGAAGCAGTGCGTACAGTGGCCTAAACCAGTGCAATGTATCAAGTTGGTCTCTGCATGTAATCCTGTGCCAGAGCATATTAAATGAAACAAATGTGAGCAGCTGACCAAACCTATGTGATTAATGTACTTGAATAAAACTCTCAGATTTGCTGACAGGAAATATTGGCAGTAATATAGATAAAAGCCAGGGCAATCATAATTAGTGAAAATTGCTGACACTGTGAGAAATGTCAGGTTCAAAAGTTGGAATTAGTTGAATATTTTGTGATTGCGCCAAGCCAGTGTAATATGCAAGATTTATCCTGATTATACTGGTAGTTTCACCTCATCCATCATTCAGTTGTAGATCTCTTAAGCATACATGTGATGATTTATATACCCAAGGAATTTATTACGCTATCACTAGCCTTATGTGGAATCAATAACTAAACACTTTAAAATGACTATGAAATTTCTATTTATTTAGATTCCAGTTGAAAAAGTGAAGGAATTTATGGATTCAAATCCAATCTTTGCTGAGTTCAATGAGCAAATCACAAATTATGCTGTATGTATAAAACTGATTATCATTATTGTGCATTGAATGCAAATATGCAGTTTTTAACTAAAAGAAAATAACCCTTGCAATCTCTGCTTTACATAGAGATTGGAGAGTCAGATTGATGAGTTGCCTTCTTGTTATGAAGTGGGCTCAGTTCAATTTGACACACAGCAGTTGAAGCTGGCTTTAATACAGGAATGTCGCATGTGGAAGAGAGCCTTTGGCACAGCCTTGAACAGAAAAACTGCAACAGAAATGGATGAGATTTTCTCTTTCATTGAAAATCTCAGCAAACGACTGAACCGACCAATTAATGATTTGGATGATGTGCGTGGAGCCATGGCAGCACTAAAAGAAATCAGAGATGCCGAGATAAAGATTGACATGACCATTGAACCTATTGAGGAAACGTATGCCCTCCTAAATAAGCATGAACTACTTTTTCAAGATGGAAATGCTGAGAGAGTTGATGGATTAGCTTATGCCTGGAAAAACTTAAATGCACAGGTACTCCCTTTGAAATAAAGCACAAGATATGTTAGATTCTGAAAGGATTTGAATTAAGACATTATTTTTGGAATTCACATTTACAAAGGGGACTTTGAAATGAAGTAAGTGTTATTATTTGAGAATATTTTCTATTAGTTGGTCACAATTCAAGTATGAGCAACAGGGTAGATGTACTTTGTTCCTTTAGGACTCTTTCTTTATGTCTAAAGGCATGGAACTGCCTTTATTCAATGGAAAAAAATCCTGCTAAGTATCTCCCCAAAAAGGAGGCTTCAAGAATTCAGCATCATTAGAAATTGTAGCTACACTTTTTTCCAGAATGTTGTTTCAATGCTTTACCATATAAATAAAAAAAATCCCCTAGACAAATAACTGAAAAGAGATTCATTACCTTCACGTAAATCTGAACCAGTAATGACAAATTATGCTATGTGAGATTGGACAATGAATTTTAATATTAACAAAGGATGGTACTTGTTGGGTATATAGCAATACCTGCATTCAAATTTAAAAAAAGATCCATGGAAGAAGTATTTGGATATGATTTGCGGTTGTACTGTATATTGGAAATGCCTGTTTGAGATAGTTTTTGAAGTGGATAGATCAAAAGGACTTCCACTACCAGTATGAGCATTCTACAGTAATCAATAAGCTCTGTAGTTCTCAACACCCTGGGTTGATTTTCCACGGTCTTTGCCAGGTGCTTGAGAATATCAGTGGTAACCTTATAGTTTGTTATTACGTGTGACATATCAGTTCCATTTGAAAGGTCCTTGCTACCTGGAGTCTGTTTATGTATAAAGTTTCTTTGAAATGTCCCATATCTTAAAGCCTAGAATTCAAGGAGAACTGCATCCGGGGGCATAAATTTATCAGTCGTGTTGAACAGGTCATTGGACCTCCCAAAAGAGAGTATCAATTTAACATTTTTGTATGATCTTCTATTTGTGGCTATCAGCTGATGCTCTATACCTTTGCCACTTAAAGAGGTTAGCCTTTGGATTGTGGGGTGGAAAAAATGAAGATATTGTAATTGATAATAAAAAATAGTAAGGGTCAGGGAAGGGTCTATAAAAGTCCAAGCTGATAGAACTATCAAATCATTACAATGCATAATTTTCATATTTTTGGCTTACCTATATCTTCACCTTAATCTCTGATCTAATCACAAGCAGCCACAGATAAGATTTCACTCAGTTGCTGTTATCTGTTCCTTCGCAATTTCTGTGTGCCAAGGCATCAATATGAATGCTTACACTTAAGAATAGCTTCTGCTATTCCTGAGTACCTGAATTTGTACAATATATTGCACAATATATATCTTTATTCAAGACAGAGATTAATAGATTTTCGGATATTGATCAAAATAGAGATTTAATTGGCATTGAGGTGGAAATCAGCATGGTATTAATGTATCATCGGAGTACTTGGAATACTGTGCTCAGTTCTGGTTGCCTTACTATAGGAAGGATATGGAAACCATAGAAAGGGTGCAGAAGAGATTTACAAGGATGTTTCCTGGATTGGGGAGCATGCCTTATGAGAATAGGTTGAGTGAACTTGGCCTTGTTTCCTCAGAGTAATGGAGGATGAGAGGTGACCTAATAGAGTTGTACAATATAGTGAGAGGCATTGTTCGTGTGGATAGTCAGAGGCTTTTTCCCAGGGCTGAAATGGCCAACACAAGAGGGCACAGTTTTAAGGTGCGTGGAAGTAGGTACAGAGGAGATGTCAGGGATAAGTTTTTTTTACGCAGAGAATGGTGAGTGCATGGAATGGGCTGCCGGCAATGGTGGTGGAGGCGGATATGATAGGGTCTTTTAAGAGACTTTTAGATAGGTACATATATCTTAGAAAAATAGTGGGCTATGGGTAACCCTAGGTAATTTCTAAGGTAAGATAGCTGCATCTGAACATCACCACAAATTATGGTTTTTCACATTCACTTACCCTATGGAGTAAAGTCTCCATCCATTGTTTTCCAGAACATGACAGACAATATCTGGCAACTAGTCTATCATTGTTGGTGTATCCAAGGTGGATCAGGTGATTGTTATGAATATTGAATTTTACGGGAAGTATTCAAAGTGCATGTGAAGTGGGTGTTTTGCAACACATTGTTGTGTACAATTCATTAGTTTAAAGACTGGTGCCAATGGCCTAAAACTAGGAAAGGAAAAGACAAAGGCTTTCACTAATGCACCAAAGCTTGAATTCCAGTAAAGCTAAGGTCTTTCTAGCAAATAGTATAGTATTATGTAATCCAATCACAAACAAGATAAAATCTGCAAATGCTGGAAATCCGAGCAACACACATAAAGTGCTAGAGGAACTCAGCAGGCCAGGCAGCATCTATGGAAAAATGCACAGCTGAAGTTTCAGGCTGAAACCCTTCAGCAGGACTGGAGAATAAAAGCTGAGGAGTAGAGTTAAAAGGAGGGGGGAGGTGAAAGAGAAAATCAAGGCGATAGGTGAAACCTGGAGGGGAGGGATGAAGTAAAGAATTGGGAAGTTGATTGGTGAAAGAGACAGAAGGCCATGGAAGAAAGAAAAGGGGGGAGCAGCACCAGGCAGTGGTGATGGGTGGGCATGGGGATAAGGTGAGAGAGGGAAAAGGGGATGGGAAAATGGTGAAGGGGGGCATTATTCATTTGAGAAATCAATGTTCATGCCAACAGGTTGAAGGCTACCCAAAAGGAATATAAGGTGTTGTTCCTCCAACCTAAGTGTGGCCTCATCACAACAGTGGAGGAGATCATTGGTGGACGAATTGGAATGGGAATGGGAAGTGGAATTAAAATTGGTGGCCACTGGGAGATCCTGCTTTTTCCAGTGGATGGAGTTGTAGGTTCACAGCAACGTGGTCTCCTGATCTACGTCTGATCTCACTGTAATACAGGAGGCAACACCGGGCACACCGAACATAGTATATGACCCTAACAGACTCACAGGTGAAGTGTTTCCTCACCCAGAAAGACTGTTTAGGGCCCTGAATAATAGTGGGGGCTGTGTCATGATGAGGCCACACTTGGATTGGAGGAACAACGCTTATATTCTGTTTGGGTGGCCTACAACCTGATGACATGAACATCGATTTCTCAGACTCCAGTAATGCCCTACAGCATCCCCCGCCTTCACCATTTCCCATCCCCTTTTTCCTCTTCCACCTTATCTCCTTGTCTGCCCATTGCCTCTCTCTGGTACTCCTCCCCCTTTCATACTTCCATGGCCTTCTGTCTTTTTCACGAATCAACTTCTCAGCTATTTACTTCATCCCTCCCCCTCCAGGTTTCAACTATCACCTTGTGTTTCCCTCTTCCCTCACCCCGCCTTTTAAATCTATTCCTCAGCTTTTTTTCTCCATTCATGCTGAAGGGTCTCAGTCCGAAACGTCGACGGTACTTCTTTCCATAGATGCTGCTGGCCTTCTGAGTTCCTCCAGCATCTTATGTGTGTTGCAAAGTGTCGTGTAAGATTCTTTTTTGATCTCATGCATGTACTAACATTGCTACATTCTTAAAAAAGAGCTGTTAAAAAATGAGACTAGTAGTAAAAAAAATGCATGCATTGAATGCAAGATTAGCAAGTGAAATTATCCTTACTAAATCGGCAAGAATTGAAATTGCTGTATGGTGTCTTATATTGCAGTACAAGTATAGTGACAGATTTAAGATCAAGAATGAGCAAGACAAAGGCATAATCTTTGCTTTAAGCACAGGCAGTGACCACGGTTGTAGACAATTTGAGAAGGATACACTGGAATGATGATTGGAATTAAGATAATTTAGCCTGGTAATGGATCATCAGTCAATGCTGGTGTTGTTGGGTCATAGGTTTCGGGTGATAGGTGAAATACTTAAAGGGCAACTGAGGGGGAACTTCTCCACACATTGGGTGGTGTGAGTATGGAACAAGCTGCTTGTGGAAGTGGTGGATTTGATACAATTGTAACACTTAAGAGAAGTTTGGACAGTTACATGGATGAGAGATGTATGGAGAGGTATGGTCCAGGTGTGGGTAGATGGGTCTTGGCAGAACAGCAGGTTTAGATAGGTCAAATGGCCTGTTTCTGTGTCATATTGCTCTATAACACTGGGTCCCAAAGCTGTAATACCTGTCATAGAGAGGTTGAGCAATCCTTTATTTCTGACTATAAAATCAACTCCAAAGAGATGGTCATTGTAGATGCTTTAGTCGTAGCTTCTGCATGAGAAACGTAATGTTGTCAGTGAAAGTAAGATCTTCATATTAAATGCAGTTAACTACAATAGACAATAGGTGCAGAAGTAGACCATTCGGCCCCTCGAATCTGCACTGCCATTCTGAGATCATGGCTGATCATTCACTATCAATACCCAGTCCCTGCCTTGTCCCCATATCCCTTGATTCCCCTATCCATCAGATATCTATCTAGCTCCTTCTTGAAAGCATCCAGAGAATTGGCCTCCACCATCTTCCGAGGCAGTGCATTCCACACCTCCACAACTCTCTGGGAGAAGAAGCTCTTCCTCAACTCTGTTTTAAATAACTGACCTCTTATTCTCAATCCATGCCCTCTGGTACTGGACTCCCAACATCTGGAACATATTTCCTGCCTCAATCCTATCAAATCCTTTAATTATCTTAAACGTTTCAATCAGATCCCCTCTCAATCTCCTCAATTCCAGCATGTACAAGCCCAATCTCTCCAATCTCTCTGCATATGACAGCCCTGCCATCCCAGGAATCAACCTAGTGAATCTACGCTGCACTTCCTCAATTGCCAGAATGTCCTTCCTTAAACCTGGAGACCAAAACTGTACACAATATTCCAGGTGTGGTCTCACCAGGGCCCTGTACAAATTGCTCTTGTACTCAATTCCCCTTGTAACAAAGGCCAACATTCCATTTGCCCTCTTCACTGCCTGTTGCTCTTGCTCATTCACCTTCATTGACTGGTGAACTAGGACTCCTAGGTCTCTTTGCATTTCTCCCTTACCTAACTCTACACCGTTCAGACAATACTCTGCCCTCTTGTTTCTGCTTCCAAAGTGGATAACTTCACATTTATTCACATTGAATGACATCTGCCAAGTATCTGTCCACTCACCCAGCCTATCCAAGTCTCCCTGTATTCTCCTAACGTCCTCTTCGCATGTCACACTGCCACCCAGTTTAGTATTGTCAGCAAACTTGCTGATACAGTTTTCAATGCCCTCATCTAAATCGTTGACATAAATCGTAAAGAGCTGTGGTCCCAATACAGAGCCCTGTGGTACCCCACTAGTCACCTCCAGCCAGTCCGAGAAACACCCATTCACTGCTACCCTTTGCTTTCTATCTGCCAACCAGTTTTCTATCCATGTTGAAACCCTGCCCCCAATGCCATGAGCTCTGATTTTACTCACCAATCTCCTATGTGGCACCTTATCGAATGCCTTCTGAAAATCTAGGTACACAACATCCACTGGCTTACCCTCGTCTAACATCCTTGTTATACCCTCAAAAAACTCTAACAGATTAGTCAAGCATGATTTGCCCTTGGTAAATCCATGCTGGCTCGGCCTAATCCTATTACTGCCATCAAGATATGCCACTAGTTCGTCCTTAATAATGGACTCAAGCATCTTCCCCACGACTGACGTTAGGCTAACAGGGCGATAGTTCTCCGTTTTCTCCTTCCCTCCCTTCTTGAAAAGTGGGATAACATTAGCCACTCTCCAATCTTCAGGAACTGATCCTGAATCTAAGGAACATTGGAAAATGATTACCAATGCATCCACAATTTCCTGAGCCACCTCTTTTAGAATCCTCGGATGCAGACCATCTGGACCCGGGGATTTATTAGCCTTCAGTCCTACCAGTCTACTCATCACAGTTTCTTTCCTAATGTCAATCTGTCTCAATTCCTCTGATATCTTATGACCCTGGCCCATCCATACATCTGGGAGATTGCTTGTGTCCTCCCTGGTGAAGACAGATCTAAAGTACACATTAAATTCTGCTGCCATTTCCCTGTTTCCCATAACAATTTCTCCCAATTCATTCTTTAAGGGGCCAACATTGTTCTTAACTATCTTCTTTCTCTTCACATAGCTAAAAAAGCTTTTGCTATCCCCTTTTATATTCCTGGCTAGACTGAGCTCATACCTGATTTTTTCTCTCCGTATTGCTTTTTTAGTTAAGATCTGCTGTTCCTTAAAACTTTCCCAATCATCTGTATTCCCACTCATCTTAGCCCTGTCATACTTCTTTTTCTTTAACGCTATACAATCTCTGACTTCCTTTGTCAACCACTGTGGCCCCTTCCCCCTCTTTGAATCCTTCCTTCTCATTGGAATGAACTGCTTTTGCATCTTTTGTATTATCCCCAAGAATATCTGCCACTGCTGATCCACTGTCTTTCCTGCCAGGGCATCTGCCCATTTAACTTTGGCCAGCTCTTCCCTCATGGCTCCGTGGTCTCCTTTATTTAATTGCAACACTGACACCTCTGATCTGCCCTTATCCCTCTCAAATTGTAGATAAAAACTTATCATGTTATGATCACTACTTCCTAATGGCTCCTTTACTTCAAGATCACTTATCAATTCCTGTTCATTACACATCACCAAGTCCAAGGTCCAGCACCTACCTGATTCTCCCAGTTCACCTGCATGTTGAAATCTCCCATAATGACTGCATTACCTTTAGCACATGCCAATGTTAACTCCCTAATCAACTTGTACCCAATATCCACGCTACTGTTTGGGGGCCTGTACACAACACCCATTAGGGTCTTTTTACCCTTACTGTTCCTCAGCTCAATCCACATAGACGCTACTTCCCTTGTTCCCAAGTCACCTCTTGCTAAAGACTGAATCTCATTCCTCACCAACAGGGCCACCCCACCCCCTCTTCCCATATTTCTGTCTCTACGATAGCACGTTTACCCTGGTACACTCAATTCCCAGGCCTGATCCCCTTGCAGCCATGTCTCCGTTATCCCAACATTATCGTAGTTCAAGCTCATCTGTCTTATTTCTGACACTACGCGCATTCAAGTATAGAATTCTTAGCCCATTCCTCCTCTCTTTGCTTAAAACACTGTCTATTGTACCTAACCCAGCTCCTTGAACTTCCATTGGGCTAATTGCACCCTGAATTTTGATGACCTTCTCAAGATCACCCAAACCTTGTACACGTTTAACCCCATGCTCCTTCTGACCAACCCTCTGGATCTGGATCCCTGTCCCCTGCATATCTAGTTTAAACCCCCCCGAGCAGCACTGGCAAACACTCCTGCAAGAATGTTAGTACCCCTACGGTTCAGATGTAGACCGTCCCTTCGAAACAGATCCCAATGTCCCTGGAACAAAGACCAATTATCCAAAAACCTGAACCCTTCCTTCCTGCACCATGCTCTCAGCCTCGTATTAATGTGCATAATCATTCTATTCTTCGCCTCACTCGCACGTGGCACAGGTAGCAATCCCGAGATTGTCACCCTGGAGGTCCTGCCTTTCAGCTTCACCCCTAACTCCCTGAACTTTCTAAGCAGGACCCCTTCACTCACCTTACCTACATTGTTGGTCCCTACATGGACCACTACATCTGGGTTCATGTCCTCGTTCTCAAGAATAGCCTGCACCTGATCTGAGATGTCCCGGACCCTGGCACCAGGGAGGCAACATACCATCCGAGACTCCCGATCTGCCCACAAAATCTCCTATCTGCCCCCCTGACTATAGAATCCCCTAAAACTATCACTCTCTTCTCTTCCCTCCTCCCCTTCCTAGTTGAGGGTTCAACCTCTGTGCCAGAGGCAGGACCACTACAACTCATTCCTGGTAGGTCATCCCCATCAACAGTATCCAGTACGGTATACTTACTGTTAATGGGAATGGCCGCAGGGGTGCTCTGCTCTCTCTGCCTGCTCCCCCTGCCTCTCTGGACCGTCACCCATCTGCCTACTTCTTGGTTTTTTGGTGTGACTACCTCCTGATAACTCCTATCTATCTCTGCCTCTGCCTCCTGAATGATCCGTAGTTCATCCAGCTCCTGCTCCAACTCCCTAACTCGGGCTGATAGGAGCTGCAGCTGGACGCACCTCTTGCAGGTGTGGTCATCAGGGACAACTGTATTGACCCTGACTTCCCACATACTGTATACGGAGCACACCACTGCTCTGACAGTCTCCCGCATACCTGAACTGGATTAATAGAATAAGTCTAAAAAGCACCTAGCGACCTTACCTTCTTCCCCTCAGCGAGCAAAAACACAGGCTTGCCGAAGCCCACTTAGCCAAAGCCCAGGACTCTGCTTCCACGGACTCCGCTGCCCGCTCTGAAAAGAAGTCCTGCCTTTTGAAGTGCGTGCTTGACGCTGACGTCACCAACGCCTGCGCAGTTCCCCCTCCTCCACAGGTATTGACCAGGTAGGCTTAAATCCTACCTACACGGTTGAATTCTCTGAGCTCCCAGCTGAATCACAAGCTGTAACTTGCTCCCGATTCAAATGACCACTCTGAAAAGAAGTCCTGCCTTTTAAAGTGCGCGCTCGACGCTTATCTTATCTACATAAGATAAATCACAGGGCTGACTCAGACACAATATGAAATAGGGACAAGAAACTTTCTTTTAAGTAGTTAACTGCATTTAATGTGAAATAGGGACAAAAATCTTTCTTTTAAGTAGTTGTAAAATTTTTAAAAAAGTATTGTCCTTCCCTCTCCCATCTTTCCCACCTACAGACATGCATATAAACAAAAATACAGGTATTGGGTAGGGTTCTATATTCCTGTATGGCTACAGCTTATTTCACCCATGTTAACCTGCTATGAGTTACTTTTTTGCCATTAACCACCCCTCAATGGTCTTTGATATACTGTACATGCTCCTTGGGTTTGTTGACATTGTCCTTCCCCATAATAGGAATACTGTGTGTTCACCCTGAACTCTCACTATTCCATTTTTGAACTCCATCTACTGCTTGCCTATCTGCTTTCCTGCAAGTTGCTGCTTACAGCCCACATTTGCCTAGTTCTGGCTTATCATATTGAAATCAGCTTTCCTTCCCTCCCCCCCCTCCACCCCAACCTTCCAATTCTCAACCTAATTCAGGACCTATGTTTATGGTCTTTCCTTGTCCATTTCTTTAACAATCTTGAAGTTATGGTAATTCTTTGACAAATGTTCACACACCGACACCAAACACCTGCTTCACTTTACTGTCTAAGATTGTCCGGTACTGCTCCTTCTACAGTAAGACTGTCCAAACACTGGGTTGATAAGCTCCTCAGAAAACACTTAAAAGTTCAACCCTTGTGAAGTATTTCACTCTAAGACAATCTCTGTTAATATTGGGGAAGATGAAATTCCCGTCTATTATTATGCTATAACTTTTACAGTAACTTGCCTACATATCTGCTCTTCTATACCCACCTGCATATTTGAAAGCCTAAAGTATATCCCAGCAAAGTGTTTCCAAGTGGTCACTTTTGCTTCCTACATGGCCTCATTTGAAGAAGCTTCAGGAAATCCTCCCTCCTCACTGCTGTAATAGAATTCCTTGATTAAAATTGCATTTCCGTTTCCTCTGATACACCATCCCTTGTTCTACATGAAGAATCTGTTCTAAAAATCATTGACTTCAATAGGCACATTTAATGTCAGACAAATGTATACAATATACATCCTGAAATTCTCTTTCTTTGTAAACATCCACAAAAGCAGAGGAGTGCCCCAAAGAATGAATGACAGTTAAATGTTAGAACCCAAAGCCCCCACCAGCTCCCCTCTCCCATGCACAAGCAGCAGCAAAGCGACAGCCCCCCCACCCCCACCGGCAAATAAGTAACTGCATTCTCCACTGAGCACTCAAGTGTGCAGCAAAGCATTAGTAAAGACACCAACTTACAGTACCCCAAAGACTACTCGTTCACCCGGTATTTTCACATGCTATAGGGAGGATAAGAAGGCAATGGAGAGCATTCAGAAGAGGTTTCCCAGTCTGCTATCTAGATTAGAGGTAATGTGCTGTAAAGAGAGGTTTGATAAGCTTGTGTTGTTTTCTCTGAAGGAGTGGAGATCAAGTGGAGACTGTATGAAAAGTGGATATTATAGAGCAGATAGATAGTATCTTTTACCCAGGGTAAAAATGTCTAATATAAGAGGACAGTATGCATATAAGGTGATTGGGGTAAATTCAAAGGAGATGCTGAGTGCTTGGAATGAGCTCCTGAGGTGGTGGTGAAGGCAAGCACTACATTTTCTGCCAATACACTGATACCATTCTGGAAACTGGGGCTTTTGTAAGTTTATCAGTGCTGTGCCTTTCCAGCCACCTGTTTTAGCAGGTTAGAGTAGGGATGAACAGATCAAAGTCCAGGGGGATTGTTGGCTGTCAGCTTCATTAGTTTTTCAGACTTTAACTGGATCTAGACTATATTTGAGTTCTTCCCCTTGGAACCATTTTCTCGATTAATATTTTCATTACCTTTTCTACCGTGAAGGTAGTTCTAAAATATTTATTTAATCTTTAACGTTTCCAGCTTTTGCATTATTTCCTCTGATCTAACATTAATGATTGTTAGCAAGATTGTAAGCATTGTTTATTAGTGACAGAGTTGGCAGCAAATAAAATGAGTCAACCATTTTTCTCCACTGATGCTGCTTGACCCTCTAAGTTCTCCCAGCCGTTTATAATTTGCTCTGAATTTTAGCATCGACAGTTTCTTATAATTTCATGAGTGGTTGCTGTTCCATGTGTTTTATTTGAAGGCCGTATGCATTTATTTGCAAGCTGTGGCTCATATCTAAAAGATTTATCAGAGTATTAACAGCTGAAGGTGATGAAAATCCAAAGTACCTCACTGGTACTTTAGTAAAATATCATGGATGTGTATTATAATAGAATATTAACAACAGTACAAAGCTCTATTTAGGCCCCAGCTGAAGAAATGTATTCCATGAAGATATATTCAGTTTAAAGAGAATCCAATATAGAAATACTATAACAAAGAGATCCTGTGAATGTTGTATTTTATAAAATTGAAGTAATTAATGGGTGATATAATCAATATGTTTGAGATACTGAGGGGAAGTTAAGGACGCTAGGTCAATTTGTAGTTATGCTGAGGCAATTCACCTCCAAAATCAATCTGTGATCCAGATAGGTTACAATCTTGGTAAAAAGTGGAAGAATTCCACTTTAATTGCTTTCCTATCCCACAGGGAAAGGTAGAACTCTGCCATTGAAATTCCACTCTATTTTCAATTAAGGTAAATACTTACATTAGTAAGTATAGTATATTTTTATAGCTATCTAACCTTTAAAAATTTCTGTGTGACAGGTTGTGCAGACGCAGAATATACTTTTAAAAGTGGAACCTGCCATGAAGACTGATCTGTTGGATGGGGTAAAAGTCTTCCAATCCAACATTCAGAACTTTTATCACGATTATGATACAAAGTAAGTATTGGAGGAAATATTATTTTATTACATAATTATATATTACATAATGCAAACAGAATTGTTATAGAAATGCCAGTCAGTATAAAGTTAAGATCTTCTTGTGACTCATACTGTTAATAGATTTCTGTTGAAGAGTTTCTGCTAGAAGAATCTGAATATGTGCTGCACCAACATCATGCAGAGTGTGGTATTAGGTTGATTACTGTGAAAGCTGCTCATATTTTCAAGTGTAATGTATGCACAGCCAAATATAGCAGCTACACATTACTCCCAATAATTTATTTTTGCAGACAAGACAAATAGAAGGCAAGCCCATTTGGATTACATGTTGGAACTAGTATTCTAAAGAGGATGTTCAATTGTTTTCTCTCTCTGGACAAATGGAGTGCTGTATTTTCACATAGATTGATGCTAAGAATTATGAGTCATTTTTACATGTTAATTTGGGTTTAGTTGGCCAAGTATGAACAGTGCACAGGCTGCATTCAAATTGCACATATACCACACAGTGCCTTATTTTATGAATCATGAATTTTATAGTGGTATAATAGGGCCCACATGATCTGATCTATGTACTATTTCATTTACTGTAGTGAAAGAAGCAATGTCGCGTTCTCAAGAAGGAAGATAATTGTTTAAATTGAAAGGATGATAAAGAAGAGCACATCTCGCATGCTTGTCATTATTAATAAAGTAATTGAGTTCAGGAATCGTGAGGTTATATTGCAGCTTTATAAAATTCTGGTTAGGCTGCATCTGGACTATTGTATGTAGTTCTATATGCCCCCTAATAAGAAGACTAAGGAGACCATGGAGCGGGTACAGAAGAGGTTTATCAGGATGCTGACTGCATTAGGGGGTATGTACTTTACGGGGAGGGTGGACAGAATTGGGTTGTTTCCTTTGGAGAGCTGGAGACTGAGGGGAGTCCTGATAAAAGATTATAAGAGATATAGATAGGGTAAACAGCCAGTTTCTTTTACCCAGGGTCAAAATGCCTAATACTAGAGGGCATGCATCAAAGGAGATATACAATAAAACTTGCCCTGCACAGAGTGATGGGTACTGGAATGTGCTGCCATGAGTCGTAGTGGGGCAATTATGACAATGTTTAATTAAGTAGTATTGACCACTACCTGAAGTTTTATGGGATCAAGCACTGTGTAAAGCCTTCTCCTCAAGTGCTATCAATTTCTTCTACGTTCCTTGCCATTGAATGCAGGCTTCCCACCAGCTTCACGTTTCATCCATTATTTTTTTGCTTGTACATATTTACAAGCATTTTATGTGTTTGATGGCATTCTAAAAAATACATGTAAAGGGGAAAGCGAATTGCCTTGGACTTGATGGGCTGAAGGGCTTACGTCCATTTTGAATGACCCTATAACTTCAAACTTCTATCATGATTCCAGCTAGGTGAGTGATAGAGGATACAATTAACTAATTAACAGTTAATTGTACAATTAACAGTTAATAGTACAGTTCAGAATTTAAAAATGCTTTCACTGATGCTGCTTGTTTGAAGTCATTGAGCATTTCATCCAAGACTTTCTGACATTGTCCTTCATGGCTATTTGCTCCTACTGCCTTCTGAGCTTGTGTCTGGAGGGCATTCTAGTTCTTGTAAGCAGAAGGCATCCCTGCTGCTGTGCACCTCCTCCACAAAAGCCTCAAGTTCAATATACAAAAAAAATGTAACCCCATTTTCTCCAATCTAACATTTTTCATTTTCAGCTCAGATTTACTTCCTACTCAACTGTCAAAACTCGCCACTGTCATGTTATACCTTATCTTACCTTAACACAGGACACTGTGGCTCCACATTGCCTTGAAAATTAGAAACTAATAGTAGTACTAAACACTCAACAGATCTGGGTGACAATGCACAAGGTTGGAAATGATTCTAAAAAGAAAATGAGATTTTCTGAAAATGTTTTCTTCAAGGTCAGTGCAAATGAAAGATGAGCAGCTCCATCTACAGTGAATTATTCTATTATTGTTTTAACCTTTAATTGAAAATTAATAATAAAAAAAACAGCTTCAATTCCTAATTTTATGAATTGCTTTTTAGCTTTATATTGTCCAATCTATTAGAAGATGAATCCAGGTATTACTGAAAGAAGTCAACTGCCTTCTGCTTTTAATTTCACATGATAGGGGCCCTGGTGTTGAAGGCCTTCCACCTCAAGAAGCCAGTGAAAGGCTGCAGATTTTTCAGACCAACTTTGATGAGCTCTGGCGGAAATTTACTACTTATTCTGCAGGAGAAGAACTCTTTGGGTTGCCTGTCATAGGTACCAATTGTTTATTATAATTTTATTTTCATTTTAAATAATATAAACCTTCAGCTTTTTGATATCTTTGGGTAAATTAACTTACTCTATTTAAATAAGAATGCTAATGGAGTAATAAGGGAGAGGGTGTTACAAACAAACACACAAATGTATAATTAGGAGTAGAAGTAGGCCACTTAGTCTCTCAAATCTAATGTGCTATTTATTAAGTTCATGGTTGATCTAGTTGTAACCCTGGATCCATATTTCTTTCTACCTGCAGTAATCTTTCACCTTGCACCTCACTTTCTTACCAGGATTTAATTTACTTCTGCTGTAAAATATTCAAAGGAACAGTTTCTAATTCCTTCGAGGAAGGTGAATCCCACAGGCTCTAAGATAAAACGTTACCCATCATTTATGTATTAAATGGACAACCCCCTATTTTTAAACAGTGATCCCTGGCTCTAGATTCTAGATTACATTCCCAGTGTTGTGTTATATTATTCCAATGTTTTTATTCATTTTTATCATCATTATGTAAATCTGAAATGAATATAGGCATCAAGCATGCATTGTTAGAAGCAGAAATGCAGGAGTTGCTTTGAGTGCTATCTGCTCTGCTGCATGCAGTCTATGCCAATGGTATCCACACAGAGGTTATTGTAATTGTGTGAACACAAGCTAATCAGCCAATAATTTGCACTAAAGACAAACGTAGCAGTTAATCAGGAACAATTGAGCATTTAATATGGTCATTAATGCTGAAAATCTAGCTGGTCTTAAAAATTAATACTGTATATATCCGAGTCTCTTTCACTCAAAAGAATGAAAATATCCATGAAAATATAATTTGTATTTCTGTAATACCTCTTGTAGTCTCAGTCCCATATCTTTACAGTTAATGCATTTTGATGCAAAACTATTGTCATATAAACATTCTAATGTTCAAGTTTAATTGTCATTCAATCATGCATAAATACCCATGAATACAGCCGAAGGAAACAGTGTTCCTCAAGGAGTGCCAAGAATTATACACAGCACAAGAAACATATTGCACATATAAGAGAGCAGTAAACATATAGTTACACAAAAAAGTATATAACATATCCCAAGTCCCTGAGTCAGTGGATGCAAGCCTGCAGCCGTCTCCAGATGAACTCATGAACTCAATCGAGTTTATTTTCCACTAAGCAAACACTGGAGGGCAGCACTGACGTCAGCATGGGCACCGTGTCATACCAGCTCCAGCATCATCTCTCCTGGGTGGCTGCATCAGGCAACATTGAAGCATGAGGCCTAGTCCGTGCTACAACCGAGGTCATGCAGCTCCCCCACTGTCAGTTCCAGCAATAAATCAGTGAACCAGACTTGCACATTCCAAATTACCAATGTCCAACAGGATCTTGCGATCACAAGAAAAATGATTACGACAATCATTCGCAGTTGGATTGAACACTGCCTTCATGCACCAGCTCCAAAGCCTCGCTGCAGCAGGCAGCAGTACGGTCTACAACGTGCAACTCACTGAGGGGGCACATCTGCAGTACTTGAGGTTCTTAATGTCCAGCAATATCTTGCAATCATAAAAAAAATGTTTAAAAAAGACAATAACAGCTATGGTTGGCCCTGTAGAAGCCACTGCATCTGAGTGCACCACCATCTAACCGGAAGTATTCTCACACCACTGCCATTTATGGTGCTGGCAGAACACTGAAGGACAAACTTTTCAGAGAGAGTCCATACAAAAGAAGCACCCACTTGCCATTTTCCTCACTGCTCTATCAGTTGTAGACATATCTGTCCATTGCAGCTTTGGACAGCAACTGCACAGTGATTTGGAAGACAAACTCCCACTGCTGAAGGTTCTATGTGTTATACTATGATTATATCATATGGGACTGGCAGAGAACAGGTATGGCAGCTCAATATTGGACATCCTTGAGGCACTGTGAACTGTCAGCCACTGCAAAAATGAACACAGTCACAATCTGTTAGGTATACTACTCATCCTGGCATTACAATCAGGTCAAGAGATCAAACCAAGTGCATTGAAAGGTGCGTAAAGATCTACCAGGAGCACCACCAGGTGTGCTCAAATTGAGGTCCCAAGCTGAACACCTGTGTCAAACAACAAAAGCATCATGCAATACAGAGAACTAAACAATCCCACAACTAACTGATCAGGCCAAAGTTCTGAATGGTTGTAGAAGGAGCACCAAAAGCATTCCAGTCCTCAGTGCTAAGTACGTGAATAATCAAAAGCAAAACTGAAAATTTGCAACCATGTTCAGCCAGAAGTTCTGAATGAATGATCCATCTCAGCCTCCTCTGAAATTCTTACTGTCACTGAAGAAAGTCATCACCTTAATCACTTGATGCATGAAACGTTAGAGAACATTTGGATGCTGCAATGGTTATGGAACTAAGTAATATTACAGCAATAGTAATGAAGATTTGCACTTCCAAACTGTCTAAGCTGTTCTAGTAAGGTTACAACTTCTACATCTATCTGAACTTGTAAAAAAAAATTGTTCACTATTGCCTTGTCCGCAAAGAGCAGGATTCATCTATTCTGTCTAATTACTGCCCAATCGGTCTGCGTCTAATAATCAGCAAAGTGGTGGAAGATGTTATTATCATTGTTATGAAGCTCCAGTTATTTACCACAACCTGTTCAATAATGCTCTCTTTGGGTCTTCCATCACCACTTAGCCCTAGATACTTCATCACAGCCTTGACTTGTATTCCAGAGATGAGGTGATGGTGACTTCCCTTGAGATCAAGGCAGGTTTTGAATGAGGGTCACAACAAATTTATAAGTTTGATGCCTCCCCCATGTAAAACAGGTAAAAGTTAGGTTAGTGAACAACAAAAATCACTCCAATTGAGAAAACGTAAGAATGTAGTAGTTATTGGAGAACAATTATTCCAGTACGAGCTCCTAGGGCATTGTTCTAGATCTAACCATCCTCAATTATTCTTTCCTTCATAAAGCCAGAATGGAGATGTTTACTGATGATCATACAACATTCATCCCATTCTCAGCTTCTTAGAAAATGCACAACGAGATCAAGTGAACAATTCAAACTTGGCTTGCCAGATGCTGGTAATGCTTGTGCCACATAGGCACACAGCAGTGATCGTCTTCAGATGATAGAGTCTAACCATCTATGATTGATATTCAGTTACTTTACCAGCATCAAGTGTATCAGCATTAACATCCTGGGGAACTCCAATGACCAGAAAAGCAACTGATCCAGTGACATCAAAATCATGGTTTTAAGTTCAAGTCCAAGAATAGGCATTCTGATGCAAGAGAATTACCTACTGAAATGTCAACACATGTTTCAATATCTACATGAAATAGACATGCAGGAATACTCTGCACATATCTGATGAATGTATTTCCAATAATACTCAAGAAACCTGATTGTCCTCAGGGCAAAGCAGTTTTTAACTAGCATCTTGACTCCACAAGCAGCACACATTCTCTCTAGTGTGGCTGCATCGAGCACAGCAGTGAATTATGCACCTCTAACAATGCCTCCCAAACTGATGACATTAACCAAAAGGACAAGACTTCAGAATGCAACAGTTCACATTGGAGCTCACAGAATTCTTCAGTAATGAGGGATTGTTTCACAATTTGTTACACTGAAGACAATTTAAGCTGACCTGCCCTGATATGCCTAGACCAACAAATGGAACTGTACTTGGCAGCTAAGTTGTACTCAGAAGCCAATCTAACACCCCTTCAGTTGATGATCCTGATTTTTCCCAGCATCTCTGTTGGCCCTTAGTTCTTACGTGATAAGGAATTTTGTAATATGAAGGAATGCTCTGCATATGCCTGATAAATATATTTCCAATAATACTCAAGGCAAAACCGTCTCTGATTACCATCCTAACTCATAAAAATTTAAATAGTTTCACATGGAAATTAACACCATTCAAGGTACAGGAGAAATATTGGGCCAATCTGTTGTGTCATTGATTAATGGGCAAATATTGACTCAGATTAGCAAAACCTTTCCTCTCTTACTCATAATAGTGGCATGGAAACTTTTCTTAAGATCCAAAAAGTATTTAGCCCTCAGTATAACAACTTATTTAAAAGCATTCACTTTTTACAGTGGAACAATCACTTGTGATTAAAAAATTTTGAGCTCAAGTCTCTGAAATAGGACTTTAATGCACAAAGTTAATGAAAAGAATCTATATACTTTAACAGCACCGGATATTTACTAACATTAGTTTTGCAGATCTTTTTAAACAAATGCAATTTTCATTTTTGTTTATGACTTTCTTGTATACAAGGAGACCCAGAGCTCGTACCACTTTCCTTTAATCCAAATCTTTAGTTCTATTTAAGAATAATGACATAAATAGAATTTATTTTTCTGGTGCTTTCATTTGACTTTTAACTTGAAATTATTGTGTAGGTGTGGCGATCATTCGAATTTTGATCGTAGATTGGTCAAAAATTCTCCTTGTGCCTTAATCTGCCTACAAGTGGCTCAGCTTCCCTTTCTGTGGCACCACATTGGAACAGGCACCATTAAATAGAAAACCCATAAAAAGCTGCCAGAAATCTCTAGGAAATTCATCAGACCTTACAACAGCTGCAACATAATTCAAGTTATTTGTTATAGTTATTTGCAATAGGCATCTGGGAGGACAGCATTCGTGTTTGAAACTTTTAAGAATAAAATGTTGAGAAATACTTAAGATCTTTTTGAGAATTAAAATTGCATATGGCTCTTTTTGTTATAAAATAGATTATCCTGATTTACAAAGAATAAGACGTGAACTCACATTACTTCAGAAATTGTATGGTCTGTATAATTCAGTTATCGATAACGTCAGTGGTTACAATGACATTCTGTGGAGCGATTTGGATATTGAAAAAATCAACAATGAACTTCTGGATTTTCAGAACAAGTATGTAGAGCTTATGCTGGATGTACATAATTTAATAACTTACCTTGGCATTGTCCAATGTGTGTCAGAGTCTATAATGTTTAATAAATGCTATGGAACATGAAGGAGACAGGGTGAGCTGGACAGCTGGCTACAAAACTAGTTTAGTGGAAGGAGTTAGTGCATGGTAATGCAGGGATCAGTACTGGGTAATGCCATATATTGGATGAGAATGACTTGAAACTTTTTTGTTGATGCAAAATTGGAGATATGGTGGAAAGTGAAGAAGGCTATCAACGATTGGTACAGGATCGAAAGAATATCAGATGGAATTTAATTCAGACAAGACAGGCTTAGGGTACAAATGTATAGCTCCTAAAAGAGGCATGCTTGCCTTCATCAGACAAAGAGAATATTTTCTGTATCTTCGATATCTTAATCAAATCTTTTCTATACTACAGCATAGTGGACCATTCCTGTTTTTAATTGGATTCAGGAACTCAATGCAATTGAGCCAGGAACTCAACACAATTTACAAATTAATACTTAGGAGGGACAATGGAATCTAGAGATGCAACTACTGTCATAATGGAGGTGGATAGGAAACAGTCGCCAGGCTCCAGATTCAAGCATGTTATTTTCAGTTTTGAAGTCCAGGTACCTTGAAAAATGCAGAAGGGCATGGGGGGTATGGAATGTAGTGGAACCCAGTCAAGAGAGATGCAATTTTTTGTATCCTATTGTCCCCGAAAGTATGTATTTTCCTTTAGTTGGTGAGAGAGTGCTGGATCCCTTGTTCTCCAGGTCTGAATTAAAATTGCAAAAGGATTTTGAACTATAAAGAACTGTCTAGCTTCATGCAGAGATGGCATGTTGAGGAGAATGGTAACAAGGAGCCACCTGTCTAATAGTGCAGAATAAATATAAATCAGCTAGAACCAGACTGAAACCTAGCACCTGCTACCTAGCTGGTGGGTACTCCTAAAATGCATTCCTTTATTTACGTTAAAAATTGCTAATGTTATAGTGCCAACACTTCATTAATTTGAAGGCTTCAGTTGCTGGTTTGCCCAACGTAGCCACACTGATGTATTTGGAAATAGACAGGACAAGTTGAAGGAATTATTTCAACATGTCTGGATTATAAACTACATAAGGAATCCAGAAATTGTAACAGTGAGATTAAGCTATCAGGAAGAATCATCACTTGTAGCGTACTGGATGTTCATCATCGGCAGGTGTTTTAGTAGACAAAGCTATGGGGGAGTCTGGGAGAGGTTCATCCACTGCTGATATTTTTCTCAGGCAATTAGATATGTTTACTATACATGATTTCCTTATAGGTTAACTATACTAAACATAGAATAATAGATTAGTTAAACTATTTCCTTTAATTTTGTAACTTTTTATTTTCTTATTGTTTTATATTGAGCCTGAATAAATGAAAAAGTAAAGTTAAAATTGACACAGTTTGTAAGTGATGGAAGTCAATATAATTTCTAAATTCTAAGAAAAATTGAACTTTTATAAAGTAACTTAATTTTTTAAAATATTCTATATTTAATATTTTTTGTGTGTGTAGAATACGGAAATTACCCAAAGCCTTGAAGGAGTGGCAAGCTTTCAATGACCTGAAAAAGAAGATTGATGATTTCAGTGAAACTTGTCCATTGCTTGAAATGATGGCAAACAAAGTGAGTGAATTTTTGATTCATTGTAAAAATAAAGAAATATTTTAGCAAGTTACAGTAAGAAATGGAAATTAACCTTTGAGAGAAATACAGCATCCAATTGACAGTCTTTATACATTTGCTTCCCCTTGATACTGTGAGATGTTCTGTCCATCTCTGAATAATTTTTATTCTAATAGCTATAACTGGATGGCAGCATAGTCATTTTACCAAACCAATGTATAGAAGCTTAGACTACTCATCCAGATATAGTTCAAATCCTATCACGGTTGCTGGAGAACTTAAATGATCAAAATGATCTAGTTTAACTAATCATATTGATGAAGCTGCTAAAACAAAATATACCTAGTCTATAAAGAAAACCTTTCACCTTTACACATTCTTATTAACCTGTAACTGCTTCTGCAGTGTCTTAGCAAGCCATTTATTTAGGGGTGATTAGGAACTGGCAATAAATGGTGGTTTGTTAACAATGTCCACAATGTAGCATAAATAAAATAATTCTTTAAATTAATGGTCTGATGAATATCTTGTTTATATAGATTGAAGCTATTGAATTCAAAATTATATTTGAGGAGAGCAGAGAAGAAAAATAGCTTTGGCTAAGGATTCAAGTGCTTTCATACAGTATATTAATTTTTTTACATGTGCTGATATAATAGAGTGAAAACCTAATGGAGGAGAGAATACTTTTTGTATTGAGCTGATGGATAAGAAGGCAACTCCAGATTTCAACACATTGTAAGAATTATATAATACCCTAAGACTAGGAGATTTGTGCAATAACAGAGACAATGTGAACTATTAAGGAATTGATAGCATAGGAACTACCAATAGATGCCTTCAACTTGAGAGTCAGATGTCCATAAATTTCTAATTTAAGAACATTTTATCAGAATTCTAGTTGGAATTGATTGGGCAGCTAGAGAGTAAATTTTCTGTAGGTTCTATTTGACTCATTTATCTCACTCACCAGAAATGGTTTTTGTTTCCCTCATTGCTTTGGTGAGTATGAACTGTTGACCACAATGTTCAGTGATATCTGTTCCCCTTGGAACAGATCTGTTCCCATTGCTTTCTCCTCCTTTCTTCCTTCTCTGTTAACTTTTGAAGAGGTGTTCAAGAGTACTGGCAAGGGCAGAGCCGTAAAGGTTGCCTGCATGAAGTTTAGCAAGGCTTTTGACAAGGTCCTGCATGGTAGGTTGGTTCAGAAATTGGTAAATTGGTTTATTATTGCTACATTACTAAGCTAGAGTGAAAAACCTAAGGTAAAATATTAACAGGGTGCAGAATAAAGTGTTATAGTTACAGAGAAAGTGCAGTGCAGGTAGACTTTAAGATGCAAGGTCATAATAGGGCAGGTTGTGAAGCCCAAAGTCCATTTTATCATATTAGGAAAATGGTCAGTAGTTGTATAACAGTGGGATAGAAGCTGTCCTTGACCATCCTGGTGATGCATTCAGGCTTTAATATTTTCTGCCAGATGGGAGAGTTAGAAGAGAGAGCATCTTGCGTTGGTGTGTGCTTTGAATCTGCTGAAAGTGAGATCACATGGGACCAAGGATAAACTAGCCACCTGTGTACACAATTTACCTGATCTCCTGAATGTATTTAGCAGTTTTTGTTTTTAGGGAGATATTTTTTGGGCTCCTTTGGGTGTCTTGGACCAATGGGCATCGTCAAACAGAAAAATTCGAAACAGTATTTCCATAAGGTTAAGAAAAACTTCACATAAAGGTGGTAGAAACTGGAAAAAACAATTGTGATTGCCAGATAATTTTACAAATAAGAATGATATTTTTGTGATTGATGGACATGTATGAAATAGTAGACTGCATTGCCTCGAAACTGTATCATGTAGTGTTGTTATTTTTCAGAGCTAGGCAACTGATCTCATTAGAGTAAATAAAAGTGAGTCTGTGTGAAATTGTACCAGTCAGAAATTTAGGTTCCATAAATCTGGACTGTGCACTCTGTTGATGCCAAGGCTCCTCACAACACAGCATCTGAACTAACTGCAGGTTGCTTAACCACCTTCTAAAGTTCAGAGCAGGTACTCAAACAATCAGGGAATACTTGTATCAGCATCTAACTACTGGGCTTCTCATTTACTGAGTGACCTGGTACTACCATCACTGGCAATACCTTATTTTAGCAGGCTTCAGGATTGACGTTTTATGTGGAGAGGATGTTTCCAATAGTGAGAGAGTCTAAGACCAGAGGACAGAGCCTCAGAATAGACGGGTGTCCTTTTATAATGGAGATGAGGAGGAATTTCTTTAGCCGGAGAGTGATGCATCTGTGGAATTCTTTGCCACAGGCAGCTGTGGAGGCCCAATCTTTATGTATATTTAAGACAGAGGTTCATCAATTTTTGACCGTTCACGGCAGGAAGGGATATAGGGAGAAGGCAGGAGATTGATGTTGAGAGGAAAATTGGATCAGCCATGATGAAATGGTGGAGCAGACTCGATTGTCCAAATGGCCTAATTCTGCTCCTGTATCTTATGGTCTTATGGTGTAGAACTGGAGGGCTGCATGGGAGGGAAGCTTAGGATCTTAGATAGGTTAAAGGGTCTGCACAACATTGTCAGCTGAAGGGCCTGTACTGTGCTATTGTGTTCTATGTTCTCTGTTCTCGTATAGGCTATGATGCCAAGACACTGGGAAAGGATTGCACAGGTCACTGGACATACTTTTGATGTGGAATCTGAACAATTTTCTCTTAAGAATGTAACAGAGGCACCATTACTAAAATATAAAGAGGATATTGAGGTAACATGCTTATTTTCTACTTTTTAAAGAAGAACTAACTTAGAACCAACTTAAGGGATTTTCTGGTTAAGACATCATTTCCAAATAAATTTACAATAATTGTGCAATAAAGTTCCATGAGATGTACTTTATTGAAAAAATATTAAATCAGTGAATGTTTGAAATGTATATTATGAAAGGTCGCAATAAAGAAGTAACCCAAAATCACTCTTTAGTTTATTGAGCAAATATTCATTTTAATTGATTAGATTATTATAAATTAATTTACACAGTAGTACATTTTGGCATGGACTAATAATCCAGAGAATGTAAGATACAATCTCATGACAACTTGACAAATTCAGTTTTATTTTAAAATATTAGGAAATAATAGGTTTGTGTAAATAAAAGTGGCAGTCAAGCTTATGGATTTTTGCCAGCAATTTTCACATTTCAAGGACTAACTGATCTAAATATGCAATAAAATCAAAGATTCAATAGGAAATACAGTGAATGCTAAGTCAAGATAATCTATTTTTCAGGACATTTGTATTAGTGCAGGCAAAGAAAAGGACATTGAAGCAAAACTAAAAGCTGTGATAAATGAATGGAATGGTCACGTGCTCACTTTTGCCCCATTCAAGACGAGGGGTGAATTGCTGCTCAAAGGATCAGACATCGTGGAGAACATTGCACTGATGGAGGACAGCCTAATGATATTGGGCTCATTAATGAGTAACAGGTAACTTACAAATAGTTTACATGGCGTATTCTAGAATATAAAGATCTAGTGCTGAAACCATGCAGCAAGCCAAGCAACATCAACTAAGTTACAGAATCAAGAAAATATCAAACCTTCAATCTTTTGTTGTTCAAGGCAGTAGTGATTTCTGTGTTAAGTCAAATTAAGCTGCAAATGTTCCTTCTCCACTGCCCTATCCCCAATCCTACAGTCAAATCCTTTATGTTTTAATCATGTGTACGCTAAAGACTTTAGTTTCCTTAAAGCTGATCATTTGCGTGTATCCCTTGATACTCATATTCTGTGTCTATTCACCCACTGCTGACTTATTGGTGATGACATCCTTGCTGGAAGCCTGCCACCTTTCAGTGCAAGATACTAAACAGCTTTGGCTTCTCTGGATCTAGAAATCTCGGGAATGGGCTGTGTCATCCTGCCATTTGGTCTGGCTGACTACTTATCTCCATCAAGTTCACTGGCCTCGTGCTGTGGTGGGATCATGCAATTTAAGGGAAGATGGCAGTTCTGGCGTTGTGCAAGTGACTGTCAACTTGTTGTGATCCTATGAATTTTTTTGAGGACGGGTTGTTGGACTACTGGAACATACTGAAAGTACTTATAAGTACAGTAACTCAGATGGTGACAACAACCTGAACTCATGTGAGATTAGTCTAAACTTCTGGTGTAGCATGCAAACATTTGGTGGCTGTGCTGTTGTTGCAGTAGAAGTTGCACCAACAGCAATCATATTCCACAATATAGTTTTGTTCAAAAGTGTGCAAATAGAAATTGGGATATTTTTCTGTTCCTTCATTGCTGCTGATCCAAAAAGCATAGATTTCTAGCTCTGGACAAAGCTCTGTGCCAGTTGACACTGGACTTCTCAATGCTCCCTGACATTGAAAACAGGTCTTCTGATTGCCTTTTTTAAAAGACATTCATCTTCTTCAGTGAGCTACTCTTCAAAGTCGTCATCTGACTGTGCTGAAGCTGAACCCAGTCATAACATCTCTCCATCTCATTCCACTCTTGATGAATTACTCTCCGCTTGGTCTGTGGTCACTTGTGCCTGGAAGCTCATTTTATGCACATCTTGCCCTTATATGTCATGTCACAACTTGAGCCTGAGCTGGCATCTACAAGTATGAAAGCAAGTTGCAGGCCAGTTTGCTGTTCCTCCACATTTTTGGCTGAAATGCATTTCTTCACTGTCTAAATTTAAAAGAAAAGAAGACAAGGGGTAGATTGTGATGAATAGGGGATGTTGGTAGGAGCAAGCAGGGTATTGTTTGGTGGAGGAGGAAACAGCGACATGTGCTAACAACATCTGTGGCATGTAAGTGGTAAAAGATTGTGGAATGTTGAGTGATAGGGATGCGACAGAATGTCACCTCTGATAGCTGAAGGACTGTTACTGGGCTTGCTGCTGATAAATGCAAACAACCAAAAGCACAGTTGCTGCTTGCTGCACACACAAATCATCATAATGAGTAGGCAGTATGAAATTGGCGAGTTGCCTGCATTCTAATTGATAGGTAGAGTTAAATGTGCATAGCATTTCCTGCACTGTTTTGTTTGAAAGCTGTGCAATTTATATTCCAAACTTTTAAGCAGGGGATGAAATATACTTAGAAAATTTCTTTCTTAAGTTGGGTTCTAAAGACATTTTCAAGATGATAGTGTGCATTGGTAAAATTTATTTGAATTTTGCTTTATATGATGAATTGAATAGTCAAGGTATACAGGTATAAAATTGGAAGTATCAATGTTTTAACAAAGATCCACTTTCTGCATTCATACATCCTTGGCTTTCTTTTGAATTTTTGTTGCTTTTTCTGACAGGTATAATGCACCATTTAAGCCCACAATTCAACAGTGGGTGCAGAAGCTCTCAAATACCACAGAAATAATTGAAAACTGGCTTACAGTTCAAAACCTTTGGATTTACCTGGAAGCCGTGTTTGTTGGTGGAGATATTGCAAAGCAGCTACCACAGGTTTGTACAAACTGGGGAAAAAAGCTTTCTTGACTACAGTTCTTCTCTCTTTGCATGTATCCAAACCATAAATGGCCAGTAACGTTTTGTGAATGAGAAAATAAATGACTAACAATGATGATCTTTATTCTTCTTCAATTATTTATTCTTTACATCTGCCTCGGCTGAAGAGATGGAATGCTCTATCTGTGGTGGTGGTGAAGTTAAATAATTCCGAAAAAATGGAAACTTGGATTTTAACCTTCCATGTCAGAAATTCTCCTTTTGTTTTGGCTAGGTTTCATGAAACATTATGTTGCAAGTAGTAAGCATGCTGGTTCACATGAAGGGTTTTCAGAACAGCTGCAAGGCTTCTGGAGTGTGCTGTTATGATATCAAACTGAAATGACATTGCATGAATAACCACTTAAATTAGTACCCTGACTAATGAACAATCAGTGTCCTGGATAATGTATAGATTCTAACAGCTTAGCTCTCATTAATAAAATCTGACTTTTAGCTCAACATATATCTTTTTAGTCCAGACATAAAAAGATCATTAAAAAATGATGATTATTTACTGTCATCTGGAAGTTGCTGCAGTATCATTTATCATCAGCTGTTTTGGTTAAAATAAGTTCTCTGCTCTGTTCTAGGAGGCCAAAAGATTTCAGAACATTGACAAGTCATGGCAGAAAATTATGCAACGAGCTCATGATAATACAAACATTGTGTTGTGCTGTGTAGGTGATGAAACCTTAGCACAACTTTTACCACATTTACTGGAGCAGTTAGAGATGTGTCAGAAATCACTTACTGGGTATCTGGAAAAGAAACGCTTGTTATTTCCCAGGTTTTTCTTTGTTTCTGACCCAGCTCTGCTAGAAATCCTTGGTCAAGCCTCTGACTCTCATACAATACAGGTAGGATGATTTTAGTCTGACAGTTGGATTTAAATTTTTTTTTTGTGTAACTACATGTTTGTGGTTCTGTATTTGCAGCAATACTAATCTTCTATCCAAGTATTATGTTTCTCAAAATATCAACTGGGAACAGATGGAATATGATGTAAAACACTTGTCAGTGTTTTATTTATTCCACTTTATATTTTAATTAATTTATAGTGTGCTGAGGTGTTTTTACAATTATTCTCTATTTCTAAAATGGTTTTGTTCTTTGGTTATTAAAATATTTCTGAACAGTTTTTAAATATCACTGATTATCAGAGATACTTAAGTATCTTTAAAGACCATTGAGTGGAAGAAAATGCCATCATGGTGGCCCAACACCAGGGTCTCAAATGAGGCTGAATCATCACCTGGTGATCACTTTGTTTCTCAGGATGGCTGGTAAATCAAGGCCTTGAGGTCAGTTGCAAAGATAGGGTTACAGAAAGCAAATACACACAGTGGCCACTTTATTAGGTATACCTGTACACCTGCTCGTTAATGCAAATATCTTATTGGCCAAACATATAGCAGCAACTCAATGCATAAAAACACACAAACATGGTCAATACGTTCAATTGTCGTTCAGTCCAAACATCAGACTATGGAAGAATTGTGATCTACAGCAACACACACAAAGTGGTGGTGGAACTCAGCTGGTCAGGCAGCATCTATGAAAGTGAAAATGTTTTGGGTTGAGATTCTTCAGCAGGACTGGAAAGGAAGGGGAAAGAAACCAGAAAAAGGTGAGGGGAAGGGAAGAAGGACCAGCTGGAAGGGGGAGAGGGGATGAAGTAAGAATCTGTTAGGTGATAAGTGAAAAAGTCAAAGGGCTGGAGAAGAAGGAATTTGATAGTAGAGATAAGTAGATTATGGGAGAAGTGGAAGGAGGACTGCCAGTGGGAGGTGATAGGCTGGTGAAGAGGAGAGGTCAGAGGCGAAAGTGGGAAATGAAGAAGAGGAAAGTGGGAGGGGAAAAATTACCAGAAGTTGGAGAAATCAGTGTTCGTACTTGAAATGCGATCTAAGTGACTTTGACTATGTAATGATTGATGGTGCCAGATACATTGGTTTGTGTCTCTTAGAAACAGCTGATTTCTTGGGGTTTACATGCAGAACAGTCTCCAGAGTTTACAGAGAATGGTATGAAAAACAAAATAAAACTTCCAATGAGTAGCAGTTTTGTGGGCAAATGTGTCTTGTTAATGAAAGAGGTCAGAGGAGAATGGCCAGATTGGTTCAAGCTGACAGGAAGACATCAGTAGCTCAGATACCCACAGATAACAGTGGTGGTATGCAGAAGAGCATCTCTGAATGCACACCTCGAAATGAATGGGCTACAGCAGCAGAAAACCACATACACACAATGGTGCAGGAGGTCCCTACTAAAGCAGCCACTGAGTTCATGGCCACATGAAACAGATTTTAAAAAAGATGTTTGTTTGGCATTAATCTAGAAGAGAAATTAATGCTTCAAATATAGCTCTTTAGATTACAAATTTTCTGACTTAGCTTTCTCTTCATGAACGCTGAGTACCTCAAAGTGATTAATATTAAACTAATTTAGTGGGTCCGTGTCAAAATTATCAAAATTATTGACAGCACAATAGCCTATACAATTGTAATAAGGGAACTAAGGAGAAAATAATATTACATTGGAGAAGAGAATTCATTTAAAACTACATTGAAAATGTATCCTGAATAATAATATCTAGCACAAATAATGTATTTTATTTATATTAGAATATTAAAATAAAAATCTTTTGATTATTTCAGGCTCACCTCTTAAGTCTTTTTGACAATGTTAATAGAGTGAGATTTAATGAAAAAAATTACGACCAGATCCTTTGCTTTGAATCTCAGGAAGGAGAAGTTGTTGATCTCATTGAACCAGTTACAGCACAGGTGAGAACAGACTCAAGGTAACTGAGGCAGATTAAGGAATGTCAGGTAATGACAGAAACACCTTTATTAGTTTGGAAGATTCAGAAGTTCTGCTTATTGTATCCACCCGCAATTTTTAGCTTCATATATATCCGGGAGATATTTATACATGCTGGAGGAACTCAGCAAGTCAGGCAGCATCTATATGGAAAGGGATAAGCAGTTCACATTTGCGGGCGAGACCCTTCATCAGGATTTTGTGTTTGTTACTCTGGAGTTCCAGCATTTGCAAAATTTCTTGTGTTGATACTTTTGAATGCATGTTAATCACCTCTTTTGTGATAAAGGGCTTTCTGAAACCAGAGGCCTTGTACTCAAGGTGCTGTGAACCAAGGCATTATACAAGTTGAATTACAGAATCACAGGAAAGCTACAGCAAGAAGGAGGCCATTTGACCTGGCAAGTCCATCATCTCAGAGACTGTTAAATGCTCCTATTCAATTGCTTCTACCAACAGTGCATTCCAGGCCTCAACTACTCTCTTTGTAAATAAAAATTACTTCACACAACTACTTTGTTCTTTCCCTCTCTCACCTTAGATGCAATCCCTTTAGTGCTAGACACTTCATTCTTGGGAAAATGTTACTGGCCTCCTACTCTATATATGCCTTGCATAATTTTATGAACTTCCATCAAATTATCCCTCGGCCTCTCCCCCACTCCAGAGAAAACAGCCCCAGCTTGTTCAACCTCTTCACACAGCACATGCTCTCAAAACCAGGCAGCTTCCTGGTAAACCTCCTCTGGATCCTCTCCAAAGTTTCCACATCCTTCCTGTAGTGAAGTGACCAGAAATGAATGCAATACTATAGATGTGATCCAACTATATATATATATATATATAAAATATAAAAATCTGTAACATAGTTTCTTGTCTCTTGAACTCAGTGAAGGCAAGCATGCCACATAACATCTTTATGACTCTGTCAACTCATGTGTCCAATTTTAGGGAGCTGTGTTCCAATATCCCCCTTTTCACATTTTAAGGATCCTGTTGTTAACTGTTTACTCTCTCTTTGTGTCGGATCTCTCAAAGTTTTGCACCTCACACATGCCCAGACTAAACTCCACCTGCCATTTCTCTATCCATACCTGCAATTGATCTCTATCTTTTGACAATCTTCTATACAATCTGCAATGCCACACTCTTTGTGTCATCTGCAATCTTACTCATATGCCCTATCACACGTTCATTCAAATCATTTATGTATGTCACAAACAACAGATGTCTCAATATAGATTCCTGTGGCACACTACCAGTCATTGACTTCCACCCAGAATGAGTCCCATCTACCATTATGTTTAGTATTCAATGGTCAAACCAATTTTAGATCCAGTCAGTCAAGTAACCATAGATCACATGAATTTTAATTTTCTGGATCAGCCTACCATGCCAGGCTTACACAACCCCACATATACAACATTCACTAGTCTACTTTAATCAATCAAACTCCTCCGCCTTTTATTCTAAATTATTTCTCTTCTGATACTTTTCCACTCTCCTTGGCATTTTACAATTGATTTTGCCCATGCTAGAATCTCTGGTAGAATAGATTGTGATAGCAATGATACAAGATAAGTAGGGGAGGAGTTCCTGACATCTGAAGACCTTTCTACATCAGTACGTTTCTGGCCTATTGACAAAGGTTCCTTTGCCGTTCTTCAAAGTTCAAAGTAATTTTATTACCAATCTACATATATGTCACCATGTACTACCCTGAGATTCATGTTCTTGTGGGCATTCACAGTAAATAGAAACACAACAGCAACAGTAAAAAAATCACACACAAGACAAACAACCAATGTGCAAGAAGACAACAAATTGTGCAAATACAAAAAGTAAAAACAAACAAAATAGTTATAATAATAAATGAATAAGCAATAAATATTGAGAATATGAAATGAAGAGTCCTTGAAAGTGAGTTCATAGGTTATGGAAACAGTTCAGTGTTGCAGTAGTGAATTTGCATGAAGTTATTCCCTCTGGTTCAAGAGCCTAATTGTTGAGGGGTAATAACTATTCTTAAATACAATTTGATCCTGAGGCATCTGTACTTCCTTCCTGATGGCGGCAGTGAGAAGAGAGCATTGTCTGGATGGTAGGGGTCTCTGATGATGAATGCTGATTTCCTTCGACAGCGGTCAGTGTAGATGTGCTCAATGGTGGCAAGGGATTTACCTGAGATGGACTGGGCTGTATCCATTATTTTTCATAGGCTTTTCCATTGGCAATGGTGGTTCCATACCAGGCCATGATGCAACCAGTCAATATACTCTCCACCACACATCTGTATAACTTGGTCAAAGTTTTAGATGACATGCTGAATCTTTGCAGACTTCTAAAAAAGTAGAGGCACTGCATTGTTTCTTTGCAATGACACTTACATGCTGGGCCCTGGACAGATCCCCTGAAATAATAATACAGAGGAATTTTAAGTTGCTGACCTTCTCCATTTTGATCTCCTGATGAACATAGGTTCATGGAGTTCTGGTTTCCTCCTCCTGTAATTAATAATTAGTTCTCTGATTTTCAGTTTCCCTCCTATGTGCTGATTCTTCACCACCTTTGATTCAACCAATGGCAGTGATGTCGTCAGTAAACTTAAATATGCCATTGGAGCTATGCTTAGCCTCACAGTCAAAATATAAAGTGAGTAGAGCAGGGTCTAATCATGCAGCTTTGTGGTGCACTTGAACTGATGTTGATTGTGGAGGAGATATTGTTGCCAATCTGAACCGACTGGGGTCTGCAAGAGAGAAAATTGAGGCTCCAGTTGCACAAGGAGGTATTGAGGTCTAGATCTTGGATCTTATTGATGAGTTTTAAGGGGATGATTGCATTGAATGCCAAGCTGTTGGTGATAAAGAACATCCTTATCTATGCATATTTACTGTCCAGATGTTCCAGGATTCAGTGAAGAACCAATGAAATGGCATCTGCTGTTGAACTTTTGTGATGGTAGGCATATTCAAAGGTTTCAAAGGTACATTTAATATCAGAGAAACATATACAATATACATCCTGAAATGCTTCTTCTTCACAAACATCCACGAAAACAGAGGAGTGCCCCAAAGAATGAATGACAGTTAAATGTTAGAACCCCAAAGCCATCCCCCCCCCCCAGCTCCCCTCCCTCCTGCATGTAAGCAGCAGTAAACAACAATTCCCCCTCTCCCACTGGGAAAGAAAAACATTGGCACCCACCACCGAGCACTCAAGCATGAGCAAAGCAATAGCAAAGACGCGGACTTTCAGTACTCCAAAGACTACTTCTTGTTACGAACCCCGTAACTGAGTTACTTACCAGCAAACATAGAGGTGTCCGTTGGAGTCTGGTGATACTATTTTTAACGGTATTTATTAATAAAAATACACAAAAATAATATCAATGCAAATATACAGATAATATACGTCATCAATACTAAACCTAAAAGTGTGGGTATAATAATAATCAATAAGAAATAAGCTCTATCGCTGTCTAGGGGATAATGAATTGTCCAATGGAAATATAAAGTTTGCTTCAGTTCACACAGGCTGCCGTCATTTGTCGCTGTGTTGCAATTGTTGGAGAGAGAGCGAGAGAGAGAGAGAGAGAGAGAGAGAGAGAGAGATAGGAGAATGGGAACAGTTACCGCTATGGGTTTTGCCAACCTTCCTTTATAATTTTGATCCATCGGTGTCTCGTCGGTGTGGCCGTTCAAGTGTGACCTCTCCTTTAACTAAACCGTTCTTCTGTGATGAGCCTGCCACCCAGGCAAGGGAGGATGCACACGAGCTCCCACTGGCTTTCGTTATAAAACGCTGTCACGGGATTTCTGGTGTTTCTCCGGGTGCGTCTAAAGGGGTGTTCCCCAGCCCCCTCTTTTGATCCTCACTCATGGGATCTCAGATGTCAATCAGGTTGGGATGATGCAATCCCTCAACCAGACCACTCTGGTTGGCCCCTGAGGGGTTTCAATGAATAGTACAGTACTCAATACACAATTCCATCTCCAAGAGACAATGGCGGTAATCAATGGTTCTGTTCCGCTTATGTCAGGAGACATTCCACCTGGTTGTGTATTCTGCATCTCTCTGGCAACTGCCTTTGCTGTGATCCTGCGTCTCGCTCTCTCATTATTGACATGATGTGTATCGCTCTCATTTCCTGGGTCTCAGACCTGAAATTATAGCGATCTTGTGATTCACAAAAGGGGGAGGGGGCGGGCACTGGCGATTCTGGACCCTTCTGCCCATCAGATTTGCTCCACATTCATAACATTGTTCATCCAGTATTTGACATACCACAGGCTTTCTCTCTCCCTAATAAGGGTGAGAGGGATAACAGAACAAGTAGCTCACTGGTTTATGATGTTAAAAGTTCATTGCATTGCTTTTTCCGAACTCTGTGCCCAAAGATCTCGGGTCTCTGGGGACACAGCCAGCGATCTTCCATCTCCAATGACACACCGATCTCCTGCAGAGGCATTGACCTCTGATTTCCCCCCCCCCCCCCATTTCCAGAGCCATGAAATCTTGGTCCTCTGAAGGCGAACAAAGCTCTTAGGCTGAACAACGATCATCCATTAAACCCCGAGAGTGGGTCCCATTCCTGCAAAGAACCATAGTCAGTATGCAACTCCAGGTCAGGATCTTCCAAAGAACTTGAAAGGGAAAATAGAGAAATTAAATATGGAAATAGAGCTGTTTCCAAAGATGCAAACAAAGGAGTCACCGTTAGGTGCCATTAAACCTCCTAAGCTCCTACCCTATTGGAATCGATCCAAGTCACTCCTCAGGCAGGGGTTGATATGGTTCATCACCAACCTCCCAAAGCATTTCATCGCAGTGGATGTAAGTGCTACTGGATGATAGTCATTGAGGCAGGTTACCATTTTCTTAACCATATAACAATTACAGCATGGAAACAGGCCATCTCGGCCCTTCTAGTCCATGCCAAATGCTTACTCTCACCTAGTTCCACTGGCCTGCACTCAGCCCATAACCCTCCATTCCTTTCCTGTCCATATACCTATCCAATTTTACTTTAAATGACAATACCAAACCTGCCTCTACCACTTCTACTGGAAGTTCCTTCCATACAGCTACCACTCTCTGAGTAAAGAAATTCCCCCTTGTGTTACCCTTAAACTTTTGCCCCCTAACACTCAACTCATGTCCTCTTGTTTGAATCTCCCCTACTCTCAATGGAAAAAGCCTATCCACATCAACTCTATCTATCCCCCTCATCATTTTAAATACCTCTATCAAGTACCCCCTCAACCTCCTATGCTCCAAAGAATAAAGACCTAACTTGTTCAACCTTTCTCTGTAATTTAGGTGCTGAAACTCAGGTAACATTCTAGTAAATCTTCTCTGTACTCTATCTATTTCGTTGACATGTTTCCTATAATTCAGTGACCAGAACTGTACACAATGCTCCAAATTCAGCCTTACCAATGCCTTGTACAATTTTAACATTACATCCCAACTCCTATACTTAATGCTCTGATTTATAAAGGTCAACATGTCAAAAGCTTTCTTCACCACCCTATCCACATGAGATTCCACCTTCAGGGAACTATGTACCATTATTCCAAGATCACTCTGTTCTACTGCATTCTTCAATGCCCTACTATTTACCATGTATGTCCTATTTGGATTATTCCTACCAAAATGTAGCATCTCACACTTATCAGCATTAAACTCCATCTGCCATTGTTCTGTCCACTCTTCTAACTGGCCCAAATCTCTCTGCAAGCTTTGAAAACCTACTTCATTATCCACAATGCCACCTATCTTAGTATCATCTGCATACTTACTAATCCAATTTTACCACCCCATCATCCAGATCATTAATGTATATGACAAACAACATTGGACCCAGTGCAGATCCCTAAGGCACACCACTAGTCATCAGCCTCCAACCTGACAAACAGTTATCCACCACTACCCTCTGACATCTCCCATCCAGCCACTGTTGAATCTATTTTACTACTTCAAGATTAATACCTAATGATTGAACCTTCCTAACTAACCTTCCGTGCGGAACCTTGTCAAAGGCCTTACTGAAGTCCATATAGACAACATCCATTGCTTTATCCTCGTCAACTTTCCTCGTAACCCCTTCAAAAAATTCAATAAGATTTGTCAAACATGACCTTCCACACACAAATCCATGCTGACTGTTCCTAATCAGACCCTGTCTATCCAGATAATTATATATACTATCTCTAAGTATACTTTCCATTAATTTACCCACCACTGACGTCAAACTGACAGGCCTATAATTGCTAGGTTTACTCTTAGGACCCTTTTGAAACAATGGAACCACATGAGCAATGCGGCAATCCTCCAGCACCATCCCTGTTTCTGATGACATTTGAAATATTTCTGTCAGAGCCCCTGCTATTTCTAATTTCCCTCAAGGTCCTAGGGAATATTTTGTCAGGACCTGGAGATTTATCTACTTTTGTATTCCTTAAAAGCACTAGTACTTCCTCCTCTTTAATCATCATAGTTTCCATAACTTCCCTACTTGTTTCCCTTACCTTACACAATTCAATATCTTTCTCCATAGTGAATACCAAAGAAAAGAAATTGTTCAAAATCTCCCCCATCTCTTTAGGCTCTCCACATAGCCATCCACTCTGATTCTCTAAGGGACCAATTTTATCCCTCACTATCCTTTTGCTATTAATATAACTGTAGAAACCCTTTGGATTTATTTTCACCTTACTTGCCAAAGCAACCTCGTATCTTCTTTTAGCTTTTCTAATTTCTTTTTTAAGATTCTTCTTACATTCTTTATATTCCTCGAGCACCTCATTTACTCCATGCTGCCTATATTTATTGTAGATATCTCCTAACGAAGTTTCCAATATCCCTTGAAAACCATGGCTCTCTCAAACTATTAGCCTTTCCTTACAACCTAACATGAACATAAAGATTCTGTACCCTCAAAATTTCACCTTTAAATGACCTCCATTTCTCTATTACATCCTTCCCATAAAACAAATTGTGCCAATCCACTCCTTCTAAATCCTTTTGCATCCCCTCAAAGTTAGCCTTTCTCCAATCAAAAATCTCAACCCTGGGTCTAGTCCTATACTTCTCCATAATTATTTTGAAACTAATGGTATTGTGATCACTGGTCCCGAAGTGCTCCCCAACATATACCTCTGTCACCTGACCTATTTCATTCCCTAACAGAAGATCCAACACTGCCCCTTCTCTATTCGGTACCTTATGTATTGCTGCAAAAAACTATCCTGCACACATTTTACGAACTCCAAACCATCCACCCCTTTTACAGTTTGGGCTTCCCAGTCTATGTGTGGAAAATTAAAACCCCCACAATCACAACCCTGTGCTTACTACAAATATCTGCTATCTCCTTGCAAATTTGCTCCTCCAACTCTCGCTCCCCATTAGGTTGTCCAATATACACCCCTATAAGTGTTACTACACCTTTTCCATTCCTCAGTTCCACCCAAATAGCCTCCCTAGATGAGCCCTCTAATCTATCCTGCCAGAGCACCGCTGTTCTTCTTGGGCACCTGTATAACTGAAGCCTGCTTGAAGCAGGTAGGTACCTCAGAATGCCAAAATGAGAGGTTAAAGATCTCACTGAACACTCCAACCAGTTGATCAGTGCAGGTCTTCAGTACTTAGCCAGATACCCTGTCTGAGGTAGATGCTGTCTGTGGCTTCACCCTCCTGAAAGATGCTCTCACATTGGCCTCAGAGCCTGAAATCACAGGGTCATTAGGGGCTATGGGAGTTTATGAAGGTATCTCTATATTTTCTGAGTCAAAGTGACCGTAAAAGGCATTGACCTTATCTGGGAGTGAAACCTTGTTGTCACATACAATACGTCACTTGGTTTTACTTTGTCGGAGCTAATAGCATTTAAGCCTTGACATAGCATTCAAACATCCTTCAGTGACTGCAGTTTGGTCCAGAATTGCCATTTCACACGTGAGATGGCTTTCTGAAGGTTGTACCTGAAACTTCTGTATTTTACTTGATCACCAGACCTGAACACCACTGATCTGGCCCTGAATGGCACATTGCAAATCACTTGGTTCGTCCAGGGCTTCTGTTTGGGAAAACCCTAAATGATTTTCTGGGGACACGGTCATCCATGACTGATTTCCAAAGTCTGTGACAACTGTGACGTATTCATTCAGGTCCTTTGTTAAGTCCTTGAACATGGCCCAGTCCACTGACTTGAAACAGTCCTGTATCACTTGTCTGCCTCCCATGACCACCTCTTCATTATACTTAATTCTGGAGCCTAGCTCTTTAACCTCTGTCATAATAGGACAGAGATTTCTTCAAGCAAGCTTGATTGAAGTCCCTGGCAATAATTTTAAAGCATCAGGGTAGGCAGTTTCTTGCTTGCTAATCGCTGCACTTGATACATCGAATGACCCGGGGTTCTGGGAAGTGAACAAAACCTAACAAAAGAAGAATCATTTTGGAAATCGTTCTCATAATATCAAATGTTTGGAACAGGAATGGAAAACGATATAAATTACTTCATGGTAAGAATAGTCAATCAGAGTAAGATTGATTTCAATGAAGTAGGAAAAGTCCTGTCCTGGGTAGACCTAAATAAAAGCATGGCATGCAAAATAGTGATTGACAATGCGAGGTCTTTGAAATGGAAATAGTTTAGCTACTGGATTTATGAAGGGAAAGTAATTTTTGAATAAACTGCTGGAGTTCTTTAAAAATGTACAAGTAGAATATATAATGAGCACTCAGGGCATCGATCAGAAGATGTAGAATCCTTGTGGGTAGAGTTAAGAAACTGCAAGGGTAAGAATTTAATTCCTGATGGGAGTTATATACAGGCATCTGAACAGCAGCCAGGATCTGGGCTACAACTTACAATGGGAGATAGAAAAAGTATGTCAAAAGGACAATGTTATGATAGTCATGGGGGATTTCAATATGCAAGTAGATTGGAAAAATCAGGTTGTTGTGGGATCCCAAGAGAGGGTATTTGTAGATTGCCTATGAAATGGCTTTTGAGAGGAGCTTGTGGTTGAGTCCACTAACGAAAGGCAATTTGGAAGGTGCAGGATAAATATGTCCCAAAGATGAAGAAGTATTCCAAAATAAGGTTGTCAAATGGCTGACAAGGGAAGTCAAAGATAGAAAAAAAGCAAAAGAGAGGTCAATAATATAGCAACTATTAGTTGAAAGGTAGAGAATTGGAAAGCTTTTAAAAACCAACAAAAGACAACTAAACAGGTGATAAGAAGAGAAAAGATGAAATATGAGGATACAGAATGTTTTTTTCAGATATATAAAGAATATAAGAGAGGCACAAATAGATAATGGACCACTGGAAAATGACCCAGCAGAGGCAAGAATGTGGACAAAGAAATGGTAGACACACTTAATATGTATTTTTCATCAGTCTTCACTGTGGAGCAGTATGCCAGACATACAAGAGTTTCAGGGGGCAGAAGTGAGTGTAGTTGCTATTACTAAGGACAAGGTGGTTGAAAGGCCTGAGGTAGATAATTCACCTGGACCAGATGGACTACACTCCAGCTTTCTGAAAGAGGAAGCTGAAGATACCGTGGAGGCCTTTTAAATAATGTTTCAAGAATCAATAGATTCTAGAATGGTTCCAGAGACTGGAAAATTGCAAATGTTTCTCCACTCATTAAGAAGGGAGAGAGGCAGAAAAAAGGAAATAATAGGCTAGTTAGCCTATTAGTTAAAGAATAGTCAATGGATGTTGTTTACATGAATTTTCAGAAGGCCTTTGACAAGGTGCTGCACACGTGGCTGCTTAATAAGATAAGAGCCCATTGTATTACAGGAAAGGTACTAGCATGGATAGAAGATCAGCTGGCAGGCAGGAGGCAAAGAGTGGGAATAAAGGGAGCCTTTTCTGGTTGGCTGCCAGTGACTACTGGTGTTCCATAGGGGACAGTGTTGGGACCACTTCTTTTTATGTTATTTGTCAATGATTTGGATGCCAGAGTTAATGGCTTTGTGGCCAGATTTGTGGATGATATGAAGATAGGTGGTGGGGCAGAAGGACCAAGACAGATTGGGAGAATGTGGAAAGAAGTGACAGATTTGAGGTTCAAAGTAACTTTTATTATCCAAGTAGGTATATATCACCATATATAACTCTGAGATTAATTTTCCTGCAGGCATACTCAGCAAATCTATAGAACAGTTCCATAAATTAGGAAGTTAGGAAAGTAATTTGTATGTTAGCTTATATTACAAGAGGGTTTGATTACAGGACAAGTGACCTTCATTGCAATTGAATAGATTCTTGTTGAAACTGCACTGGAGTACTGTGAAGCGGAAGTTCATCATTCAGAAGGTGACAAATCTCTCGAATTCTTCAATCAAGAGGCTGTGAAGTCCCAGTCAATTGTGCTAAGTCAAAATGAATTGATAGATTTGGTCCTAATTTTGGAAATGAGCCAGGACAGGTTACAGATGTGATAGTGGATGAACATTTTGGGAATAGTGATGATTTGTGGATGTCAAGAGAAACATAGAATATTGAATTACACTGGAAAGTGAAGTAGAAAATTAGATATGTTACTACAAACTGCAGTTGTGAACAATTACTAAGCCAAGTTGATTACGATAAGATGAAAGAGAAAGAATGGAAACAAGAGGCAGGTAAACAGAAAATAAAGTTATTCAAGGTAAGGCCATGCTGATCTGAAACTGAATCACTGAAAGTTTCATTCATGAAACTGAAAAGTGATTACTGAGGTCTGCTTGTCTGGTTGTTGTTGGGACAAGACTGGCAGCTCAACACCTCTGAGTTTCATTGCTTTATTTATGATAGAGGGAGGAGTAAAAGAGGTGGAGGGGTTGCACTACTAAGGGAGAACATCACAGTAGTACACAGAGAGGACATACTGGAGGACTCGTCCACAGAAGCAATTTGCGTGAAGCTCAGAAATAGGATAGGTGCAATTATGCTGATGGGATAATACTATAGGTCTCTCAATAGTCACTGGGAGGAGGAGGAACAGATATATAGACAGATTATGGAAACATTCTGAAACAACAGTGTTGACATAGTGGGGCATCTTAACTTCCCTAGCATCGATAAGGATCTCCTGAATGCAGGAAGCTTAGATGGAGCAGCATTTCTTCAGTGTATTCAACAGTGATCTTGAAACAGTATGTGAAGAGTCGAATGAGAGGAGAGAACATATTGGACCTAGTTTTGGGAAATAATCCAGGATGAGTTTCAGAACTGATGGGTGAACATTTTGGCAATAGTGATGATGACTTACTGTATTTTAAGATAGTTATGAGTAAGGATAAAGTTGGATCTTGTCGGAAGCTGCTAAATTGGAGGAAGACAAATTAGAACAGCATAAAACAGGAGATAGGATGCAAGAGAGACTGCAGATGCTGGGATAAACACACAGAATGCTGGAGGAACTCAGCATGTCAAGCAACATCCATGAAAAAATTGAATAGTTAACCTGAAGTGTCAACTGTTCATTTTACTTCAAAGATGCTGTTTGACCCGTTGAGTTCCTTCAGTATTTTGCATGTGCTGATGAAGACAGGAACTAGTGGACATTGATTGCCAGCATCTCCTGTTGGACAAGTCCACATCTTTTGTTTAAAGCCCAGCTGATCAGAATTTGGGACCTACATATTCTGTTAATGATAAGGCCAAGGGTGGTAAGCTAAGGGAACCTTAGATGCATGCGAGATCCTAAATTTAGTCAGCAAGGAAAAGGAAGCATATGGAAGGTTTAGGAAACTAAAATCAGACTGGCCCTTGTGGAATATCAAGCTGCCAGGGAAGTGCTCAAGCAAGTGATAAGGAAAGTCAGAAAGGGTCATGAAATGATCTTAGTGAACAAGATCAAGTATAATCCCAAGATTATATACATGTTAAAAAAAGGATAACAAAGGAAAGGGTAGGTCCATTCAAAGATAAAGGAAAAAATTTGTGCTTGGACCAAGAGCAAGTGGTTGACCTACTACATGAGTATCCTGTGTCATTACTTGTCAAGGAAAAGGAATCAGAGGATCGTGTAAACAGGAACCTGCTTAAGCACTGAACCTGCTTAAGGATAAGGTAGTGCTGGGAATCCAGGTCCATGGTTCACTGAAAGTGGCTATGTAAGTAAATAAGATGGTTTAAAAAAAAGGCATATGGCATGCTTGTCTTCATTGTTAGGGGTGTTGTTCACTAGAGTAAGGAAGTCATGCTCCAGCTATATAAAACTTTAGTTAGACTGCACTTGGACTACTGTGTGTGCTCAATCACCCCATTATAGGAAAGATGTGGATAGGGTGCAGAAGAGGTTTACCGGGATGCTGCCTCAATTAGAGGGTATGAGGTATAAGGAAAGGTTGGACAAACTTTGGTTGATCTCCCTAGCGTATTGGAGATTGAGGGGAGAAATGATAGAAAATTTCAAAGTAATGAAAAGCATAGATAGGATAGACATCTAGAGTATTTTCTCCAGGGTAAAAATGTCAATCTTGAGAGGGTTGTTTTTTAAATTAGAGGAGGGAAGTTTAAAAGTGACGTGAGAGACATTTTTTGTAATGCAGAGGATGGTGGTGCCTGGAATGTGTACCAGGGTCTGTACTGGAAGCAGGCAGTTTAGTGGAGTTTGAGGTTTTTAGGTAGACATGTAAATATGAAAGAAATGAGGGAACATGGATGACGTACAGGAGGAAGATATTTAGTATAATTTGGCATTAAGATTGGCACAACATCAGGGGCTGAATGGTCTTGTCTATTGCTGTACTGTTCTTTGTTTTATGTTCTAGAAGAAGATTTACTCATGCAGGAAAGAACATGATTGAGTTGCAAAATAAATGTTCTGGGCACATTGAGTTGATGCTGTTTGCCTTGCTTCTGTTGTCACTCCCACATTTTAGGGTAGATAAAACATGGTTACCTTTATGTTTTTATTGACATAGGATCACTGAGAATGATAGGAGTTTGGTTATAAAATGACCATGCTAAAACTGTTATAATGTGATTTGTCTTTTTATTACATGATTATACAACTTTTAATACAACCTGTCTAAACTGTATGCTTTCAGAGTGAACTGTTGACATATTATCTGATTTCTTTGATTCTCTTCTCCTTTAGGGCAATGTGGAAGTCTGGCTGGGGCAGCTTCTGAATGGAGTCAGAAAGACAATTCACAGTATTATTCGACAAGCTTCAATAGCAATCACTGATAGTGAAATTAAACTATACGAGTTTCAAAACATGTTCCCCGCACAGATAGGTTTGCTAGGTATTCAGATGATCTGGACAAAAAATTCTGAAGAAGCTTTGAATAATGCCAGATTTGATAAGAAGGTAATGGAAATTAAATATAAGTTTGTTTCAGTCACTCTTGTTTCAGTCCATGTACCATTAATTCATCTGCTATCTCCTTGTTTTCCATTAATTGCCAGACTCAATTACAATAGGATCAATACTCATTTTGTTAATGTTTCCTTTTTTTTAGAAACACCTTAAAACTTCAACAAATCTTTTGGTCTTCTAATGGAACCTCTTCCTGACTTAGTATTTCCTTTCCATTTGCCTGTCTGAGTGCCCCAGATACACCGTTTTTGCACCCAGTAGAGCTGCAGCCTCACCGATGCAGTAACCTCGGTTCAATCCTGACCTCAAGAGCTATTCATGCCGACTTTGCAAATGTGGATTTCCTCTGGATGCTGCAGCTCCCTCTGTCATCCCACTGATTTTCAAGTTAATGGGTTAATCAGTCACAGCAAACTGGCTCTACTGTGTTGAATCTGGGGGATGTTAACAGAAACTTGAACTGCCAGAGAGGTGGTAGAAGCAGATAGTGGGATGAAGGCCTAATGCAGATAAAGGGCATTATCAAAGATAGGCAACATGATTGGCATCGATGAGGTGAGCAGAGAGGCCCATTTGTGTGCAGTATGATTCTCTGTTTCAATAATAAAATGGGATTAGTATAAAGAGGTGCTTGATGCTCAGCACAGGCTTGTTAGCAAAGGGCCTGTTTCCAAACTGTATGACTTTATGCTGAAAATTGTCTAAAACCAATTTCTCTTTTTATTACAGGATTAAGTTTTATTATGCAACTTTCTAAAACAGTGCGCTTTCAGACTGAACTGTGGACACGTTATCTGATTTCTTTGATGATCTCATTCTTTAGGGAAATGTGGAATTCTGGTTGGGACAGCTTTCGAACAGAGTCAGACAATTATTTGACAAACTTCAATAACAATCATCACTTTCCTCCATGCTCCTCCCATTCTCATATGTACCTAAAACTCCACCAAATTGCCTACTTCCATTTCAGATCCCTGGTATTCATTCAAGGCACCTATTACACTCCCTATTAAAAAAGATATGCCTCTCACATGTTTTCATACTTCCATCCTCTAACCTTAAGAACATGTCCTTCGTGTTTGGCATATACGTTTGTAGTTATCTGTAGAAATATTTGTTTTTATATTGCTGGCCAGCTTTATCTAATGCTCTATGTTTTTATCCCCTTGTTATTCTATTCAGCCTTCTGACCTGCATCTGAGTAGTAAATTTCAAAGTTTGTAGGCCCCTGTTTGTACTTTAAGAGTCTGTACACCACATGGACAATGTTTCAAGGTTGGAGCTCACTAACATCTTTTAAAGAACTGCCAGCAATATTCACATTCCATTGCCTATTTAATTAAAGATATATTGTTCCCAATAGTTGTGCTGTGGAAGAATAGCATTGCATTACGCATCCTCAATATCAGACCTTTAATTCAATAGGTCAGATTGGCCAACACTCTGATATTACAAGCATCTCTAGCCTCCTTCTTGGCTATTCCTGGTGCCTTGGTCTTGCTGTCATCCTCTCTTGGGATCTCTGCCCCCCTCCTATCCATTCCTCGTCTCCATTTAAACACTTCTGGGAATTTTTTTGCCTCTGTCTCTACTGATTTTAGCCAATACAGCAATTAATATATGACAAGTAGTCATAATTAAGTCTTAGTGGCTTGTTCACAATTTTTTGAAATATGTTCCAAATCTTAGGTAAGGTAGCAGGCATAAAGTTTACATTGCTGAATATAATGTAATTATTACGTGAGTGTGAGATGTAAGACATCTACCCAAACACAAAATCTGAATAATATAACTCTAAACATATTGAAACATTAAATATTTGTTTTGTACAGATAATGCAAACAACAAATCAGGCATTTCTGGATATGCTTAATGATTTGATCGATATGACAACTCGAGAATTAACAAAAATGGAACGAACAAAATATGAAACCCTTATCACCATCCATGTACACCAGAAAGACATTTTTGATGATCTGGTATGTAGTCTTGTTTTCTAAAACAAATGTTATTGCAACATAATGTTGGATGTTTGTAATCCTGTTATTTCTGGTAATATTGTAATAGGTTCGAATGAACATTAAATCTCCATCTGACTTTGAATGGCAAAAGCAATCCCGGTTTTACTTTGTAGAGGATACAGACAAATGTGTTATTCAGATCACAGATGTTGAGTTCTGCTATTGCAATGAATACCTGGGCTGTACAGATAGACTTGTAATAACACCATTAACTGACAGGTAAGAAATCTACTTTGAGAAAAAGTCTTTTGTTTGTATTATGCTGAATATTTAATACACATTGTTAATATACTCTGAACTTGGATACCATCAGGAACAAATTCATACAACTGTACATTGCCATTCTATGTATCTGCGAATTTTGAAAATGATTCTTTTGTCCAAAGTATAAATCGGTAATATAAATTGTGTAAAACAGTGGTTCCAGAACAAATTAAATGAGATTTTATAGCATGTCTGAACTGCTCTCTTCTCTATCTTTCAACCATTTAGCTATCCTTTCTGTCTCCTGACACCACATATGCTGACATTAATCATTACTTTTTATCCACTTTATCAAATTTTTTTTACAGATTTAAGTCTATTGCTTCCACTTCTTTACACTTTCCTATTCTCTCTGATATCTCCTCAGTGAGGTTTGCCAGTCAAAATCACATTTTGAGAACTATGTTAGCTTTTCAAAGTCATACTTCAGACCTTTTCCTTTTTTTCTCCTTCAGTAATAGATTCTTTCCTACCACTTATTGTTATTTCACAATATAAAACTTACTTCTTTTTAATGAACATTTCAGGTGTTATATTACACTGTCTCAGGCCTTGGGGATGAGCATGGGTGGTGCACCAGCAGGACCTGCAGGCACAGGGAAGACAGAAACTACCAAAGACATGGGGAAGTGTCTCGGCAAGTACGTCGTTGTATTTAATTGCTCAGATCAGATGGACTATAGAGGTCTAGGCCGCATCTATAAAGGTAAGGGGTAATTTCTTACTTTGTTTGAGAATGTGCAGTTTACAATACATATGCTATATTATTACTAGCTATATTATATGCTAGAATTTCAGAGGTGCAATATTTTGGGAGAGCAATTGAAAATAAATTAGTAATTACATATTGTTATGAGTAGTTAAGAAGGTAAATATCATATTGGCCTTTGTTGCTATGAAGCTAGAATTTAAAAATAGAGAAGCATTGATGTGATTTTACAGGATGTTGGCAAATGCCTGGTGCACTGTCTACAATTTTGCTTCTCTTACTTAAGAAACACTATAGTAACATTATAAGCACTCTAAAAGCAATTCACCGTTCTAATTAGCACACACATAATGCTGAAGAAACTCTGCAGGTCATGCAGCACCATGGAAAAGTATAAAAGGTCAGTGATTTGGGCTGAGACCTTTCATCAGGACTGGAAGAGAAGGTGGAAAGAAGCAAGTCTAAAAAAGGTGTGGGGGGGGGGAAGGAGTGCAAGCTAGAATGTGCTAGGCAAATCCAAATGAGGGAAGGTCAGTGGCTGGGGGACGGGGAGGTGAAGTGAGAAGCTGGGAGAGATAGGGATAAAAGGTAAAGGGCTGGAGAAGAGGGAATCTGATAGGTGACAAGAGTGGATCATGGGAGAAAGGGAAGAAGGACGGGCACCAGATGGAGGTGATAGGCAGGTGAAGAGAAAAATAAGAGGTCAGAGGGGATCCAAAATGGGGAAGGGATAAAGAGAGAAGAAGGGAGTGGAGAAATTACCAGAAACTAGAGAAATCACTGCTGATGGCGTCAGTTTGGAGACTACCCAGATGTGATTTCCCTACACCACAGGTATTGCTCAGCCAAACTGACATTGGCCTTATCATGGTAGTAGCGGAGGCCATCGACCCACATGTCCAAATGGTAATGGGGCTGGAATTAAAGTGGTTGACCTCCGGGAAATCCTGCTTGTTGTGGATAGAGTGGAAGTACTCCTCCATTCTATGTTGGGTGTCACCAACGTAGAGGAGGCTGCACTGAAAGTACTGGATACAGGCCTGAGGAAAGTGGGCAGAATTCCTGCCCCAATTTTCTTCTATTTGTGTGTTTGTTATACTTTTAACTTTATGTTCCACAAAATACTCTATAATCAATTAACTAATTTTGACGTGTAGTGGTGGATTCAGTAGATAAATCATCAAACGAATTTGAGTATTCGACATGTGAAATATTCTTTTGTTTTCAGGTTTGGCACAGTCTGGTGCATGGGGTTGCTTTGATGAATTTAATCGTATTGAGTTGCCTGTGCTATCAGTAGCCGCTCAACAGATTTATATTGTACTACAGTGTAAGAAGAACAAAAAGTCACATTTTCTGTTCACTGATGGTGACACCGTAGAAATGGACAGAGAGTTTGGTATATTTCTAACTATGGTAAGGGAAAATTAAATATAAAAAAGAGATTAATTTTGAGTTAAAACAAAATACAACTGCAGAGATTTCTCTGGAATATGACATTGCAGTTTTAATAGTTCAGTGTTTATGCTTTGCAAGTAATTGCTTCTATCATTTTTAATTTTAGAATCCAGGTTATGCAGGACGTCAGGAACTACCTGAAAATCTAAAGATTCAGTTCCGGTCCGTAGCCATGATGGTGCCAGATCGTGCTATTATCATGCGAGTCAAGTTAGCCAGTGCCGGTTTCCGTGATAACCAGATCCTCAGTCGGAAGTTTTATACACTCTATAAACTCTGTGAGGAGCAGTTATCTAAACAGGTAAACCTAACTATTGTATGTTATAGTTTATTCTATTGTTCCATTCGATGAGAATTCCTCAGGTCTTTTTTAACTTTGGAGGGTCAGGACTTTCAACTGAATCTTGCTGTAACTACCCAGGTACAGAGGGCCTAAGTAATTGGCCTATTGAGACCCAACCTGAGCTGAGCCATCATTAATCATTAAAAAAATTCTGCTTGCAGGCAGCCTCTAAAAGTGATAAAGCCCATCTCCAGATTAATGGATGTGACAGCTTGGGCAGAGAATAGTAGAGCACAGGAATAGGCTTTTTGGTCCATGACATCTGTATCAACCATGATGCCAATTTAAACAGCATATCTGTCTGCATGTGGTCTACCTCCCTCGATTACCTGCCTGTTCACATATCTGTCTGAATGCTTCTTAAATGCTGCTCTCTATCTGCTTCCACAACCGCCTCTGGCAGCATGTTGCAGGCCTCTTTCTGAGAAAATTAAAACTTAATTACAGTATATAAGAGTTCATAATTGCTTGCTATTTAGTGACATTTAAAAACTATTAAACATGAAGTTACTTTTTAAAATTACAAAATTAAAGAAGTAATGAGAACAGTAAACCAACTAACAACAATTTTACAGGTGTCTTCTCCTTTCCTGAATGTCTTCTGCCTTGTAGCCCCCATTGAAACTATTAGGTTGATGGATTATGCATCAGGCCAATTCCCTTCACATGATACAGTTATGTACAGTGATCCAGTGTAAATTCTGAGGAAACCCACAAGATAAAGTGCCTTTGGAGTCCATGAGGAATCCAGTAACAGCATGCAATGCTTGTATTATTATTTTTCTTCAGTGATATTGGGACTTCTGCATTTGTAGCTTAGCAAGTCCTTATAGTACAGATGCTGACCAATTGGATTATAGAAGCCATACCTGCTGCCTAGTCTATACCTTTTAGAAATAATTCATCACCTCTAGTTTCACCATTCTTTGTCTTTGTTTTGTGCTGTAGGTTCTGCCAAAACGCATTACCTCATATTTTTGTCTTAAAATTCCATTTCATTTTCTGTTCGATCAACAAAAAAAGTCAATGAATTAGTTAAATATAGTGAGGCATTTCAAATCTGTACATCTCTCTAAGTATCTGTTAATATATTTTGCTGATTATTTGATATTGGCATCCTACATATCAGCATATACTGACCAGAATGTGGCTATTGTGAATATCCATATAGCCATTCTTGTATCTCACATTCACATGTGGGATACCAAACCTTTGTGACCTTACCAGTATCAAACAAACATTTGAAGATTATAGTGATCGCTCTTTCCATCTCCATCAAAACTGATGATTATAATTAATTTTTGTATCCTGTCTTAACCAGCTTGAGGAAGTTCTGGACTTCCTGCCAGTTAAGGGTTAAATGATGATGATTCCATTTGGAACTGTTGGCATTTGCTGGTAACGTATGCACAATTAAAACTGAAGAGTACTTCTCTCTAGCTTCAGCTTTTGGAGCGTTGGACCGAAACAATTATGAACAGTTCTTTGCCGCTTATATGCAATACTGCACCTGTCACAATTCAAATAATAGCTGAGTAAGTTAAAACATTTTAACACAGGTTGACCTTCTATAATCTGGCTCCATTGAGATCTGAGGAGTGCTGGATTGGTGAAAATGCCGAACTACAGAAGGATCTGTAGTTAATAGCTAACTGCCTCATCATACTTTTAAAATATCATGTAAATCAGTACAAGTTAGATAATAATGAAGCAGAAATATTAAATGAGTAGCAAGTGAAATTTTAATTAAGTAATGTACTGTACAGGCACAGATAAAATAAGGGATGCAGGTACATGTACAGGAATTAACTTATACAGAACAGTTGAGCACTTCTGCTTCTAAAGTGAGATGTTTAATATACCTTCAGGCAAAGTTACATATCTGCAAGTGTGGGGTTGCCAAGATCATCAACATCGTCATCTTGAAAAATGAGTGAAGCATCAGGAACTGGTGCTGAAACTGGCACAACAGTTTCTTCAAAAACTTGATGATGGTGGCAGCACATCTGGGTGAGCAGAAGCAGAGGTCGGAGAAAGGAGGTCTTCTATACGCCACATTTCACGCGACCGCCAGGCGGCCGGGGATTTGGCTCTGGGTTTTTCCCTCTTCACTCGCAGTTATTGAGGGAATCCTTGTTAGTTTTTTTTCCTCGGCTTAGTAATATGCTTAAATTCAGCGGGTTGCCACAACTGTTCTGAGGTTGTAGGTGATGCTGGAAGGTAGTGTGCGACTACCGGCAGGCGGGAGAGCAGGTGGACTGACCTGCTCCCCCGCTGCTGGTGGGTGAGAAGGGCGGGTGCCGGGCAGCCGCACCTCATGCAAATGATATTAATAAATGCAGGAAAACAAGCAAGAATCACCTGTCTGTGCTTACAAGAGTATGCCAACACATGAACAGACCTAATGCAACCAAAACAATGCACAACAGATTGGTACGGTGGCCTGGGAAATTTGAAATTACAGTTGCGCAGAAAATTGGAAATCAGTGCTGGATTATCGAAGGAACCAGATTGCAGGTATTCAGATTAGCAAAAGTCAACCTGTACTTAGACAAGTCCCAATAATTTACAGAAACAGTTAACCTGAGTATATGTGTGCATTTATTTGAGAGGAGTTTATTTGTCATATATGCTGGGAAAGCACTAGATCCCTTTTCATGTCTTAGTTTATTTAGACATGCATCAACCATGTCAGACAGATATTAATTTAGTTTGATATATCAATTGCGGCTCAGTTGTAACACACTTATCTCTGAAGCAGGAGGTTGTTGGATCAATTCCCAGTCTAATCATTTAATTGCTCAGATATCTGTGCAAATATCAAAGTTACAATCTTCCCTGCCTGCCTTTACCAGCCTGTTCATGATTCTTTTTTATTGCTGGAGTCCAGATGCAAAAGTGGAAATTATAGTTCCTCAGCAGTCAGACCTGGGCAATCCACAGATCTAGCCTATTGCAGAAACAATGATTTTATTCAATAGTATAGAAAGAAATACTCTCAAGGACAAATATTAAATAATTTAAATTGGGTTAATTTAATTGTTTTTAAGCCTTTATATATTTTATAACTTGATTTCTTTTAAAAAAATACACATTTTGGAAACTTATTTGAATGTTTAATGGTATTTTAGTTTGTCAGCGACACTCAAAACATTGACAGATTTTATAATTGAGCCAGAAATCACAGCTGGGTGTCAGTTTTCTTGAGCTGTTTCTTGGGCTTGGATCATTATAGTTCCTTCCTCCACATGATAGCATAAATGTTGCAAGACCTCGCTGAGATCTAAGGCCTCAGATGTGAGTTCAGATCTAGATTGGGAACATAAATTGACGAAGATGGGTCCACAAAAAATAAACTTGTCCTTCTCATACTGTTCAACAGAGAGTGTGAGGAGCTACGGGTAGGTAATTTTGGGTCGCAAATCTTTGAACTCCATGCAAGCTCTTCTCACTGAATAACTTATAACAGTGCTTAGAATAGATTTTATTTTCGAGGCTATAAAATTGAAAAAATAAATAACTTGCATTTATAAAGCACCATTCACAAAGCACATTCTAGCCACTTATGTTGTAGACCTCAATTGTAGTAAAGAAAACGTCAGAGCCAAACTGCATACAGGAAGATATTACAAAAAGAAAGGTGATGATGACTATTAGGCTGTTTGAGTGACACCCATTGATCAGATAAAGAGGAAAACTTCCTTTCATCAAATTAGTGCCTTGGGATCTTTCAGAAACTTTGATACATCATGCAGCATCTTGCATTAACAACTAATCTGAAGTAAATGCTCCCTGATGATCACTGCGGCCTACAGTGGATTGTCAACCTCAAGTATGTGTTGAAGCCAATGCAGTGGCCAGTGGTGCATGGTCAGCTTATCTGAACACAAATGCAAACTGTGCTTGAAACTGTAGTCATGCATCTTCAAATGAAATGTTTCCATTAATAAAATGCAATGATGAGATTATAAAGCTAGTGAAATGTAAGAATTTTATGTTGATAAATTAAATAACAATTTAATAAATATGCTAATATTGAAAACGTGGTGGAACTAATTATGAGCTCAACATATATATATATATATTGACAGTACTGAAATTTATGGTATTTCACAAAATGGTAACTTATATTCTGGCTATTATCTGACTTCTACAACATATTAGCATTTACTATTGTTTGTTGCATTACAATGTTATCTAATTATCATCAAATATTGGCAGGTGCATTATGACTTTGGTTTGCGTAACATTTTGTCTGTGCTGAGGACTCTGGGTGCTGTTAAGAGATCAAACCCAAGTGAGCCTGAGAAGACAGTGGTCATGAGAGTTCTGCGGGACATGAATCTTTCTAAACTGGTATGTACTGTGAAACAGCATCGTTCCATCTTGAAAAAACAGATTTTTATACCAATTCATTGATTTTATTTGCACTGTTAACATCACGTAGACCTGATTAATACATGAGCATTATTCACTTCCCATTAAGGTCTGTCTCGATATTGTATAAAAAAATATATTTAACGTTATTTGTCCATAGTATTCCGTCCTAAAGCAACTCTAAATTCAAACCTCACACCTCAATCTTGATTTCCTGTTGCCTCCTTGGAATCTTTACCTGCAACTTATCACTTCCAAATTGCTCTTTTACCAAAAATGAAGATGGTCATTTCTCCTTTATCTGTATCAAAGGCATATAGAGTAATACAGCACAGAAAGAGGCTATTCTGAATTCGGCCATTCAAAAAGCTAAAATTTCTTATTATTCCTCAATACCCCTTCAGTTTTTTCTCCTTCAACTAGTTACTCAGTTTCCTTTCAAAAATTACAATAGACTTCTTTCCAAAGAGGCAATGTCCTCTAAAACCTAATCGCTAGTCACATAAAAAAAAATATTTGTGATTCTTAAATCAATGAATTCTGGATTTAGATTCTTCTGGTACTGGAAATTATCTATAATGTAAAGAAAACCTTTAAACTTATTTGAAGCTTGTGTTAGAAAGCTTAGTAAAGTTTGTTGTATTTTAGAATGGATAATTTCTTCCCTATTATTTTGGTGAAAAAAAAGCAGAGCAACTCAGACGAGTAGGAAATAATGTTCTAGGGGTACCAGTTGTACTTCTGGGTACCTCTTTGCACTTTTGTATGAAGTGCCATAGCCCTATTCATTAACTAGCTACTTGTATGCAGGCCCAGCTAAACATTGGATCATCAGAGTGCTGTGTTAGCACAGGTGTTTGCGTGTAGTTCTGTTTCTTCTGGAGTCCTAAGAGCCAAATGGACAATAATGTGTTGAAAATCTCTCCTGTTGTACTTATATTGTTTGTTCCATTTCAGCTACTTTACATGATTAGTAAATAATGATCAGAATCTCTCCTTTGGAAATCTATCCCTCCAAGCTTCTCTTCATGTATTGCAATTCTGAAAGAACAGATTATGAGGTGAAAATATGAAAGCATTAAAGAATATTTATTATGTTTTAGGTGGATGAAGATGAGCCTCTGTTTATGAGTTTAATAAATGATCTGTTTCCTGGGATTACATTGGATAAAGCTGGCTACCCCGAGCTAGAAACTGCCATTGAGAAGCAAACCACAGATGCAGGAATTATCTACCATCCTCCTTGGATCCTAAAGCTGATTCAACTCTATGAAACTCAAAGAGTTCGACATGGTAATGAAGCATTTTATTGAAAGGTGGACTAAATTTACAATGAATACATAAATTTTCAGCAGCTATTTAATGGATATTTTCATCAAGTTTGATTTATATCTGTTATTCTTCTAATACCTTCTTCAAATAACTGGATAAGTACTGGTCCAAATGCAAAAACTGTAGATGCTGGAAATATTTAGCAAGTCAAGCTTATCTGTGAAAGTTCATTAATCTAAAATGTCAACGATGTTGATCTTAGTTAAGAGTAGTTTTGTCTGTCTTATAATACATGATGTTTTTGTAAAACAAACTGTTAGGTATGATGACTCTCGGTCCTAGCGGCGCGGGGAAAACAAAATGTATCAATACCTTGATGAAAGCTATGACAGACTGTGGAGCACCACACAAAGAAATGCGAATGAATCCAAAGGCAATAACAGCCTCCCAAATGTTTGGTACCTTGGATGTTGCAACAAATGATTGGACAGATGGTATTTTTTCAACTCTGTGGAGGAAAACATTGAAAGCAAAGAAGGTATGTTAATGATTCTATTCAAGTGCAATTAATTTTTGTATATGTACGTGAGCAACATATGCTTATTGAGCTAGAAATTCATGATGCGTAGCCTCATATGTTATCAAGTTGTTATAGGAATTGTTTATTTTGTGCATATCTGGTTAAAATTAGCTCTAAATGAGCCAAAGCATTTACATTTATAACAAAATAGAAATGTATAACCAAAACAATGAAACCTGCAAAAAACAAGGAAGGAGCTTTTTGAAAATTTGGTTTTGACAGTGACAAGATTTTTATAGATACATGCATATAATTGCTAATTTTTCGTTAGTACTGGTAAAATTTCAGCTGATGAATTATATTACATACTTGTCTTGCAGGGAGAACACATTTGGATAGTACTGGATGGACCTGTAGATGCCATTTGGATTGAGAACCTTAACTCCGTTTTAGATGATAACAAAACTCTTACACTAGCGAATGGTGATCGCATCCCAATGGCACCAAACTGTAAAATCGTATTTGAACCCCATAACATTGACAATGCCTCTCCAGCCACTGTATCCCGAAATGGTATGGTGTTCATGAGTTCTTCAGTCCTAGACTGGAGACCTGTACTTAAAGCGTGGCTTCAAAAATTGCCCAAAGCACTATCTGAACAACTTTGGAACTGTTTTGATAATGTTTTCCAGGTATTCATAGTTCTATTTTTGATTATGTTCAGCTTTACTAATATTTCACAGCAATTAAAAGGTTACCATTTTTAGTTATTGATGTGCTTGCCTTCAATTTTTGGTAATAGATTTTCAGCAATTTGTTTCAATATTTATTTTTGTGAATGATTGGACTTCTGACTCTAGCTGTGGTGGAACTCTGTGGTCTGTAATCCAAAAGTTCTCTTGATTTTTAGTTCTGCTCACTAGCATCTAACTTTAATTTGCGACGGTGTATAATAAAAATTCCAATAATCTTTGCTGAAAATTACTAATAATGTGTAATTAAGTTTGTAATATATTTTCCTCATAGCACTTGGTGCACTTTATAATTATACATTTTAATGTTTGATTTCATCTTCTGAAGGATCTAATCAGTTTTGTCTTCACTGCTGTGTCACCGAAGATGCAAATTCTGGAATGTATGTACATTAAACAAGCCATTGACCTTCTGCAGGTAATGCAATGGTGAAATAATGCAAGAATATTTATTTGTCTCATTAAAGATTTCATACCGAGTAAACCATAAAACTCAACTTCTTTTAGGGCCTGTTGCCAGAAACCGAAGACAAGCAGCCTTGCCCGGAGCAGGTGGAACGGTTATTCATTTTTGCTGTTATGTGGTCAGTTGGAGCGCTTCTGGAATTGGATGACAGAGCTAAAATGGAAAGTTTTCTGCGGAATCGTGCTGCACCTCTGCAGCTTCCAGTGACTGGAGAAGAAGAAACAATTTTTGAATTTGTTGTTAGTGCTGATGGTCATTGGGAGCACTGGTCAAAGAGGGTGTGTATTTTGCCACAAAAATAATTGAAGTATCTCTTGTCAGTGTTACTGATCAATAAACTGATGCCTCAAGGAAAGGCAACTTCCTATCTACTTAATATATGGAGGAGGAATATTTGTAACCAAGATGAATATAATATTTTTATAAAATTTTCAGAAAGTGCATCTGAGGTGGAAACAGAATAGGCATCACAAAGCTATGGTCACTTGAAACTGTCACCAGGAAAACGATGAGTCCTTAATAAATGCAACAAACACAAAATGCTGGAGGAACTTGGCAGACCAGGTAGCATCTGTGGAAAAGAGTACAGTCGACATTTTGGGCCGAGACCCTTCAGAGGACTGCTGCTAAAGGGTCCCGGTCCAAAATATCGACTGTAATCTTCTCTATAGGTGTGACCTGGCTTGCTGAGTTCCTCCAGCATTTTGTGTGTGTTGCTTGGATTTCCAGCATCTGCAGATTTTCTTGTGTTTGTAAGTCCTTAATAAATTTTTGTTTCATTCTTACTGTGATTGATGTGTACCTACCTGGGCAAAAATTGGTTTGTGAAGTGCTAGTAACCAAGTAACTACCATAAACATTTCCCTGTCCCCTTCTATGCTAATCTTTTCTTTAAAATTTTATCAGATGTTTTCTCCAGTTTTACTTAACATTCTCAAGTTACTTATATTATTTCTTTACAATAATGCAATGTAATCATGTGACAGAAAACTTCTTTGAAAGCCTATTAAATTAGAAGTTTTTGGATTCTACTCCAGAAGTGTGACAGTTTAAATGGGTAACAGTGATATAGATCAGATGGAGGCATATATCTGCATGATTTAATTTGTGATATCTTTGCCTCAACAGCTGAGTAATTTTATCTTAACTGTCCAAGGAATTTGCAATTTGCAAAATAATCAAAATTTATTTTCATGCATACAAACATATGCAATATAAGATAGTCATTTAGCAACATAATATTTAATGCTACTAGGTTTTTGTTAGAATAAATTAATTGTGCATATAATGAATTCTGCATTGAAGAGTTATGTGCTAATAACGCTGTCGTAACAGCTTTTGTATAGTGAGATGTAAATGACAAAATATTCCCTTTGGAAACTACCGCACTGTCAGGCTTTTAAATTATTTCAGTTGCACTATGCCCTTTAATATGAAGCTAATTCTTATAATTTAACTTTATGAAACATTTTGCTGATTATAATTGTGAAGACTGCTATTTTTTATTTTTAAAGTATAAGTAAATGCTACAAATTGTGAAGGTTGACATGTAGAGGAATTCTTGGTTTCCTTAGTATCTGAGTGATGGAAATCTGACCTATTTGGCTTCAAATAGAATCTTATGGTTGATCCAAATTAGATGTATTTTTTTTAACTTTCATTAAAATTTTCTGATTCAAATTTGCAGTTCAGAATATTGAGAAGAGTTGAAATTTAACATTATACCTGCATTGTAAATGGGAGTAAAGATGAATGAACACCTTAACTTCCCAATTTCAGGTGCCTGAATATACATACCCATCGGACTCAGTCCCAGACTATTTATCAATACTTGTACCAAATGTGGACAATATCTGCACTGACTTTCTCATGCACACGGTGATGAAACAGGAAAAGGCTGTATTGCTCATTGGTGAACAGGGAACAGCCAAGACTGTTATGATAAAGGTATGATATTGAATCTTAACACAAATAAAATAAGAACAATAAAACATTAGGTAAATGCTATAAAAAGAAGTTTATATTTGCCAATGGAATCCACTTATTTACAAGGTTAATATAATTAGTATGAGAGATTTAAGTTCACTAGATTCTAATTTTCAAATTAGAAGGAAGGACAGGGATTGAAATATAAGACAACCTTGGATATCCAGAGAGATGATGAATTTAGTCAAGAAGAAAAGAGAAAAGTATGTAAAGCTTGGGAAGTCGGGATCAAACAAAGCTCATGAGGAGTATAAAGAAGCCAGACAAGAACTAAAGAAGGGAATTAGGAAAGCTAGGAGGGGCCATGAAAAGTCCTTAGCAAGCAGGATTAAGGTGAATTCCAAGGCATTCTATACATACAAGAGTAAAAGGACAACTAGGGAGAGGGTGGAACCACCCAAAGCTGAAGGGGAAAGCATTTGCTTGGATGTAGCAAATATGAGTGAGGTACTTAATGAGTACTTTGCTTCAGTATTTAACAAGGAAATTGATGTGGAGGACCAGGAGCTCAGTGTTGAGTGTATAAATACACTAGGTTGTTTAGAGGTCAAGGAAAAGGAAGTATTGAGCCTCCTAATGAGTATTAAGGTGGATAAATGCTCAGGGCCTGATGGATTTACCCAGGTTATTGAAGGAGGTAGGAGATGAAATTGCTGGGCCCTCGACCAGTGCCTTTGTGCCTTCTCTAGCCACAGCCAAGATCCCAGAGGACTGGCAAGAGGTGAATGTTGTACCTTTATTTAAGAATGAAATAAGGGGCAATCCTAGGAACTATACAGACTGGTGAATCTCATGTCAGTTGTAGGGAAATTGCTGGAAAAAATTCTTAGGGTTTCTTCGGAAATCTATGGTCTAATTAGGGAGAGCCAGCATGGCTTTGTGTGTAACTGGTCATGCCTTACCAACCTGATTGAGTTTTTTTACAAGTTGATGAGAGAGAGAGATCGATGAGGGTAGGACAGTGGATGTTGTCTACATGGATTTTAGTAAGGCGTTGATGAAGTCCCTCATGGGGGACTTAATCCAGAAGATTAAGATGCATGGGGTCCGTGGAACATTGGCTGTTTGGATTCAGAACAGGCTTGCACATAGAAGACAGAGGGTAGTGGTTGAAGGCACTCATTTGAGCTGGAGGTTTGTAATTAGTAGAGTTCAGCAGGGATCTGTGCTGGGACCTCTGCTGTTTGTGATATATATAAATGATCTGGATGAAAATAAAGATGGGTGAATTCATAAATTTGTGGATGATACCAATATTGGTGGAGTTGCAGATGTGCACTGAGAGATGGCAGATGGAGCTTAACCCAGATAAATGTGAGGCATTGCACTTCGGTAGGCCAAATGCAAGGAGACAGGAAGTACACTCTTAAGGGCAAGGTCCTGAAGAATGTTGCTGAGCAGAGAGATCTTGGGGATCCAAGTTCATAGTTCCTTGAAAGTGGCTACATAGGTTAGTAAGATGTTTAGGAAGGCTTATGGAATGGTTTCTTTTATTAGTCGAGGCATTGAGTTCAAAAGTCAGGAGATTACATTTAAACTTTATAAAATTTTGGTTAGGCCACATCTGGAGTATAGCTTACAGTTCTGGTTGCCCCACTATAGGAAGGAAGTTGAGGCTTTGGAGAAGGTGCAGAGGAGGTTTACCAGGATACTGCCTGGTTTAGAGGGCATGTGCTAGCACATGAGGCTGTACAAACTTGGGTTGTTTTCCCTGGAGTGCACCAGAGGCTAAGAGGAGATCTGATAGAGTATTTTACAAGATTATGAGAGGCATAGATAGAGTAGACAGGGAGTATCTGTTTCTCAGGGTTGAAATGTCTAATACCAGAGGGCATGCACTGAAGGTGAAAGGGGGATGTGAGGGGTAAATTTTTTACTCAGTCATGGATGCTTGGAATGTGCTGCCTGGTATGGTGGCAGAGGCAAATACATCAGAGACTTTTAAGAGACGTTTGGATAGGCACATGGATGTAAGGAAGATGGAGGGATATAGACATGGTGTAGATAGAAGGGATCAGTGTTTGGGTGTTTTTGATTTGCTTTTTAACTGGTTCAGCATAATCCTGTGGGCCAAATGGCTTTTTCCTGTGGTGTACTCTTCCATGTTCCATGCACTAAATAATATCTTGGTAATCTGTATTCAATTACCATGGATTGAGTGTTGTAATATTTAGCAACTTCCCAAGCTGAGATACAGATTATACTCTCAGACAATGTTACAGTGTGTTGGTCTCATAAATTTATACAGCATAGAAATGGGTCTTTATCCTACCACATCCCGCTACACAAATCCTACGTGCACATGAGGTCCTATCCTTGTATTCCCTGCCTGCCCAAATGTCTCAATGTGGTGACTGGACCTTTTCCTATCAAATACAGTTTAAAACTCTTTCTTATCTTCAATCTGTGCCCTCTTGTTTCAGATAGACCCACAGTGGGAATAATCATTCTGCCTGTTAAAATTATAGCTCAGTAGTTTAGTGGTTAGTGCAATGCTTCACAGCATCATGATTCGTGTTCAGTACCTGTCACTCTCTAAGATGAGTTAGTCCATTCTCACTGGGACTGTGGGTGCTCCAGTTTCCTCCCATGTTCCAAATACATAAGGGTTCGGGTTAGTAAGTTGTGGACATGCTGTGTTGGCACCTGAGGCATGCCAGCACATGCAGGCTGCCCCCAGCATATTAACAGACTGTGTTGGCTGTTAGCGCAAATGACACATTTCACTGTATCTTTTGATGTTTCAATGAGCTCATGACAAATAAAGCTAATCTTTTATTTTATATGTCACTTGTCTGATCAATCCTTGGCCTACTTTGTTCTAGGGAAAACAACCCAACTATCTAACCACTCCCCATATGTATTGCTGTCCATCCCAGACAGTGCTGTAGTGAAGTTCTCTCTCCAATGTCACATTCTTCTTATATTGTACTAATTAGGGATACACACAAGTGTGGTCTAAGCAGTCGTAACATAATCTCCCAACTTTTATATTCTACGCCCAGATTAACAGTCTATGTCCTACTCTACTTGGCTTCCCAAAATGCAACTCCTCACACTTATTGGGATTAAATTCCATATGTCACTGCTCCACTCAACTTACCATTTCATATGAACTTGGACAACCTTCTTTGTTATCCACAGCACTGTATAGTGTTGAATGATTTTACAGGTTCTTGAATCTCTCATCATTTAGGTATTTTGAAGCCTTTAGTCTTAAAGATACATTTCAATAGGTTTATTCAATAGATACATTTAATGTCAGAGAAATGTATGCAGTATACATTCCGAAATTCTTCTTTACAAACATCCACGAAACCAGAGGAGTGCCCCAAAGAATGAATGACAGTTAAATGATAGAACCCCAAAGCCCCCCCCAACTTCCCATGCATAAGGAGCAGCAAAGCAATGACCCCCCCCCCACCAGCAAAACAAGCAGCGGCACCCCACACCAAGCACTCAAGCATGCAGCAAATTGTCGGTAAAGACACAGACTTGCAGTACCCCAAAGATTACTAGTTCACCTGGTATTCAACATACCCCAGGCTCTCTCCCTCCCTAATAAGGGAAAAAGGGGTATCTCCATTTCACAGCGAGAGGGGAGACATTATAAAACAACTCGCCGTTTTATGGTGTTAAAAGTCTGTTGCGTCACTTTTTCCGAGCTCTGTGCCCAAAGATCTCGGGTCTCTGGATGCACAGCCAGCAGCCAGCTCACTGCTTTCAATCTTCTGTGTACTCCCAAGACACACCAGTTTTCTGCAGTGTTACATACCCCATAATGGGTTAAAAGAACCAGCAGAAATGGAACTCACCTGGAGTCTGGTTTTGCTACAAACAAAACACTATTAGTATCTACGTAACATAACCATACAATTACAGCACGGAAACAGGCCATCTCGGCCCTTCTATTCCATGCCGAATGCTTACTCTCACCTAGTCCCACTGACCTGCACTCAGCCCATAACCCTTCATTCCTTTCCTGTCCATATATCTATCCAATTTTGCTTTAAATGACAATACCGAACCTGCCTCTACCACTTCTACTGGAAGCTCATTCCACACAGCTACCACTCTCTGAGTAAAGAAATTCCCCCTCATGTTACCCTTAAACTTTTGCCCCCTAAGTCTCAACTCATGTCCTCTTGTTTGAATCGCCCCTACTCTCAATGGAAAGAGCCTATCCACGTCAACTCTATCTATCCCCCTCATCATTTTAAATACCTCTATCCAGTTCCCCCTCAACCTTCTACGCTCCAAAGAATAAAGACCTAACTTGTTCAATCTTTCCCTGTAACTTAGGTGCTGAAACCCAGGTAACATTCTAGTAAATCTTCTCTGTACTCTATCTATTTTGATGACATCTTTCCTATAATTCAGTGACCAGAACTGTACACAATACTCCAAATTCGGCCTTACTAATGCCTTGTACAATTTTAACGTTACATCCCAACTCCTAAACTCAATGCTCTGATTTATAAAGGCCAACATGCCAAAAGCTTTCTTCACCACCCTTTCCACATGAGATTCCACCTTCAGGGAACTATGCACCATTATTACTAGATCACTCTGTTCTACTGCATTCTTCAATGCCCTACTATTTACCATGTATGTCCTATTTGGAGTATTCCTACCAAAATGTAGCACCCCACACTTATCAGCATTAAACTCCATCCCCATCGCTCAGCCCACTCTTCTAACTGGCCTATATCTCTCTGCAAACTTGGAAAACCTACTTCATTATCCACAACGCCACCTACCTTAGTATTATCTGCATACTCACTAATCCAATTTACCACCCCATCATCCAGATCATTAATGTATATGACAAACAACATTGGACCCAGTACAGATCCCTGAGGCACACCACTAGTCACCGGCCTCCAACCTGACAGTTATCCACCACTATTCTCTGGCATCTCCCATCCAGCCACTGTTGAATCCATTTTACTACTTCAATATTAATACCTAACGATTGAACCTTCCTAACTAACCTTCCATGTGGAACCTTGTAATATAGTAATATAAAAACAGATAAATCAAACAGGTTAGCAGAGTTTATGCACATATAAGGGTGTAAATATAAACCCCAAACTTCTTAAAGCTCAGGTGGTAAATGATACAGTCTTACGATGGTATAGGAATGGAATCAGTTCAGTGTGTGATATTGAGTTGAGTAGATTTAGGAGAGGGAGGTGATTTGTTCTCCAAGTAAGCAGATGCCGTTGATTCTTCCTAAGTTGTCCTCTGAAGTCCTGTTAAAGTCAATGACTGTGATCACACAAAAGGGTACCGTCTTTATGCGGTAAAGCTATCAACCTAGGCAAAGGTTAAACACACTGATAGCCTTCCACCGGTCACCCCTTTTCCACACTGCGAGCAAAATCCACACTTTCATGGGCACTCAAGGCTCATCCAGTGTCTATTTCTTCTGTGTGTCTTCTGTATGTCTGTCTGAAAAGCCAGCTGACCGTGTATATATCCCAAACATGCCGAACGCCAGCTGTCCATTATATAGCTCTGCCCTCCTGTAACCATGGCAACTCACAAGCTGTTCAGTGCTCTCTCTCTCTCTGGATCAGTGTACACACATTCTCTCTCTTTTTAAAGGCACAGTCCATATTGAATAAACCTTAGGATCTCGTCACAGGTGGCACCGACCTTCCTGGCTCCAGAGCCACAAAAATCCAACACCCTGAAGGCACGCTAGACTTCTAGGCCATGTCCTTGGCATATTGAAAAGTGGCCGGTCAATAAGGCCCTGAGAGTGGGTTCCGTTCCCGCAAAGAACTGAAGTCAGCATTTAACCCCAGGTCAGGGTCTTCAAAGGAACCTTGAAAAGGAAAAAAAGAGATACTAAGGATAGATATAGAGCTGTTTCTGAAGAAGCAAGTAAAGGAGTCACTGTTAAGCACAAATGTCCTAAGCTCTACCCTCCATCAATACATTTATATAGTATTAAAATTCTGTAAGGCTGTTCCACAATATTACTGCTGGTGAGCAATTGCTTTTGATCTCTGTTTCTGACTTTGGCAATGTATTTGTGAATCTGTAACTGGGGAACATCCAGGCAAGACTGATAAATCCAGAAATGCTCACTTCACATTGCATAGATTGCACTTCAGGTGGTTACTAGCTCTGTCTTGCTTAGCCCAGGAAGTGGGGGGTTGGGGGGAAAATCAAACACACTCCAAATCAGTTTGTTTATTAGTCATTATCTTCTTGTTTACTTATTCCAGTTTATAGTTGATTAGGTGTCAAACTGACTCAGTGTTACCACTCTATACTCTGCAGTTGATGGGCTCTCTGTGACTTAAATATATTGTTTAGGTTGATTCTTCAGTGCTGTATTGAGTGAGTAATGAACACAGTATTGCACTTCCTCAGTAAACACTATTGTAACTTCTATCCTTTACTTGATAAATTAAAAAAAACTCATCTGATCTCGGGTTAATATAAAAGCAGGAGCATTCACCTGGTGACCTGGCCATCAGTTACACTATACCTTAAGAAATGACACTGCAATAGTTTAATTGCTCTTGGTTTATAGCCTGTGTGAGCTTAATATTTTAGAAATCAATTAAATCACTCTTTAACTTTCTAAATTATTGGATTTTAAAACATTAACTTACAAGGAGAATTCAATAAACAAATGAGAAAAACCAGCAACCTGGGGCCAAATGGTGATAATTTTATATCAAAATAGGATAACACTAATATCTCCCAAGATGGAGGGTGGCACAGTAGCAGAGTGGTTAGTGTAATATTATTACAGTGCCGCTGACCTGGCTTCAAAACTGCTGCTGTCTCTGAGGAGTTTGTGTGGTTTCCTTGCGGCCATGTGGGTTCTCTCTGGGTGCAACTGTTTCATCCCAATTCCAAGGACGTATGAATCAGCAGATTAATTGGTCACATGGATGTAATTGGGCAGCACAGGCTCGTTGGGCAGGAAGGACCTGTTACTATCCTTTATCTTTAAATTAAATAAATGAATAAATGAAAAACATATATAAAAAAACACAGCTCCAAAGGAAGTTTGGGATCCACATGATTAGATTGTTAACTTGTCAATGATAAATACTGAAAGTTTTAAAAAAAAGACAAACAGAACGTATTGGTTAGCTAGTTGAACAATACTTGGATTACTATGAACAGCAAGAAGACTAACCTTAAGAAGGATATGTTGACTTTGGAGGAGGTTTGTTATTGATTTAATTGACTGAACTCCAAGAAAAAAAGATCCCAAACCAAATTTTGATTGTGGTTTTCTAGAATTTAGGCTGAGAGTGATTTAAGCAAAGGTTTCACAGTATTAAGGAGACCAGCTGATGTGAAGAAAAACTGCTTCTCCTTGTTAGCAGGAGGCATAATCTGAAATTAGAGATAAATTTACCAAGGTTGGAAGTTTGTGGCACTGCGATATCAGCATTGTCCTGCTATAACCCATTTATTTTGGAGTGACCATTTCAGTGTTGTTGTGCTTTCTCTGGAAATTCCCGGCTGCTTTGTGGCATTAGTCACAGTTGTGACTGATGTAGTTTTCATATCAGGTGCACGTAATATGTTGCCATTCCCTGAAAATTTCTCCTTTTGGACAGCATTATCTGGGAGATGCTTATTGATGGCCACTCAAAATGCAACATTGTTTTCTGGCTTAGTGCATTTCCTAGCTTCATCATTGGTCTCATATCTAGGCCCTTATTATGGTGATGGTCTAACATGCCCCCATTACTAGGCCTATGATCTGCTGCCCTTACTTTACCATTCACCACAAACTACCTGTCCTAGGTCCTGATTCACTGATACTCTCACACTTGCATGCAGAGTTGATGCTCCCTTATAACCCCAGCTCCTGTATGCTCAGTTGCTGGTCCTGACCCAGCCTCCACTGCCTCACATTCTAAGATTTTGAGCCCTGATGCCCATTCATCTCTGGCCACAGTTGTGCCTATGGCTGTTGATCTTTGGCTTACAGCTTTGAAACTGTGTAAAGTTTGGTCATTTGCTCTCAAAGTCTTGATGCCCAGCAGCTGCACCCATTTGGTTGTACTAGAATTTCTTAGTACATTTATTGATGAATGCCATTTTTTTGGATTATATTTGAATCATTAATTTGCATTTCTGATATTCATTTGCAGGGCTATATGAGCAAGTATAATCCTGAAGTCCATGCAACCAAAAGTTTGAATTTCTCCTCTGCCACTCTGCCAAATATGTTCCAAAGGACTGTTGAAAGTTACGTGGATAAACGCATGGGCAGTACATATGGTCCACCCAGTGGTAAAAAAATGACTGTGTTTATTGATGACATTAACATGCCTGTGATCAATGAATGGGGTGATCAGGTAAATGTGTTCGTTAATTCGGTTGTTGATACTTTTTTTCAAAAAATCTGCTTTCATGCACTTTGTGCATTAGCTTGCTGAATATAAATCTCTTCTCATTAAACAGATAACCAATGAAATTGTCCGGCAGCTAATGGAGCAGAAGGGCTTCTACAACCTAGAAAAACCTGGAGAGTTCACCAGCATTGTTGATGTACAGTTTGTTGCTGCCATGATCCATCCTGGCGGTGGCAGAAATGACATCCCTCAACGTCTCAAGAGACAATTCACAATTTATAACTGTACATTACCATCAAATGCATCCATTGATAAGATCTTCAGAACCATTGCAAGTGGCTATTTTTGTGAGCAGCGTGGTTTTCCTGAAGAGGTTTGCAAACTAGCCTCAGCTTTAGTATCAACCACTCGCAAATTGTGGCAAGCTACCAAGATTAAGGTACGATATTGGTATTGGTATTAGTTTATTATCGTTACTTGCACCAAGATACAGTGAAGAGCTTGTCTTGCATACTGTTCATGCAGTATCACTACACAGTGCATTGAGGTAGAACAAGGTAAAACAATAACAGAATATAGAAAGAACAGTGCAGGTAAACAATAAAGTGAAAGATTGCAATGAGGTGGATTGTGAGGTCAAAAGTCCATCTTACTGTTCAAGAGTCTGAAAACAGAGGGGTGAAAGCTGTCTATGAGTCTGATGGTATGTGCTTTCAGGCTTTTGTATCTTTAGCTGATCTTCTTCATCATTGAGTTCGAATTCCAGAAATCTGCTGCAGTGGGAGTTTCTTCAACAAATGAATACAGTGGTTCATGAAGGTAGTCTAGGTTTGTTCTCTCAACAATGATGAGCAGATAGAATCAGAGTTTGCAGAGTGGAGGATGGAAATGGTCTTATTCATCTCACGTCTCAATATTTATTGTTTATTTATTTATTTACTTGTTTTCTTTTGTATTTGCAAAGTCTGTTGTTCTTTGCACATTTGTCATTTGTCCAGCCTGCTGGGAGCAAATTTTCATTGATTCTGTCATGGTTCTTGGATTTACTGTGAATGCCCTCAAGAAAATGAATCTCAGAGTTGAATATGTAGTTTGATAATATATTTACTTTGAACAAGAGGAGTGAGAAACTGGGTAGACTAGTGGGAGTGTGAATAGAACACCGAAGAACTGGGTTATCTCAAAATGGACAGTTCAGTGCTCATATCATTAGGTTGTAGACTTTTGTTGTGGGATAGGAGACTGCTATTGCTTAAATAAGAACTTAAGAATAGAAGTAGTTTTAGGCCAAACGGCCTATCAAGCCTTCTCTGCCACTCAATAAGATCATGGCCGATCTGACTGTGGACTCAGCTCCACCTACCTGCCCTTTCCCCATAACCCTTAGTTCTTCTGCTATGCCAAAATCCATTCTGATGAAGTGTTTTGGCTGGAAAAGTCAATTGTTTATTTCCCTCCATGAATACTGTCTGACCCCTTGCTGAGTTTCTCCAGCATTTTGGTGAGTTGCTCAATCTAAATGAATTTTGTTTTGCATTTTAAATGGTTTATGTAATTTACAGAGTCATTCCCATTAACCTGATCAAAAAGAAAATCACACATTTTTACATGTTTGTGTACCCAGATCCCCTCCTTTTGGTTGAAACTTTACTTAAATGAGAAATTAAGTTAATTTCAATTTCTGTTATCACAGAGATTAATTAAGTGAATGTTTGCTAACTGGGAATGGCCAGATTAACAGCCTGCTGAAATGGGGCACTTGCAAATTAGTGTACTTACGATGAAGAAACAGAATAGATTACATTTATTTGCATTCTTGATTATGTCATTTTCTAATGTAATCTTCTCGTCTACTTTATTCACATGTTTTGTTTTACAGATGCTTCCCACTCCAGCCAAATTTCACTATATTTTCAATCTCCGTGACCTTAGTCGTATTTGGCAAGGAATTCTCAATGTCACATCGGAGGTGTGCCAGTCTGCATATGTTTTGGTATCTCTCTTTCAGCATGAATGTACTCGTGTTATTGCAGATCGTTTTACCAATCAACAGGACAAGGACTGGTTTGATGCCACTGTAAACAAGGTTAGGCAATATATGTTTCTTCCTACCTAAAGAAGGGTCTTTGTGGAAATTAATATAATCTATAAACACATTCATGATATTTGTTGTCCATTGAAGAATAGAAACATTAGAAATACCATCTGTAGAGAGAGGAATCAGCTAGCATTTCAATCAATGGTAGTGGAGGCTTTATAGTTTTCGATGCAGAGCTCGGGGAGGAGAATTGAAGACAAAATACCATATGTAGGTTATAAGCGACTTTAAGTGCTGTGTTCAGTTCTAGTCACCTCACTACAGGAAGGATGGGAATACTATAGAGAGAGCACAGAGGAGACTTACAACGATGTTGCCTAGATTGGAGGGCGTACCTCATGAGAATAGGGTGAGTATACTTGGCCTTTTCTCCTTGGCGTGGTGACAAATGAGAGGTGACCTGATCGAGGTGTATAAATTGATGGGGGGTGGGGGGCATTGATCATGTGGATAGCCAGAGGCCTTTTCCCAGGGCTGAAATGGCTAACATGACGGGCATAGTTTTAATTTGCTTGGAAACAGGTACTGAGGGGATGTCAGGGGTGAGAGTTTCACACAGAGCCTGGTGGGTGCATGGAATGCAATGGCGGTAGCGGTGGTAGAAGGGAATACAATAGGGTCTTTTAAGAGCCTCTTAGGTACATGGAGCTTAGAAAAATAGAGAGCTATGTGGTAGGGAATCTCTCGGCAGTCTCTAGAATAGGTTACATGCTCGGCACAACATTGTGGACCGAAGGGCTTGTAACATACTGTAATTTCTATGTTCTACGTCATAGAGAATGTGAGTGAGTACTGATGATTAACAAGGTCTGTAGATGAAAGTAAGTGAGACAAGAACATGAGCAGCATCATGGGCAATGTAAAAGAGCAGTTTACCTGAAGTCAGAAGTTCAGTGTTCATTCCTAAGTGTTATAAGGTAAGCTGCTGTTATGGAGTACCTGGTAGGACTCTGAAAACCTGTGCCAACCAACTGGCAGGAGTGTTCAGGGATATCTTCAGTCTCTCACTGCTGCAGTTGGAGGTTCCCATCTACTTCAAAAGGTGATAATCATACCAATACTCAGGAAGAGCAGGGTGAACTTCCTTAATGACTATCGCCCAGTTTGAACTCACATCTAGGGTGATGAACTGCTTCAAGAGGTTAGTCATGGCCACAATCAACTACTGCCTAAGCTGGGACCTAGACCACAGCAATCTGCCTATCACCACTATAGGTCTACAGTGGATGCAATCTCACTGCATCTCCACTTGGCCTTGGGTCACGGGACAATAGTAATACCTATGTCAGGCTCCTGTGTATTGATTACAGCTCAGCATTCAACACAATTATACTCTCAGTTCTAATCAACAAGCTCCAAAACCTGGGCCTATGTACCTCCCTCCGCAACTGGATCTTTGACTTCCTCACTTGGAGACCACAGTTTGTGCAAATCGGAAATAGTATCTCCTTTTCACTGACATCCAACACTGATGCACCTCAAGAATGAGTGCATAGCCTATTGGTCTACTCTCTCTACACTCAGGAGTATGTGGCTGTGGCATCAGTAAGTTTGCTGAGGACACAACTATCGTTGGCAGAATTTCGGATGATTATGAGGAGGCGTACAGAAGTGAGATAGACCAGCTGGTTGAGCAGTGTTGCAGCATCAATGTTGCTCTCAGCATCAGTAAGACCAAAAAATTGATTGTGGACTTCAGGAAAGGGAAGTCGAGAGAACACACACCAGTCCTCATTGAGGGATCAAAAGTGGGAAGTGTGAACAGTTTCAAGTTCCTGGATGTCAACATTTCTAATGATCTATTTTGGGCTCAACATATTACTGAAGTTACAAAGAAGGCATGGCAGTGGTCCATGGAATCAGAAAGGGAATTGTCCCTGCAAAATGCTGAAAAGGGAGGTAAAGGGAAGATGGTGGTGGAATCCTTTTGAAGGAGGCAGAAGATTCATTATATTATCTGTTGAATGCAGAGGCTGTGTGGTAGAAGGTAACTATGAGGGAAACTCCTGTCCTGATCCAATATTTTTACCAGAAACATCAACAATTCCAGCCCCTTCCCCTTCCCCAACTGTTGATACTATTGCTCCAGATTCACTCGAGATTGCAGCATCTTCCGTGTCCAGGGGAATCTATCCTTGTACTGTCCAGGAGGGAAGGCTTGAGAGCAAAGACAAAGAAAATTGAGATGCAATGCAGTCAGGAAGTTTATTAGCAATGGTAGAGGGGAAGCTGTGATTCATAACAGAAGAGGACATTTCAGAAGCATGTGTACAATCTGAGCATTTGTGACAGAGATGGATGAAATGGGAATGGAATACAGTCATAGGATCATAGACTGTGGAACATCAAACAGTGCAGTGGAGGACCATGCCTTTGGCCCAGCAGGTCAATGCCAGTCATAATGCTTATCTAAACTAATCCCAACTGCCTGCACATGGATGCAAACATAAAATCCATATACCTTCCATACTATCCTATCCACTGGAGAGCATCCTAAACTACTCTGTACATCATTACTCTTAAGGCTCCTACTATTTATTACATCTCCTACATTTGACTTCTCAAAATACAACATGTCACACCTGTCTAAATTTTAATTCCATCTGCCATTTCTCCACACAAATTTAGAACTCATGTTTGTCCTGCTGTACCATTTGACAACTCTCCTTACAGTACAGAACTTCATCAATTTTTCTGTGTTGGTTTCTCTTCTCTGTGTTGGTTTCTCCAATGATCCTTCTTTTATACAATTTCTTGTGATCTGCCAGAACATTATTCTTCCTATCCAGTTTCTTTCATAGGTTCCACCCAGCTTCTGCCATCATTCCCATTTCTCCTTCCTCAACCAGATCCACGTAATATCTACTAGCTTTTGCTCCAACTCTCTCTCCTCCTTTTATAATGAATATCAATCCTATTCTTTCAATCCTATGATGGGTCTCAATGCAAACTTTTTCCAGTCTCTTTCCTGTAGATGCTGTCTGGCCTGTTGAGTTTCTCCAGCATTTTGTGTGTATTTTTGTTTGTGATTCAGCCAAACTGACACCTGTCCATTTCCCACCATAATTGGATTCCTCCTGTGTTTTATGTGTTGCTCCAAATCTCAGATTTTCATGTATCACTGTTTATGTATTTCTCTTTCACTTCATTTCCTACACATCTCTTGTCCACTGCTCATGCTCTAAAGTAGTTACCATATAAACAAGCATCATCTTTCACCTTCATGTAACATTTGATTACTCATCCACCTACACAATCCTGAGGGTTTAAAGGTTGTATTTTCACTTCTTCATCCATATCCTTGATGCTGAGCCAGAATCTATCCACAGCTAAATCCATGGTGGAAAGATCTCTGTTTGCTGGTCGTCATGGGATTCTTGGCACCTTCTCTACAGCAACATCATTGAATTTATTGTTGAAGTTCTTTTTTGCTTCCTTTATGTTCCTCAAATGCTTTGATTGATATCAGCTTCCTATGCCTTGTATATGCTTCCCTTATCTGTTTGACTGAACTAATAATATCACTGTCATCCCAAGTTCCCCAAATAATGCCATCCTTATCTTTTAAACATAAGACCATAAGACATAGGAACAGAATTAGGCTATTTGCCCCATCGAGTCTGTTCCACTATTCAATCATGGCTGATCCTTTCTTTCCCCCTCCTCAACCCCAGTCCCAGGCTTCTCTCCATAACCTTTGGCCAATCAAGAATGTATTAATCTCCGCCTTAAATACACCCAACAACCTGCTCTCCACAACTGTCTGGGGTAATAAATTCTACAAATTCACCATCCTCTGGTGAAAGAAATTTCTCTGCATTTCCGTTTTTAATGGACTCTCCTCTATCCTGAAGCTGTGCCCTCTTGTCCTGGAGTTCCCCACCATGGGAAAGATCCTTTCCACATCTGCTCTGTCTGGGCCTTTCAACATTCAAAATGTTTCAGTGAGATTCCCCCTCATCCTTCTAAATTCCATTGAGAATAGACCAGAGCTATCCTCGTATGATAATGCTTTCATTCCTAGAATCATCCTTGTGAACCTCCTCTGAACCCTCTCCAATGCCAGCACATCTTTTCTTAGATGAGGAGCCCAAAACTGTCTATGATACCCAAGGTGCGGCCTCACCAGTGCCTTTATAAAACATTAGGATCACATCCCTGTTCTTGTGTTCTAGACCTCTTGAAATTAATGCTAACATTGCATTTGCTTTCCTCAACACTGACTCTCCAAGCAAGTTAACCTTTAGGGTGTTCTGCACAAAGAGTCACAAGTCCCTTTGCATCTCATATTTTTGGCTTTTCTCCCTTGCTTAGAGAATAGTCTGCATATATATTTCTAATACCAAAGTGCATGACCATGTATTTTCCAACATTGTATTTTATTTACCATTCTTGCCCACATTCCTAATCTGTCTAACTCCTGCAGCCTACCTGTTTCCTCAGCACTACCTGCCCCTCCATCAATTGAGATATAACACTTTGAGTACTGTATTTGCTGCCCTTTTTGATTCCTGACAGTCTGATTATACACTGCCTTTGCTGTTTTGCCATTCGCCCTATCCTGAGTCCCTTCACTCTAGTTGCCACCCCCTACCAAATTATTTTAAACCATCCTATGCATTAATCTGCCTTATCATCCTGTTTCTACCCTCGCTGGCATGTGGCACAGGCAGCAATTCAGAAATTACTACCTGGGAGGTCCTGCTTCTCAGCTTTCTATGTAACTCTCGAAATTCTTTTTTCAGGACCTCTTTGCTTTTCCTTCCTCTGTCTTTGGTACCAATATGTTCCAAGACACCTGGCTGCTCTCCGCACCTCTCCATAATTTTGTGGACACTGTCGGAGATGTCCCTGACCCTGGCACTTCTGAGGCAACGTGCTATTTGGGTGTCCCGTTCATGTCAACAGAATCTCCTCTCTGTTGCCCTGATTATTGAACCCCCTATCACTAACGCTCCCCTCTGCTTCATCTTTCCCTTCTGCACCAAGGACCTATTCTCAGTGCCATGTTTCTACCTTCAAGAACATGCTGGACTGGAACTCTACTCAGTTAGCCTTTAAAGGTCTCCACACGACATGAGCGGACTTACTTTCAACTGATCTCCTCCAGTCCATTTCCCCAACATTCTTCCTAATACTTTTGTAATTAGTCTTCCCCCAATTTAGAACTTTTACACAAGGACCATTCTTATCCTTATCAACAACTATCTTAAAGTATATGGAATTTTGACCATTGTTCCCCAAATGCTCCCCAACTGAAATGGCAATCACCTGGCCAGGCTCATTCTCCAATATACCTCTAGTTGGACTATTTCAATAGGGATTCAAAGGATTTTAATATTGGTTCAAGAAACCCTCCTGGACAACCTAACAAATTCTGCCCCAACTACACCACTGACATCAAGGGAATCTCAGTCAATAATAGAGGATTTAAAACTGGCCACTACAACAATTCTGTTGTCATAGAGTTATAGAGTTATACAGCACGGAAACAAACCCTTCAGTACAGTTTGTCCATACGGTCTATTGCCTTACTGAGATGGTCATATTTTCCCATATTTGACTGATATCCCGCTAACACCTTCCTAACCATGTGCCTTTCTGAATCTATCGCTTCCTTTAGCAACTCGTTCTACATACCCACCACCCTCTGTGTGGAAAACCTTGCCTTAAGTTCCTTTAAATTGTTCTAGTTTCCATTTAAATCTATGACCTTCAGTATTACGCTCCCCTAACTTGGGAAAAGACTGGTCATTCACCTTGTCTATGCCTCTCATGGTTTTATATATCTCAGTTAGGTCATTTATGCTCCAGGAAAAACAGTTCCAGCCTATCCAGTCTTTCACAACTTAAGCACCCCCCCCCCCACCATCCTGGTAACATCTTTGTGAATCTTTGCTACACCCTTTCCAGCTTAATAATACTTTTGCTAAAGCTAGGCAACCAGAACTCCAAGTGCAGTCTCACTAATGTTTTCTACAGTTGTGTCATGATGTCTCAATTCCTGTACTCAATGCCCTGAATTATTCTTGAGTTTCATGTTCTTTGTAAGGTGGGAGTGTGATGGGATTTTGCCAGCAAAATGAATGAACCATTTGTGTTCTGCATGAGCGTAGGAGGTAGCATCAGTGCAGTCATAAATGTTTTAGTAAAAGAGTTGAGGGAGTCGGCCCAGGTAGGGCTGAAATAAAGTCTCTTATAATCCCCAAAAATACAGGCACAACTTGGGCCTACGTGAGTGCCCAGACAACACATTTGATTTGGAGAAAGTAAATGAAGTAGAAGTTGTTCAATGGTTCAATAGTTCAATTTAACACTAGAGAATGTATACAGGTTACAACCTGAAATTCTTACTCTTCACAGACGTCCGTGAGACAGAAAAAAACCCAAAGATTGAATGACAGAAATGTCAGAACCCCAAAGAAACCCTCCTCTATCTCATGCACAAGCAGCAGCAAAAGCAACAACCCTCCTCCCACTTGCTCCAGCAAAAGCACTGTAACCTTACCCCCCTTGTGCAACCAACAGAAAAGCCCCCAAAGAGACCATAGTCTATAGTCCATTAAAGCAGCTGTATATCCCAACACTTCAACATCTCAGACAGACTCTCTCTCACTAGCGAGGGATAGAGATATCATTCCTGCAACAACAAGAGGGGAGACCAGCAGCTTACTGTTTCGATGTTAACATCTGCTTTGTCACTTCCCCAAGCCCACCAACTTGAGGAGCCACAGTCTCTCACACATGAGAGAGAGAGAGAGAGAGAGAGAGAGAGAGAGAGAGAGAGAGAAAGAGATTCTTTCGACAGTCTGCTGTCTTGATGTTTCAATCTCCCGTGATGTTTCTGTCAGCAACATCAGCAAGGAATCAGGTCGTCCATGGGGCTGCACCCCAAAGGTACACATCTGCCTGGCTGCACCTAGAGATGTTGAAACACCAGGCTGCACAGCAAGTCCAAGAGTGAGAACCCACTGCCTGTGAACCATAGTTTGAGTTGCAGCTGTAGATCATGGACTCCGACAGGACCCCAGCCACCTTGAAAAGAAAAGAGAGACGTGAGAAAAGAAGAATAAGCTGTTTCATGGACAAACTGGTAGAAGTTGCCCAGAAGTGTGAAAACCTCTGGAGCTATCTTTTCTAGCTCCTCCCACACTAAAAGTGAGAACAAGTTCTGTCAGGTGAATGAGTTTTACTCACCCTGCTCAATCTTTTCACATAGTCCTTCTGTACAGAAATTTCCGTGGTGAATCTACATGGAGAGATCTATTTCTGATACACAGATCAAAACTTGACATAGTATTGCAGCTATGTTTGCACCAAAACCTTGTACAATTGTGGCAAGACATTACTCATTGTCTAGACGTTTAAATGCAGGCTGACATATTACATGACTTTCTATGATTTGCTGTATCTCCATGCCAAATTTACACTATCTGTCTGGTTACATTTGCTGTCAAATCACCAATTTAATATGTTTCCATACAGATAGCTTCAGAAGATCACGGTGATACGATTTTAGCAAATATACAGAAAGAAGCCTACTTTGTTGATTTCCTACGTGATGCTCCAGAGGCAACTGGAGATGAACCAGATGACATGGAATTGGAAGCTCCTAAAATTTATGAACCTATTCCATCATTTGATGAGTTGAGTGAACGCCTGAAGTTGTATATGGAGCAATACAATGAAGCTATCAGAGGTGCAAAGATGGATTTGGTGTTTTTCAAGGTACAAGCTTAAATTGTTTTGTCTGTGGTAATGCCAATTGTGGCAGACTGATATAATGTAATTAAGAACAAGAGACAATAATTTTTTTAAATTGTTTATTTGGAAATACTTATATCCTCACAGTCACAGGTGAAGAAAAAAAGAGCACATTAAAGTTTAGTCCCTGAAAGCCTTGGGTTATATTTTGGGCGGTTTTGGGTGAGCCAAGGATGATTTGTTTTGTGTATAGTCCTATGTGGGATGCACAATTTCTGTTGCAGAAAGGGCAGTTAGATTAATTGGGTTCTTGTATGTTCCTTCCACTTTTGGAGAAATTCCGTCCTGAAAGGTTTTGGAGAATCACAGTGAGGACAATTGAGAAAAAGGTGAATGCAATGAAACCGTTATCTTTTTATTACAGTCTATAGTCTATGGAGGATCTGTTGATGAGGATCATGTCTTGATTGTTATCATGAAGCAGACAAGGGATGGTGTTAAATTTTATGAGACAGCCAAGCATGGAAAAGATCCTCAATATTCCCCTTATGTTGGCATTCAAAGGCTTTTGTGATGTCAGAAAAAAACACATATACTGATTGATGTACTTTTATTGCATAGTCACTCTTGAGAAAGTGATGATCAGATAACTTCCTGAACTAGTGAAATACTACAGTCTGTTTGGTAAAGGTGCTCCCCCAGTGCTATTGGGTAAGCAGTTGAAGGACTTGGACTGAGAAGTATTTGAGAACATGTGCGGTAGAGTGACTTTATTCAGATTTTAAAATGTCATCACTTGTTGTTAAAAGGATGCCATGATACATTTGGTAAAGATATCTCGGATCATTCGAACTCCACAAGGAAATGCTTTGCTGGTAGGTGTCGGTGGATCTGGAAAACAGAGCCTTACTAGATTGGCATCATATATTGCAGGATATCAAAGCTTTCAGATTATACTCACAAGGTAAATGTATTGCTGTATTTTTATTGTTCCAGTTCTGTATGATGACTTTATTTTTTTACTAGTCCACTTTTGGCAAGGTAGATGCTTATGTAAATCTTCAGTATTCAGAATGTATGCAACTGACTGCATATATAGTACATTGGATAATGTATTATATAACTTGTAAAGTTTTTTTTCTTTTATTAAATTGTGAAAGTGATACAACCGTATTGAATTTCATCCATCAAACTGTTGAGATGTGTATGCTGACACGACTTGATAATGCTTTGTGAATAAGGAATATCATTGTGTAGACAGCACTATAATTTCATAATTTTTAATATTTTCATATTTACTTCTAATGTCGAAGGAGGCAACTTGACATATCATGTCAATACCAACTTTCGAAGCAATCAATTTTATTCCCCCACATATTCTCATGTAACCTATTCCCTCCCATATGCTCATCAACTGCACACTATTTTTCTATCATCAAGCTGCAATTGGCTTTAATTATTTTACCAGCCAGCATGTGGGAGGAAACCAGAGGAGTTGGGGGAAACTGATGCAAAGAATATTCAGTCTCCACATGGAGGGTTAGGATCATGCCACCGTACTGCCCTTAATATTGATCAAAATTACAAAATAATTGTTAATAAATGTTGGTTTGGTTATCTCCATAAAACAAGCCTTCCCAACATGTCACAGTTTATCTAATTCCCCACAATTGGGGCAACACCTTGATGTCATCATTATTCCCTATAAAATGTTGCTCTGTAGCTCCCTTTTCCTATCTTATACCTCCCCCCAGTGATGTCAAGTAAATACAAAGTAAAGACCCTTATTGCCTTGTTCTTTTTCTTTTTACTTTCTGTCTATAAGTTACTTTGTCTATTTTCCCTTTAAAAAATCATCATAAAACTTTAACAAAGTTTCTTTTTCAATCATCTATTGAAACTCTCCCTGATATAACATCTGTTTACTATTCATCTTTCTAAAATACCATAGAGCAATCTTATCTTAAAGGCACTGTGGAATATCATCACAAGATTAATGTTTTTTTCAGAACATACAACACAAGCAATCTAATGGATGATCTGAAGATTTTATACCGAATAGCTGGACAAAAAGGTTTGGGAATGGCATTCATATTTACAGACAATGAAATAAAAGATGAGTCCTTCTTGGAATACATGAACAATGTTCTCGCCTCTGGTGAAGTCTCAAACCTCTTTGCTCGTGATGAAGTTGACGAAATCACCCAAGATTTAATCCCCGTAATGAAAAAAGAGTATCCTAGGCGACCACCTACTCCTGAGAATCTCTATGATTACTTCCTTTCAAGAGTGCGTAGTAATCTACACGTGGTTCTTTGCTTTTCTCCTGTTGGGGAGAAGTTCCGTACTCGTTCATTGAAATTTCCTGGCCTGATTTCTGGTTGCACAATGGACTGGTTTCAGCGTTGGCCCAAAGATGCTCTTGTTGCTGTTGCTCAGCATTTCTTAGCTTCATATAAAATTGAGTGCACAGCACAAGTTAAACAAAGTGTTGTGAACACCATGGGGACATTTCAAGATACCGTGGCAGAGAAATGTGTTGAATACTTCGAACGATTCAGGCGTCAGACCTATGTGACCCCCAAATCTTACTTGTCTTTTATTGGAGGCTTCAAAACTATTTATGGAGAGAAATTTGCACATGTGGAAATGTTGTCTAACAGAATGAAAACAGGTGTGGATTTATCTATTTAATTAGCGTGTTGATGCTCATAACCTATAATTATCTATAAGCAGACAATTCCTGCATTCATCTGTGTGGATACAGTTTAAATACTTTTTTTTAATTTTAAAAATTCATTCAGGAAACTCTAATTGAAGAAACTGAAATGAGTTCGCATTTTAGTTTTTAATTAAACAGCAACAGAAATATTTAATCAGAATTAATTCATTGAAACCTAACAATATTATTTTGCATCAATATTCCTTATAAATTTAAGGAGGACTATTAACAAGCTAATTTAGCTGGATGGTATTCAACTAAAATTTTTAACATCCAGCTTGTTAACAATTTAAATAAAATCAAAATGGATTTAAAGTTGCAAGACACATCCCTACCTTAAAATCTATTTTAACTTTAATGATTAGAAATAAGTTATTTTATTTGCAAATTGAGAGACAATTAATAAGGGAACAAATTGAATCATTCAGTGACCATGTGTATTAATTGGGAATATGACAGAATATTGTTTAGTTTAAGTGACTGAGCAGCTAATTAATATCTGCCAATAATAATTCGCTCTCTTGCATATATCAGGAGATAGGCACTGAGGCATGGATCCAACAGCTTTATTAACTCATGTTAGTACTAACTATGCTGCATTTGTCTGGTCAGTGGGGTAATGGGAAGGGATGAGGAATGATGGTAAGCAGAGGCACTGGTCCCTTAATAATTATTTGAATTAAAATATATTTAACCTGAGGTCATGAACACTTATACATAAATTCCCCATCTTCTTTCCCACCATTTCAGCAACTCCCAAACAAAAACTGGCAAATGGAAAGATCTGCACATACTCGTTCAAGCAAAACACATTTAGGTGTGAAGTTAAAAATCATCTGCTGGAAGAACTCAGGAGGGAAGGAATTGTTAATGTTTAGGTTGAAAACCTGCATCAGAACCTGACATCTAGCATCAGACTTCTTCCAGCAGAGTGTTGATCTAGATTCCAGCATCTACTGTCTCCTGTGTCTCTAGATATGAAGCTTTTTAATTCTTGGCAGTATTAGTAAAATATGGCATTAAAATTGTAAGTTTGAATGGAGGACTTATGTTATTTCTCTGCAAAGCTTGGATAACTGGAAAAAATACATCTTATGGCTGTGTTAAACTGTTAAGAGACACAAGCTAAAGAAAGAGAGAGCACGAAAGTCAGAAAAACAGCAACTGTTAAGTTTTCTTTTGCATCCTTTGTGATGTGCACTTCTAAATATGTACTTTAAGATTCAGGTACATGACTCAAATGGAAATTCTACTGTACATTCCGATCTGTTTGACGCAGATGTTGTTGGACAGTACATTAAAATTCAATGCAATACACACAAAGTACTGGAGGAACTCAGCAAGTCAGGCATCTAAGGAAATGAATAAACAGTCGACATTTCAGACCCATTTTCAGGTCTGAAAAGGAAGGGTGAAGATGCCAGAATAAAAAGGTGGGAGAGGAGAAAGAGGATAGCTAAAAGGTGATAGGTGAAGCTGGGTAGGTAGGAAAGGTAAAGGGCTGGAGATGAAGGAATCTGATAGGAGAGAAGAGTGAACCATAGGAGAAAGGGAAGGAGAAGGGGTCCCAAGCAGGCGTGATAGACAGGAGAGAAGGTAAGAGACCAGAATAGGGAACAGAAGAAGAAGGGAGGAGGAGGGAATTTTTTTTACCAGAAAGACAAATCGATATTCCTGCCATCAGGTTGAAGGCTACCCGGATGGAATATAAGGTGTAGCTCCTCCATCTTGAGAGTTCCCTCATCATGGCACAGGAGGAAGTCATGTGAATGGGAATGGGAATTAAAATGTTTTTCCACTGGGAATTTCCACTTTTGGCCAATGGATAGAAGGTGTCCAATGAAGAAGTCCCCCAATTTATGACAGGTCTTACCAATATAGTGAAGATTACATTTGAAGGAGGCTGTATCGGGAGCACTGGATAGACAACCCCAGCAGATTCGCAGGTAAAGTGTTGCCTCACCTGGAAGGACTGTTTGGGTCCTGAATGGAGGTGAGGGGGGAGGTGAATGGGCAGGTGTAGCACTTTGGCCACTTTCAGGGATAAGTGCCAGGTGGGAGATTAGTAGAGAGGGATGAGTGGACAAGGTAATTATAGAGGGAGCAATCCCTGAAGAAAGCGGAGAGGGGAGGGAGATAAAGATATGTTTGGTTGGAGGATCCTTTTAGAGATGCTGGATGTTACAGAATATAATGAAGTTCAATAACTTGTCTTTGCTCTTTCATATTGTATTTCCATTGCCTTAAAGATTATCAGCAGATGTAAAATCTTTTACCCCCAACTCCCTGCAATGCCACTTACTTTGGTCATAATGTGGTCAGAAAAAATGAAGTAGGAACAAGTTTTCAGACTTAAGGAAAAGTTGATATTTGGGATATATCCTAATACAACAGGAAATATGTTCCTCAGTCATTTATTTAACTTTGATGAACTTTTCTCAAGAAATTCTTAATGCTGTTTCCCAAAACATTTATAAACGCATTGAGAATATAATTCTTAGAAGTATTATCTGGATATATTTGGAGGTTTGTAATAGTGTTTTTTAAAAAATCAGTACCTATTTCCTACTCAATGTTTTTCTCCTTCACTACAGGTTTGGCTAAGCTAATGGAGGCTGAGGTGTCAGTTAATGAACTATCTAAAGAACTGGTGGTTAAGGAAAAAGATTTAGCAGTCGCTTCGAAAAAGGCAGATGGAGTTCTGCAGGAAGTGACTTTAAAGGCTCAGGCCGCCGAGACTGTTAAAACACAGGTTCAGAAAGTGAAAGACAAAGCTCAGCTCCTTGTAGATGAAATAGCAGCTGACAAGCACGTAGCTGAAACTAAACTGGAAGCAGCTAAGCCTGCATTAGAAGAAGCTGAAGCAGCTTTACAGGTTTGTAACCAATACTTGAATATAAAATGTATGGAGTGAAGTTTGTCTTGAGTTTTTTTCCATTCCATTGAGAAACTCGTGCTCCTTTTCTTGTTCCCAAATACTTACTTAGCTGTTATTAAAAGGACGTTCTCTTACCCTGGCACTAAGTGATTTTGATCAGAACCCATTCCAGTGTGTATGTTTGTTGTTGGCATTCTAACCCTCAATGTCAGTACAGAATGCTCATACTTTTAGCAATGTGCTGAAGAGGTCCCTGGGGTGGTCCTTACTGAGGATTAGCTTCTTCATGGCAGCTCTGATCTTCTTGACTTCTCAGTCTCCTCCATGACTCAGCGCTGAGGCCAGGGCAGAGCTTAACCATGTTTTAAGGAGCAGAGTACTCTTTGTGTTTAGCACAGGCTTATTGCCGACCATAGAAGGCATATCTAGGGTGATCCTATTCACTTGAATGAAGTTCTGACCTCGATGTAAAAAGTCAATGATGATAAATATTACACCCTCCCATTAATATTAAAATTTAAAATGAACTTATAGCATCTAAATGTATTTTAAATACATTTACAGTTCTTGACATTCTTAATAATTTAAATGATTTGCAATTAAATTTTTATCAATGTATTTTAAATTCTCAAATTATAATAAACATTTTGAAAAGGCACTTAACAATAGCACATCATAGGCCATCTTGGAGAGGTGTGTTGGGGTTTCAGGATTTGACATCTGTGCCTTGACCCTGGTCATGGTCAAATACATGGCAGCAAGGCTAAACCTTGAGTTTTCCTGCAGAACACCTGAGATCTACCCCAGATTGGGTGGGGGCAAATACAATGCATGAGCTATGCTAAGATGGACGTCCTGGTATCTAAAGCTGTATATCAAGTGTGAGATATTGTTTAAATAAGAATGGAGAAGTATTTTACTGGGAAAGAAATCATACCTCAACAATTTGATTATCAGCATTACCACTTGGACATTGGAGATCTCAGTAGCAGCTTCACATTCATTGGTATCACTAATAATTGTCGTAGCTAAAATAGCCATTAGGAATTTTGTTAACAGATCAGTGACTTAAGACCTGATAACATTAATATAACCAGTGCAATGTGGTACGTTAATTCTTCCATAGTATAATTCAGTCATCCAAAATGAGCAAATAATTATGTATTCAGAAAAATGTTAGCATTTCACAACACCAAGAAGTGACTATTTGTACTCCCATAAATAGCTCAAATTTCAGTTCCTAAGATTTTTTTCTTGTTCTTTCATTACTTCATTATGCCAGCAGACCTTCTGTCAGTTTTCTCCTGCTTGTGATATTTATGTAATATCATCAAATTGCTCTTGTGATCCCATTACATGATGGGAAAATATAATGTGACAAAGGGGACCTGGGTTCTCTACTCATTATTGCTATAAGTCAGGCACACTGCTTAAAGGTTACTTACACCATGCTGTCTTTTTGCAGCTGCCATCAGGAAGGAGACTTAGGTCCCACACCACCAGGTTCAGCAACAATTATTACCCTACAACTATCAAGCTTCAGAACCAGCATGGATAATTTCACTCTGAATTCACTAACTATGAATTCACTTTCAAGACACTCATGTTCTTAGTATTATTTATTTATTTAGTTGATTGTTTGTCAGTTTTTGTTTGTTTGTAGTCTTTCATTGATCCTGTTGTATTTGTTTGTTCTACTGTGAATACCTGAAATAAAATGACCCTCAGGGTAGCATATGGTAGCATATATGTAGTTTGATAATAAATTTATTTTAAACTTTCACATTTGGAGTGTGACTGTCTTCACAGTCAGCAGAAAATTATGATTGCAGTTTGCAGTTTATCACCAGAGCAACCCTGTTTTCAATCAGAAATATTCCCTTTTTTTCTATCCCTTCCTACTCTTGCCTTCTCTACAACTTTGTTATTTTCTTTTTGCATGGCCTGTTGAGTGTTAACAATTCTTTTGATTTTGGATTTCTAGCATCTGCAGTATTCTTTTGGATTTTTTTTCTTGAATATTAAAAATTGTCATAAGTTATTATTAATATTGTTTAAAAATATTTACAGACTATTAAACCAGCTGATATTGCCACAGTACGCAAATTAGGCAAGCCACCTCACTTGATCATGCGAATCATGGACTGTGTGCTGCTTCTTTTCCAAAGAAAAGTAGACCTTGTCACTGTTGATCCAGATCGACCCTGTGTGAAACCTTCCTGGGGTGAAGCTTCAAAGTTGATGAACAACTCTTCCTTTCTTAACATGTTGCTGACATTTGCAAAGGTAATAAGCAATAATTGCTATCTTCTTGTGAGTATTTAGTGTTTCCACTTGTAAATTATCACATTCATTTAAATGTTTGATGCTGGTTTTTTATGTGATTATTTTTATATAATCTGTATTCCCAGAACAGTGGGGAGACCTGGAATCAGTTGACTACATGATTCCAAGTTTCTCTACAGATCTCCAAAACTGGATTCCTTATTTTCCCTTCCTTTTCCTGTTAATGAACAAGGGCCACTTACAAATACAGAATTGTGATTCTTTGCATTGCTGTTCAAAGGTATCAGGCAATTTGACACTAAAATGTTATTATTTAGTTTTTAATTAACGATGGGTACCTGTAAGTTCCGATATTCTAACTTTTATTTTGACATACTTAGAGCCAAGCTCCTTGACACTGCTAATTCTAATCACTTGTACTGTGTCATCTGGTTCAAGAAATCATACACAGTAGTTCCATAGGCCTGCCCGTTACTTATACAAATTTTACTTTACCTTGAAATAATTTCATTACGTAGTAATAATTTTGCATACTGTTACATGATTGTTCTGTTGAAATTGAGTAATGCTCATCAGAATAAATGCAAAAATTAAATCATTAATTTGAGCTACAGTAATCAGAATCGGGTTTAATATCACAAACATATTTTGTGCAATCATACTAAATCCTGAAGTGTTGCTGAATCTGAAAAAATTAGCATACAATGGAATACTGAATGTTATGGTTTGACTTTCACTGTATATATTTTTGAGATTTTTTTCTCTCTTTAATCGCTTTCCCTTATTCAGACAAATGTTATCAAATATTCTCATCTCCCTAGCACTATAATATATTTGCTAGAATGGTGATGGCTGAAACATTTACCTTTTGGAGGAATAATCATATCAAATTTGCTGGTGAAATAATTAGAATGCACTGTCAGTGGTTACAGCGGGACATTGATAGGATGCAAAACTGGACTGAGAAGTGGTAGATGGAGTTCAACCCAGATAAGTGTGAGGTGGTTCATTTTGGGAGATCAAATATGTTGGCAGAATATAGTGTTAATGATAAGACTCGTAGGAGAATGGAGGATCAGGGGATCTTGGGGTCTGAGTCCATAGGACACTCAAAGCTGCTGCATAGGTTGACTCTGTGGTTAAGAAAGCATATGGTGCATTGACCTTCATCAATCATGAGATTCAGTTTAGGAGCTGAGAGGTAATGTTGCAGCTAAATAACACCTGGTCAGACCCCACTTGGAGTACTGTGCTCAGTTTTGGTTGCCTCACTACAGGAAGGATGTGGAAACAATAGAAAGGGTGTAGAGGAGATTTACAAGGATGCTGCCTGGATTGGGGAGCATGCCTTATGAGAATAGGTTGAGTGAACTCAGCCTTTTTTCCTTGGAGCGAAGGAGGATGAGAGGTGACCTGATAGAGGTGTTTCAGATGATGAGAGGCATTGATCGTGTGGATAATCAGAGGCTTTTTCCCAGGGCTAAAATGGCTCACATGAGAGGGCACAGTTTTAAGGTACTTAGAAGGAGGTACAGAGGAGATGTCAGGGGTAAGTTTTTTACGCAGAGTGGTGAGTATGTGGAATGGGCTGCAGACGACAGTGGTGGAGGCGGATACAATAGGGCCTTTTAAGAGACTCCTGGACAGGTATATGGAGCTCAGAAAAATAGAGGGCTATGGGTTACCCGAGGTAATTTCTAAGGTAAGGACATGTTCAGCACAGCTTTGTGGGCTGAAGGGCCTGTATTGTGCTGTAGGTTTTCTATGTTTCTATAACTGGTGATAGCAATGCACCATTAACAAACTATCCACCCCTGTAGCTTTCAATGCACGACCCATTACAGAGGACAAAAACATGCATTGGTCTCATCAGTCATCTAAGAACCAGAATGGAAGAAGTCATTTTTGGTCCTGAGGGAACATACAAGAATAATTCAACAGGAGTTAATCTACTGTGCAACATGGTTGTTCTGGAGTTTAGCAGAAGTTACCCAGTAGCTGTATCATTGTGAAAATGTATAGACTTGAAATGCCTGTTTCCTCAATCTTTGTTGATATCTGCACCATACTATTTGCTGCAGGATTATATGTGTGTGTTTAACATGATCTTGTTATTTTTTAAATGCTTAGTTAGAAGTGAACAAAACTGAGGGCCATTATTCAAGGCTTACTCACTTGATAAACTATGGCATGAAGAAATAGATCACAATTACTCAATTCTCTGCTGTACACAAAGACAGCATTTTCTACCTCAACACATTTTAAATAAGTATGTGACTTTACAAAAGTTGTAAACCACTTTCTTGCAATAGCTCATCTGTACTGCTTATGCTCTGTTGCTTTACTGTTTAACTCTAAAAGTCTCAGTAACTAATTCAAGGGTCTGCCAGTTTTTCAAATTTTCATCTAACCCAAGCAAGTAACAAAACTTCTATGCATTTATACCTGTGAATTTGAATATTTAGTCTGAAATTCTTCCAAAATCTGACCCCTTAAACCACTTGATACATTGTGTCCCTATTTAACACATGCTTGTTTAATTGACAACTCGTATCATTGGTTATATTTTAGTATACGTTCTTCATCTGGATATTTGTATAATTTGGTTTATCACTGAAATACTTTTCATATATCCATTTGAGAACAGCATTTTAAGTCTTCTTGACAGCTTCCATTGCTATAGCTAAAAAAATTGTGGTCTACTATTTTCAGCGTGACAATTATGCTCCCACACTCAATCTGCATCTTATATGGTAACCTTGACAACACATCTGCAATTATATATTTTCTTGAAAACCACTATGTCTGTGTTGCTGTATTCTTCACTCACAATGAAAAATTATTAACAAATATTAATTGTCTGTAAACCAAGTAATAGGTCTACCCAATAGGAAGGGTTGATTTTTTTCTCTTTCAAATATAACTTATAACATCTTACTCTTTGTCAAAGTATGTAGTGCAAATGGAATTGTTTTATCTTGTTTATTTTCCAAAACATGACTAATACTTCATAATTTGAAATATTCCATATGGCTTGACTCTGTGATTATGCTTCATACCAGTGTTTTTATTTTGCTGTAGAGACAATAGCATTAGAGATTTGGGAGTACAAAACTGAAGTCTTCAAAAAATTGAGGTCCCAAATATTCATAGACTTTTCTGTGTGACCAACTTAGTTTCAATTATGCCAAAATGGCTTAAAATTCAATCATTACGCAGGACCAGAAACTCTCCGTGGTGAAGTTTCTTGAGTAGCGTTGTGGGGCAGCCCTTCCAAATAACAGCTTACAGTGCCATAATCACAAGGGGAGGTGAGCCTTCAAGTAGGGGTTTCTAATAGTACTGTTCCTATGTCACTGGTTTTGGTTGGACCAGAGGATAGGGCTACATTTGTGGGACTAGATTTTTTAAGAATTATTGTAGCGATATGTGAACTGATTACCTGCAGCTTGTTTCCAGGAAGGAGGTGTGGGGTCACTTGGGCGACAATCTTGTAGTTGGTATTGGTTTACTATAGTCACATGTACTGATAAATAGCCAAAAGCTTTTGTTTTCTATACCATCCAATTAGATCACATCATGCATAAGTACATTAAGGCAGTAAAAAGAAAAGAGAATGCAGAATATTGTGTTACAGTTACTGAAGAAGTGCAGGGCAGGTAGACAAATAAAGTTCAAAGGCTACAACAAGGTTGTTTAGGAGTGGGGGTTTTTCCACTACATGAGATTTTCATTTAGTAGTGTGAAAACTGTGGATAAGAGCTGTCTTTGTGTTGGGTTGTATGTACTTTTAAGCTTTCATGTCTTCTACCTGATGGAAGAGGAGGGAAGGGAGAATGAGTAGAGTAGGAGGGGTTCTTGATTATGTTGGCTGCTTTATCAAACAGTGGCAAGTATAGAGGGTAGAGTGGTTTGCATGATGGACCAGGTTTTGTTCACAATTCTCTTGTGGATTTGATCAAAGCAGTTACCATACCAGACTGTGACACACCTGGAAGAATGATTGGGGTCATGACAAATTTCCTTAGCCCTCTGAGGACGTGGAGGCTCTGGTATGTTTTCTTTGGCCATAGCATTCAGATGGACAAAGGAATTGTTGGTTATATAATACCTAGGAATCCGAATCTCTCAACCATCTCCACCTCAGGCCCTAAATACAAACAGGGGTGTGTATACATCATTTCCTGAAGTCAATGACAAGCTCCTTCACTCTGCTGGTATTGAGGGAAGGGTGGCTGTACTGACAGCATGCTGCTACACTCTCTATCATTTTCCTGTACTCCATCTAGTTTTTGTTTGATAGCACCCTAATTTATAAACTTATAAATGGAGTTGGAGCAGAATTTAGCCACATAGTTCTAAGTGACTAGGGAGAATAGGGATGAGAATGCAACCTTGTAGGACACCAGGATTGAGGGTAATGTAGTGGTTAAACTAGTGGTCTCCGGATCTGAAGATTTTGGGGTGATTAGTGGTTGAGTGGACAAGGTTAGGTGTATAATATTTCTTGGTTGTCTAGTCCATAATTTTAGTTGGAGAAATATAATGCCTATATATACCCTGGAGTTCACTCGGAGGAGAATCAGATCTCTAGTTTGGTAATATTATTGCCAATTACAACTGTTTGGATACATTTTCAAGTTTTGGAAAACTCTTCTTAACTAATTAATTCTCTTTGCTTAAAAAATACTTTTTTCTTAATGGACAGGATAGCATCACAGGAGAGGTTGTGGATTTGCTGCAACCATACCTAGATATGGATGACTACAATCTCGAGACTGCTAAAAAAGTATGTGGGAATGTTGCAGGCCTATGTTCATGGACGAAGGCCATGGCAAGCTTCTATGATATTAATAAAGAAGTACTTCCATTGAAGGTATAATTTCAATGCATTAAATAGATTGCACATCTTGTGATCCATGGGATCCATGTCATCCGTATGTCACCTAACTTATCATGGATGTTTTTGATAATTAAATGTGGTGATACCATTGATATCATTCAATAAACTCCCGTGGATTTTTATTTAGGTTATTGTGAATCATGAAAAGTTGTAGTGAATGCTTTCAGTTCTTTCATATAAAAATTAGTATAAATGGAATTTGCAATTGTTCATGGAATTTTCCAAGTTATGAGATTTCTGAAGTTTATACAATACACATATTAAATGCTTTAAATGAACTTTAAATGCTCATGAGTGTGTGCAACAACATAAATTTGCTGTATTTTTGTTTTTTTCCCTGCTGTTTTAATTTCATGTGGGTTAATTTCTGGGATGAATGTTTCTGCACAATATTAAAAATTAAGTTTCACTGTTCATGAGGTTTTCACCAAATGTTAACTTTAAATTATTTTAAAGTTATAACTGTAGTTACTTTAAGGACTAGTCGTTTAAGTTGCATAGCTATTAGAAAGAATATGCTATTGGAATCAGATTAGATCTATTTCACCATCCATATTTTTTAATTGCTTCAATGTGTCTATTTGCAAAAAAGGCAAATCTGACTCTGCAAGAAGCCAAGCTAGTTGTTGCCCAAGAAGAACTGAACAATGCCCAAGCACAACTGGATGAGAAGCAACGGGAGCTAGATCAAGTACAGGCCATGTACGATGCTGCAATGTCAGAAAAACAAGCATTACTTGATGATGCTGAGGCCTGCAGGAAGCGAATGAATAATGCCACGGCCCTCATTGAAGGTCTGGGTGGTGAAAAGGTGACCTTTTATTTGTCATAAACACAATGACAATATTTAGTGAATATTGAACAAATTCAAAATAGTCATTGTCTGCACAGATAAAATTAAGCAATTAGAGCAATGTGATTGTGCAAATACTGATAATATTAAATTCTTCAAACTGGTATTTAAGTTTTAAGAGGACTTCATAATCTTTGTAATCCCAGGGGTTTACAAAATTACTGGGTTGTAACTTGAGCAGGAACATAATTGGGTTATTAATTCAGACAACATTGTCATAACACATATTATTTTGTCAAAAAAGCAATATCAGCAAAATTATGTTTTCCAAAGGGAGTTATTTATTTTGGGTCATTTTTTTATTCATTGACGTGTATTGCAAAATGGAGACTCCGAACTCAGAAGGCTGTATAAGAGAATATATTGGAATTTAATTCCAATTATTCATGCGCTATTTAATTAAATTCAATTCCTTAATTGTAAAGGTTGCAGCTGAAGTTAAAAAAATGTTCAATTTTAGTTTGAAGGAATAAATAAAGCTATTAAAACTATTAAAATTTAAGCCATTGAAAATCAGATATCAATCGCTTCTATAGAATCAGAAGGTTTGAAAATTTTGTTTAATATTTGGGCTTTACACCAATAGTTTTTTTCAAATCCTTGAAGATCATTCCCAAACATTAGGCATATCAGTGAGGTTTTTTTTTTTGCGTAGTATTATTTTAAATAGGCACAATGATTAAATTGGCATAGACTGGGAAAACATGAAAATATAAATTATCTACGATAAAGAATTCACTGGTATTTAACTCTTATAGCCCTATCCTATGTACAGCAAATCACTTAGCATTGACATTCACTGAGGTAAAGAGACAAGTGTTAAAGCTGATACTAGACATAAGCAAATTTATTAGTTAAATGTTAGAAAAGAGCTTCGAAGCTGCATATGTATCTAATTTTAGAGATATGAAGCAACACTGAGCACATTTATTATTTTTTTCTTGATCTTTAATTCTTCAGGTTCGGTGGACAGAAAGCAGTAAACTCTTCCAGGACCAGATTATACGTTTAGTGGGTGATGTTCTGTTAGCTACTGGATTCCTCTCTTACTCTGGCCCTTTTAATCAAGAATACAGGAACATTCTGTTTCAGATATGGAAAGATGAGATGAGTAGCAACAAAATTCCGTTCAGTGATGTAAGTACCCTTCTAGAAATTTGAATATTTTCGTATTTTATCTGTGTGCAGTTTCCATAGAGGATGCGTGTTCAGAATTCACTTAGGTGAGTGTGCAGCATGGAGTGTAAGTTTGGCAAGCACAGGCACAGAATGTTATATGAAATTGTGATTAATAATAACATTCCTGTTAAATAAATGCCAAACAAAGAGCATGTTCAACATAAGAGAGTCTAAGCAACCTGCACTTGACATTCAATGGCATTACCATCAGTAAATTTCCACTACCAACATCCCCAGTGTATGGAGGTGGGTGGGGGTTCACCATTTACCACCATTTACCGTAACCTGAATTGGATTACTCATCCCTTATCATCTTGACACCTATCCACCATCCACAAAGCACAAATCTGGAGTGTGACAGAATCCACTCTATTTTGCTGGATGGATAAAACAACTCTCACAAAGCCGGGTATGTGCAAGACAAAGCCGTGCCAATCTTAATTACTGTGCCCAATTAAACACATCCAGCACTCCAGACTCACATTAACTCCCACACCAGTACACAGTGTTGTAGTCTGTACCATTTACAATGTACACCAATTTTAATCATCTGCCTTACTTTACACCACATCTCAAATTCATGGCTTCTGTCATCAAGAAATACAGGAGCAGCATTCAGATAAAAGTATCATTACCTCCAGGATCATTTCCAACTTTGCACTGCCCTGGCTTGGAAGTATATTGCCAGTCCTCCATTGTTGCTGTATCTAAATCTTGGAACTCCCTACTCAATAGTACGATAGATTCTGGACTGCTCCAGCAGATTGGAAGGTCGCCTTTAAGGGAGAAAAAAGGGGGAATTACAAACCTATCAGCCTAACACTAATATTAGGAAAATGCTGTCATCAACAACATTTGGAAAACAACAACAGGAAGGCTGGCAAGGATTTTTGAAAAGGAAATATATATGAAGGGGGAGCGATTATAAGACCATAAGACAGGAGGAGATTTAGGCCATTCAGCCCATCAAGTCTTCTCTGTCATACAATCATGGTTGATTTATTTTCCCTATCAGCTCCATTCTACTACCTTCTTCCTGTAGCCTTTGATACCCTTATTAATCAAGAAAAAGTCAATACCTACTTTAAATATAACCAATGATTTGGCCTCCACAGCTGTCTGTGAGGATGAATTTGACAGAATCACCATTCTCAGGCTATAGAAATTCTTTATCTCTGTTCTGAAGAGACATTCTTCTATTCTGAGGCTTTGCCCACTGGTCCTATATTCTCTCACTATTGAAAACATCTTCTTTATGTCCACTCTATCCAGTTATTTCAATATTCATAAGGTTTCAATGAGGTCCCCTCATCATTGTTCTAAACCCCAGGGAGTACAGGCCCAAAGAAATAAAATCTTCTCATGTGGTAATCCTTTCATTGTTGAAATCACTTTTGTAAACATCATCTGGACCCTCTCAAATGCAAGCATATTCTTCCTTTGATATGGAGCCCAAACTGCTCACAAGACTCTAAATGTGGTCTGATCTTATAAAACCTCAGTAGATTTTGTCTATCTAACTTTTCAAAAGCTTGTTCATAAAATCCCTTATCGTGAATGGTGAACACAATTAAAGTACTTGGAACTGAGAATTGGCTAACGGTCAGAAGGCAGAGTATGAAGAAACATATTTTTCTCAGCTTGGTAGGCTGTGACTAATAGAGTACAATAGAGATCAGTGCTTGAGGCCTGGCTTCAGCAGTTTGATTGAAGGGACCAAGTTGAATGATGCTGCAAAACTAATTGAGGTTCTGAGTAGGGGAAAATTAATCAAAGAAATACAGGTGTAAGAGGAGTATCGAAAACAGAATGTGACATCATTGGATCTAAATTTGCAGAATGAGGTAGACCAATTGGATAACTTATCAGTGGTAAGACGCTGGAGGGGAGTAATCACCATATTATAAATCTGAGATTAATTACAGAGAAGGTTGATGAGTAATCAAAGTAAGGCATTTTATTTGGGGAAGCGATCTGGCCAGGCTAAGATAGTACTAATTAATGTTAAGTAGATTTTCAATGGAATGATGGAATCAGTATCAGAATCAGGTTTAATATCACCAGCACATGTTAACTTAGCGGTAGCAGTACAGTGCAATATATATGATAATATAGAAAAAAAGGTAAATCAATTACAGTAAGTATACATCTGTATATTAAATAATTAAATTAAAAGTAGTGCAAAAACAGAAATAATAATTTCAAAAAATCATAGTTTTATAGCACTGAACCAGGCCTTTCATTATGACCATATGCCTATCTATACTAATCACATTTGCCAGAATTAGTCGGTATCTATCTGCAGCTTCATAATTATATCAGAATAATAAGTAACTTTTGGAAAGTTATGGACTGTGAACATTACCAGAAAGGAGAAGTGGAGGGTTCTAATTTTTTCACACAAAGAGTGGTGGGTACATGGAATGCACTGCCAGTGAAGTGGTGGAAGCAGATAAAGGTCTTTTAAACGACTCTTAGAGAACTCGTACATGGGCTACGTGGTAGGGTAATTCTTGACAGTTTCTAGAGTAGGTTACATGGTCAGCACAACATTGTGGGCTGAAGGGCCTGTAATGTGCTGTAGAATTCTATGAAACAAAAACTAGAAATACCTAAGTAACTTATAAGATAGAGAATATCGTGAACTGTTGAATAATTCTTGGAACCAAACTGAATACAATAAGCTGATGAGGAAGTAAATTAGATGGATAAATGACAATTGAAAGGATAAATATGCTTAACATAAAGAGGAATCCAAGAGCATAAAATGGGCAATAATAAGCAGTGGAGGAAAGACAAAGTCAATTAGAAAACAAGAAAGTGATCTGTGCAGTGAGGCAAATGGCTTGGCTGGTAAAGAAAATGAGTTATTGTATCAACTTTTATGGAGAAAGGCGTTGCTGCCAAAATGAAGGTAAAATAGTAAATGCAATTGTTGGTACAATAAGTGGTAAGGAGGACATATAGGAAAGACTAGCTGTGGTTAAAGACTCACTTAGTCTGGAAGGGAACCATTTTTGGTTACTGAATGAAGTAGATGTAAAGGAATCTTCAAACCCTCTCTGGATGTAAGTAGGTGCCAATGATTGGAAAGTGGCTAATGCAACACTCAGGAAAGAGGTGCAACAACATGAACCAGTCAGTTTAGTCTTGGTGGTGAGGCAGCTTTTAGAAATAATAATCAGAAAATATATTAATAGCACTAGGAGAAGTTAAAGTCACTGCATAGAAGTTAGCATTAACCTGTTAAAGGCAAATCTTGTTTAACTTAGCAGCCCTTTACTTCCAATACAAACAAAACAAAAGCAGTAACCGTACACTGATGTCATTACGTCAGACACCATCTCTTAAAGTGAACATAACAACTCAATGACACTGAGCAGTTTCTATTATGCACATCAATGACCCATTACATTACCTACACAGGTTCTCTCCCCCCCCCCCCCCCACACACACCCAGAAGTCACCAAAACTGGCATTATCAGTCTGTCTGAAGTTCGTATGAGCCTCCTGGCTTGGGTCCTATATACCTTGGTTGGAGTAACAGCAGGTGCCTCTGGCTTGTCAAGGGTGTCACACACATGGTCGTGTGATGATCCAGGGGGTATGGTAGTGGAACCAGATCTTGGTGGGCTATTTTAAGGTGATCGACAGAAATACATACACGTTTACCCTTCCTATCCACTTTAAAAAACTTTTCACTTTGTTCCAAATCACAGAATGGGCCATCATATTGGGAGTTAATGGGATGTTGGTGTGCAGCATGGCAGACAAAACGAATCAGGCAGAACGTAGGTCAGCTGGAACCCAGGAGTGCCATACACCGTGAAGGGAGATAGGAATAGGTATAAAATAATTGAGTTTACTGAGGAGAGCTGAATGTTGCTGAGATACCAGCTAGCTGGTCAAGGTATCAGGAATAAAATCACGGGTCTCGTAGTGGCTGCCCATATACCAGCTCAGCTGCTGAGGACTGCAGTTCCTCTTTTGGAGCCGTTATGAGCCTCAGCAGGACGCATAGGAGATGATTGTACAAACACTCGTCCATCAGGGAGGCCCTCAGAGCAGCCTTTAAGGAAGGATGAAACTGCACACACAGGCCATTGGGCTGCGGGTGATAAGCCATGATATGTTGCAATTTAACACTGAGGTTCTGGGCCATTGCAGTCCAGAGGTCAAATGTACACTGGGGTCTGGAGTCAAATGAAATATCCAAAGGGGTGTCAAACTGAGTGACCCAGGTGTTGATGAATGTTCAAGCCACGTCTGCAACCATCGTTGACACTTGAGGGACGACCTCTGGCCACCTGGTGGTAAGGTCCACTTTGGTAAGGAGATGTGTAAAACCGTGGGAGGTGGGGAGAGGCCTAAACAGGTCCATGTTACGTGGTCAAACCATCGCTCAGTGACCTCGAAAGGTGCTGATGATGCACAAACTTTAAAGCAACCAGTTTCTGTGAGGCCTTCATGCCCAGATGTGAGAGGCCATGAATGGAGCTAAAAATAATATGCCTAGAATTTGCAGACACTATGGGGTGAGAGCAACTGGATGAGACGTGCACAGGAGAGAAACTACTGCATCCCTGAAATTGACTTCAGCCAACCACAGGCCTGTGACTGCGCTGTCACTGTCGAAGCTGCATGGTGGTCAGCACTTTTTGGCCTCCATGCCAAAGCATGCATGGTAAAAACATAGACCTGGCCTTGTCTGGTTCTAAACCACGGGAATGAGTCTGCTGCAGGCTCTGCTGACAGGGCTTATTGAGACAGGGCAAGGAGGAAGATCAATGCATCTCTACCCAGCCAAGTGTAGACAATTGACCATTTTAGCAAGCTCCCTACAGTCATTTGCAGGTGTATTAGTGAGGACTATGCAAACTTGATCAGGCATTTGTTGCATAAAGAGTTCTTTAAAAATAAAGCAAGGATGGTGAATTGCCCAGGAGAGACAGCATGTGGTCCATTAGTTCTGAAGGCCTAGCACCACTCAGGCCAGGCAAGGTGAGCAACTGTTTGGTGTGCTCAGACAGACAGTCCAGAGGTGAGTTTTCAGAGTGACATTTATCATGTGCAGTGGATCTTCTAGTAGACTCACCACTCTGACTCCAATGGAACTACTTAGCGATGCTACAACATAGTAAAATTTGCTATTGTCTGCGGTGATTTCTCACAAAGTGAATTGGGCTTCTGCATGTTGCTCCCAAAACTCCAGCAGCTTCAAAGCAACTGTAATGGTTGATATGTCGTTGAATAACTCTGGAATTATCTGAGAGCGCTGGGGTCACGAGTGTAGGATTTTGTGAATAAAACACATGAAAATAATTTTATGTGCTTAACAAAAGCCACAATCCTTTACTTCTTGTGGTGAACTATGTGCCTGTCGGGACACGCCCCTGCTGACTGCTCCTGTGGCTCCTCCCACAGGCCCCTGTATAAAGGAGACCTGCGGCCTGAAGATCGGCCTCAGTCTCCAGGACCTTGTATGATAGACACTCACTCCTGGTTCCTTCTTCCAGTCAATAAAAGCCGATATCTCGCCTACGTCTCAGTGTGAGTTATTGATGGTGCATCAATTTTATTGACTGGAAGTTTTAAAACATGGAACCCGTTTTGCGTCCGGACCGGTTGGATTTGGACCCTCAAGACCCTGACGCAGCTCTCGCTTTTGAACACTGGCTTGCATGCTTCCAATCGTACTTGGCGGAGCTTCGTGCGACTGAACCCGCCGTTATGCACAGAATCCTACTCTCGAGGGTCTCCTCCAAAGTTTACTCCTTTATCCGGGACCTGCCGACCTACGAAGGGGCACTGGACGCCCTCAAACGACAGTACCTGCGGCCGGTGAACACCGTCTACGCAAGACATCGCTTAGCTACCCGGCAACAGCGGCCTGGCGAATCGTGCGCTGAGTTTCTCCGAGCACTACAGACACTCGTCCGAGCTTGTGACTGCAAGACGCTCATGGCAGAACAGCATGCGGAGCTGCTGGTGCGAGACGCCTTTGTGACGGGACTGAGGTCAGTGTACATGCGCCAGCGGCTGCTGGAGAACTCGGATCTTACCTTAAGCTCGGCGATAGAGAAGGCCAACGCTCTAGAAGCTGCGCGGCATAACGCCAACGCTGTCCAGTCGCGCGATTCCCCGCCGGTTTCGTGGACGCCTCAGACCCCGCCACCGCCGGCTCCCGGGAGCGAATTCGCCAACGCCGCCGCCAGTCGCCATTCCACGAGCTCCCCGACCCAGACCACGGCTGTGGCCCGTAAGAAACTCGTGCTTTGTTATTTCTGTGGCCAAAAGAAACATCCTCGACAACGCTGTCCAGCGCGAGAAGCGACCTGCTCCAGCTGCGGAAAGCGGGGCCACTTCGCCAAGGTCTGTAAGTCTCAACCTCGAGCGGAGTGCAGCGCTGCGGGTGAAACGTGGGGGCCGCCATCTTGCATGCCGGGATGTGGGCGGCCATCTTTGTCGACGTCAGCACGCCCCGCCCCCGATCCTCGGATGCTGACCGGGTACCCCGGATGTGAGCGGCCATCTTTGTCGGCGTCAGCATGCCCCGCCCCCGACCCTCCGATGCTGACCGGGTACCCCGACGGCGATCCAACTCTGGCCACTGTGACTCTCGACCAAAGCGCCCCACACCAGCTTGCAAGATCCATGATGGACATCCAGGTGGAGGGGCATTGGACTGGATGCCTGTTTGACACGGGCAGCACTGGGAGTTTTATTCACCCGGACACAGTGCAACGCTGCGGACTTGCAACGCGGCCGGTCAGTCGGAGGTTCCATTTGGCCTCTGGGTCGCAGTCCGCAGACATCCGGGCGGGTTGTGTAGCGACTTTGGTGGTGCAAGGCACAGTATATCGGGACTTTGAACTGCTGGTCATGCCTAATCTGTGTGCACCTGTGCTATTGGGGCTGGACTTCCAGAGCCATCTCGAAAGTGTGACTATGGTATACGACGGGCCCCTCCCACCACTCACTGTCAAGAATCCTCAGTTTTGTGGGACTTCTTCACATACCCCGCTACTGACCACACACACACACGGACACACACATCCCATCCAGAACCAGGCCAACAGCTGCGCTACCGACACTTGCAGCCTCTCCACTCTCAAGATCCCTCCCCCACCGCTGTTCGCCAACCTGACCCCCGACTGTAAACCTGTGGCAACCAAAAGCAGGAGGTACAGCGCGGGGGACCGGGCCTTCATTCGGTCGGAGGTGCAGCGGCTGCTCAGGGAGGGGATCATTGAGCCGAGCACAAGCCCTTGGAGGGCCCAGGTGGTTGTTGTTCGGACTGGGCAGAAAAATAGGATGGTGGTGGACTATAGTCAAACCATCAATAGGTTTACGCAGCTTGACGCATACCCCCTACCCCGCATCGCGGATATGGTCAACCAGATTGCTCAGTATAAGGTGTACTCGACAATAGATCTGAAATCCGCTTATCACCAGCTCCCCATCTGCCCAGAGGACCGCCCCTACACCGCCTTCGAGGCGGGCGGCCGGCTCTATCACTTCCTGCGCGTCCCTTTCGGTGTCACGAATGGTGTCTCTGTCTTCCAGAGGGAAATGGACCGGATGGTGGACCAGTACCAACTGCAGGCCACATTTCCCTATCTGGATAACATCACCATCTGTGGTCATGACAGGCCAGATCACGACGCCAACCTCCAACGGTTTCTCCAAGTGGCCGCAGCTCTGAACCTTACTTATAACAGGGACAAGTGTGTTTTTGGTACCACCCGCCTTGCTATACTTGGGTATGTCGTGGAAAACGGGGTTATTGGGCCTGATCCCGAACGTATGCGCCCCCTGTTAGAGCTCCCTCTTCCCACCACTCTCAAGGCACTCAGACGGTGCCTGGGTTTTTTTTCCTATTACGCCCAATGGGTCCCCCATTACGCAGACAAGGCTCGCCCCCTGGTCAAGTCTACCTCGTTTCCCCTCTCTGCTGAGGCCTGCGCAGCCTTCAACTGCATTAAAGTGGACATTGCCAAAGCTACGATGCATGCAGTGGACGAGACCGCTCCCTTCCAAGTGGAGTGTGATGCCTCCGATTTCGCTCTGGCTGCTACCCTTAATCAGGAAGGCAGACCAGTAGCATTCTTTTCTTGCACCCTCCAAGGCTCTGAAATTCGGCACTCCGCGGTGGAGAAAGAAGCCCAGGCCATAGTGGAGGCTGTTAGGCACTGGAGGCACTATCTTGCTGGCAAAAGATTCACTGTGCTGACCGACCAGCGCTCGGTTGCGTTCCTGTTCAGCAACCAACAGCGGGGCAAGATCAAAAATGATAAGATTTTGCGGTGGAGGATAGAACTCTCCACCTACACCTATGATATCCTGTACCGGCCTGGCAGACTCAATGAGCCCCCTGATGCCCTATCCCGGGGAACATGTGCTAGCACACAGCTCGACCAGCTGTACGCCCTTCATGCACAACTTTGCCATCCGGGGGTCACCCGATTTTACCATTTTGTGAAAGCTCGGAACCTGCCGTACTCCCTGGAGGACATCAGGACGATGACCAGGGACTGCCAAATTTGTGCCGAGTGCAAACCGCACTTCTACTGTCCTGACACGGCACAACTTGTCAAGGCCACCCGCCCTTTTGAACGCCTGAGTGTTGACTTTAAGGGCCCCCTTCCCTCCACTGACCGCAATGTCTATTTTCTCAGTGTTATTGACGAGTTCTCACGGTTCCCCTTTGCCATCCCCTGCCCCGACACCACTGCCACGTCCGTCATAAAAGCCCTGCGCCAGCTCTTCACTCTGTTCGGGTATCCCTGCTATATCCACAGTGATAGAGGGTCCTCCTTTATGAGTGAAGAGCTGCGCCAGTACTTGCTAGCTAGGGGCATTGCTACCAGTCGGACCACGAGTTATAATCCCCGGGGTAATGGCCAGGTAGAGCGGGAGAATGCCACAGTGTGGAAGGCCACACTTTTAGCCCTCAAGTCCAAAGGGTTGCCGGTCTCTCGATGGCAGGAGGTCCTCCCTGAGGCACTGCACTCTATCCGCTCTCTGTTATGTACGTCCACCAATGCCACCCCTCACGAACGCCTATTCTCTTTTCCCAGGAAGTCTGTCACTGGGACCACCCTACCAGTTTGGCTGACGTCCCCGGGGCCAATGCTGCTCCGGAAACATGTGAGGAGCAATAAATACTCCCCGCTGGTGGAGAGGGTTCACCTTCTCCATGCGAACCCCCAGTATGCTTACGTGGTCTTACCTGATGGGCGGGAGGACACGGTCTCCATCCGCGACCTGGCACCCGCAGGTGCAGCAGACCACTACCCTGAAGGCTCTCCGGTAACTGTGAACCCTGCACCAGAGGTGACACCGTACTCACCAGGCCCTACACAGACTCCTCACGACACTTGTATACCGGGCGTTTCGTACGCATTTATACCAGGCGCCTCGCACATGCATGAGGGATCACCGGCGCCTAGTGGGCAAGAACACGCGCAACCCCCGTCCCCTGTGCAATCGCCAATGTTGCCGGCACCTATGCGGTCACAGCCGGTGCTACGTAGATCGCAGCGACAGATTCGACCGCCTGATCGGCTTGACTTGTAAGAACCTTCGCTACATGAGGACTTTTTCAAACGAAGGGGGGATGAATGTGGTGAACTATGTGCCTGTTGGGACACGCCCCTGCTGACTGCTCCTGTGGCTCCTCCCACAGGCCCCTGTATAAAGGAGACCTGCGGCCTGAAGATCGGCCTCAGTCTCCAGGACCTTGTATGATAGACACTCACTCCTGGTTCCTTCTTCCAGTCAATAAAAGCCGATATCTCGCCTACGTCTCAGTGTGAGTTATTGATGGTGCATCAATATCACTTCTATTAAGAAACAAAGCAAAAGCAATCACCTTACACTGATAGGCTTCCACATGGTAGGCTTATTCAGAAAGTCAGAAGGCATGGGATCCAGGAAAGTTTGGCCAGGTGGATTCAGAATTGGCTTGCCTGCAGAAGGCAGAGGGTCATGGTGGAGGGAGTACATTCAGATTGGAGGGTTGTGACTAGAGGTGTCCCACAAGGATCTGTTCTGGGACCTCTACTTTTTGTGATTTTTATTAACGACCTGGATGTGGGGGTAGAAGGGTGTGTTGGCAAGTTTGCAGGTAATACAAAGGTTGGTGATGTTGTAGATAGTGTAGAGGATTGTCAAAGATTGCAGAGAGACATTGATAGGATGCAGAAGTGGGCTGAGAAGTGGCAGATGGAGTTTAACCTAGAGAAGTGTGAGGTGGTACACTTTGGAAGGACAAACTCCAAGGCAGAGTACAAAGTAGATGGCAGGATACTTGGTAGTGTGGAGGAGCAGAAGGATCTGGGGGTACATGTCCACAGATCCCTGAAAGTTGCCTCACAGGTAGATAGGGTAGTTAAGAAAGCTTTCATAAATTGAGGGATAGAGTTTAAGAGACGCGATGTAATAATGCAGCTGTATAAAACTCTAGTTAGGCCACACTTAGAGTACTGTGTCCAGTTCTGGTCACCTCACTACAGGAAGGATGTGGAAGCATTGGAAAGGGTACAGAGCAAATTTACCAGGATGCTGTCTGGTTTAGAGAGTATGGATTATGATCAGAGATTAAGGAAGCTAGGGCCTTACTCTTTGGAGAGAAGGAGGATGAGAGGAGACATGATAGAGGTGTACAAGATATTAAGAGGAATAGACAGAGTAGACAGCCAGTGCCTCTTCCCCAGGGCACCACTGTTCAGTAAAAGAGGTCATGGCTTTAAGGTAAGGGGAGGGAAGTTCAAGGGGGATATTAGAGGAAGGTTTTTCACTCAGAGAGTGGTTGGTGCGTGGAATGCACTGCCTGTGTCAGTGGTGGAGGCAGATACACTAATGAAGTTTAACAGACTACTAGACAGGTATATGGAGGAATTTAAGGTGGGGTGGGGAGTATATGGGAGGCAGGGTTTGAAGATCGGCACAACATTGTGGGCTGAAGGGCCTGTAATGTGCTGTACTATTCTATGTTCTATGTTCTATGATGTCATTACCTCAGACTCCATCTCATAAAGTGAACACAACTCAATGGCAGTGTTTGTGAAATATGTAGAATAGTTTCTATTATGAACAATGTGTGTCATCTGTCACTCATTACATTACCCTACAATATAAACAACATATCTTAGACAGTTGATGAAGGGATTCAGTAGATGTTATGTGCATGGATTTTCTGATGGCAATTGAAAACATGAAAAAAAGCTTGCTAGCATTTAGGTCAACGGAGCAGTCACAGCATGGATAAGAACATTTCAAGTGTGGAAAGCAGAGAATCGTAGTAGTTTTTTCAGACTGTTATGTTTCCCAAGGATCAGTGTGGCACTACTTTTATTAATGATTGTGAATTCAGACCATAAGACCAGAAGACATAGGAGCAGATTTAGTCCATTCAGACAATCGAGACTTCTCCACCATTCCATCATGGCTGATCCTGGATTCAACTCAACCCCATACACCTGTCTTCCCACCATATTCTTTGATGCCCTGTCTGATCAGGAAACGACCAACTTCTGCCTTAAATATACGCACGGACTTGGTCTCCAACGCAGTCTGTGGCAGAGCATCCAACAGATTCACTACTCTCTGGCTAAAAAAATTCTTCCTTACCTCAATTTTGAGGCTGTGCCCTCTAGTTCTGGATACCCCCATCATAGGAAACTTCATCTCCACTTCCACTCTATCCAGTCCTTTCAACATTCGGTCAGTTTCAGTGAGATCCCCCACATTCTTCTAAATTCCTGTGAGTACAGGCCCAAAGCTTCCAAACACTCTTCATATTTAACACCTTCATTCCAGCTACCATCCTTGTGAACCTCCTCTGGACTCTTTCCAAAGACACCACATCCTTTCTGATATATGGGGCCCAATTTAATGTGAGAGAAAATTTGAACATCTTCAGATGTTGCAAACTTTGAAGATGTGATCAACAGTGAGAGTATAGTAACAGGTTGTGAATAGGCAGAGCTAAGTTAGAGAAATATATAAAAAAGTGGCAATGAAAACTTAATAGAGAAGTGTTCAGGTCATTAATATGCATAAAAATTGGCCTGAACACTGTTCCTTGGGAAACATCCTAGTCTGCTGCTTTCCAGTCTGAAAAACATTTACCATTTTATCAAACAGAATATGAAGAGACTAAATGATAGGGTACAAAGGAATCTGGGTATACTGTGAACCTCTTGAGAAAGAAAAGTGAGAAATTGGGATTCCTTAATAGAAGTTCATTGGCTCATAGATTCGTAAAGTTACATTGCAGGTCCTGATAAAGGATTTCGGCCTGAAATGTTGACTGTTTACCCTTTTCCATAGATGCTGCCTGACCTTCTGAGTTCCTCCAGCATTTTGTGTGTGTTATTTATATTTATGAATTGCTGCCAACCTTGTAAAATGATTCCAACATTGATTTATTTTTTATTCCTTTTAACATTCAGGACATTAATCTAATTAGTATGCTGGTTGATAATGCTACCATTGGTGAATGGAATCTGCAGGGCCTTCCAAGTGATGACCTGTCAATACAGAATGGCATTATAGTAACCAAAGCAACAAGGTACCCTCTTCTGATTGATCCACAAGGACAAGGCAAAATCTGGATTAAAAATAAAGAAAAAGACAATGAACTGCAGGCAAGTGTGGAATTTTACTTGTATGTTATACATTTAAGTAATTAAAATTTAAAATCTAATTAACAGATACAGATTTGAAGTTTTGAAGAATATATTTCTGTTCAACCTTTTTGTTTTATTAAAGATACCAGGACATTTCAATATATCCTGACCAGTAGTTATTACTTAACAAGCACTACAGTATACCCAAATACTTGGTGCCACTGCTGCTTGTGAAATTTGTACTGCCAGATGGCTGTCACATATCCTCTGCATAATCGAGGAGCCGTGCATGTACGGAGGTGGAGGCCATAGAGGAGGACTATGGCCTCCTCTTCTGCCACGATGAGGCTATTTTCAGGCTGGAAGAGGCCTTGTATTCTGTCTAGGTCGCCTCCAATCTGATGGCATGAACATCGATTTCTCCTTTTGGTATTTCTATCTTTTCTCCTCTCCCCTCCCTCTTCTACTTCTTACTTTGGTTTCTTGCTTCTCCTCAGCTGCCTATCACCTTTCCCTGGTGCCCCTCCTTCTTCCCTTTCTCCATGGTCCACTCTCCTCTCCTATCAAAGAGTGTCTTCTCCAGCTCTTTACCACTCACCTGGCTTCCTCTATCACCTTCTAGTTTGTCCCCCTTCCCTCCCCCCACCTTTTTATTTTAGTGCTTTCTCCCCTCCTTTCCTGTCCTGATGAAGGGCATTGGCCTGAAATGTTCACTGTCTATTCATTTCCATAGATGCTGTCTAACCTGCTGAGTTCCTCCAGCAGTGTGTGTGTGTGTGTGTATGATGCTTGGATATCCCTCAGCTGCAGGAACTCTTATGCACATAAAGCTATTAATTGTATGTCAGGCTTTATGAGACAGAGGTATGGTAAGGAAGTGTAGAAATAGAAGTCCCAGAGCTAGAAAATGAATGAGGTGTCATATTTAGTGCACTGTGCATCCATATCATTGAAAATTGAAATATTATTGAAAATCAAGGATTTCATGCAAATATTATTTCCATGGATCTGACAAACTAGCACATGCAATAACCTATCACTCATGTCAAAATAAGGCTTTGGCAGTATCTGTGAAAACTGTTTCAGAATGTCCTAATGAATGGAGCCTACCTGAGTACATCCTAGGTCAATGGTAGGAGCTCTGTTCAGATAATTACTCTATTTAGATAGCTACTTAAGATAACTCTCCTTCAAAGCCCAGTTAGCCTCATCCAAACATACTGGTGTTGACAAACCACCCAAGCCTATAATCACTGCTCCCTATAGTCATCTTTTACTAGCAATGGAATTCATCAATTCTATCCATTGATCCAGCAGGTCTGCTGATAACAGTACCTGACCAGCAATCATATTCTCTATTATATTTTCTCTTATCAAATTATTTCTTCTTCAGCCCTTTACCTTTTCCACTTATCACCTCCCAGCTTCTCATTTCATCTCCCCTCCCACTCATCTACCTTCCCCCTCACCTGGCTCAATGTTTTACCTGCCAGCTGGTATGCCTTACCTTCCACCTACCTTCTTTTTCTGGCTTCTTCCCCCTTGCTTTCCAGTCATGGTGAAGAGTCTTGGCCTGGAACGTTGACTGTTTATTCTCTTAAATAAATGCTGCCTGACCTGCTGAGTTTCTTTGGTATTTTGCGTTTATTGATATATCTTGGCCACTGAATGCATGCCCAAGTCTAGAGATTACAACTGGAAACCCTAACTACTAAGCCCTATTCTTCAAGTTGGAGTTCTATCCTTGAATATCATCCTTGCAGTCACTGAACTTACTCTCATGTTTCAACATAGGACATAGGACACAGAAATTTACAGCACATTACAGGCTGTTCAGTCCACAATGTTGTGCTGACCATGTAACCTACTCTGGAGACTGCCTAGAATTTCCCTTGTGCATAGCCCTCTGCTTTTCTAAGCTCCATGTACCTATCTCATCCCTCAACTTATGATTCTACCCCTTCCTAGGCTATGATGACTCTACTGCCACTGATCCTCTTGAGCCAGTCCTCACCCTCACTGCTTTCCCCATCAATGTGAGCCAATCCTTCATCTTCTCTGATAAATGTCCACCCCCGGTCCCTCTGGCCTCTAAACTTTCAGCTCTAGTCTTGGATTACATGTTTTCCTTTGTGAATTCCATTAAGGCAAAGTATGCAAGGAAAAGACCATGAATGTGTAACATTTTAGAGCTTGGGTGCTATTAACTTATTCAAATCATTGTTGGTTTGCCAGGAACTGCCTAATAAAATTACCCCAGTGCCCTCAGATATTTCTAGCTATTTGTTCTACAAAAATAATTTCTAATAATCTTATTATGGAAAGAAGATATGATAAGATTGGATGTAACAATGTGATGCTCTGTAAGTATTGAATTATTTTGAAAACTCAAAACACCAGTTGACTTTCTTCATCCAGGACAACACTATCTTCATGCATTGACCATCTTATTCATTGGTACCTTGCTTTATACAAACACACAAGAAAACATCATTAATTAAAACTAAAAATGCAGGTTATTTTTTAACGTAAGTAGAATACCCACAAAAAGTCTTTGCCTAGCTTGGACATTTTTTGTTAGCACAGTGGTGCCTCTATTAGAGTCATTTCCACACAGTGCAAGACAGTTGTATTCAGTCCTGATCTTCAGTTGCTGTCTGTGTGGAATTTGCATTTTCTACCTGTGATGGCATGAAATTCCTCTGAGTTCTCCAGTTTCCTCTCATATCCCATAGACGTGTGGGTTGGTAGGTTAATTGGCCTTTGTCCCCAGTACGTAAGGGAGCAGTAGAATCCAGGGTTGTTGAGAAGATGCGGAGGTTTAAAACATGGCATTAATGTAAAATTAAGTTTCATGTGTGATTAATGGTTGTGTGAATTTGATGAAAATAAGGATTCATTCCTGTAATGACTGTATACAAAGTGGCTCATGGCATTGGGGTAGGGGCCAGTTGCATTTGACATGGGAACTTAGGGCTTATTTACTTGAGAATGACAATCTGTGAATGATTGCAAGACATCTTCCTTCAGATAACCTGCATTTACTTATCTGATGATGAAACCCTCAAGTAAAGTAAGGGCTGCAGTGGGACGAAGTGATATGATTATTGCCTTTACCAATATATCTGCATCACTTTGGATGCTTAACTATCCAACTTAACTCTGTAAAATATATGGCAATAAATCATTTGTTTAGTTATTATCTCTTCAGCCACACATAAACAATAATTGTATTATTTCCAAACTGCTATAAGTTTCTAATTAATGCTTAATTCTACTTTGGTATTAATTTTATTGAGAACCTGTCTTTCAAGTTTTCCTGTAATTACAAGTAATTTAGTATCTTCAGTAATAGAGTGTAAATATCTCATATTTGCAACATATGAATATGGAATGGTGTGCCAGATATTTTTCTCCTGTGCTATATAATTCCATGCCATTTCAAGAAAATGGAGACTTTCTGAGAGACTCTTTTGCATTACTTGTACATTTGTCAGCTTAAAGTGTTTGCAAATGTATCAGATCAGCTTCCTATATATACAGTTAAATAGGATATTTTTGGAAGTTGTAACATAAATTGATATGAAATTAACAAACACTGTACAAGAAAACATGCTTGGAGAGAATGAAAGTGGTAAAAGAAATAAAGATGCTGGAAATTCAAAAGGGAAAACTTGAAATTCTGGAAACATTCAGCATTTTGGGAAGAGAAACAGAGTTAATGTTTCAAGTCAAAGACACTTCATCCAAAGTGGGAAGGAGCGTAAAGAAGTTCATTAAATTGCAGGGATGGAGGGGAGGGATTGTCTCTGATAGGGTACAACAAGGGTGACCATAATGATGAGCTGAAAACAAGGTTATCTGCTCAATGAGTGAGTAGCAATGCAGTCAAAAGAATGTCAAAATTGCAAAATACAGAGTAGGAAGATACATTCAGCAGGTCAGGCTAGAACATAAAACCTAGCACAGTACAGGCTTTTGGCCCAGGATTTTGTGACAAACTTTTAACCTATTCCAAGACCAAACTGAGCCTTCCCTCTCCCATAGCCCTCCAGTTTTCTTTAATCCATGTTCCTATCTAAGAGTCTCTTATATGTCCACGAGACCATAAGACATAGGAAAAGAATTAAGCCAATTGAGTCTGCTCTGCATCTGCCTCTAACACCACCCATGGAAGAGCACTAGGCATGTCCTGTACTTCCAAAGGAAAAGAAAAAGAAGGGGGAGAAAGAGGTTGTCTTGACAGGATGTACTTATTCATTGTCTTCAATTCATGAATGTTCTTTAGCAGTTCTTGGAACTACCGTAAATTCCGGACTATAAGCCGCTACTTTTTTCCCCACGCTTTGAACACTGTGGCCTATACTACGGTGCGGCTAATGCATGTTTTTTTTTCATGCCGCCAAAAACATTTTGCCTCGTAACAGTAGACCAATAAAATTGATGAGTAGTTCACAGAGGTCCAATGAAATTGTACGATAAATCAAGCGCACTTTCACAATTAAATTATTGTAAATCAGTCATTTGTACTCACCCTGATCAACATGGAAAACACTCGAAGAAAAGCATATGATGCAGCTTTTAAGTTAAAGGCGATCAATCTGGCGGTTGAAGAAGGAAATCGAGCTGCTGCACATAATCTTGGCATAAATGAATCGATGGTGAGACGGTGGAGACGCCAGCGTGAAGAACTGAGTCAATGCAAAAAGACGACAAAAGCTTTCAGAGGTAATCATAGCAGATGGCCCGAACTTGAAAACTTTCTTGAAGACTGGGTTAACACACAGAGAGCAGGCGGCCGCGGTGTTTCCACCGTGCAGATCAGACTGAAGGCTAAAGCAATCACCACCAAAATGAAAATCGAAGATTTTAGAGGTGGGCCATCGTGGTGTTTTAGATTTATGAGACGAAAAGGCCTGTCCGTCAGGGTACGCATGACTCTGTGTCAGCAGCTCCCTCCCGACCACGAGGAAAAACTTGCTAACTTCCGCACATTCACTCAAACAAAGATAGCGGAGGAAGATGAAGAAGGCGATCAATAACTTTTCCTGGTAGGCTGCAGTATATATATATTTTTTACCAGTCGTTAGGAGATATTGGAATGTTGTTTGTGCACTGTTCAGTAAAAAAGTATACGCAATGTAATTTGTGTGTTACCGATACGTATGTATATTTAAAAGTAGCTGTGTTACAGGCACTGTTCGAAAAAAAGCATTTGCAATATGTATTTGTTTATGTTACCATACGGATTTAATTAAAAGTTAAAAAATCCTCACATGTAATATCTTTCTGTGTAAATATCTCATATTACAACATGGGACACCTGCGGCTTAAAATCCGGTGTGGCCTGTACAAGTACAAAATTGATTTTCTTTCTAAAATTAGAGCGTGCGGCTTTTAATCAAGTGCGCTCTGTAGTCCGGAATTTATGGTACATTGAATTTCTTATTTATTTTGTTTAATGCTTTGCATTGTGGTAACCAAATAATTGAAAATTTTGTTTCCGTAGATAACATCATTGAATCATAAGTACTTCAGGACACATCTAGAGGACTGTCTTTCTTTGGGGCGCCCCCTGCTAATGGAGGATATAGGCGAGGAACTGGATCCTGCTCTTGACAATGTGTTGGAAAAGAACTTTATTAAATCAGGATCAACTTACAAAGTAAGATAATGTTTAAAAAAAAGATGCCTTTAAAAATTGCAATATTTATTCAGAGTGGGACTTTTATATTGTTATAATTATATCTCATGCAAAAATCAAAACTAATTGATTTTAAAAAATGACCAATAGATGACTTATGTTTGACAGCAAAAGCGTCGTTGTGCTAGAATGCAATACTTAATCCACTGCTGCAGTGATTAGAACTGTACAATCAATAGTGTTGGGGAATTTCATTGTACCAATATTATAAAGTTAAAAGGCACTGGTGGAATTTGAGTTTGATAGTGGCTGCAGAAGCAATACTTTTCAAACTGAGCAAGAATATGATCTAGTTTAAAATTTTAGACTATAGCTTGACATTAATCTTAAAATTCTTTTTATTAAAACAGTTAAAATATATTATTGGTTTAAATTGAACTAAATCAATATATTGTTCCTTAAATTAGCACAAGAGTATTACAAAAACTACCCAAATTATTTCAGATAAGCAAATATCTCAAGGCCAAGTCTATAATATGGAAGTATTCAGATAGTTTTATCATTTTATAGTTTATATTTACTTAAAATGTAAACAAATGAATGAAAGGAACTATGCCTGTTGCTTCCTTCATGTTAGGTGAAAGTTGGTGACAAAGAAGTTGATGTAATGTCGGGATTTACCTTGTATATCACCACCAAATTAGCCAATCCTGCCTATACACCTGAAATCAGTGCAAAAACAGCCATTATTGACTTTACTGTCACAATGAGAGGACTAGAAGACCAACTTCTTGGTCGAGTGATCCTCATCGAAAAACAGGTAGGTAGAATCAAGCAGTGGTAGAGAGAAGTCATGGCAAACAAACTACTGATTTTATATTCAATTTTTATCAGCAATTATGTATTTAAATTGATTGACATCAAAAATACATTTTGTTGTGTTGCTCTTAAGCCCTGATATGTATACATTGGATTGTGGTTAATTGGGCCATTGGGGCAGCTGCTTATATGAGACAAGTGTTAAAGAACAAAAACTAATCAAGAAAACCGCTGGGATTCCCTTCATTTATTTGGGACACTATGCTGCTTAATTGGGACAGGAGGCTGTTGGCAAACAGTCAGTCACCTGTATTTGTTTGGCTGCTACATTGTCCTTATAGCGAATAGTTTTTACATAACGTCAGTTGCGTGTGTTTATGTTCAAAAAGCACTGAGTTTTGTAACTGATACTTGACGAGAAATATGCAGTAAGACAATTCAGACCAGTTTTCCTCACTGCGATTTAAAGCATTCAGGCCGGGACATACCAGAAATGACTGGGAGTGACAATGAAATGATTTTACTACTTCAACAAGTTAGAAACTATGAAGAATTTGAAGCTATCAACAATCACCTTGAATGTTACAATGAAAATGAAGATTTGGAGGATGCAATCATTGATAGCATTTTATGAAGGCTGTCCATTGTCTGTACTAGATGCCTGTGCTGATTTTGTTCAGTACGTACATAGGATTAATTCCTCTGATGTTAACTATTAGGAACTAATACCCAGTTTTATACCACTGTAATATTGGTAGTTTCTAATTTGTTCTGTATTTCACTTAAATACATAACTTGTTAGTTGGTTTGTCTTTTTTATACCTTTTTAAAACTTTTTAACAATTTCCATGAAACTTTGGCTAATTGTGGCAGCTGCTTCAATGGGCCAAAATGTACTGGTCCCAATGTGCCTCAATTAATTGGAATCCACTGTATATAGAAGTGGATATATTAAGCGGCTGTCCCAGTTAGCTGAAGTTTCATGGAATAGTAAAAATGTATTAAAAAAAAACAAACTACCATTTAACTGACTAACAAATTATGTATTTAAATGAAATACAGAACAAATTAGAACACTATAATTATTACTGCAGTACCAGAAAAACTATGTATTAGTTACCGATGGAACAATTAATCAAGTTTATGCTGCTGCGTCCTTTTGATCGACTGTAAATCAACAAATTCAGCGCAGACCTAGTGTAGATAATGGACTGCTTTCGTACAATGCTATCAACAGTAGCATCCTCCAAATCTTCATTTTCATTATAACATTCAAGAGGATTGTCAATACCTTCAAATACTTCATAGTTTCTAACTCGTGGAGCTGGACGTGTGCATAGATGGGTGGGTTGCTTGGAGAATGTTACATACCTCCTTCCTTTGCTTTTCCTAAAACTTGTCTGTCAGGTTGAATGTTCTTGGATCATAGATTCCTTGGAATCTCTTGAGTCAATATGGATGTTATACCTTTCAGAACATAGAACATAGGGCAGTACAGTATGGTACAGACCCTTTGGCCCATAATGTTGTACTAACACTTTACTCCTTTCTTTCAAGCCCATTCCAGTTGCAAGTTCTGGGAGGAATCATGTATAATATGATTGATCAAGTATAAATCCATGCTTACTGTGCTTAATTATATAATTCTATTCTATGGTGTTCTGTTATTACATTTTTCCTTATAGATTTCAGCATTTTATCAATCACTAATAATTAGGCTAACAGCTTAGTAGTTCCTTATATTCTCTTCCTCTTGTTCTGGATTTAAAGAAGTAGATAAAACTAGAAGACATGAGACCAATAGACATAGAAGCAGAATTAGGCCATTTGGCCCATCAAGTCTGCTCTGTCATTCAATCATGGCTGATCTTTTTCTCACCTCGACAGCCCCACTCCCTTGCCTTCTCCCTGTAACCTTTGATGCCATATCCAATCAGGAACCTATCAAGATCTGCTTTAAATACAACCAACGACCTGGCCTCCACAGCTGCCTGTGGTAACAGATTCCATAAATTTACCACCCTCTGGCTAAAGAAATTCCTCCACAACCCTGTTTTAAATGGACACCCCTCTCCCTTGTAATGGTAACTGCACTCACTTCTCTTCCCTCACACCCTTCAACATTTGGCACACAGCTGGTGTCTTCCACAGTGAAAGCTGATGCAAAGTACTCATTTAGTTCATCTGCCATCTCCTTGTCCCCCATTTTTATTTCTTTGGCCTCATTTTCTAGTGATCCTATATCCACTTTCAATTCCCTTTTTTTAATGTAATTGAAAAAACTTTTACTTTCCACTTTGATATTGTTTGCTAGTTTGCTTTCATATTTCATCTTTTCTCTTCTAATGATACTTTCAGCTGCTCTCTGTAGGTTTTTAAAAACTTCCCAATTCACTATATTCCCTTTCATTTTTGCTTTGTTGTATGCCCTTTCTTTTGCTTTTAAATTAGCTTTCTACTATTTTGCCATTTGAGTATTTCTTCGTTTTTGGAATACATCTATCCTGCACCTTCCTCATTTTCCCCAGAAACTCATGCCATTTCTGCTCTGAAGTCATCCTTGCCAGCATCTCCTTCCAATTTACCTTGGCCAACTCCTCTCAAATACCACTGTCATTTCCTTTACTCCTTTGAAATACTGCTAAGAGGTTAAGAGGTAATAGGTTTAGAGGCAATCTTTGGGGGACCATTTTTTCCCAAAGAGTGTTGAGTACCTGGAAGAACTGTCCAAGAGAGTGGCAGAGCCACTGACAGCATTTAAGTAATGTTTAAATGAGCAATTGAATTGCCTAGGCATAGAAAGCTATGTGCCAAGTGCTAGGAGGTAAGGTTAATGTAGTACCCTATCTATGTGGATGTGGTGGGCTGATCCTGTGGATTAATTTACAACCTTGGCTGCCTTTCAAGTCAGTACTACACAAATTAGAATGTGTTACCTCAGGAGTGTACAGTGATTGTTATTCTATGTATAACATGGTCCAAATTATACTTGGTGTTCTTAAAGGAGTGAGACATGTGGATAGCTACCACTACATGCACCGTTGATACACAAATTGCATTAGATTCATAAGGATGATAATCACCAGGAAGTGCCCAATAATTTTCCAAATTCATGCAATGTGGTCCAGGGGTTTTCATAATAAACCAATTGCAAATACAGTTTTCAAACATATTGTGCTAAAAATACTGGAAAGATGCCTTCTGCTTTCTAGGCTCACACAACTAAGAGAATTGTACAAATGTATTTTTTCATTATGGTTATACATTAGGAACTGGAATCGGAGAGAGTACAATTGATGGAAGAGGTTACATCAAACAAAAGGAGAATGCAGGAGTTGGAAGATAATTTGCTATATCGTTTAACCAGCACTGAAGGATCACTAGTAGAAGATGAATCATTGATTGAAGTGCTCCGGGTTACTAAGATAACAGCTGAAGAGGTAAAACCGAATTTGCAAATCAAAGCTTAATTTTATGTTCGGCTAGTTTGGCCCATGCTGTTTCTTACAACTCCAGTCAAGTCAATCCATTTTAATTTTTTTTAAAAGCTGACTCAAAATGAAAGTAAAATAAAATGATTACACAAACACGAGGAAATCTGCAGTTGCTGGAAATTCAAGCAACACACACAAAATGCTGGTTCCACCAAAATAAAATTATTGTTTTGTTTGTGTTGTTTCATACCATTTAATAACAAAAATAGTAAGCATCTTCATAATGGAAGGAAGATTATTGAAGAAGCAGCAGAACACCACTTTAAGGAATTCCTGCAGTTATGTCCTGGGGCTGTGGCAATTGACCTCCAATGATTACAACTATCCACCTTCGTGCACAATATGACTCCAAATAAAGGAGTGTTTCCTCCCTGATGCCCTTGTGTTTTTCCAGGACATCTTGCTGACACAATTGAATAATACTGTCAAGGCCAGTCACTCTCAGTTCACTTCTGGGCTTCAGCTCTGAGCAATTTTCCACATTATTGGGCAGGAGCCTGTGAAGTTACTGCAAAGAAACAACTTGGCCTGAAATGTAGCTAGTTTTGAGGTAGAGGTCTTCAGTACTACAGTGGGATGTTGCTTGGTTCCCTGTCTTCACTATTTCTTGGCATCATATAGAGTATTTTGAATAGGTTGGGGAAGCTGAGGTGGATCTTCCAACTTGCATTTTTGGCTGAACTTTGCTGTGAATACTTCAGTAATACATCAGTAATCATGTGCTAGGATTCACCACGGTTGATAATCCTCAAGCTTTCTCCTTCAGGTTAACTGTTTAAATGTCCATTACCATTCAGGATCAGGACTGCAGAGCACCATAAATCTGCCAGACCATGACTATCTCTATCAAGATTGTGTCTGAACACCTACCCTCAATATTCAAAGTAATGGCCATTACATAGCATCAAATCATGAGTGTCACTGCTGAGCAGATACAAAACTACACTAGTAACATAAACACTGTGGTTACAAGATTTGATCAGAGGTTGCGTATTGTCTGATGAATGACTGACCTCTTCTCACCTAAAGACCTTTCCACCATCTACAAGGGACAAAGCAGTAGTGTGATGGAAATTTCTCTGTGATGATTGCAATGCCAACAATTTTCACAAAACTCAGTTATTTGCTTGATTGGCCTTAGTCACCCTACATATTTCAGGTCTGAAATGGCTAGCATGAAATGGTTAGTTTTAAGGTGCTCGGAAGTAGGTACAGAGGAGATGTCAAGGGTAAGTTTTTTATGCAGAGAGTGGCGAGTGCTTGGAATGGGCTGCCAGCGACAGTGGTGGAGATGGATATGACAGGGGCTTTTAAGAGACTCCTGGACAGGTACATGGAGCTTAGAAAAATAGAGGGCTATGGGTAACCCTAGGTAATTTCTAAGGTTTGGCACAGCTTTGTGGGCTGAAGAGCCTGTATTGTGCTGTAGATTTTCTATATTAATTCCCTTCATCACAAGTGCATTGAGTTACTTATCACCAAAAAGCACAAGGACAGCAGGTGTATTAAAACATGACCACCTGCAGGTTTCCTTGCAAATGACACAGCATTGTGACTTTCATTGATGTTGAAACTAAATTCTGAAACTCTCTACCTTCATCAGAAGGACTCTACCAATCAAGGAAGTAGTTCACCACCCCACTAGCTCAAGAGAAAATTGGATTAATGCTGGCTCAGTTCCAGAAAATGAATGGAAGTTGATTCCTCATGTTGATTGATACATTATATGCTGCAGATGCAGTCTGCCAGCTATTTCTTTTCGGACTTGGCCAGTTCAGTTCAGTGGTCATTCTACTCAGTCATTCTTGTTGGACTTTGAAGGCTTCCACTCAAAGTATGTTGCTACTTTCAGTGCTTTTTCCAGGGATAGGGTTTCCCTTGTCTTCACCTACCACCCTACCAGTCTCTGCATCCAGAACATAATTCTCTGAAACTTCTGCGCCTCCAATGGGATCCCACCACCAAGCACATCTTACCCTCCCCCTCACTTTCTACTTTCCACAGGGATTGCTCCCCACTCAAATTCTTTGTCCATTCATCCCTCCCCACTGATCTCCCTCCTGGCACTTATCCTTGCAAGTGGACCAAGTACTAATTTGCCAAGTACCTACAATCCATCTGCCAGAAGAAGCGGAATCTCCTGGTCACCACCCATTTTAATTCCACTTCCCATTCCCTTTCAAATATGTAAAACCAAGGCCTCCTGTACTGTTGCAATGAGGCCACACTCAGATTGGAGGAGGAACACCCTATATTCTGACTGGTTACAACCTGATGACATGACATTGATTTCTCCAACTTCTGGTAATGGCCCACCACCCTTTTCTTCACCATTCGTCATCCCCCTTTCTCTCTCTCACCTTATGTCTTTGCCTGCCCATTGCCTCCCTCTGGTGCTCCTCTCCCCCTCCCCTTCAATTTTCTTTCTTCCATGACCTTCTGTCCCTTCCTATTAGATTCCTCCTTCTCCAGGTCTGTATCTCTTTCACCAAATAACTTCGCAGCACTTTACTTCACCCCCTCCCCTTCGCAGTTTCACCTATCACCTTGTGTTTCTTCCTCCCTTCCCCCATATTTTAAATATACTCATATTCTCCTTCACTCCTCAAAGGGTCTTGGCCTGAAATGTCAACTGTAGCTTTTTCCATAGATGCTGCCTGGCCTGCTAAGTTCTTTTGTGTATGCTGCTTGGATTTCCAGCACCTGAAGATTTTCTCTTGTTTGTGATTGGACTTTTACAGATATTTTAGTATGATTCTAACTTAATTTTTTTTCAGGTGAGTGACAAACTGAGTATAGCGGCAGAAACAGAGGTGAAGATTAACGCAGCCCGTGAGGAATATCGGCCTGTGGCATCGCGTGGCAGCATTCTTTACTTCCTCATTGTTGAAATGAGTTTAGTGAATGTGATGTACCAGACATCACTTCGACAGTTCCTGGGTATTTTTGACATATCCATGGAGAGATCAGCAAAATCACAAGTCACCTCCAAAAGAATTGCCAATATCATTGAATATCTTACCTACGAAGTATTCAGGTACACTGTTCGGGGCCTGTATGAGAATCACAAATACCTCTTCACCCTGCTTATGGCACTAAAGATTGATTTGCAATGCAAGAAGATTTCTCATGAAGACTTTCAGACTCTGATTAAAGGTAATTGTGATAATGAAATAATAATTTGTAAATAGTCTAAATTTACTTAGCATCAGAGTCATTAGAAATGTAATCTCTTGTACAATGGAAATTACAAATGTATGTTGGGGGCCACTTCGTGGACCCCTCCATTCAATCAGCAAGGGTATCCCTGAGTGTTCATTTGCTTCACAGTCGACCAATGCTAATGAAAGACAGTCAAAATGTAACATTAATTCTCTTTTACTCCTTCAAGCTGCTGCCTGACATGTTGAATATTTTCAGAGATTGTTTAGAGTTGTGTCTGTATCTCACAACTTATATGTTTCTCTGTCCTGATCATCTCCATTATTTACATCTTCTCCAGGTACAACAGTAAATAATGCCTTCATTACTCTTTCTCCAGCATCATTGCCATATACATCACAGACTCTGCTGATCTCCATAGCCATTTCCTTTGTTCTCTCAGTATTTGCCTCTTTTCTGCAACTTGAAACATGCCTGTTCAAAGTAAATTTATTATCAAAGTACATATATGTCACTATATACAACCCTGAGATTTATTTTCTTGTGGACATACTCAGTAAATCCAAGAAACACAATAATCAATGAAAGACCGCACCCAACTTGATGGACAAACAACCAATGTGCAAAAGACATCAAACTGTGCAAATGCAAAAAAATAAAAATAAATGTGCAATAAATATCGAGAACATGAAATGTAGAGTCCTCTAAAGTGAGTCCACAGATTGTAGGAACAGTTCAGTGAGGGGGTGATTTAAATTAAACTAATTTGGCAGGGGGATGGGAATCGGAGTGATAGGGCTGAGGGTAGGGATGTTGGTTTACAAGCAGTGGTTGTGTACAGTGAGACAGTCAGGAAGGATGGGCAGATAATAGGGCAACATTGCAGTCAGTGGGATGGGTTGCAGTGTAAAAGAGAGACAAAGTTGAAAAGGTGTGACAAATACAGGACTGAGGTGTTATACTTGAAAACATGCAGAATATGAAATGGGTGGATGATCTTGTAGCATAGTCAGATATTGGCAGGTATGATGTTGTGAGTGTCACTGAGTCATGGCTAAAACCAATTATATTGAGAGCTTAATATGCAAGGATACACAATCTATCGAAAGGACAGACAAGTAGGCAGGTGAAGATGAATGGCTCTCCTGGTTAAAAAAAAATCAAATCTTTAGAAAGGTGACACCGAATCCTTGTGAGTAGAGTTAAGAAACTGTAAGAATTGATGATCCACTAGTGGGCTCAACCACAACCTGCTCCAAAAAGCCATCTGAGAGCATTCCACAAATTCTCTCTTTTTCTATCAGAATCAGAATCAGGTTTATTATCACCGGCTTGTGATGTGAAATTTGTTAACAGCAGCAGTTCAATGCAATACATAATCTACTAGAGAGAGAAAAAATAATAAATAAAACATTATAATAAATAAAGAAGTAAATACAGTATTGAATAGATTTTTTTTTAAATGTGCAAAAACAGAAATACTGTGTATTACAAAAAGTGCATTAGTGTCCAAAGCTTCAATGTCCATTTAGGAATTGGATGACAGAGGGGAAGAAGTTGTTACTAAATCACTGAGCTGTTACTAAATCACCTTTAGGCTTCTGTATCTCCTACCTGATGGTAACAGTGAGAAAAGGGCATGCTGTGGGTGCTGGAGGTTCTTAATAATGGATGCTGCTGTTCTGCATCACCGCTCCCTAAAGATGTCCTGAGAAATTTGTAGGCTAGTGCCCAAGAATGAGCTGACTAGATTTACAACCTTCTGCAGCTTTTTTCAGTCATATACAATAGTCTACCCATACCAGACAGTGATGCCGCCTGTCAGAATGCTCTCCACAGTACAACTATAGAAGTTTCTGAGTGTATTTGTTGACATGCTAAATCTCTTCAAACTCATAATAAAGTATAGCAGCTGTCTTGCCTTCTTTATAACTACATCAATATGTTGGGACCAGGTTAGATCCTCAGAGATCCTGACACCCAGGAACTTAAAGCTGCTCACTCTCTCCTCTTCTGATCCCTCTATGAGGATTGGTATGTGCTCCTTTGTCTTACCCTTCCTGAAGTCCACAATCACCTCTTTCGTCTTACTGATGCTGAGTGCCAGGTTTTTGCTGCGGCACCATTCCACTATTTGGCATATCTCACTCCTGTACGCCCTCTCGTCACCACCTGAGTTTCTACCAACAATGGCTGTATAGTCAGCAAATCTACAGATGGTATTTGAGCTATGCCTAGCCACACAGTCGTATGTATACAAAGAGTAGAGCAGAGAGTAAGAAGACCCCAGTAGGAGTTATTTACAGGCCTCTGAACAGTAGCCAGGATGAGGTCTGCAAATTACAGTGGGAGATAGAAAAAGCATGTCAAAAAGGCAATGTTACATTTGTCATTGAGGATTTTGATGCGCACGTAGATTGGAAAAAAATAAGTTGATGCTAGATTACGAGAGAGAAATACTGGAATGCCCCAAGATGACATTTTGGAGCAACTTGTGGTTGAGCCCACTAGGGGATAAACAATTCTGGATTGAGTGTTTTGCAAAAAACTGGATATGATTAGGGAACTTAAGGTAAAGGAATCCTGAGGAAAAAGTGATCATATATGATGGGATACACCCACAATTTGAGAGGGAGAAGCTAAGGTCAGATGAATCAGTGCTACAGGGGAGTAAAGGGAGTTTCAGAGACATGAGAGAGGAGCTGGCCAAAGCTGTTTGTAAGGGAACAATAGCAGGAATGATAGTAGAACAGCAGTGGCTGGAGTTTCTGGGAGCAATTCAGAAGGTGCTGGATAGATACATCCCAAAAAAGAGGAAATTTTCTAAAGGCAGGATGCTGGAATCGCGGCTGACAAGGGAAGTCCAGGCCAACATAAAAGCAGAAGAGAGAGCATATAATAAAGCAAAAATTAGCAGGAAGGAGGGAAAAGATGAACAATGAGGTAAGCTAGCCAAAAATATCAAAAATGATACCAAAAATTTTTACAGGTGTATGATGAGTAAGAGGCAAAGATAGATAACAGATCACTTGAAAATGATGCTGGAGATAGATATTTTACATCAGTCTTCACTGTGGAAGACACTAGTATGCAGAAAAGTTGAAAGTGTCAAGGGACAGAAGAGAGTGCAGTTGTTATTACAGGGGAGAAGTTAGTTGGGAAATTGAAAGCTCCAAAGGTAGGTAAGTAACCTTGACCTGATGGACTACACATTAATAAAGATCTTTCAATCAATAGATTCAGGCATGGTTACAGAGGACTGGAAAATTACAAATGTCACTCCACTCTTCAAGAAGAGAAGGAGGCAGAAGAAATTGGCCAGTTAGCCTGACCTCAGTGGTTGGGAAGATGTTGGAATTGATTGCTAAAGATGTAGTTTCGGATTCTTTGTAGGCACATGACAAAATAGGCTGAAAGCAGTGTGATTTCCTCAATGGGAGATCTTGCCTGACAAATCTGTTGGAAATTTTTGAAGAAATAACATGCAGGATAAACAAGAAAAATCAGTGGATGTTGTGTACTTGGATTTTCTGAAGGTCTTTGACAAGGTACTGTACTGCACGAGGCTGCTAAACTACTTAAGAGCCTGCGATATTACTGGAAAGATACTAGCATGGATAGAACATTGGCTGATTGGCAGGAGGCAAAGAGTGGGAATAAATGGCTCTTTTATATGTTCTGTCCCGCTTGGTGGCGCAATAATATCAGTGCCGGACTCCGGAGCGAAGGTTCCCGAGTTCGAATCCAAGTCGGGTTGAGCGTCAAGCTAGCAACTTGGCCTTGTAAAAGCAAGAATAGCTTGCTATGGAAACACCGTCATCATTGTGCCCCAATAACTCCACTGCCGAGTTAAGGGATATTTTTCTTCTCTTCTTCTTTTTGAGTTATGGTGACTAGTGCTGTTCCACAGGGGTCTGTGTTGGGACCGCTTCTTTTTCTGTTGTATGTCAATGATTTGCATGATGAAGTTGATGGCTTTGTGACCATGTTTGTTGACGATATGAAGATAGGTGGAAGGGAAGGTAGTGTTGAGGAAGCAGAGAAGCTGCAGAAGGACTTAGAAAGATTAGGAGAATTGTCAAAAAGGTGGCAGGTGGTATACAGTGTCGGGAATTGCATGGTCATGCACTTTGGCAGAGGGAATAAAAACATACACTATTTACTAAACAGGAAGAAAAGTTTTAAAAAAACCAGAGGTTCAAAGGGATTTGGGTGTCCTCGTGCAGTCCTCCCTAAAGGTTAATTTACATGTTGGATCATTGGTGAGGAAGGCGAATACAATATTAGTATTCATTTCAACAGGACTAGAATATAAAGTCAGAATGTATTGCTGAGACTGTATAAGGCACTGGTGGGGCCTCAGCTGGAATATTGTCAGCAGTTTTGGGCTGCCTGTTTAAGAAAAGATGTGCTAACTTTGGAGAGGGTTCAGAGGAGGTTCATAACAATGATTCCTTGAATGAAAGGATTATCATACGAGCAGTAATTGAAGGCTCTGGGCCTGTAATCATGGGAGTTTAGGAGATTGAGGGGGAATCTCATTGAAACCTATCAAATGTGGAAAGGCCTAGATAATATGGACGTGAAGAGGAATTTTTCTTTGGTAGGGGAGTCCAGGACCAGAGGGCACTGCCTCAAAATAGCGGGATGTCTATTTTGAACAGAGGTGAGGAGGAATTTCTTTAGTCAGAGGATGGTGAATCTATGGAATTCATTGCCACAGGTAGCTGTGGAGGCCAGGTCACTGGGTGCATTGAAGATGTAGGCTGGTGGGTTCCTGATTAGTCTGGATGTGAAAGGATATGGGGAGAAGGCAGTAATTAATAATTATACTTATTGAAAGTAATCTTTTAGCTAAATGTTTTTGTTAACTAGTAAACTCAGTGGGGGGGGGGGGTCTCGGCCCGAAATGTCGACAGTGCTTCTTCCTATAGATGCTGCCTGGCCTGCTGCACTCCACCAGCATTTTGTGTGTGTTGCTGTTGTACTGATTTCAAACTTTGCTCAAATGGTGGCATTTGTACTTCAAAATGAACAGTTTTGTGATCTTGCGCAGTTGATGGACATTGGGGGGACCTTTCTTGTGTCTAGTGCGGACTGTGAGTGAGGTTTTAGCCTAATGAATCAACTCAAAAACAACCTGAGAAACCGTTCAGGTGAATGTCATTTGGATATGTAAATGAGAATCAAATACTATTAATTGGATGGAAGTTCTATTATTCTAGATAGAGTTTACAAAGAATGGGTAAATGCCAAAGACAGGAGAGAGAAAAAGTAACTGAGTGACTTAAATAGGTATGTTATTTTGTTGTTGTTCTGTGAAGTTTTATGTCAAATATTTTGTAAACCTACATAAACTCTGCCATGTGTGCATTCAGTGCACACATACTTTTGTCACAGGAAAAAAAATTGCACAACATAAGATTTTTGTGCACACTGACTACTAAAAATTAGAGGGAACATTGCTGGTGATATTCACTGATGTTGGCACAACATTGTGGGCCAAAGGGTCTGTAATGTGCTGTAGATTTTCTACCTTTTATGTTCCATGATTAACTGATATCAGGTAAAAATTACTTTTAATTCTAATTATTCCTTACTGTGATGGATCAGGTTATCAGAAAGTTTCTTTTTAATGGAAAAACTGCACTGCCCAGATGTTAATATATTAATTTACTTAGCAAGTCTGCAGTAATGTAACATATTTAATAGCATTTCTACAAAATACAAAAGTTAACTGTGCAGTTTGATTAATTGTATCCTAAGTTAAACACTGGAATCATCTGTGTGTAAAACATCAAAATGGATAACCAGGGAGAATTGCACCAGGAAAAAAAAAAGGTTTCTAAAACCTTTATTTCAGTTGCTGATACTTAAAAATGATTTGAATTATTATGCTATTATGATATTTACTCTTGATTAGGAAGTCAACATGCTTTGTTTTGTACAGCACAAAAAAGCGTGGTAGCTGTCAGAATAAATATATTAAACGTATTTGACATTAAGCCTAATGTATTATAATCATGTAGTCCAGATCTCATTAATAAATAAGAGAACAACAATATGTTATCATTACAAACATTATGGTCAAATGCATGGGGAAGTGCTGTGTTATTGAATTAGTGGCTTGCTGATGGGTTTTTGAAATGTTGCTGAAAGTACTTAGTAGGCAATTCTATATCTTTTTGAGATCCAGTGTAATAGTGTTCATTCATCCTGCAAGGATCGTGAAGGAAGCATTTTAATTAAAGGATTAACTTTATTCACTTTTCAAATTAAAGAAAATTGTCAGTTTTAAATATCACCTCTAAAAGAATTAAATGAGCTGTTAAATTAATGTGTTAACTTTACACATTGGCCCTGAAGATATGTAGAACATTATACAAATGTGGAGTGAAGAGTCATGCACACATTTGCTTAACTATGAGTTTTAAGTTGCATAATGTATTATAATTTCATCTTGACTGATGATAGCATGAAAGAGATGGTAATATTGTAATGAGCTGGCCTAACTATTTTTGGATCTATTCTTGATAATTAAATGCTTATCAGGATCATAAACATGAAATGATGAATGTGTACACGATGAATATAATTCAAGGATTTGTCCTTTGCATTTGTGTGTCAGTTGGAATTTATTGCCTTTCCCTATCTGTTATAGAGTCATAGAGTACAGCACAGAAACAGGTCCTGCAGCCCATCTTGTCTCTGCTGAGCCATTTAAGCTGCCTATTCCCATTGATCTGCACTGGGACCATAGCCCTCCATACACCTACTAACTATGTACCTATCCAAACTTCTCTAAAACATTGAAATCAAGCTCACGTTCACCATTTGTGCTGGCAGCTCATTCCACATGTACACAACCCTCAGAGTGAAGAAGTTTCCCATCATGTTCCCCTTAAACTCTTCACCTGCCTCCCTTAATCCATGACTCCAATGTACCCATGTAGTCTTATATAATTCAGTGGAAAAAGCCTGCTTGCATTTATCCTATCTATACCACTCATCATTTTGTACACTTCTATCAAATATCCCCTCATTCTTCTATGCTCAAGGGAATAAAGTCCTAATCTATTCAACTTTTTCCAATAACTCAGGTCCTCAGGTCCTGGCAACATACTTGTAAATTTTCTGTGTAGTCTTGCAATATTATTGACATCCTTCCTGTAGGTAGGTGACTAAGACTAAACACAATACTCCAAATTAGGCCTCACCTACTCTTACATGTCTTATATGTACAACTTTGACGTAATATTTGTACTCAATAATTAGATTTATGAAGGTCAATGTGCCAAATGCTTTCTTTATGATGCTCTCTAACTGTGACACCACTTTCAAGGATTTATGGATCTACATTCCCAGATCCCTATGTTCTACCGCACTCCACAGTGCCCTGTCACTCACCGTGTAAATCCTACCGTGATTTGTCTTCCTAAGTGCAACATCTCACACTTGTCTGTAGTAATTTCCGTCTGCTGTTTTTCACCCCATTTTTCCAGATAGTCCAATCCCACTGCAAGCTTTGATATTCATCCTCACTGTACACTACACCTCCAAACTTGGTGTCACCTGAAAATTTGCTGATTTCCAGCTCGTTCATATAGATGACAAGCAATAACTAACCCAGCACTGTTCCCTACAGTGCACCACTAGTCACAGGCAAACATCTATTACCACTGTTTAGCCTCTCCCACAAAGCCAATGTCTTATCCAATTTACTACCTCATCTTGAATGCCAAGCACCTGAACCTTCTTGACCAACCTCCCAAACAGGACTTTGTCAAGTGCCTTGCTAAAGTCAACATCCACTGCCTTGCCTTCATCTGCTTTCTTGGTAACTTCCTCAAAAAACCTTATGAGATTGGTTAAACATGGCTTCCCATGCACAAAGCATGTTGACTATCCCTAATTAGTTCCTTCTATACCTGGTCCCTTGGAATACCTTCCAATAACTTCCCCACTACTGCTGTCAGGCTTACTGGCCTATAATTTCCTGCTTATTCTTAGAGCCTTCATTAAACAACAGAACAAAATCAGCTATCCTCCAATCTTCTGGCACCTCTTCCTGGCTAAGGATGTTTTAAATATCTCAGCTAGGGTCCTTGGAATTTCTGTACTTGCCTTCCAGAGAGTCCTAGGGAGCACCTTGTCAGGCCCTGGAGATTTATCCATCCTGATTTCCCTCAAGACAGCAAACCTCCTCCTCTGTAATCTGTGTATGGTCCATTACCTCACTGGGGCTTTGCCTCACTAATATAGACTCTACGCCTGTCTCTCAAGTAAATACAGATGCAAAAAATCAGTTTAAGATCTCCCCCATCTCTTTCAGCTCTATGCATAAATGACCATTCTGATCTTCCAGAGGATCAATTTTGTCCCTTTTTATCCCTTTGCTCTCAATATATCTGTAGAATCCCCTGGGATTCTCCTTCACCTTGTCTGCTAGAGCAACCTGATGTCTTCTTTTAGCCCTACTGATTTCCTTCTTAACTGTTCCCTTGCATATCTCATACTACTGAAGAACTTCATTTGCTCCTTCCACCCGATACCTGCTTTTTCTTCTTAACCAGGGCCTTAATATCTCTCGAGAACATTTTGCAAAATACTTACAAGCTTTTTTTTGTTGCAGTAAATTTTCAATAAACCCAGATAGCCTTGAACTTTATGTCCTATGCTGCTTCCCATTAATCACTCATTAACAAGCAAGTCATATCCAAAGACATAGAATGTGTTAATGGCCTACATGGAGTAATTTAGTGGCAGCTGATGAACCATTTTATTTCTGTTGCACTTATGGTTATTGGCTATAATATTTTATGACTGATGTGTAATGGGCTGTTTATACTTTGTGGTGTCACAAAGTTACAGAGCCCACACCTTGTCATCACTATAAAATGACTCACGTAAGGGCTGCAGTATTTTGAATTCCAATCACAATTTTTCATTAACGTGTTCAGGAAATTTTATGCCTAGCTTAAGGAAGCCATTTTTGTGATTTAAGATTATATTGTTCTATTATATGTAATATTTTTCAGGTTATTGTACTGACTTTGTATATTCTGCAAACTCTACTACTGTCTTAGTTAAAATTAGGTACAAATAATCATTTTACGTTCTAGAGCAACATACTGAAAATACTGGTGTAACTCAGCAGCTCAGGTAACATCTATGGAAATTAACGAACAGTCGACTTTTCTGGCTGAATCCCAAAATGTTGACTGTTTATTCATTTCCATAGGTGCTACCTTAGCTGCTGAGTTACGCCAGCATCTTGAATGTGTTGCTCTGGGTTTTGAGCATCTGCAGGATCTCTTGTGTTTATATTTTACATTAATCAGACAAAATAAAATTGGAAATGAAATTGGGAATGCCACCTCCTTTACTGTGTGCAAGCAGTGAAGTACAATATTTCTTGTCTCTTAAAAAGCTTAAAGGAACCTTTGATCTTTGTTGTTAAATGTAGGAAACAATTGTAGTCCTCGTTAAGCAACTTAACAGCAATATCATCCTTGTGTGGTGGGTGTATATGTGTGGAAGCAACAAGTACTTGGCAATGGCTTTTTAACCTAGTCTCTGCATTTCCATGTCCATGCTTCTTTCCAAATCGCTAAAAAGGATATGGAAAAGATCAGGGGCTGGCATGGAAAATAATAATTTCATTTTCTACTCCATGTTCTGATCATTTTCTCCTCATTCAGTGTTTGTGATTTGGCATCCTCCACTTTGGTGACACCATGCATAGATTAGGCAATTGTTTGGCAGAGGTCCTGTGCTCTGTCTGCATACATATGATTTTGATTCTTCTCTGCAGTCCCATATTGGACACTCTGTCTTCTCACATTCCACTCAGATTATGATGGTAAGGCATACACATATTGAATTTTCCAATTCTAATTTCCAGTTTTCCTGTGTAAGTAACCTACACTCCGTATGTTCTCCTCTCACTCATACTTACACCAGTCCACCTTCCTCTTCCTGCACCTGGTCCCATTTATCCATCATCCACTCCTCATCCGGCTCTACCTATTACCTTACTAGCCTCTGGGTCACCACACTTTCCCCCTCTTATTCCCATCTGCCCATCACCCAGTCCAATCTGTTTCCATCTATTCCCTACCTGCCTTTATCCTTTCCTCTTACCTACTGTTGATTCCTGGCTATCTTTCCTGGTGCCTCTCAGTCCTGATGCAAAGTCTGGACCTGTAGCATTAACTTCAATCATTTGCTCCCATAGACGCTGCTTAATCTGCTCTGTTCTTCTAGCATCCTGTTTTTGTTGTTGATTAAAATAATCAGCATATGGCAATTTTAATTCCAGTGTTTTAATATAGATCAACAGAATTTAGACATTAGGGAATACAACAGAATAAACTGCCGTTCAAAGGCTTGAGCTTATTTTAATAATAGCTTCCTGGATATGATGCATAGGAGAACAAGGCCAATGATCTCCTTTACCATAATGGGAAGAAGCCCACTAACATACTAAAGAAATGTTAGATGAATGTTGCCAGTGATGTCAGCTGCAGTAAAAGTGCAGGAGCAAAAGAATAAAAACACAAGTAGGATACACAGCCCTTCTAGCCTGTCTTGCAATTCAGTACAGCTGGTCAGAACTTTATTGCCAGTGAGTGAAACATAATAGAATTGACTGTAGTTCGGCACTAAGTATAAAACACAGAACAATATGTTATGGACAACACAATGGCAACCAACAATTTACAATGCAGTAGTGCAGACTGCCATGAGCAATCAACAATTAGCAGAATGGTTATATGCACAAATGTCAATTATCAAACAAATACATATGAACATACAAACAGACTAAATAATTATCAACAGTACAAGGAGAAGGTCCCTCATGAGAGACCCATCCAGAAAGTCATGAGGCATGGGATAAGTGGAACCTTGGCTGTTTGGATAAAAAATTGGCTTAAAGGAAGAAAGCAGAGGGTAGTTGTGGAAGGAAAGTATTCTGCCTGGAGGTCGGTGACTAGTGGAGTGCCACAGGGATCTGTCCTGGGACCCCTGCTATTTGTGATTTTTATAAATGACCTGGATGTAGAGGCGGAAGGATGGGTGAGTAAGTTTGAGGATGACATGAAGATTGGAGGAGTTGTGGATGGAGCTGTAGGTTGTCGAAGGTTACAAGGATATAGACAGGTTGCAGAGTTGGGCAGAAAAATGGCAGATGGAGTTCAATCCAGACAAGTGTGAGGTGATGCATTTTGGAAGGACAAACCAGAAGACTGAGTACAGGATTACTGGTCAGTTACTTAAGAGTGTGGATGAACAAAGGGACCTTGGGGTTCAAATCCATACATCCCTCAAGGTCGCTGCACAGGTTGATAGGGTAGTTAAGGAGGCCTATGGGATGCTAGGCTTCATTAGCAGGGGGATTGAGTTCAAGAGTAGAGAGGTCATGTTGCAACTCTACAAATCTCTGGTGAAACCGCACTTAGAGTACTGTGTTCAGTTCTGCTCACTTCATTATAAGAAGGATGTGGAAGCTATGGAGAGGGTGCAGAGGAGATTTACGAGGATGTTGCCTGGTTTGGAGAACAAGTCATATGAAGCAAGGTTAGCAGAGCTGGGACTTTTCTCTTTGGAGCATAGAAGAATGAAAGGGGACTTGATAGAGGTCTACAAGGTTATGAGAAGCATAGATAGGGTGGATAGTCAGTACCTATCCCATGGCACCAATAGCAAACACCAGAGGGCATATGTACAAAATTAAGGGAGGGAAGTTTAGGGGAGACATCAGGGGTAAGTTTTTTACACAAAGGGTTGTGAGTGCCTGGAATGACTTGCCAGGGATGGTGGTGGAGGCTAAAATATTAGGGGTATTTAAGAACCTCTTGGACAGGCACATGGATGAAAGAAAAATGGAGGGTTATGGGGTAGTGTGGGTTTAGTACTTTTTTTTAAGGATTATATGGGTTGGCACAACATGGAGGGCTGAAGGGCCTGAACTGTGCTGTAGTGTTCTATGGTTCTATGGAGAGCAGGGAAGTCCATTCTAGGACAAGAGGGCACGACTTCAAGATTGAAGGACGCCCATTTAGAACAGAGATGCGGAGAAATTACTTTAGTCAGAGGGTGATAAATCTATGGAATTTGGTGCCACGTATGGCTGTGGAGGCCAAATCATTGGGTGTATTTAAGGCAGAGATAGATAGGTTTTTGATTAGACAGGGGATTAAAGGGTATGGGGAGAAGGCAGGGGAGTGGGGATGACTGGAAGAATTGGATCAGCCCATGATTGAATGGCAGAGCAGACTCGATGGGCCAAATAGCCCACTTCTGCTCCTATATCTTATGGTCTTAATGAACCTTGTGCAGGGACAGTTGAGGTATAACACCTGAGTGAGATTTATTGAGAAGCTGGATAGCTACAGGGAAGAAGCTTTGGAGATAACGTGTAAACCTGGTGATGTTAGACATGTAGCATCTCCCTGATTGCAATTTGTTAGAATGGGTTGAGTCAGCAGTAATTTTTTCAGCTTTTTACTTCGCTCTGGTGATGAAGAGTTCTTTTAGTGTCAGTAGCTGGCAGCCACTGATCTTCTCTGCTGAGTGGACTACTCGCTGCAATGTGGACTTGGAGAGGGAGGAGGCGGTGGGAAACCAAATTGTAATAGAGCAGGTCACAATACTCTCAATGATGGCTGAGTAAAAATTCATCTGGATACACCCTGAGATGTTAAGTTTCCTAATCTGGTGTCGGAAGACAATCTCTGTTGGGCTTTCCTGGTGGTGTGCTTTTCCCACTTCAATGTATTAATAATGGTTGTCTCCAGGACGTTGAATAACTTGACACAGCCTGACCCATTAATTTCAAAGGGGGAGCAGGTAGGAAATTGTTGGCAGAAGTCAATCCTCATTTCCACTGTCTTGCTAGTAATGAGTTTTAAGTTGATATGAGCACGTCATACTGCAAGAGGGTCTACCTCTCTTTGCTAGCAGGTCACAGCGTTATTAGAGATGCAACCAACTGCGGTCATGTCATCTATGAACTTTAGGATTTTAGTGGGATTGTCTAAGGAGGTACAGGCATTTGTATAAAGTGAGAACAGGAGGGGTAAAAGAACATAGCCCTGTTGAGAGCCTGTGCTTATAGACGTTACATCTGACAAGTCTTCCTCCCTGTCAGGAAGTTTGTAATCAGGAAGTTGGGCACAGCTAGCTGGGTTAGCTGGCTCTGGAGCAACTCTAGAACATTAGTGTTAAAAGCGGAACTAAAAACAAGATCCATACATTGGTGTTGGAAGTCCAAATGTTGAAGAACGTAATGAAGGCACAAGTTAGCTGCATCGTTAACTGAGCAATTTGTTCTATAAGCAAACGGTAGTGGGTCAATAGAGGACTAATAATGGGCTTAAGATAGGCCAACTTCAGACATTCAAAAATTTTCATAACTACTGAAGTCAGAGTGACTGGCTTATAATCAACTGTAGCATCTTCAAAACTGTCCTGTCCTGTACCCTGCCTAATTTCAGGGAGGTGTTAAATATCTCAGTGAAGATAAGTGCTAGCTGATCCACACAGTGCCTTAGAGTGCCAGGTGAGACACTATCAAGGTCTCTAACTTTCCTAATGCTTTTTTTTCCCAGAGCGGCCTCAACAGCATCTTGTATACTGTTAACAATAGTCCTCATTTCTAAACTGTTTTGCAATAAGGGTTAATATTTGCCCTCATAACCTCCTATTGACTTTGGTGATTTGTGCATAGCAACATATATCTTCAAACTTCACTCATTTTAATTTCCCTCCTGGGGCTTTCTTAGACCTTAGTCTTGTAGAACTCCCTTCAAACAAATGGACCATTGATATGACCTGGTCAACTCTGGTGCAGCTTTCTCAGAACACCTGTTTACTTAATTAGTCACACAAGTGATGAAAGATGATAAGGTGCTACTCATGATAAATGCAATGTTGGAAGCAATGTGAATGCAATGTTAGAGTCAGCTTAATAAGTTAAAGACTGAAAGAGAGCAGTAAAGGGAATACACTGACCTTTTCTCTTCAGCTGAAGACCTCTCACACAACCTTCTCAGATCTAAAAAAATAGGTAAAGGTGTAGGCTTCTTAGCCAATTGACCCTGTCCCTTGGAACCACAAAAGATAACAAATGCTGGAATCTGGAGCAAAATGTCATCGGAGAAATGCAAAACCCTGAATCAAGACCTGAAACATTGACAATTCCTTTCACATAAATGATGTTGCCCAACCCACTGTGTTCCTCCAGCAGATTGTCTGTTAATCCTATCCTTTGTTTATTGAGTTTATGGTTGAACTATGACTAACTGTTGTGTACCCATTTTTCCTACGTTCATTAATCAATATCAATAAATAAGATTTAGAATTAGCAATTAATTTTAACTGATGGTAAAGAGTACTGTATTGGGAAAGCATAGAGTGCTAAATGATACATTCTTAATAATTCTCCATGTTGTATTAAATTTGAAGATTAGTAATGAAGTTTTACACTTCCTATGTTTCTGAGTTTAATAGTAATAATCCAATAAACATTATTTTACTTGGCCAGGTGGGGCATCATTAGACCTCAATTCTGTAGAGACCAAACCAAAGAAATGGATCATTGACATAACCTGGCTAAATCTGGTACAGCTCTCTCAATCGTACCCATTCACCCAACTACTTGCACAAGTGACCAAAAATGATAAAGCTTGGAAGGCTTGGTTTGATGAAGAAGCTCCTGAGGAATCACCTCTCCCTGATGGATACGACACGACTTTGGACACGTTCCGCAAATTATTGCTTATTCGGAGCTGGTGCCCAGATCGTACTATTGCTCAGGTAAATTTCTTCAATCTTTATAGTCTGTATACTTATTGATTTCTATGTTGAGCAGTGTATATGCTGCATGCATATTAAATTGGTCAACACTATTACATGAGTAACACTGCAATAGTCTTAGGTTGCTCTATTAAAGTTCTAAGTTTTCTGAAGAACATCTGTGCACAACCATAATATTTGAAGATACAAAATAGTTAAACAGAATAATTCTACTCTGATTATCCAGGAAAAAAACAGAACAACCATCCTTTTTGTGGTATCAATATGGTAGCTAAACGATTTTTGTATTTTGTTACTTTTTTTTCAAAGTGATTAATGTATTAATGGCTTTTCGCATACAAACTAATTTCAATCCTCGGTTTGTTTTCGTAGTTTGAAATTCTGCTTACTTGCCATGTAATCACATTCAAAGTAAATTTTCATGTTTTGTTGTCACCATGCAAGTTTGTAAAAATCTTAAAAATTACAAGGCTAAGATAATTTCAAGACTAAAAACTATTTGACATTTCTCAATACAACCTTTGGTGCTTTAATGATTCTGTGCTTCACTGATACTTGAAATGTTATCTGTCCAAACATCATGCAGTTTGATTACAGCTTTCTCAGAGATTTTGAGTAGCACACACAAAATACTATAGGAACTCAGCAAGTCAGGCAGTATTTATGAAGGGAAATAAAAAGATGATGCTTTGGCCAAGACCCTTCATTAGGAGTGGAAGGTAGGGTGCAGAGTCAGAATCAGGTTTATTATCACTGGCATGTGACGTGAAATTTGTTAACTTAGTAGCAGCAGTTCAATGCAATACATAATATAGAATAAATAAATAAATCTTATTCAGTATACTTTATACAGTATATGTATATTGAATAGATTAAAATCATACAAAAATCAGAAATACTATATATTTTTAAAAAGTGAGTTAGTGTCCAAGGGTTCAATGTCCATTTAGGAAATGGATGGCAGAGGGGAAGAAGCTGTTCCTGAATTGCTGAGTGTGTGCCTTCAGGCTTCTGTACCTCCTACCTGATGGTAACAGTGAGAAAAGGGTATGCCTTGGGTGCTGGATGTCCTTAATAATGGACGCTGTCTTTCTGAGACACCACTCCTTGAAGATGTCCTGGGTACTTTGTAGGCCAGTACCCAAGATGGAGCTGACTAAATTTACGACCCTCTGCAGCTTCTTTCGGACCTGTGCAGTAGCTTCCCCCACCCCCCCTACCAGACAGTGATGCAGCCTGTCAGAGTGCTCTTCACACTACATCTATAGAAGATTTTGAGTGCATTTGTTGACATACCAAATTTCTTTAAACTTTTAACTATAAAAAAGGTCACTGTCTTGCCTTCTTTATAACCGCATCAATATGTTGGGACCAGGTTAGATCTTCAGAGATCCTGACAGCCAGGAACTTGAAACTGCTCACTCTCTCCACTTCTGATCCCTCTATGAAGATTGGTATGTGTTCCTTTGCCTTACCTTTCCGGAAATCCACAATCAGCTCTTTTGTCCCTAAGTCCGAATAGAAGGTGGAGGAGGGGGAGGAGTACAAGCTGGCAGATAATAGGTTGAGTCTTCTATAAGTTTTTGTCTGTACATTTCAGAAATTTGTATAATTTGTTGTCCAGTACTCTTCAGTGGCATCAAATTTTATGTTTTTTTTTTTCATTTTCATCCTTAGATGTTCAACACAATTCATGGACTAAATTTTTTCCCATCTTTTCATCCTCTGTGGAATTTTCCATTTGTTTCTATTGAATTTCATTATTTATTCATTCACCATTTCCATGTTTTCTTCATTTTGTATTTCCCTTTGTCCTTTGAGTATAAATTGGCTTTCCTGTTTTAATTTTTACCAGTGTGAGTAGTGGTGATGTTACAGCACTCTCTGTTCTTTTGTAGTGGAGCCAAAAGATATTCCTTGAGCATGACCACGCATAGTTAAGATAGAAATTTGCAAGTTGCGATCCAAGTTAGTTTGCTGTTCCAGAGTCTTTCATTTGTAACTCCTCAACAAGTAAAATAGTCCATAATACATGTAGCTAGTCTGAGACAGCATTCAAGCACGGGCTGATAATTAGCAATTTGTGATGAAGGGTCAAAGGGAATCTCTTGGAGATATTGAGTTCCATTACCGTCACTGAAGGGGTGTCAGCTTTGTCCAGAAACCGAATTTGACCAGACATAAAAAAAGTGACTTCAAGAGCAGGTCAGAGGCTGAGTACCCTGCAGTGAGTAACTCACCACTTGACATTGCAAGGACTTTTCATCATCTGATAAGCACAATCCAGGAACAGGATGTTATATTCTCCAGTTTAGTAATATCTGCAACAAATGACTTCACATTAATTCCCTCTACCATCACACCACCCACAAACCTGACACAAACTAGGCCTTAAATTCACTGGAGTTACTTGTCCAGACTGTTTTGACTACACTTCACAAACCCATTACCATTAAGATGACAAGAGCAACAGGTACTTCAATTTTCTCTCAAAGTTTCACTACATAATGAACTAGATTATATCTTTGTTCCTTTATTATAATTCAGACTAAATTGTGGATAAATCTGCCCACAGCATTGTGGAACCATATTTTAAAGAAGACTATAAATGCAGTATAGTTCAAGAAAACGCCTCATCACCACCTTTTCAGCTCCTCAAATACTAACCTTTTCAACGGTGGCAATGTTTCAAAAATGAATAAATTAAATAGTGAATTCTTCAAAGTTCAAAATGATAGAAAAAAGTAGCAATCATAGTAATAAATAAATTAGCATTAAGTATTGAGAACATTAGATAAAGAACCCATGAAAGTGAGTCGAGTTCGGTGTGAATAGTTCAGTGATGGGGCGAGTGAAGTTATCTATCCTTTCTGGTTCAAGAACCTGATGTCTCACAGGTAATAACTGTTCCTGACATGGTGCAGATCCTGGGGCTTATATACCTTTTTTTCTGATGGCAGCAGTGAGAAGCGAGCATAGCCTAGGTGGTCGGGTCCTTGCTTATGGATGCAGCATTCCTAAGACAGCGCTCCATGTAGATGTGTTCAGTGGTGGGGAAGTGCTTTACATTTGATGGACTGGGTTGTATTCACTACTTTTTATAAGCTTTTCCATACAAGGGCATTGGTGTTGCCATACCAGGCTGTAATCCAACCAGTCAATATACTCTCTACCATGCACCTATAGAAGTTTGCCCATGCCCAAATGATGACATGCCAAATCTTCACAAACTCCTAAGAAAGTAGAGGCATTGTCGTGCTTCCTTTGTAACTGCATTTACATGCTGACCCTGTACAGATCCTCTAAAATAATTGCACTGAGAAATTTAAAGTTCCTGACTCTCTCCACCTCTGATCCCCGATGAGAACTAGCTCATAGTTCTCTGATTTCCTCCACCAGAATTAACAAATCAGCTTTTTCGTGTTGCTGACATTGAGTGAGAGGTTGTTGTCCTGACACCACTCAGCTAGATTTTCAATCTTCCTCCTATATGCTGATTCATCACCACCCTTGATTCTGCCAATGGCAGTGGTGTCATCGGTAAGCTTAAATATGGCCTTGGAGCTGTGATCTACTGAAGCAAGTATAGCAGGGGCTGAAGCACACAGCCTTGTGGTACACCTCCGCTGAGGGAGATTGTGGAGGAGATGATATTGCCAATCTGAATTGACCGGGGTCTGAAAATGAAAAAAATTGAAGATCCAGTTGCACAAGGAGGTGTTGAGACCCAGGACTTGAAGCTTATTGATAAGTTTTGAGGTGATAGTAGTATTGAATGTTGAGCTGTAGTAAATGAAGAGCATCCTGATGTATGCATCATTGTCTAGATATTCCAGGATTGAGTTAAGAGCCAATGCAGTAGCATCCGCTATTGACCTGTTGTGACGGTAGGCAAATTGGAAAGGATCCAAGCTGCTTTTCAGTCAGGAGTTCGTATGTTTCATCCCCAACCTCTCAAAGCACTTCATTACAGTGGATGTAAGTGCTACTGGATAATAGTCATTGAGCCCGGTTACCACACAATTTATTAGGCCTAGTATAATTGAAGCTGCCATGAAGCAGGTGGTTACCTCAGACTGTCAAGGCAGGAGGCTAGAGATCAGTGAGTTGATTAGTTAGTTGACCACATACCCTGTCTGGGCCACATGTTTTCCATGGGTTCACCCCACTGAAGGATGATCTAACATTGGCCTCAGGGACTGAAATCATAGGGTCATCAGAGGCTGTGGGAATTTGTGAAGGTGCCTCCATGTTTTAATGGTCAAAGCGAGCATAAAAGGCATTGGGCTCATCTTGGAGTGAAGCTTTGTTGTCACCTACATTGCTTAACAAGCAACCTTTTTGACCCTGAATATTTAAGTTATGAGTTACATCCAGTCAAATTTAAATTGATTTTGGAGGTCTGATTTATATGCATGTTTCAGTGAGGATTCTTTCATTTGACTGGGTAACAACCTCGCTGTTTCTGTCATCTTTACAGATCCCATAGATCCTCTAAAAGCTAACAACTTGGATTAAAAAAGATTAGTAGACCCAACATCAGTGTTTCATTTCCAATTTAACTTAGAAACATTGACATGGCTACTGTTTTCAACTATTATCTATTCTTTGAATTCAAAATAACTTTGAATATAACACTATAATGTTGTCAGAGGTTTACCAGAAGGAAAAACAAGCACAGGTATTTAATGATTTTCAGCAGTGTCTTGCTTTGTAAACAATCTCATGCTGTGCAAGCTATTACTAAAGTATATTTGTCATCATTAGTCTATGTTCATTCATGACCAGAATGCCTTGATAGAGCATATGCTCATAAAGGCATCAGGCCATGATATTAGTGAGGTGGTGTTATTCATTTTTTATTTAGGTATTATCCATAGTGTGTTGCTTAGGGGTTTCAAAGGTCAGTGCTGCATTCATGAGGTATTAAAATTCATACACAGCTCTAAAATAGCAAAGGGTATTCAAAGTGAAAGAGTTGCTATGGATACAAAAACTACTGGTTAGACTGAATGTGAAACCAAATGAACTTGTTTATATTTGTAAGTTATTATTGCTGAAGAAACTCTGAATAGATATTTCACCAATGCAAGGCATTATATCTTATACTTTGCAATACAACTTACAATAAGAAAAAATACAAAAATATTTTAAGGTTTCAAATTATGACCTTGTACTAAATGTTTTTTTTAAAGTAAGATCAGTTGAGTGCATTTGGTAATTGTTCCCTACAGTGCATGAGGCATAAGCAGAACATATTATTTTATTGAACATTGAAATGATTTCACGAAGAACATAAAAATGTGATTAATTTTGCATTGTTTAGTCAGTCTATATTTATTTAAGTGCAATAAATCATTTTTATATTGCTGGTTATGATTTTCATCAATCAGTTTACATATATTTTTTGTTCAAATTATATTCCCAAAATTTGCTAATGTATAGTTTTTGTAGAGAATTTTCTTCAACAGCCAAAAAGCTTGTAACATCTTCTGGTACATTTGATGGCATCCATATTTCACAGTAATCTTTCTTTTTCTAGGCACGTTATTATATTGCTGAGTCCCTTGGACCAAAATATGCAGAAGGGGTTATTCTAGATATGGAAGCAATGTGGGCAGAAGGTGATAATCGAACACCTTTGGTTTGCTTCCTTTCCATGGGTTCTGATCCTACTGAAAATATTGAGCGTTTGGCCAAGACCAAGGTACAAAAAAAAGTGGAAGGGTCTGAGTGAGGCTTTTTTATTGGTGACAATGTCATCTGTGCTAATTTTCTTAATTTTATAGTGACACACAAATGTGACTTTGCTATATGAACAACCACATCTAAAAACAAGAACTTTTAGAATTAAGGAGAAGAAAACAAAGATTTCAACCGGATCAGCACCATACCCTAGGTGACAGGAATCTGAAATAAAATCAAGGCAGCATGATGCCATAGCTAGTACAGTTATTCCATTTACTGCTCCAACAACCTGGGTTTCAATCCTGACCATTGACGTTGCTCGTATGGATTTTGTACACTCTCACTGTGACCATAAAGATTTTCCATGGGCACCTGGATTCTTTCTATAGCCAAAAGCATACTGGTTTGTAATTGGCCACAGTACATCTCTTCTATAGTGTAGGTAAGTGGTAGAATCTTTAGGGACAATGTGGGAATGTCAATAAAGTAAAAGGGTTTAGTATTGATGGGTGCTTGATGGTTGAGACAGTCTCAGTGGACTGAAGTGTTTTTTCTGTACTCTGTGACTCTATGAATGTATTTGTGGAGAGAGAATCAGAGGTAGTATTTCAGGTAGATGACATTTTATTGCAATTAGCTATTTTTCCAACAAAACCTAACAGAAGGCTGAGGAAAAGGAATCTCATTTTCCAATTACGTATTTTGCAGCCCTTATACTTCAGCACAAAATTTAAAATAATCAAATAACCAGACTTTTCTGTTCATATTAGAACTGTTTAGTGGTTTTATGAAGTCATCAGCTGAAATATTAACCTTCTTTCTCAGAGATGTTGCCCGATCTACTGAATATTCCTGGATTCTCCATTTGGTTTGGTCTTTCCAGCATCAGCAGTTTCACATTTTCCACAAACCCCTGTTATATGTGAGGAAGAATAGATATGATAAAATGTTTGTGGACAGAGTTGCAAATGCTGGAGACTTTGTGAGAATTGACAGCAGGGTGACCATCAGGAGTGTTGGGGATCAGCACTACATATACGTGTAGGAGATTGGGAGGAGAATGGAGCTGAGAGGGAAATGGATTGACCATGATGAAATGGCATAGCACTCTTAATGGGCCAAATGGAGTTATAGAGAAGTACATCACAGTAAAGGCCCTTCAGCCTATCTAGTCAATGCTGAAAACTATTTAAACTGCCTACTCCCGATGACCTGCACTGGAAATACAGTCCTTCATTTTCCTACTATTCATCTACCTATCTAAACTTCTCTTAAACATTGAAATTGAGTTTGCATGGACCACTTGCACTTGCAGCTCATTCCACACTCTCCCAGCCCTCTGACTGAAGAAGTTTCCCCTCATGTTGCCCTTAAACTTTTCTCTTTTCATCCTTAACCCATGATCTTTGGTTGTAGTCCCACCCAACCTCGGTGGGAAAAGCCTGCTTTCATTTACCCTATCTATACCCCTCAATTTTGTATACCTCTATCAAATCTCCTCTCAATCTTCTATGTTCCATGGAATAGCCCCCCAACCTATTAGATCTTTCCTTATAACTCAAGTGCACCAGACCCGGCAACGTCTTTGTAAATTTTCTCTGTACTCTTTCAACCTTGTTTACACCTTTCCTGTAGACAGGTGACCAAAACTACCCACAATACTCCAAATTAGACCTCACCAAGTTCTTATACAACTTCAACATAACATCTCATCTCCTATACTCAGTACTTCGATTTATGAAGACCAATGTGCCAAAAGCTTTCTTTATTACCTTATCTACTTGTGACACCACTTTCAATGAATTATGTACCTTTATTCCCAGATCCCTTGTTCTACCACTCTCCTCAGAGCTCTATAGTTCACTGTTTAAGACTTACCCTGGTTGGTCCTAACAAAGTGCAAAACCTCTCACTTGTCTCCATTAAATTCCATCTGCCATTTTCCAGCCCATTTTTCCAGCTGATACAGATCCTTCTGCAAGCCATTAAAGACTTCCGCACTGTCTACTACACCCCCAGTCCTGGTGTCATCAGCAAATTTGCTGATCCAGTTAACCACATTATTTTCCAGATCATTGATATAGATGACAAACAACAATGGGCCCAGAACCAATCCTTGCAGCGCACCACTAGTCACAGGTCTCCAGTCAGACATGCAAACCTCTACTACCACTCTCTGGCTTCTCCCACAAAGCCAATGTTTAATCCAGGTTACTATCGCAATATGAATGCTGAGTGACTGAAACTTCTCGACCAGTCTCCTATGCGGAACCTTGTTAAATGCTTTACTAATGTCCGTGTAGAAAACGTGACTTGCCATGCCCTGTCTTCATCAACTTTCCAGGTAACTTCTTCGAAAAAACTCTGTAAGATTGGTTAGATATGATCTACCATGCACAAAGCCAAGCTGACGTAATCAATCCAAATACTTATATATCCAGTCCTAATTCTGCTCCTATATCTTTTGTCTTTTGGTGTTGAAAATGGATAATGGATCCTGCCAAACATAATAGGAACCAATTATGAAAATTCTGTTAAGTTAATCAGAATATTTTCATTGTGATGGAAAGGTATGGCAAAATGCAGTGGATGTAAAACTGCAGTGGAATTTTACAGCCAATTGAAATAGGAAGCAAGTGAAAATTTAACAAGTAGTTGAAAAAAGAACATTTCTGAATTTCCAACCTCCTGGCAAAGTAACCAAGTCTGCTAATATTATTCCCATTATGAATGAATATGCAAGAACTTTACATATATTTGTATAAACACATTGATCCACTTATAGTCATAGGGTCATACAACATGGAAACTAGCCTTTTGGCCCAACTGGATTCTCTGTTAATGAATTTGTTAGTAGAAAGTCACACAGTGTAAAACTGTGGTAGTTGTGTGTTCTAAAGTCCACACCTGTATCCTACTCAAACGCTGTTCAAACTACATTTAAGATGCAACACAAGCAGTAGAACAGCTGCATGTGGCAGTTGTTAAAAATAAGGTCTTAAAATTGCAGTGAGTGAAATCAAATACAGTAGATTCCTCTTACCTTGGACATGTTGGGACCAGTACTTCTTGGCCCAATTAAATGGCTGTCCCCATCCGCTGTGGTTTCATGGAAATAATTGAAAATGTATAAAAAGAGACAAACTGAATAACAAATTATGTATTTAACTGAAATACAGTATAAAACTAGAACACTACCAATACTACTGCAGTACTATAAAACTGTGTATTAGTTCCTAAGTAACACACACAAAATGCTGGAGGAACTCAACAGGTCAGACAGCCTCTATGGTAATTAATAAACAGTCAACGTTTCAGTCTGCGACCCTTCTTCCAGTCTGAAGAGAAAGGTGGAAGATGCCAGGGGTGGGGGAGGGGTGGGAGGGTAAGGAGAGTAGTTAGAATATAATAGGTGAAGCCAGGTGGGTAGGAAAGGTATGGGGCTGGAGAGGAAAGAATTTGATAGGAGACATGACTTGGACCATAGGAGGGGACCAGAGGAGGTGATGGGCAGGTGAGAAGAGACAAGAGGCCAGTGTTGGGAATAGAAGAAAAGGAGAGGGGGAAGGGAATTTTTTTTAATGAAAGATGTTTCCTAGTTCTTATTGTTGGAGAAATTCATCTGTGTCATGTTCCTTTGACTGTAAGTTAACAAAATCAGTGCAGATAATGGACTACCTTTATATAATGCTGTCGATGATTGCACCCTCCAAATCTTCATTTTTATTGTAACATTGTCGAATCCTTCAAATTTTTCATAGCTTCTAACTTATTGAAGAAGTGAAATAGTTTCAATTTCACCTCTGGCTGTTAAATGAGGCTATGGAGTACTTGATTATACAGGGTAAGACAGGACCAAGTCAGCATGGTCTTCTTAAGGGAACATCTTGCCTAACAAACCTGTTGGAATTCTTTGAGGAGATTACAAGTAGGATAAATAAAGGCAATGCAGTGGATGTTGTATATTTGGACTTTCAGGAGGCCTTTGACAAGGTTCCACACATGAGGCTGCTTAGCAAGTTAAGAGGCCATGGTATTACAGGAAAGTTGCTGGCATGGATAGAGCTTTGGCTGATTGGTAAGAGGCAATGAGTGAGAATAAAAGGATCCTTTTCTGGTAGTCTGCCAGTGACTAGTCGTGTTCCACAGGGGTCAGTGTTACGACCGCTTCTTTTTATGATGTATATCAGTGATGTAGATGTAGAGTACATGGCTTTGTTGCCAAGTTCGTAGATGTAACAAAGTTTGGTGGAGGGGTAGGTTGTGTTGAGGAATCAGGATAGTTACAGAATGACTTGGACAGATTAGGAGAATGGTCAAGAGAGTGGCAAATGAAATACAATGTTGCAAATGCATGGTCATGTACTTTGGTAGAAGAAATAAATGTGCAGACTATTTTCTAAACAGTGTGAAAATCCAAAATTCTGAGATGCAAAGGGACTTTGGGAGTTCTTGTGTAGAGCACCCTAAAGGTTAACAGTCAGGGTGAGGAAGACAAATGCAATGTTTTGAGCTCCTTATCTAAGGAAAGAGGTGCTGGCATTGGAGAGGGGTCAGAGGAGGTTCACAAGGATGATTCCGAGAATGAATGGTTATCATATGAGAATGTATGATGGCCCTGGGTCTTTACTGGTTGGAATTTAGAAGGATGAGGGAGGATCTCATTGAAATCTTTCGAAAGTTGAAAAGCCTAGACAGAGTAGATGTGGAAAGGATCTTTCCCATGGTGGGGGAGTCTAGAACAAGAGGGCACAGCCTCAGGATAGAGTGGTGTCCATTTGAAACAGAGAAGTGGAGAAATTTCTTTAGCCAGATGGTGGTGAATTTGTGGAATTTATTACATCAAGCAGGTGTGGAGGCCAGGTCGTTGGGTGTATTTAAGGTAGAGATTGAAAGATTCTTGATTGGCCATGGCATCAAAGCTTACAGGGAGAAGGCTAGAGAGTGGGGCTGAGGAGGGAAAATAAAGGATCTGCCATGATTGAATGGCACAATGACACAAACACATGCAATTGGAGCTATTTAAATCTTCACTCAAAGGATGTTGTTGCAACTGACATTAGTTCAAAACTGTTCAGCAATAGTCTTTTGCCACAATTAAGTGGCATGGTGTCCCAAATAAAGTAAAGGAATCCCTGCAGTTTTCTTAATAGCTTTTGTTCTTTAAGAGTTGTCCCAAATAAGTGGCTGCCTTGATTAACCGATGGCCCAATTAACTGGAATCCACTGCATATGTTTATTATAACTGACATTTCTTTCTAAATCTAAGTGCTAAGTTACTCTTTCCCTTTGCTAATTATGTAATGAATTGCATTTTGATGTCAAGTCAAATTATTGTCATGTAAATTAATAAACTGTCTTATTATTGTCACGTAATGAAGTACAGTGAAAGATTTATTTTTGCATACCAGGGATACAGATCATTTCATCTCTACTGTACATTGAGGTAGTACAAGAGAAAACAACAGAATGTAGAATAAAGTGTAACACCTACAGAGAAAGGGCAGTGCATACAGGCTGTAAGATGCAAGGTCATAGCTATGTAGATTGTGAAGTTGCGTCATATATCTTCAATCAGTGGACTGTTCTATAGTCTTATAGTGCACAAATACAGTGAGATACAGGTACATTGAGAAACCTGATTGCTACAGCATCACAGGCATTTAGCTACAAATGACACACAGAAAATGTTTTACATAAATTATACAAGACAGTAAATATACAAAAATGGGAACATGCAAAGCTATTTTTGAAATCCATTGCATTTTAATCGCAAATTCTGTTTCTATAATTTAACCTAATGACTTGCAATTTAAAATCGAACAATTTACATTATAACTCTAAAGTTTTTTAAACTTCCAATGTTCTGATGGTTCAAATTAAATGATTGGTAGTGAACATAGAGTTCAAACTGCATGGAAGCAATTGAACACTGAGTGAAGAAACTTCATTTTTCTGCAGATAAAGACTTACTGTTTAAAATTTTCCTTTAGAATGTCCCTTGTCGAGCCATATCCATGGGCCAGGGTCAGGAAGTTCATGCAAGGCGTTTGTTGACTCAGAGCATGCAGGATGGTGGCTGGCTCCTTTTACAGAACTGCCATTTGGGCTTGAATTTCATGGATGAACTTTTAGATACTCTAACCACAACAGAGACAATGCACGATGGATTTAGGACCTGGATCACCACAGAAGTCCATCCAAAATTTCCTATCAATTTATTACAGTCATCTATTAAGTTTACTAATGAGCCCCCTCAAGGTAAGAAGGAATTTGTTTTGTGAACTTTCTTGTGGTTGTTCCATAACAATGGAAATGTGGCATGAAGGCATAAAATATTGTTATGTGCATAAATCGGATTTCAGCAGAGCTCCAAAGAAACTGTGGTGGTGAAGAAGGAGCAATTCTAAGACACTTTCTTGTCTCTTTATGCACATTCAATTTTCCTTTTATTTTAGAGCTATAGATTTTATTTAAAAACAATATATGAAATGTGGCAAAAAGCCCCCTTAATAATAAAAAGAATTTTGAGTGGAATTCTAGTGAAATTATGGTAATGAAGAAGCAGCAACTCCAAGAAAACTTCTTTTCCTGCCCACTTAGCTTTCTTTTTATTTAAAACCTATGGATATATACAATGAATGGTAATAGAACTGACAGGTCACTTCTATTTGATTTATAGCTCAAAGAATAAAGTAGTTGAAACTTTCACGTTCCTTGCTTTTGACTGCTTGCAAGCAAGCAAATCTCAAGGCTGTATAATTCATACATTCTTTGATAATAAATGCACTTTGAAACTTTCATCTTTAAAACTTAAAACTTGGCAAAATTGAAGAATGTTTTGTTACTATTTGCATTGAAATAAGTTTTTTCCTATAGCAAAGTTAATGGACATGAATTTCCAATGATTTAATAAGCAGTAGTACCTAATAATTGATCCATGCAATTATTAAGGTAGAATTCTATCCACAGTTATTACTTTAAAAATTAACCTTTGCAATGCCAAAAATGGCATTGCAAAATTGAACAGTAGATTAATGCAGGATGAAACTATTTTGCCTATTTTCTTGGTACTTCACTGCTAAATGCTGATATTGTTCACTTATTCTTGGGCAACATTTTATTATCACTAGTGCTATTTTTCAGTACCAAAATGCCTTAGTGATTTTGATAGTAATACATCATCAGCGATAAGTTTCAACTTCCTTTCATTCAAAAGCTAGAGAATATCTGGGAAAAGACAACAGTTGCTGTCCAATCCATGAAGATCACTTTTTTGTTGACTTCATTGCCCAAAAGTATTCTTTTAAAGCCAATCATATACAACTCTGCACATGCTGACAGCTTGAACTTTGAATCAATTTACTGCATGCAGGAATTGTTTCTTTTGTTGAATGGATCAGCAAAAGACACCTTTCAGGCACACATTGAAACCAGATGACTGGAGTCACCTTCCTGAGACTTTACCTATACAGGGTTTCCAAAGAACTGCATCCTTATCTGATTTCTCAAAGCAACAATGCTGACCATCTGCACATCTACAGGTTCAATGATTTCATCAGTCTCACATACCAATATCAATCATAAATCAATAAATCAATCAGATGAAATAATGAGAGGCATAGATAGATAACCAGAGTCCCCAGGATGGAAATGTCAGACCCTACATAGCATAGATTGAAGGTGAGGAGTAAAAAGTCTAAAGAAAGTTTGCAAGGCCAGTTTTGTTTTTACATATTATGGTAAGTGCCTAGAGTGTGCTGCCAGGCGAAGCGGCAGAAAGCTATAACAGTAACATTTAAGGAGCATTTAGACTAGGAGTTCCCAACCTTTTTTATGCTGTGGACCCTTACCATTAACTGAGGGGTCCATGGGCCCCATGTTGGGGATGGACTGATATAGAGCATATGCAGTATTAATATGAATTGGCAATATGGTTGGCGCAGACGTCATGGACATGTTACTGTGCTGTACTGTTTTTTGTTCAATGCACCGGTGACCACCATATTACAGGGGTTGCTATCCTAGAAAATGATCCATATTATAATTTTCCATAACATAAAGATTTGTAATGCAAAGTTTTCATCTATGCTTACATCAAGAAACACTAGTTGAAAAAGATTATGTTGATTTATTTACTTTTTTCCCATAAGTTCTGTGAGAGTAAATTTTGTGCATTATCTCAAATTTTTGGGTGGTGATCTGTGAATTTTGTCAGGGTGAATTTTCATAGCGTGAAGGTCCATAACACAGGAGTTGTTTGTATACTTACCACATACAGTCAAAGCTGAGGTCACCATAATTCTCACCTTTGTAGCCTCAGGATTATTTCAAAATCGCAGTTGCACTCCCTTAGCTGCCACTTAGCATTGCAATAAGCAGGACACAGACTCTTTCTCCTCCAGAGGAAGAGATATTTCCATCTTCAGTCCGCAAGAGTAGAGAGACTAAGCAAAGGTATTTACTGGAATTGTAGGCTTTCCTGAAGATCAGGCATTTACAAACTGCACCCAGTACCCATTATAGCTTTTATTTACAATCGGAAATATTCATTAACAGGATGAAAGTCGCAGACTCGAAGATCAATTCCATGTATAATACAATCTTGCATGATTCATAGAAATCACAGCTGCCTCTCATCTATCAAAGTCACAATGCCCATAAGGATGGATTTTGGGGAATAGTCAAAATAGTTGATTATTTTGCTCTGACAAGCCAGCATAGTCATGCTACAACAAAAGCCATACCAATGCCCAATACCTCAGGGAGACCACTGCAGGGGTGTCGAAAATACAGTTTCACTGTTGGTACGATCCTGGTGAAGCTGTAACATATGCAGTATCCAGAATATTGTGTTGCTGTGCTTTCCATAATATTGCCATCAAATGAACACATTGCCACTTGAGGGAGCAAGGGGGAAGGGTAGATAAGAGATTGGGAGCCACAAATGAAAGTTATTAATAGGATAACCAAGAGAAGCTGGAGAAGATATTCAGTCTGGACTTACAACAGTAGGATCTTCCCACCAGTTTGACGGTAGAAAACTCCTTCTTTAATGTCCAATGGGCAATATCTGAATCTGGAAAGACCACAGCCAATATCCCTTGCAAGTCACACTCATATCAGAAAGTGTTATAAACCACTGCTGTACCAGATGAACATTCTTTAATCGGCATGACGCAGGCAATGGCAGCCATCTGCAACTATAAATTATTTCTAGGAAGTTCTCTCCCATCAACAGAAAACTGAAGCTACTATTTCATTTCACAGACCAACTCAGACATGGTGACAAGGTCTTTGTTAGAACAAAAGACAAATGCATAAGTCCATTGCCACAATTGTCTATTCTTCTAAAAGACCTAAATGTCATGCCCCATTATCCACATTGGTTTCAGTTTTCAAGCCCTGAGGTAGTTGCGTCACAAATTAGTCTCAGAGGTTGAATATCTTCATAACATGTATTTCTGCAACCCTCAAGGTGCTCATCAAATATCCTGCTTAACAACTCTAGCAGTCAAGTATGCTAATGGATATTTGATGATACAAAGTACTGGGACTAAACAATGAGGTCAGAAGGACACTTAATAACATCTATCTGATCTAGTTCAGCAGAGTTTGCAACACACACACACATTGCTGGTGGAACTCAGCAGGTCAGGCAGCATCTATGGAAATGAATGAACAGGCAGCGTTCTGGCCCAAGACCCTTTTTCAGGACTCAATTATTGTTTGTTAGTAGTTGCTTTCTCTCATTTGAATTACAGCCCAACAATGCAGGCATTTATTCAGCATATTCATCAATTCATCTACAGATCCATCTTCAGATTTTGACAGCCTTGTTACTTCCAGGTTTCTTCTGTGAAAGAAACATGACATTGGAGCTGTGCAGTGAGGTGCTTCAAACACAAGTAGTCATATCTACAACATATTCTGATTTGCTTTGAAACAATGATGACTTTTCAAATGCAGGCACTTCTGAAACAGAAATGGAATTATTTCTAAGTGTGGTATCTGTTGATGTAATTTTTTTGTGAAAGGTCTTTCTCAGATTTTCAGAAACATCTCAATGACTGGGTACTCAGTCTGTCAGTAGGATCATGTACCTTACAGTGTTATTCCCAACTGTACAACTTCTGGGGGAGGGAAGAGGGCTGGCACAGTAGCGTAGTAGTTAGCGTAAAGTCATAACAGCACCAATTCCACCACTTTCTCTCAGGAGTCTGAATGCTGTCCCCTTGATCATATGGGTTTCCCCCCTGGTTCCAAAGGGTTAGTAGACTAATTGGCCACATAGGTGTAATTGAGTGGTGTGAGCTCATTGGGCTGGAAGGATCGGATACAGTGATATATCTCTAAATAAAAAATCAAAATTATTAAATCCTCCCTCTATAATGAGTCATTGTTATGAGCCTTTGAACCGCCTCATGATTCTACTGCTATCGCCAGCAATAAATCATTACACCATAAGGGGGCCTGTCAATTGTCGGCTGCTGCTGGCCAGCAGCATTATTCTTTAAAATAACCTTGGTGAATTCCTTCATAAGCACCATTCTAGGTTAGGCTCACTGTCCTTTCCTATGAGTGACTGTCTGAAGATTATCGCTGCAGTGAGCAAGTTTCACTCAGGAAAGGGACTTCATACCCTTGAGCGTTTGATAATAGAATGCAGGTTGCATCCATTTGCATTGGTATTCATCTTGTGTCTCAAAGTGACAGATGCACAAGCTCTCCAATCCCTTCAGCTTACTTAATTTGGTTGAATCAGGGAAAGGCACTGAGAAGTGAAAAGCAGGAATAAAATGTGCTGTTTATTAAATGGCTTCACCCAGCGCAAGGGGAAAAATAACAGCTATAATGAAATGAAATATCAAGGTGTAAGGAAAACGTTACAAAACAATGAATCAAAATCCACTTACTATTAACATCTCATTGTTCTGTGTTTCTCACTGGAAATCCCACAGCTGCAGCATTGTGCCTCCCCTGTGGCGGCTGCTAGCTGCCGAAAGGCTGGCTCTTTTCTTGTCTTTGAGAGATGGATGCCCTGTCACGATGTGCAGTACATAATGATTTTGTGCCCTGCGTGAACAGGCTCTGTTCTGCGACATACAAACTAGTGTTAGGAGATGCCAGTGAGGACAGCCTGAGACGTGGTTGCAGCACGACATGACAGGGCACATTGACAAAATCCAAGAGTTATCAAGGAAATTAAGGCTGACTATTCTCTCAAGGTTCATGGGCACCTCCCCAGCCTACTCTGCTTCTGTGAGATCCATCACAGAAAAGAAAAGAGCCGACTGGTTTGCAGAGCCCCTGTGCTCTATCTGGTATGGGCGTGCCAAGCTCCCAGCAGCGCGCTATTTCAAACCTCCTTTACATTCCTGTACTGAGCTGTCCATACTCAGTCTCCAGTGGCAGGGTGAGGTCCAATGCAAACAAGAACAACTCCTCATATTCCTCCAGGGTAGTCTATAGCCCAATGATATGAACATTGGATTTTACAACTTTAGCTGACTCTTAACTCCTGTGTTCTCCTTCCAATCTACCTCTGGTTCTCCCAATTCTGTTCCTTTTCCCCATGCACACCCTCCAGCCCTCATCACTTATTTGACGCCCTCCTGCATCCATCCACATGTTTTACCTTATCACCTTCTTGTTCTCCACCTACCTGTTCTTCATCTCCCTCTGGTGCTCCCCTCCCCCTTTCTTTCTCCCTAGGCCTCTCGTCCCATGATCCTTTCCCTTCTCCAGCTCTGAATCCTTTTTTGCCAATCACCTTTCCGGCTCTCAGCTCCACCCCACCCCCTCTGGTCTTCTCCTATCATTTCACATTGTCCCCTCCTCCTCCTACTTTCAAATCTCTTACTATGTTTCCTTTCAGTTAGTTCTGACGAAGGGTCTCGACCCGAAACGTCGACAGTGCTTCTTCTTATAGATGCTGCCTGGCCTGCTGCGTTCCACCAGCATTTTGTGCATGTCACCTTCTTTACATATTGGATCCCAGAATTGGTTGTCTTTGTGTTTCTGTTTTATCATCCTCCAGTAGCTACAGTATCTCCACCTGTACCCTCTCCTCTCCTTTTTATCTACCCTTTTTATTTCCCCTTAGTTGCTTCCATATAATCCCCACTGACTCATGTCTCATCCCTCCACCTCTCCTCTATACACTGGCAATCTTCCCTCCCTACTCTTAGTCCATTTACAGGGACTTAACCAAAAACATCCATAACTCCTTTCCCCTACAGATGCTGCTCTACCCACTAAGTTCCTCCAGCAATTTACTTTTGCTCTAGATTGCAGCATCTTCAGTCTTCTGTGTCTCCATCTTCAGCAGTTGCTTCCTTTCAATACTTAATATAACAATTCTGACCATCTCTCCTATCTCTGTCTCTCATCAATTTACATACTTCAACCAGGTCACCCCCGAATCTCCGAAGCTACAGAGAAAACAACTCAAGTTAGTTATTTAAATCAATTTCCTACATTTCCATTCAAATCATTAGGATTTTTGAGTCCCCAGCAAAGGTCCCAGCACTGATTTTTGTGAAACACTAGTTACAGATTTCCAGTCAGAAAAAGAAATCCCTCCACTACTACTCTGTCTTCTATAAATAAGTATATTTTGGAACCGATTTATTAACCCACTATAGATCCCATGTGACTTCATCTTCTGGACCACCGACTATGAAGGGCCTTTTCTGGTATCAGGATGGTGTGAGTCTTCAACAGGTTTACATTGGAGTTTTGACATAGGAAAGAAGTACTGTGCTATGGACTTGCAATGCGGTTATGCAAAAAAAAACTTTGACTTTGCTGGGATGTCCACTTATTATATAGTACCCTTCAATAATGCATGACCAATGGATTATTGCTTTCAACTGTTAATGTATTAATTTAATGTTCTACTTACATACGTGTGAAAGCTCCATTAATTGAAAGTGGTTGGAAATGAACCTCTTTGGTAATTAGTGCAGTTCCCATTGGTAAAGACACTTGTACCAATGAATGAAGTTTTCCTAAGGTGCAATGAAATCATACAGATTTTGGCTATTTTTTTTTCTCCTGGTTATGGGGCTTATCTTCCCCTTCACCCATCAAGTCCTGCACTCTCTCCTCTAGAAGAATCAATGTCCTATATTGAGTTGATCCTCCTCTAGTCTCTAGTGCTAGGCAATTGTTCTGGATGATCTTCATTTATAATAGAGAACAATTGTCGATTATTTGGATAAGAAAATTGATGGCTTTGGGGCCAGGTTTGTGGACAACGCAAAGATAGATCATGGAGCAGGTAGTTCTAAGGAAACAAGGAGTCTAGAAGGACTTAGACAGATTAGAAGAATAGGCAAAGAAGCAGCAGATGGAATCTAGTGCAGGGAATTCTATGGTCATGCACTCTGATAGAAGGAATAAAGGCATAGACTATTTTCTAAATGGGGAGAAAATTCAGAAATCAGAGGTGAAAAGGGACTTGAAAGTACTCATGCTGGATTCCCTAAAGATTAACTTGCTTAGGTTGAGTTGGTGGTAAGAAAGGCAAATATTCATTTCAAGAAAACTAGAATATAAAAACAAAGATGGAATGCTGTGGCTTTGTAAGGCATTAGTCAGACCACACTTGGAGTATTGTGTGCAGTTTGGGCCCCCTATCTAAAAAGAGATATCCTGGGGTTGGAGAGGGTCCAAAGAAGGCTCATGAGAGTGATCCAGAGAATGAAAGGGGATCTCATTGAAACCTATCGAATATTGAAAGGCATAGATTGAGTGGACGTGGAGAGGATGCTTCCTATTGCAGAGGAGTCTAGGACCAGAAGGCACAGTCTCACAATGGAAGGATGTCCCTTTAAAACAGAGATGAATAATTTCTTCAGCAAGAGAGTTGTATATCTGTGGAATTCATTGCAACAGACGGCTGCAGAGGTCAAGACATTGTGTATGTTTAAAGTGGAGACAGATAGTTCTTACTTAGTAAAGGTGGCAAAGGTTATGGGACGAAGGCTGGAGAATGGGGTTGATAAATCAGCCACGATGAAATGGCAGAACAGATTGATGGACCAAGTAGCCTAATTCTGCTCCTATGACTTATGTCTTATTATATAGTTTTTCAGCAGAAGTACAGGCAGATTATTCAAAGGACCATATAAAGCCTTTATCTATATGTATATGAAGGCATATTTCATGATATAAATTTATTTTCAAACTTAAACTTCAGAGAAAGCAAATATAAGAGAATCATTGATTTAGTTATTACTCGTCATTAACAAATGTTGGTCATTATTGTTGTAATTTGTATTTTATACTCAAAATTGAAACAATTTAGAAATAATTGTCTGAAATTTACTTTCTTTGAAGGTCCCACATCAAAAAAGTAATGTAATTAATTTCTTTAAAAAAATGACTTTGGATGCAGATAACAAACCTGGTATATTCTTTGAATGACTAAAGATAGGCTTACTAAAACAGATTGACTGTCTCTGTTTCTCTAAATGTGTAGGTGTGAAAGCTGGACTGAAGCGTACCTACTGCAGTATTAGTCAGGAACAGCTGGATGTCAGTAACATGCCGCAGTGGAAACCTTTATTATATGCTGTGGCCTTCCTCCATACTACTGTCCAGGTACTTCCCTCTTTTAATTAATTAGATCTTAATTTATGGCACATTTCTAACTATAAGGCACAATATTAAATATTTTAAGTCACTAAAATTCTCCCATATTATGGTCATCCATTGCTAAAGATCACTTGTGACTGCAGCTACCATTCTCTTCTTACCATCTACAACAAAATTTATGAATAATTCAATTGTCCATGGGGTGTAAATGCCTTTATAATTTGTGGATAATAGTTATTTACCATTAGCAACAGTAAAATCAAACTGCCTCTCATTTTATTTTACTTTGCCAAATCTTTCCAGAATTGTTATTTTTTTTGTCTCACACAGTGAACTAAAACTGTTCCTGTCTTCTTGAATTCACATATTGTTTCGTTAGTGTAAGTGCTGGATTACAAAATTGATTGGAAAGGCACTTGGGGTCTTAGTGGGCAGCATTGCCAAGTGTCTGCCTGCCTTATCGATGAGATCTAACAATTGACAAGGAAACTGAGTAATGGTAGAAGGATGCATTATAGCTGATACAAATCCTGAAAGAGAACCATAGAAAGGGAAAATGTATATGTTTTAGAAGTTGCGAGAGTTTTCAAGGAAAAGTGTGCTATGTGCATGAACACAGCCATAGAATCATTGATCTGTACAGCACAGAAATAGGCCTTTCTGCCCAAATCATTCATGCTGACCATTTTGTCTAACTACGTTAATCTCATTTTCTTACCTTAGGCCTGTATCCCTTTGGCTTCTTTCATTGCAAGTATCTGCCCAAATACCTTTTTAACATTGCAAAATGAGAACTTTAATTTTTGCCTTTATATGCTGGAGAAATAACTCTTCATTAACAATTATCAACTTGTTGAAAAGATATTTCCATACATTTTTATTTTCTAATTTCATCAACCTACTGAACATAATTGGAAGCTAAATATGAAATGTTTTGGGAAGCACACAGCTGAGAATGAAGCAATTCTGACATTTATCTGAACATTACAATGCATTTCATGAATTTCTAGATAATGGAGTGACCCAAGTGATACCCAATTTCAACAGTTGTAAATGCATTTGAATGAAAGACACATAGTCTACCAAGCTTTGGCATTGTACTTGTTTATTTTATATAATTCAATATACCTAAATGAAATACTGTCAATGAAAGAACAGTTAGTGGAAGAGTTGTTACGTAAAATGAGAAGGATGATCTGTATAATAGTCCTAAAGAGCTCCTGAAGGCCTTGTATGTCCTCTCAGGCAGATGTAGAGATGATGAGGCTTATTTTGGAGCAGATCAAAAGAATACTTGCTCATCAGTATTTATCCTTAATTTGAAGTCATTATTATGCATTATCTGAGCATAATTAGCATACTGCTGCTGAAAAAATTTTATCACCCCAACACAGGTTCATATTATTACGATGACTATATATAGGAAAATCCAAATTTGCACAATAGAGCTTTGAAGTTCCAGGAATGATTATATGCAATTTTAAAATATTCTATATTCCTTTTCCCAATGAACCTTCCAGGAAAGGCGTAAGTTTGGTCCTCTTGGATGGAATATACCATATGAATTTAATCAGGCAGATTTTACTGCCAGTGTTCAGTTTGTGCAAAATCACCTGGATGACATGGACGTTAAACGCGGTGTGAACTGGAACTGCTTGCGCTACATGCTGGGGGAAGTACAGTATGGAGGGCGTGTAACAGATGATCTGGACAAGCGACTACTCAACACATTTGCTAATGTCTGGTTTGGGGAGAGCATGTTCACAGATAAATTCTGCTTCTACAAAGGCTATGTCATTCCAAACGGCAAGACAATCCAAGATATTCTGCAGTACATTGAGGGTCTGCCACTGGTTGATAGTCCTGAGGTATTTAAGAACTTATTTGCCAAGATCATATCATTGTGTACAGCATTTTGAATATTTGTGTACTATATGAGTGAACCAGCTACTTATCCACCTTTTGTGCATGCATTTGTTCAAGGCATCAAAAACAGTATTACAGGATACAATAAACATTGATAAATGAGAAACATGATTGATCAATAACTTGACAAATGGAAAAATAATAAGATAATATCATAGAGTTGAGGTAGTAACTACTGGTTAGATCTTTTTTGTAACTGCATGACTTCTAAAAAGGGCGGTATTATTGATATCAGGGCTGCTGTTTAATTTGTCCTTTGGAGAAACTTTAATTCAGAAAGAAGTGGGAGGAAGAAGCTAAGCAAGGTAATTACAAAAGCAAAGTATCTGTATGCTGGAAATATGAAATAAAAACAAGAAATTTTGTAAAAACTCAGTGGATACAGAAGCATTTGTGGTGAGAGAAACAAATTTAATGTTTCGGGCCAACATGTACAAAGTGCTGGAGGAGCTCAGCAGGTCAGAAGCATCTATAGAAAAGAGTACAGTCGACGTTTCAGGCCAAGACTCATTTCCATAGATACTGCCTGGCCTGCCGAGTTCCTCTGGCATTTTGTGTGTGTTGCTTGGATTTCCAGCATCTGCAGATTTTCTCTTTGTCTGTAATGTTTACATTTTTTGTCTTATTGTATATGCATGCTTCAACAAGTATGTGTCAATCATTGTCATAGGGAAAAATAAGTTACTTTTTTAGAACTAAAAATTGTATACCACTCACTACAAAATTAACTCAACATGTTCACATCTCGATTCCCATTTTTTAACATTAATGGGAAACTTGAAATCTACTTTACCACTTAATGTAACAAAAAGGCATTTAGAATATTTTATCCTTTTAGGTATTTGGACTTCATTCAAATGCAGATATAACTTATCAGACTAACATGGCAAATGAGACTCTGAATACGATAGTCAACATCCAACCGAAGGACAGTGGTGGTGGTGGAGGAGAGACTAGAGAAAGCACTGTACAACGGCTTGCAAATGAAATGCTGGAAAAGCTGCCACCAGACTATATCCCACATGAGGTAAAATATGAAACACCTCAGGTTTTCACCTTTTCTTTTGATAAGAAATAACATCATAAAACTTCTTTTAGCTGCTTTATTGATATCATTTTGAAATTAATTGTCAATTCCTGTGCAAATGTGAAAAGATGTTCTATTTGACATAATGATAGAATCGAACAGCAAAGAAAACAGCCCCATGGCCCATTCTTGTCCATACTGGCCAAGATGTTTATCCAAGCTAATCCCATTTCCCAGCATTTAACACATGTCCCTCTAAATACTAGTCATCCATATATCTGTCCATATACTTCTTAAATGTATCTAATCTAATCGGAATCACTTCCTCTAGCATCTGCTTCCATATATCTACCACCCGCTGGGTAAAAGGTTTCTCTCAGGTTTATTTTAAACCTTTCACCTCTAACCTTAAACTACATGCTCTAGTTCTTGATTATCCAACCTTGACAATAAGGCTGCTCACCCTGTCTGTGCCCCACATGATTTAATAAACTTCTATGAGATCACTCCCCAATCTCTTACACTCCAAGGAGTAAAGCTCCAGCCTATCTAACCTCTCCCTAGAAATCAGTCCCTCAATCCCTGGTAACATCCTTGTATATCTATTTTGCATTATTTTCAGTTGAATTACATCTTTCCTATAACAGGGTGACCAAAATTAACACAGTAATTCAAGTGTGGCCTCATCAATGTCTTGTACAATTGTAAAATAACCACCTAACTTCTATATTCAGTGCACTGACTGATAAAAGTCAACATGCAAAAGTATGCTTCCTTGCCCTATCTACCAGTGGCTCCTCTTTCTTTTTCTTCTCCTTCTGAAGCCCATCACCCCTACAGTAGCTCACCAGAGTCATCTGTCCTGGGTCAGCTATTCACGTTTTCCCAGGTGTAACCCATCTTCTTGGTGTATCCTTCCTCTCCCAACAATGAGGTGTTGGTAGCTTCTGTTGATGTTCCTGTAGTGCTGGGTATTTTATGGGATGGGGTTGCTGGCTCCTCCTGTCACAACTGGATTTGGGACTGTCCATGGTAGAGTTATGTCTCCATGTTAAGAAAACTATATACCTGTTTTCTAAGGCCCTTCTGTTCTGCAACAGTGCCCAAAAGCCTTACATTCAACGTAACTTGATTTATCCTTCCACAATATAACACTTCACACTTATCAGAATTAAATTCCATTTGCCACTCCTCATCTAGATTGTTATATACAGCAGATGACAAATAGGTGGGCCCAGCACCAACCACTGGAGCAGACCATTATACACAGATGTATGAGAAACATCCTTTCAGCATCCTATTCTGTCCAATAAATGTTATACCCAGTTTACTAATTCTCCCTGGGTGCCATGTGATTTACAGTACTGTGCAAATTTCTTAGGCACATATATATAGCCAGGGTGCCTAAGATTATTGCATAGTACTGTAGTAATTTAATGTATTGGACTGTACAGCTGCCACACACAAAAAAAAAAATTCATGACACACAATACTGTGTAAAAGTCTCAGACACATGTAAAAAAAATACCATAAAGCAAACATGCTTTCAAAAATAATGAAATGAAAAGTTTCTAAATATCAAAAAGGTTACTATAAAGAGTAGTAAACAGTGAAAAACTAAATCAAATCAATATTTGGTGTGACCACCCTTGCCTTTAAAACTGCATCAGTTCTCTTAGGTACACTATTGTGTAGTTTTACAAGAAAATAGGTTACTCTAATCATCTTGGAGAACTTGCCACAGTTCTTCTGCAGGAATTCCAGTAGGCCTTGCTGATGTTGCGATCAGGGATCCATGGAGGCCACACTATCTGTTGCAGAACTCCTTGTTCTTTTTACTAAAGGTATTTCTTTATGACCTTTGCTGTGTGTTCGGGGTCATTGTCCTGCTGCAGAGCGAAGTTGGAACTGATTAGACTCCTCTCGGACGGTATTGTGTGATGGATGAGAACCTGCTTCTACTTCTCAGCATTGAATATCCCATTAAATCTGACCAGATCACCAATTCCAGTCGCAGAAGTGCAACCCCAAACGTGCAGGAAACCTTCACCATGCTTCACTGTTAGCTGTATGTAGCTTTCTCCAGCTCTATTACGGACAAACTGTCTGCTGTTTGAGCCAAAAATGTCAAATTTTTGCACTTGCTGCCATTGTTCAGCAACCCAGTCCTTGTGATTCTTGTGCATAGGTAAGTCTCTTAACTTTGTTTCCACTTCAATGGAACGGCTCTTTGGCAGCAATTCTTCCACGAAGACTACTTCTGACAGGATCTCTGCGGACTGTAGAGAGGACTTAGGTAGTAGTTTCTGCGAGTTCAGAGCTGATAGTAGTGCTGGACTTCCAATTTAGAAGGGATGTCAATCCGTTGTATCTCCCATCTGCTGTACTCAGTTTCTGTGGCTGGCAACTGCGTTTCTGGTCCTCAACCTTGTCCATTTCTTAATGCTTTTTCAGAAGAGCTTGACAACACACCTTGAAACTCCTGTCTGCAGCAACATTTCTGCTTGGGAGAGACACTTTGTGTCTTGTTGCTATATTCACTCTAGCCATGATGTAAGAATCGATAATTTGAAGGTTAAGCTGTCACATCTGCCACACCATCACCTTTTAGTTGTGTTTTCCTTTTTCCAGTTTGATTCCTTTTACCACCTATTTCTGTGTCAGTTAATCAGTTTAGTTCACTCAGCTCATTACGTCATTGATCATTAGCATCCTGTTTGTTACCTTTGTTTAATCAAACACTGGGCTGTATACCTACAATGTAATCAAGTTTTAATTTGAAAAGTGGTTTATTAGTTAATATGCCACTTTTTTAACAAAATACAAAAAATCGCTGCAACATTTAACATTTTGGAAAATGAATGTTTTGAAATCTAAAATTTGCTCTTTTCTACTGAGTTACTAATACAGAAGACGAAAACGAAACACCCAAAACAAAATTTACATTAAAAATGCAGGATGCCTAAGACTTTTGCACAGTACTGTGATTATAAACCTGATTCTGATATAAGACCATAAGGTATAGGACCAGAATTAGTCCATTTGGCCAAAATGGCTGATCTGTTTTCCTCTCAGCCGCAGTCTCCTGCCTTCTCCCCATATTCTTTCATGCCCTGACTAATCAAGAATCTATCAACCCCTGCTTAAAATGATCTGCCTTCCAAAGCTGCTTGTCACAACAAATTCCACAGATTCACCATTCTGGCTAAAGAAGTTTCTCCTCATCTCCATCCTAAATGGATGTCACTCTATTCTGAGGCTGTGTCCTCGCGTCTTAGATTCTCCCACCATAGGAAGCATATTCTCTACATCTACATCCTTTCAATAGTCAATAGGTTTCATTGAGATCCCCATTCATACGGGCCCAGAGTTATCAAGTACTTCTCATATGAAAAACCTTTCAATCCCAAAATCATTCCTCTGACCCTCCTTTGAACCCTCTCCACTGACATTCTGTAATGATCAATAAACTAATTGTTTGGAATCAAATGACCTTGCCTGGTGTCTCAGGGCTGGGTGTGTCTGCATCACAGCACCTCCGCACCACCCGTGGCACTCCTCCACTTGTCCTACATCCTTCATGCAGCTCTCCTCCCTTGCCATTCCCAATACCCTTTGCTCCCGCCAGATTTACAAACTCACTTTCTGCACCACATTGACAAATACAGTACTGTGCAAAAGTCTTAGGCACTCTAGCTAAGTACAGTATATGTGCCTAAGACCTTCACACAGTAATGTAATTTTCCAGAGCATCCTCCCATGCTCATTATCAAAAGCCTTACTGAAGTATATATATATATATATATATATATATATATATACTACATCTACCACTTTACCCTTCTTTGTCCTCTAACCATAAGGCTGTGTACTTAGCTCCCTGTTCTACTTGCTTTATACTTATGATTGTGAGGCAAAACAGAGCTCCAATGCTATATTTAAGTTTGTTGATGACACCACTGCCATTGACCGAATCAAAGATGCTGATGAATCAGGAGATTCAAAACTGGCTGAGTGGTGCTACAGCAACAATTTCTCACTCAAAGTCAGTATGACCAAGGAGCTGATTATTGACTTCAAAAGGAAGAAAGCGGAAGGCCTTGAACCAGAAGTTTGCGAAGATTGGCATGTCATCTAAAACTTTGCCAAACTGGTATAGATGTGTAATTGAGCATATATTGACTGGCTGCATCACACTCTGGTATGGAAACACCAATTCCCAAGAATGGAAAAGCCTCCAAAAATTAGTGGATATAGCCCAGTCCATCAGGGATAAAGCCCTCCCCAGCATGAGTACATCCACATGGAGCACTGTCACAGGAAAGCATATCTATCATCTGAAACCCCCACCAACCAGGCCACACACTCTTCTTGCTGCTGCCATCAGGAAGGAGGTATAGAAGTCTCAGGACTCATGCCATCAGGTTCCGGGATAGTTATTACCCCTGAACCAGTGGAAATAAACTTCACTCACCCCAACACTGAACTGTTCCTACAACCTATAGATTCACTTTCAAGGACTTTTCATCCCTCATTCTTGATATATATTGCAGATTTATTTAACATTATTATTTTGCTTGTATTTTTGCATCTTTGTATTTACTGAGTATGCCCACAAGAAAATGAATCTGTGTTGTATATGGTGTCATGTATCTACTTTGATAATAAATTTATTTTGAACTTTGTCATATCATCAGAAAATGCAATCAAATATGAACAAATGTGTCCATATACAAAGCCATGTTGGCTATCTCTAATTATTAACTGTCTTTCCAAATATAAGTATATCTTATTCCTCAGAATGTTTCCCAGTAAATTACCTACTGGCCTATAATTACTAGGTCTATCTTTGTTGCCCTTCTTAAATAAAGGCACAAAATTTGCTATCCTCCAGTCTACTTGCCAGAGGATAGGTATTTTACAAATATTCCAGTGAGGGCTCCCACAATTTCTTCTCTAGCTCCCCATGGTGGTCTTGGATATACTTCATTCAGACTCGGAGATTTGTCTAACTTTGTACACCTTAACACGTGCAATAGCTCTTCTACCGTAACATGGACAGTTCACACAACATCTCAATTAACTTTGGCAAGTTCACAAGTCTTCACATGTTTCTTCATGGTAAAAAAAACATTGAGAAAGTGTTCAGCTCCTGCAGCTCCACACATAAATCTATGCTGTTGGTCTTTGAGGCACCCTGCTCTCTCTCTTTTTCCCTTAATATTCTTAAAAAATCTTTTAGGATTCTCTTTAAATTTTCTCTGTCAGAGCCATCTCATTCCCTCTTTTCACATTCATAGTGTTCCTTTTCAGTATACCCTGGAATCCTTTATGCACATATCTCCAGAGGTTCACTTGATTCCGGAAGCCTCCTTTTATTTGGCCAGCTTTACAACCTTTGTTATCTAAGGTTCCCAATTCCTTTGCTTTTTACTATAAAAGAACATATACTCCTTGAACTCCTACTATCTCACTTTTGAAAACTCCCCACTAGCTGCAGGGCCATTTGCCAGCAAACAACTTAACCCAAACAACCTCTGCAACCTTCTGTCTAATATTGACAAATTTTGCCTTTCCCCAGTTCAGATTCCAGTCAATCCCTTTGCATAACTACTTTGAAAACTAATAGAATTATGGTCACTGGTTCTAAAGTGGCTGCCCTGCCATGACCTTGGTCTCTTACCCCTTCTTTTATCCAAAGGGTAGATCAAGGTTTGCGCCTCCCTAGTGGGGTCTTCTCAATCCAGCCTGAAGAAACTTCCCTGAACACACTGAATAAATTATATTCCATCTAGACCTTTAACACTATGGCATTTCCATTCAAAGTTAGGAAAATTAATATCTCCTTTGAAGACCTATGAAACCTCCTATGATGTATTATTCTTACAACTCCCCCTAATCTCCCTGCACCTTTGGTGCACTAATTCCCAAGAATTATTTTGAGAACTGTAGTACAACTCCAAGAAGGTAATCTTCCTCTTGTATTTCTCAGTTCCACCCTTAAAGCCTCACCATTTAATTCTTCAGTAATATCATTTCCAGCCACTGCTGCAATGTTCTCTTTAATTAAATAAAACAAGTTCACCTCTGTCCCTGTATTGCCTAAAGCACCTGTATCCTAGAATATTTTCTTTCTCAATGTATGAGCTAAATCATTCTTTATCAATAAATGACTGGGCTGCTTCATTGAGGAAATTCTTAATCTTTAGAGTAAGTATCTTAAACTGATCTACAAAGAGTTATACAGCTTGGAAAACAATCCTTCAGAACAATACTTCCATGTCAACCAAGGAGTCAACGTGAGCTATTGCCACTTGACTGTATTTAGCCCATATTCCTTTAGACCTTTCCTCTCCGAGTACTCATACAAATGTATTTTCAATGTTGTAATTGTCCCTACCTTTATGGATTCCTCTGGCTTAATCCCACTCCCATCAGGGAGCAGACTAAGTAGCACCCACACCAGCAACATCAGATTCAAGAGCAGATACTTTCTGCATGCAGCAAGTCTGATCAACAACACTGCCCACTAACCCACCAGAGCATGATCATTTCCTGTCAGTCACCTTATGTACGGACATTCCTGTGCCTAGCGATACTTTATGGACATACAGTCAATCTATGTATATAAAATTTTATATTTATTTTTGTTATTATTGTGTTCTATATCGTATTGTACTTTTTTGTGCTTCTTCGGATCCAGAGTAGCAAATATTTTGTTCTCCTTTACACTTCTGTCCTAAAAATATTAAACAATTTTGGACCTTGAATATCCATTACCTTTTGTGTGAAAAGCTTGTCTCTGACACACTTAAATCTTTTTCCTTTCATTTAAACCTAAGCCTTCTCATTTTAGTTTCTCCTACCCTGGGAAAAAGACAGTCAATCCATTTTTCTGTGACCCTTGTGATTTCATTGAACTCTTTAAGATCACCCTTCATCCTTCTTTGTCCAGGAGAAACAGTCCCAACCTACCCAATCTCTCCTCTTAACTCAATCCCTTTGTTCTAGGCACCATCTTCCTGAATCTTTTATGTACCCTCTCAAGTTTAATTCCAACCTTCCTATGGTACAGTGACCACAATTATATATAACATTCCAAGTGTGGTCTCACTAATATTTTGCACAACTCTACAAGATATATGCAGGAACATATGTTTATATGATTTTTTTTTCTTTTTAGTGGTTTGAACTTGTCATCTTGTCCACTTATCATGGATTAATTTTGAAGGGAGATCTATATTTATTTAGTTAACAAATCTAATACTACAATCTGGACATCTTTCAGTAACATCCTAACAAAAACTGAAAATCCTCATTTTCATCTTTGCATGGCCTAATCATAGCAGAGTATTTTAGTGTCTTTAGATTTAATAAGGTTTGATTCTGCTTCAATAAAATGAGTGAAAAATATGGTTCTGACAGAAGTCCTTGGGGAACTCAGCAGTCGATATCGTTTCCTGATCCAGCTTTAATATAGCTCCCATAATTCAAGGCTACCTTTCTTCACCAAATTTTAAACCATTCGCTGCTTTAAGATGAGCTGCATTTTATATGAAACTTTGGTGAGAGCATAATGCAAATCTAAAATATAGTGCTGAGAAATTCATTTGCAGATGGTAGCATTAAACAATTGCTATCATTTTTGTGTATACAGTTCACTTAATGGTAGTGAGCAATTATGAATTTCTAAGCATGTATATCTTAGAGTATACTTAACAAGGACATCAATAATATTAATGTACATAGAAATTAAGAACAGAAATAGGCCACTCAGCCCATTAAGATGATCTTTCATTTATTAAAACCATGTGTAGCTTTGATTGTGTTGGTTTTACAACAGAGAAATACTTATGTGAGTTAAACTTGTAAATGAGGGCATGTAGTATGTATGGACAAAATCATGTAGGGATGGCTGTTTGCATTCATTGAATTATTGAGGTTCCACAACTTTTCAGAAACTTGTGTGGTTATTTTTATCTCATGCTAATTCACGATTGAATAGATTTATGAAATTCAGTTTCATAATTTATAATTATGGACACTGAAGTATAAGCCTGGTTCAGTACCCTAATCACTACCACAAACACTTTGTAATGATATTTATGTTTCTTCTTTAATCAGATATGGTAATTTCACTTGGATCATTCCTATTTAGAAGCAGGAAGAATAATTTGTCCTTGTGTTTGTTTCTGAGTTCATGGAAGAAAATAATAATAAAACACTGTCTATTTTGTTTTATATTTCTGCCCCATTAACACTCAATTGTGACAGATAAGAAATGTGGTCAAACTGGTTAAAGAATTGGAAATGTACATCAGAAGTTTCTGATTAATATAAGTGATTTGGACTTGGATGTTGAGGATACATTCTCAAATCTGAAAAAAGAATGTTTAGAAAATATCGAGGATTATTACATTTTTCAACAAGACATGGGAAGGTTAGCAGAGTTGCATAAAAATGGAAGATGCATTTTACTATGAAAAAGTATGATGAATAAGAATGAGAATGGCCTAAGGTTAAACTAGAGATTGGAAAGACTAAAACAGAGTATGAACTAACCTGCTGCATATAATAACTGAACTGAGCTCTCATGGGATATGTGTCAGATCAGAGCTATGGAAATTACATATTTGTACAGTCTGGATAATACAGATTGTATTTGGGTATGTTTGTTTTTGACGGTTCAGCTGTATTTCTTAAAGAATTTTTAACATGCATAATAAATATTTTCAGCGTTATTTCATTGCAACACATTTTTTAAGCATTTGCTTGTTAGAGAAAAGGTTATATGTGAAATTAAATCCTTAGTAAAACTTTGTGTTATCAGATTTCTTATTCATATTATTTGCACAACTGCTGCAGTATAACCTCTATATTAAGCAAATGTCTGACAGTGAGTGGAATAATGAGTCCAATTATTTCCTACAGTACCAAGCCAGCTAACCCAGAATGGGTTTAAAGCATCACTTTCATTGCAGCTCTTTGTGACTTACTGATTTACTTTGTACTGATCAATGCCAACATGATCATTGCTGAAAACATTAAAATATGTTTGCAGTAAAGACAGAAAATATTGAAAACACTAATCAGGTCAGACAGCACCTGGCAAGAAAAATAGAGTTAATGTTTCAGATTTGTCAAATTCTTGATTTCTCATTGTCTGCAGTGTTAATGGTTACATCTACTGAAGTGAAATTTTACTCTGAAGTCGTGAGTGATCTCTGTGAAAGCAGTTGTTGAACCATAGACTTTTGATATTAATATATAATAATGCAGTAAGTATTTGCCATTATATTGAATAAAATGTATGTCACTTTTCAGGATTGACATTTTCGTCATGCTTAATGTATGGAAGGAATTAACAGACAATTACTTGTGTTGATATTGGATTATTTTTTGGCAAATTATTTCACAGAACGTTTGTTTTTGTATCGAAAGCTATTTGAATTTTAGTAAGAGTATATCATATGCACCTTTCTATGTTATATATCAAAGGGTGATGTAAAATAACATTATTTACACCATGATTTGCAGGTAAAAGCTCGACTGCAGAAAATGGGTGCAATCCAGCCAATGAACATTTTCTTACGTCAGGAAATTGATCGAATGCAACGAGTTCTTTCACGAGTTCGGAGTACACTGACAGACCTGAAATTGGCTATAGATGGTAAGATTTAATTTTCATTATCATGGCAAGAAATCAGAAAAACTTGTTACAATATTGAACTTGTATTAGAAACCAATGTTTATGTCTTTTTATTCTTTGAACTAATTCTTAATTACACAGTAACACTCAGTCTGTGGCTTATATCATCTTTATTGTCAGACTAAAAGCCCTGTTCTTCTGAAGGAGACAATATGGTGTTCTCATGAATGCATTGCAATAGGAAAAACAATGACTTTGTGCCTATGATATCATTCTTAAAATAATGACAATAATTAAAGATGTGATGAATATTCAAAACAATTTCTGTCGATATTTTCATCGTATTGTTTTATTTGTGGTTATTTGACTATAATAGGTTTTAATGAGTAGATATTTATTTACCTATATATTCTATGTTAATCTTGAATGTACCTAAATGTCATATAGCTGACAAGGAAATTCCCAGGTAACAGATGTGAATTATGCTTCTGTTTGAATTAAGGTTGATCCCCGATATCAAAGGATATGCAGAGCCATTTGGTTACAGTTTGTTACATACATGAATACCCGCTTTTCAACTTCTTGATCCACTTTCCATGGTGCTAGTTCCACACATGTTGGAGAATATTCTCAGAATTTTGTCTCAGCGAGTAGTGGTTACACCTTCTAAAACTGTCCTGAGCTAATTCACCTGCAGCAGATAGGTTAATGAGGAAAAAGTCACATATATATATTTCCCTTCTTTTGGACCTCACTGTCTGCTACACTCTCTTACAGTTTTAACTTCCAGAAGTCAACTACTTAGTTCATTGGTGGTACTCAATCTACTTTGGTAATGAAAATTGACGTGCTTACACATTCTGTGCCTATACTGCACTCTGCTTCTTCCTGTTTCTGTTCAACATGGAGGAGTTCAAACTCATCAACCAAGGGTGGACTATTTGTTTAGGAACAAAAGGCTTACATCCTTGACCTTATGCATGGAGTCTGTATAAGGTCTGGATGCAAGCTTAAGGACTCCGTGGTCTAGTTTTCCAGTATGCCTGCTGCTGTGTTACCTTGTCTATCAGGCTGGTCCTGTTTGTGGGACAGAATGTACCCATGATCTGTGATAGAGGAGTCTAGGACATTGGCAAAGAGACATAACTATGTGAGTCTGAAAGTGCCAGCAGCTGACTGGCCAGTCTACTGGTAGTTCTGACTAGTCTGTTGATAGTTCTGAGGAGGATGTTGCAGCATTATGTTGGCTAAGGATGTCTTCACTTTCTCCAAAGCCGAGAGAATACCTCATTTGATGCTCAGCGGTCCATGTGATTTCATTCTGTGTACTGAGATGGTACAACTGAGAGGCATATGAAGCTACTTCAGAGGACATTTAAGAACCAATTACATTATGTGTGTCTTAAGTCACATCTGTGCCAGATTACTTATGGATGATATATTTTCTTCCCTAAAGAATTTTAATGAACCAAATTGTTTGTTTTTTACTGTAAGCCTATATTAGCCTTTTAACTCCAAATATTTAGTTAACCAAGATCAAGTTTGTTGGCATGGCAGAACTTGAATTGATATCACTCGGAAATTAATACTAACCACTGGATTACTTAAGTGGCAACCTTGTTATGCTTCTATACCTATTATAGAATTATGTTTATGTTGCAATTGCTAAGTGGGCATCTGAAATTTCAGGTTAGAACTTAATTATTACCAACACTCTATTGAAAGTTGAAAAGCCTTGACAAAGTGGAGAGGACATTTACATTTCCTATGGTGAAGGAATCTAAGACCAGATGGCAGAGAGGGACATCCATTTAGGATGGAGATGGTGAGGAATTTCTTAGCCCGAGAGTGGTGAATCTGTGGAATTGGTCACCACAGGTGGCTATGAAGGCCAAGTCTTTGGGTATACTTAAGGCAGAGGTTGATAGATTCTTGGTTAGTCAGGGCATGAAGCGATACAGGGAGAAGGCAGGAAACTGGGGTAGAGAAGGAAAATATATCAGCCATGATGAAATGTTGGAGCAAACTCAATGGGCCAAATGGCCTAATTCTGTTCCTATATCTTATGGTCATATGGTCAATGGTGTGTTATTAACAACTAGCCTGGAAGCATGTGTTCTCCAGGTGAGACTCAGATCTTCATGATGGGAAGGAATCTGCAAAGTTTTCATGTACTCAGCAGTGTGATGGTATTAGTATTCTTTACATAGAGCTTCCATTTTATTTTAACCTTTTATCTCAGGAAGTTACAATATTAGATTGATGGTGCAGTTTGTCATTTTATATGTTTAAAGCTTTGCTATCTTTCCCCACAGAATTTAATTCAAATACAGAAATTGATTTCCCATGTGCCCAAAGGTGAATGGATTCCATTTTAGCTGTAAAAGAATAGGTTAATTACTTAGACTTCCCATTTTATTTTCATTTCCATGATGTTTGAGTTGAAAAGTAATCTTTCCTTCGAATGGGTGAAAGTACGCATTTCGAAGGTTGTAGGTTGTCAAATAGCTGCACATTTGTGATAAGTTGCATTAAAGCTGTAGATGTTCAAAAACATTTACAGCTTTATCCAGGAGTTTGATTAATGATTCCATGTGCAGCTATATTATTTCTTCTATCTGAAGGGAAGTAGTAATTTTGGTAAAGAGATTAAATGAGATTTCAGGTCATGGGTGAGGGGCCTGCTCAGACTCATGGGATTTTAGAATCATCACTAGTGTTTCACTACCCTATTGCACTATTTGAAACTTTTTCCCAGAAGGAAAGAAGCTGTCACCTGTGAGTATGATGAGAAAGTAACTGCTCGTGCATTTGCTGTGACTTAAAACTGTGAATGGGATAGCTAATACTGTATAAAATATCTTTTATACATCAAGGATAAGAGTATGAGGAAATAATTTTCTCTCAAGTAAATCGAACAATTGGTGAAGCAAGACAGAATAAAACAAAATTTATTTCAGTGAGGGCACCCAGGAAAACATTAACCCTTAACCTCACAGAATAACCCAGACAGCACTGCTGACAACTGAGAGACTAGAATATAACTGAACTGTAGTGCTGGATCCAGTGGAGTAAATCAGGTCACAAGTTCAAATGCCATCACCACAATCTGTAAGTCCTCATTGTTGCCTAAGTGTGAGTACCTGTTGTAGATTAGATAGCTGATGAGGAACAAATTTTGCCACACAGGCAGATTATAAACCTGATTCTGATACTTCTGATTTTGAAAATACAAATCTTTGCATCTTTTGGTCATTCTGAAACATTCTAGTTTACCTCTCAGAGTTGCCCTAGATATTCCTGTTCAAAGCCTTTTTTCAGGACTATTATCTATTTATGTGACTTGCTGTAGCTATTGACAGGCGTGGTATATGTTGTTCAGGGTGGTTTTATTGTTCATGGTGAGGAAGAGCTGACAGCCACCTGAGAATCAATTTCCCCCCTAAATTGCCCAAGCAGTGGATAGAAAATGTTGCGGATACAATTCTTTTGTGCATCAGATGACGAGCTTGAAACAGTTTCTACAAAGGTCTACAAGTTATTTTGTGACAGACTTGATCCATGGAAACTAAGGTGTGGATCCCATAGCTCTTTTGTGGACCAAACAAAGTCAATTTATTACCAAAATACATATATGTCACCATTTACTACTTTGAGATTAATTTTTTTCAGGCATTTACAGGAAAATAAGGTTATAGAATAGATAGAATTTATGTAAAATTGTACATAAAACAAAGACTGAAAAACAAATATGCAAAAAGATGACAAATTATACAAACAAAATAAATAATACTGAGAACATGAGTTTTAGAGTCCTTGAAAGAATGTCTGTAGGTTGTGGAATAAGTTCAGAATTGAGATGAATGAAGTTATCCTCATCTGTCAGGAGAAGTCAAGGGTCCAATTGCTGAGGGAGGTACAAAGACCCTGGTTTTGGAGCTTTTTGAGCAGAACTGTAGGAGTGACTGTTAAATGCTGAGCTGTAATCATTGACGTAAGTATTAGTATTGCCCAGGTGATTCAAGGCCCCTTAAAGAGCCAATGAAATTGCATCTGCTGTAGACCTATTGTGGTGATTGGCAAATTGCAGTGGGTCCCAGTTCTTGCTGAGACAGGAGTTAATTTTAGCCACAACCAACCTCTCAAAGCTCTTCATCACCATAGACATGAGTGCTACTGGACAGTAGCTGTTAAGGTAGCTCACCCTGTTCTTCTTGGGCACTGGTATGATTGTTGTGCTTTTGAAGCAGTTGGGAACTTCTGACTGTAGCAGTGAGAGGTTGAAAATGTCTTTGAACACACCTGCCAGTTGATTGGCACTGGTTTTCAGAGCCCTACAGGGTACACGATTGGGGCCTTTTGCCTTGTGAGGGTTCACTCTCTGCTGTCAGCCTCTGAGACAGAGATCATAGGGTCACTGGGTGCTGCAGGAAAGAGATAGTTTTATTCTCTCTTTCAAAGAAAGCATAAAAGGCATTTAAATTAAATGAGAGGGAAGCATCACTGCCATTCATGACATTAGGTTTTGCTTTGTAGCAAGTAATGCCCTGCAAACCCTGCCAGAGTTGATGTAGATCCAGTTTCGCCTCCCACAATCAGAATTGTTCTTTTGCTCTAGAGATAGCCCTCCATAAGTCGCACATACCTTTACTGTATAGTTCTGGATCTCTAGACCTAAATGCCACAGACCTAGCTTCAGCAGAGTATTAATCTCCTGGTTCAGCTTTTGATTTAGGTATATGTGGTATGTTCACATGGGCACACACCGATCCACACAGATTTTAATGAGGTTAGTGACAACAGTAGTGTATTCGTTCGGACTCAAATTTAATCCCTGAATACTGTCCAGTCCACACACTCAAAAAAATCCTTTTTGGTGTTCCTTTGCCTCCTTTGTCCATACCTTCTTGGCCCTCTCTACTGGTACTGCAGTTTTCAATCTCTGCCTATTCTCAAGGAAGGAGTAGAAATACAGCCAGGTGATGAAACTTTACAAAGTGCTGGCGTGGGATGGTACCGTAAGTGCTCTTGATGGTAGTATAACAGTGGTCCTGTGTGTTGACTCCTCTGATTCCACCAGTTGCTTATGATTATTTAGAATTTTTTTTTTCAAGCTAGCCCAGTTAAAATCTCTTAAAATGATGGGGAAGGTATCAGGTTATACTGTTTCACATCTGTTGATAATGTTGCTCAGTTCATCTAGAGTAGGCATTCCCAAACTTTTTTATGCCATGGACCAATGTCATTAAGCAAGAGGTCTGGGAACCCCTGATCTAGAGCCTGTTTGATATGGGTCTGAGCTGGAATATACGCTGCTGCCAAGGTGATGGCTGAAAACTCCCATGGCAGATAAAATGGACAACACTTGTTTGCCAGATTTTCCAAGTCAGTTGAACAGGACAGGGACAGTAAGCCCATATTTGTGTGCCATGAGGAATTAATCATAAAGCATATTGCACCTCCTCTGCCTTTCCAAAGCCATAGGTTTTGTTATGTATGTCATGACTCTACATTGGATTTCTGGAGTTGAAGATGTGAGAATTAATTACTATCTAGTTTCACTAAGAAGTTCTGTCAGTTGGACTAAAATTGTATTAAATTAATTTAAGACGATCTCCAGAGTAGGTTTTGATGATTAGTATTTTTTAAAAAAATGAAAAGACAATTAAATTCAATATCTTACTCGGTGAAACAGAGCTTACTGGCACTAATTTTTATGATTTTTTAAAAATATATTCTAATTTGTGGATCCTTACCATCTGAGAATGCAGTTATTACCTTTCTAAATATGTCCATTGAAAGTTAGCAGCTTCTGTGCATTTCACATTCTCATTACTACAATTATCTTCATTCTATTACAGCTTTAAAATTTTCTCTGGTTAATTACTGTACATCTTCATCGCTAGTTTCCTTTTTTTGTAGGAGCTTGACAATTTTCTTTTCTTCTCTACAATTTAAAGAACTGAATTATGCCCAATTTGCTCCATCTCCCACACTAATCACAAGCCCCCTTTACCTTGTGTAGCATTCATTAAATGGTCTATTCTGGAGGCCACCACACTGCAGTTCTTGCACATCGTGGAGGGGGTGGAGAGTGACACCAGGACCTAGAATCATTCCCCCAAGTCTGTATGGCCTCTTACTAATTAATGTCAAGGCATCTTGCAATATTTTCAAATGTCTCTGATACTGTGTCATTTTAAAAGAGTAGATTTTTAAAAAATCAAAACATATTTAGATATAAAATAATAAAATTAGTTTTTGTATTAATTTATCATAAATTAATTGAATTGTCTTTATTTCTTACATCCTTCACATACGTGAGGAGTAAAAGTCTTTACGTTATGTCTCTGAATGTACAATGTACAATTAAAACATAAAAACAAAGTAAAGTAATCAAAATGATTATAAATAACATTTAATCCATGGACTCAAGGTTGTCCCTTCTTACACCAGGACTGGTTTAAGCAGAGGAAGGAGTCCATAATCTCATAACTACCCACTTGTGCACTCCAACAGGCACCTCTTGCTCTTTCAAAGTAAATATCTGTGTTTCTCAGAATGGCCTAATTAGTCATCACAGAATGCACAAAACCAGCACAAGGGCAGGATATTTTCAATCTCAACTAACTTCCTAAAATGAAGAGGGTGCATTATCTGTCATGTAGACTCACGTTGAATTCCATCAATGCATTTGTGAGAGTCTGAATTCGATGTTACTTTGTGCTTATTGTAGAAGATCTAACTGACTTACAGCTGGATTATCTAAATAAGCTGACCATTATAAATATGGCTATTATGGTGAAGATAAGACGTATACCTGAAGCTATTGAACTCTTTTGGTGCCTACTGGGTCTAATGAGATGATAGCTTACTACTCAGGATTGCTGACAATAGGAAAACCTTTGTTAACAGAGTTGATTCCATGGCTTTGTTTTCTAAAAAAAACACATAATACTGTGTTTGGGGCTCCCAAACAAGGAGAAATGTAACATTCTATCATAATTATAATTCATTTTCTAAACTTCGAAGCTTTCTTTAAAATAAAGGGATCCTCCTCCCTCCTCATTTCTGCCTCAAAACGAACCTGTGCACTGTATTTAATTGCTATCTGACGACTGCTGAAAAGCTCAGTCTGAATTGCTCCTAAAAGCCATTTTCATGCAGGCAGACAACCAATGGAATATTAATGAGATCCAGTTATTAAAATAGCTTTGGTATCCTGTCATCTTTCTGCCTGGGAGTTAAAGTTCCCCTAATAGCACACTGATATTAAGAGTACATTTAATTTTCTTTCTGCAAGAGACCTTGCAAAAATGTATTACTGTCACTTTGCATTATGTGTTTGAGTTTCAGAACAAGCCAGAAACCCTTTTAGTGATTATCTTAATGCCACATTCTACAAAAGAATGCACTATAATGCAGGTTGATGGTGGTATGCAGCTTAAATGGTTTGGCATGGACTAGAAGGGCTGAAGGGCCTGTTACTGAGCTGTACTTTTCTATGACTATGACTAACGTCTAGAAGAGAATGTTTTCTGTCTATGATACTTGGCGTTTGGTTAGTTATATTTAAAACTTGAATTCATATGAATTATAATTTGATGATCACAATAACATCAGGATGTTCATGGGCTTAATAATTCCTGCTGTCTAGGAAATAAGTAAGCAACACATTTGCATAATATGCAAATTTTAAAGAAGCTTTTCCCATTAATTACAACTGTCACCTCAGTCAGTCCCGATTGGGAGCAGCATCTCCAACACCATCACACTGATCACGGGGGGCCCCCCAAGGGCTGTGTGCTCAGTCCACTGCTGTTCACTCTGTTGACCCATGACTGTGCTGCAATGCACAGCTCAAACCACATCATCATGTTTGCCGATGACATGACCGTGGTGGATCTCATCAGCAAGAACAATGAGTCAGCTTACAGAGAGGAGGTGCAGCGGCTAACGGACTGGTGCAGAGCCAACAACCTGTCTCGGAATGTGAAGAAAACAAAAGAGATGGTTGTTGACTTCAGAAAGGCACGGAGCGACCATTCCCCACTGAACGTCGATGGCTCTTCGGTAGAGACCTTTCTTGGTATTCACCTGGCGGAGAATCTCACCTGGTCCCTCAACACCAGCTCCATTGCAAAGAAAGCCCAGCAGTGTCTCTACTTCTACTTTCATCTCCCACCCCTCCATCCTCACCACATTCTACAGGGATTGTATTGAGAGCATCCTAAGCAGCTGCGTCACTGCCTGGTTTGGAAATTGCACCATCTCGGGTCGCAAGACCCTGCAGCGGATAGTGAGGTCAGCTGAGAAGATCATCGGGGTCTCTCTTCCTGCCAACATTTACACTACATGCTGCATCCACAAAACAAACAGCATTATGAAGGACCCCATGCACCCCTCATACAAATTCTTCGCCCTCTTGCCATTGGGGGAAAAGGCACCGAAGCATTAGGGCTCTCATGACCAGACTATGTAACGTCTGGTGCTAAGCCCCTAAGCTATCAGACTCCTCAATACCCAGAGCCTGGACTGACACCTTACTGCCCTATTATCCTGTTTATTATTTATTGTAATGCCTGCACTGCTTTGTGCACTTTATGCAGTCCTGGGTAGGTCTGTAATCTAGTGTAGTTTTTTTTCCTGTGTTTTTTTTAAAAACATAGTTCAGTCTAGTTTTTGAACTGTGTCATGTAACATCATGGTCCTGAAAAACATTGTCTCTTTTTTACTATGTATTGTACCAGCAGTTATTGTCAAAATGACAATAAAAGTGACTTGACTTGAAGTAGTGGAACTACTGTTCCCAGTGGTGGCTAGATTATGGCAGTGGATACCATGTCTTTCTATCTGATGTAATTCTGTACCATTGGTTCTTTCCACTCCTCATCCTACCCACCTTGACAAAGGCTTGTGTAGGGAGAGACTCTTCATTTAAGGCCTCATCCTGCACTCAAAGCCCTCACCACATCAAAATAAGTACCTACACTATAATCTTGTTTTAGCAATAACAATTAGGCATTGACTGCTAATTCCCATCACTGCCACACCTTCTTGCTTCAATGCAGTACATGCACAGAGGATCCCATACAATTTACTCTGCTATACATACTATAGAATGAGAAAGATTTGTGTATTTGTGTATGTTTTTTAAAAACATTCTAACGAGTTTTTTTAGCATTCTCCTTTAATTAATGACATCGAATTAACAATACAAATCAGATGTAAGCAGATCGATGACTTGTTCATCAGCAGCAGAAAAAATAGAATTAATGGATGCCTGTTTTTGTGACTGCTTGCCTATTTTCTTGCGGTGGATGGTAGGTGAGTGGAATGAGCTGCTGGAGGAAGTGACAGGTACAATTACAATATTTAAAAGACACTACACAGGTGTATAATTAAGAAAGTCTTAAGGGGATATGGCTCAATGAAGGCAAATAGGATTAGATCAGGAGCACAACTAGGTTAGCATGAGAGCATTGGGCTAAACGTCCTGTATCCATGCTGTATAAGCTATGGCTCTGTGGCCCATTTTAAGTCTTGAATTGCACCTGTAAAAATATGCGCTGAGTCAAGGTACTGTACATATCATTCTCTTCTCATATGACTTAAGCAAGTCATATGGGCAGATGCTGATAGTTATACTGAATATTTGAGAGAGAAGCAGTTATGATGTTGCCCAAGATATTTACACAGATAATTGCAGGATAAATGGTAAAATGGTTTATTATTACCAAATGTAGTGAGGTGCGGAGAAAAAAAATTGTCTTACATATCATTCATACAGACCATTTCATTACAATTGTGTAATAAGATACATAGGACAAGGTAAGACAATACCAGAATGCAAATAAAGTGTTATAGTTACAGAGAAAGTGCAGTGCAGGTAAACAATAAGCTGCAAAGTCTTTACAAGACAAGTTTAGAGGTCATGAATCCATCTTATCAAACAACGGAACCTTTCAATAGTTTTATAACAGCAGGATAGAAGCAGTCCTCGAGCTCTCTACTGCCCGAAGGGGGGGGGGGGGGAAGAGAATGCCCAGGTGGGCGAGGTCTTTGATTATGCTGGCTGCCTAAGCGTAGGCAGAGCCCATAGACAAGAGGCTGACTTCTGTGATATGCTGAGCTGTGTTCTCAACTCTGCAGTTTCTTGGCATCATGGGCAGACCAGTTGCCAATCCTAGCAGTGATAGATCTGAATAGGATGTTTTCTATGCTGCATCAATTTAAAATTGGTGAGATTAAAAGGGACATGCCAAATTTCTGTAATCTCCTGACGAAGTGGAGGCACTGATGAACTTTCTTGTTGGGCCAGGACAGGCTACTGGTGTTGTTCGCTCCTAGAAACAGGAAGCTCTCAACCCTCTCAGTTTCTGTACTGTTGATAGAAACAGCAGCAAGTGTATCACCCCTCTTCCTGATCAGTGATCAGCTCTTTTGTTTTGTTGAATTTGAGGGAAAGGTTGTTGTTATGATACCATGTCATTGGGATCTCTATCACCATGCTTTGCTCTAACTCATCATTATTTGAGATGCGACCCATTACAGTGGTATTATCTGAATTCTTCTAGATGAATTCTTGTTATATGGTTATATTGCAGGTTGGTGGGACTAGGTGATAGTAAGCATTTGGCACAGACTAGAAGGGCCCAGATGGTCTGTTTCTATGCTGTAATTGTTTTATGGTTATATGGAAGTTAGAATAGAATCTGGCCATGCAGTCGTGAGTGTCTAGGGAGTAGAACAGAGGGCTGAGGACCCAGTCCTGTGGAGCACCAGCGTTGAGGGTAATCTTGCCTATGGTGTTGCTGCCTAGCCTTATTGACTGCGGAGTGTTGGTCAGGAAGTCAAAGATCCAATTGCTAAGGGAGGTGTTGAGTCCCATTTATCAGAGTTTAGAGGACTTTGCTTAAAATTGTAGTACACAGGTTGGAGCTGTAGTCAATAAACATTAATCTAAAAAAGGTGTCCTTACTGTCATAATACAGATAGGAACAGACAGAATTAAGTCTATACTCTATGCAAGAATTTTAATTTCTGCTAGGCCAGTGCATTTGTAAAACCTTTTTCAGGATTTGGACATTGCTGGCAATAGTGTGAATTCTGGGATTTATTCCCATCAAATTCAGCCTGTGGCTTTCTTTGTGTTTGAGATCAAATCCACAGAAGATGATTCATCCAATTTAGGTTTATAAATCTCAGCAGGTAATGTAGGCTTCAATCTCACAGTATAACCTTCAAGTAATAATCAATGCATGTTTGGATACTAAGAAAAATAAACATGCATTATTTTAAAAGCACAAGAACTTTAACCTATTCAGATGACATTGCAATGATTATCATGGTCACTACCATTTAAGAAATATTAAACTCTAGCTCACACAAGTAAGTAAGCACTGTTCTACCAGTCACCAGGTGACTCATGAGGAGTGAGTGAGGAAATTGGTGGTGGAAAGGACAGGGTTAATTGTGTATAGCTCCCCTGATAGAGACTTCCAGATACACAATGTAGTCCTATCCCAGACTGCCAGTGTCCCTGTTCCCTGCAGGCACTCTTAGCATTTGAGCTACAGAGCAAGGCATTGATGAGCTGATGATGGCCCTGTATCAATGTTCTGACCTTGCTCAAGGCTGTGGACAATTAAATTTTAATACATTAAATTGACTAGTGAGAGTTATAAAATATAAATATATCACCCTCAAGCACACACTTTAAATCTCACGTGATTCATTACCTTCAACATGATCTGCTTCTTATGTTGAGAGTTAAACCAAGCTGTAGTTTGTGACATTTTAAGCCAATTTCTGTTGACAACAGATGTCCTGATATGTATGAAATATGGAGGAATGACACTTTAATTAGGTGACTAATAGGTACCTAGCCCAATTTCCTTTTGAGTGGTTAGGGTCAGCATTAGAAGAAAACAGGCACAAATGCTTCAAAGCAGGCAGGACACACAAAAAAAACAGGTGCATATAGATCTAATTTCTGGGCATTGTTCAGCTCATCTTTAAAAAACAAAATTTTGAATCTTCTTTAATTTCTTCCGAAGAGTTGGGTGGGTGAACTAGACTGTCAGGAATGCAGGTACGTCCATCGCCAGAAGTGAGGACGCTGGGGTGGACTTCAAGCCAGATTACAGTGTCAAGGCCGAAGAGTGGAAAACGAATCCGTGTTTAGTCCCAGTACTCTGATCCAGCCAAGATACCCCCTCTGAGCTCAATCCATTTGCCTGTGTTTGACCTACCTACCTCTCTTCTCATAGCTATCATCAGGCAGGAGATGCAGGAGTCCTGGGTCCCACCTCACCATGTTCAGGAAGAGTTGTTCCCCTACAACCATCAGGCCCCTGGGCCCACATGGATAGCTTCACTCACTTCAGCACCGACTCCACTGCCTGTAGACTCTGTCTTTAATATTTATGGGGTTCACTACAGGAAGAATGTGGATACTATAGAGAGAGTGCAGAGATTTACAAGGATGTTGCCTGGATTGGAGGGCGTACCTTGTGAGAGTAGGTTGAGTGTATTTGGCCTTTTCTCCTTGGAGTGATAGAGGATGAGAGGTGACCTGATAGAGGTGTATAGATGATAAGGGACATTGATCATGTGGATAGCCAGATGCTTTTTCCCAGGACTGAAAAGGCTAACACGAGGGGGCATAGTTTTTAGGTGCTTGGAAACAGGTACCGAGGAGAAGTTGGTTAAGTTTTTCGCACAGAGTGGTGGATGTATGGAATGCGGATACAATAGGGTCTTTTAAGAGCCTCTCAGATAGGTACATGGAGCTTAAAAAAATAGAGGTCTATGCACTAGGGAAATTCTAGGCAGTCTGTAGAGTAGGTTTCATGGTTGGCACAACATTGTGGGCTAAAGGACCTGTAATGTGCTGTAACTTTCTATGTTCTATGAATTCTGTTGTATTTCTTTATTTTCCTATGGGTTCCTGCAAGAAAATGAATCTCAAGGTTGTATACAGTATGCATACTTTGATAATAAATTTACTTCAAACTTTGACCGAAAGAACATTGTATTCAGCTGATTGTAACTCACTTTGAAAAAGACAAGACGACCTTTGAAGCAGTGCAGAAGAAATTTACAGTAAGATTTCAAGAATGGGGTACTATTTTTACTGGAATCACTGGGTAAACAGAATTATTCTCTTCGGAACAAAGGAGGTTGAAACAATATCTGATCAATGATGTGTCTAGACAAAGTCACAAACATTCATATATGCAATCAAGACAATTAAACATAAGAAAAATCCTCCTAAAGCAACGAGTGGTTAGAATCTAGAATGCACTCCAGGGGAAATAATGGATGTTAAGAGAGAACTGTACAAGTTCCTAAAAGGAAAAGAAATGCAATCCAATAGGTTATGCATACAAGAACTGATGCATTATTCTTGTTATAGAACAGACATGAAATTAATGAGCCGAACTGTCACCTTTCATGTTTTAACCTTACATTGTTTCTGAAATAATAATTTCAGCAGGTCATGGGAATAGAAGAGTAACAATGAAATCTGAATAGATTTCAAATGGGTTAATTAGATAGAATGAAACTTCGTCAAACCAATCTTTATTTCCATGGCTTTTGAGATAACATATCCAAAACAAGCCAAAGGTCTTTCCTGCCTCAGCAATAAATAGTATGGTCTAGAGTTTCAGCTAGATTTACACTGTCTTTTTTCCTTGCTACAAATTGCCCAAGGTCAGTTAGATCGATTTCAGTACAATTTTAGATGTCTGGTACTATTTCTTTTGAAGAAAAACGTCATAGTGTGACTGCCTTGCCTACAAAACTGTCCATTTCCCCAGGAAAAATCAACCAACAGATTTTTTTTTTTGTAATGCACCCATTTTCTGAGTTCTATCTTAACTATTTTGATTTCAAGGAGAATACAGGTGGATGTCATAAGATGTTTCTTTAAAGATCTCCAAAATATTTTGCTTAGAGCCTGACTACTTTATGACAATAAATTATTGCATCAGATTATTCACTGGTGATGAACAAGATACTCTGATCATTAATGCTTTGTTTATTTATGATAACCACATTTTCAGCTGCATTAGTACCAGTGCACCAGGTTACTCTTAAACACATCAAGATATATTATTGTGTTCAATGGAAGTTGTATTTTCAAACACCCAAATGGCTTAGTTCATTAGCTATTCTACTTCTGTCTTTATGCAGATAAGTTTCAGCAGAAATTTAAATGATAAGGCAATTTGTACCCACATTTTGACCAGGTTTTCAGCAGACATTCTTCCCTTTCAACTTGTGCAATTATTGATTAGACTCAAAGGGAACAATTTCATAATGAACGTGGAATTACCTCACAACCCATTCTGCATCAACCCAAGTATTTTATTTTAGTTTTCCTTGTCTGGGAGTAAAGTAGATCATATGTTGATTATTGAACCTTTCCAATTTTCATCAGAATGAATGTCTGATAGGTTCTATAATAAGCAATTAATCTACTCTACAAGACTCTAATGGATTGAATCGAGCAAACTTTCTTGCAATTCCTGTTGAATTTTACATTAAGATTACAAAAGATGATGGCTAATGTTTCTCATTGGAATTCTACATAGAGAATGACAAGACTGTGAAATTATACCTCAAGCAATAATTCTTGTGTGACTTTATTATAAGTGAGTTTTAGATCCCAATATAAATGAGAAAAATATTATGCCCGTTTCATATTGTGTATCATTTATGTGCTTGGAGTGAAGTTAAGTTTAGAAAAGTCAGTTATTTTTTCCAATTGAATTATAAAGCTCAAAAGGATCGGATTAAAATATTTTGTCCAAGTCAATGTGTAAATACTTAAAGTACTTAATACTGTTCTTAAAGACATGTAATTCAGAACACCACCATAAAATAATATGAGTTCATTCTTTAGAAACAGTTTATGTATATGTATTAAATCCATAGTGTTCTCTGGATTTCATATTTCTTCACCTTTGTTGTAGAATAATTATATACAAAAATATAATAAAAAGCAAGTGAGACACCATTGAAGTACCTTCACTTGCTATCAGCCTAACAAAATAATCAAATTATAGGAAATTATCATTCAAATACTTAACACATCATTTAAGGTTCCTATATCTGCTACTTAAAAAAGATTGTAGTTTCTAACTAAATGTACAGTACTTGTTAACAGAAATTAGTATTGGACAATAAAGACAAATATAGTTAAAAGCAGGCTAAGCAGATCTATTTGTTTCATGTACTTTGTAATCTCTAAAGACCTAGTATCTGAAAAATAATATTATTTGAATATCAAATAGCCAAAATTGGATGAAATGAAATATAAATTGGAGGTAGCCTCCAACCTGATAGCATGAACATTGACTTCTTTAACTTTTGTTAATGCCCCTCCTCCCCTTCTTACCCCATCCCTGATATATTTAGTTATTTGGTTTTTTTTCCTCTCTGCGTCCATCACTCTGCCTGTTCTCCATCTCCCTCTGGTGCTCCCCCCCTCCCCCTTTCTTTCTCCCGAGGCTTCCCGTCCCATGATCTTCCCCCTTCTCCAGCTCTGTATCACTTTCGCCAATCACCTTTCCAGTTCTTAGCTTCATCCCACCCCCTCTGGTCTTCTCCTGTCATTTTGCATTTCCCCCTCCCCCCACTACTTTCAAATCTCTTAGTATCTTTCCTTTCAGTTAGTCCTGACGAAGGGTCTCGGCCCAAAACGTCGACAGTGCTTCTCCTTATAGATGCTGCCTGGCCTGCTGTGTTCCACCAGCATTTTGTGTGTGTTGTTTGAAATTCCAGCATCTGCAGATTTCCTCGTGTTTGCTCTATGAATTTAATTTGTATTGATCTGGGCTCTTCAGGGTATGAAATGTAGCTATTTCTGTGAATGAGTGAAATTTGTAATTGATTAATTATTGTCATCTGTACTGAGATATAACAAAAAGCTTCAGTTTGCATACTATCCAGACAGACCATTGCATACGGATGCGTTTTAAGGTGGTACAGAAGGAAATAATGCAGAATGAGAATATCTTGCTAAAAACAAAATTCACTTGCACACCAGCTACTTAGGGTGAGAAAATTAAGACTCATAACAACAAGACTCTAAATATGGCAAAGAACAGCTGGAGGCAAATGTGTGGCAAGTTGTCATCAATAAACCATGTAAAGCTGGTTTGCAGAGTGCTTGTAACATAATTGTGTCAGTTTGTAGCTGGAAAGGAATTATGGGGAACAATAAAACATAGTAGTAACAGTCTTTGGAGAAACTAGCTGCAGGAAATTATAGAATTGTTACCAGTATTTAAAGGATTGTTCAACACTGAGAAGACAAAACAGTCATCACTGTGTTTCCTAAAGGTGCCTTTTTAATTTAGGAACAATCATAATGTCTGAGGATCTTAGAGATGCACTTGACAACATGTATGATGCCCGGATTCCAAAACTCTGGTTTAAAATTTCCTGGGAGTCGGCTACTCTTGGATTCTGGTTTACAGAGCTGCTTGAAAGAAATCAACAATTTCACACCTGGATTTTTGATGGACGACCAAACCAATTTTGGATGACGGGATTTTTTAATCCTCAGGTTTGAGCAATGAATATTAAACATTTTTACAGATCACTACTAAAGCTTTAGCAGAAAAGTATTAATAAGTGAATGTTACTATTATCTTTTATAATTTTGACAACACAAAATGTATTTATTGTTCACAGCTGCAATTATAGGCCTCTACTGAATTAGTAATAAGTTAGAAAATGCAAGACAAATATCAGGAAAATTTATAAAGAAATCTTCATTCCTTCATCAGGAACACATGGGGGGGGGGTTGGGTATTAGGAATCAGCTACAAAATGAGGGATTGTTGTAGGCTGAGGGTGCGTGATCTACTCTACATTAATTCTCAATTGAATAACTGAGAAACTAATTTGCATATATATCTGTAATGATATTAAGGAAAGCTCAGTATAAAGTTTTAGACAGAAAGCAATTATTTCTTCTTTGTGCATTTCTCTCCCATTTAATTTCACCATCTGGGTGAACACAATTTAGTAGCAGAAGGACAAGAATTGTCATTTAGTCCCTTTACCTTTCAATGAGAGTATGGTTAAACTCCTCTTACCTACATTACTATTATTTACTGGAAAATATCTATTGATCATAAATTTGAAACTATTTATTGAATTGACATCTTTGTTTGGCTGTGGTAAAGCTCTTCATTTTTATGTCATTTCACTAGGTCCTAAGACTAACATTCCAGTAGTTAAATTGTACTTGCCTATTACATTTTTGTGATCTGTGCACAAAAGCTCTTTTGATCCTTATAGTTCCTGGCCTTTCACGATCTTGTTTGGGTCCAAATTATCTTTCACTTTATTATATTGAATCCTGTCTACTGTACATTTCTTCACTCAATTAATGTCTGTAATTTTAATGACAATTCAGGCTTGTTTATTATCCACAAGGTTAATTACCTCACTGATACAAATCCTCCAGTTAGCTGCCAAAATCTAGGAATCTCCATATCACTTTTTTCCACATTAAAGTTCTCCTTACAAACTGATCTTTGATTGAGCTTTTGATCCAGTATCATTTTATGAAACTGTCAAAATTCATGATACCGTTATGAAGTGATTTGGTATGTACTGCTACACTAAAGGTCCTAATAAATACATCATGCTGCTTAAACTAGTGTTTTTTGTTGGGAGACTGTAATTAGCAAACTGTTTGGCTAAAGCTTCATTTTTTGCTAACTGAGGCACTGAGAAAATGTTTGGTATCATGATAGGCGTGTCAGATGCTTTGCAGTAGTCTAATGAATATTTTGGGAAATTCAGAGAGTGTGAACCCAAGTGCACAGTGCAAAGAAGAACAGATCTTGCACACTTACGCTTTTTCCAAACAGGAAGAGGGAATCCTATCCTTCTGGGTCAGATCCACAGCTGGATCTGGCAACAGAGTTGTAAGGTGTAAAGTTGGAACATATCAACAGGGTATTCAGGCCGAGTTCTTACAGCTAGGGACTGTAGTCATCTGCCTTCATCATCAGGCAGAGGGATTATGAGTCAGAATTTTGAATGGTGGTTGTTCGAAGGGATTATAGTTAATGGGGTTGAATTGATAGTCTAGCTATGGGATTGGCGATCAGAGAGATGGATTTTGCACTCAGAAGGTAAGATTGACGTTGGCATGGGTATAGGTGATGTTAGGGAGTGGTTAGTAGTCATGGCTGGGGTGGTCAGTTGGGAGGGTGGGTGGGTGCTGTGAGCATTAGGAAATGTGTGTGCATGGCTGGGATATGAGGTTCATGTTTGGAGGACTGTTGAATGATTTGGAGTATTTGCTTACTGCAAGTCATTTGTCATGATTTGGGTGTATTGGTGGTTATACAGTCCGTTGCATGATTGGTGTAAGCCAATACTTGCAGTAGAGGGTTGGTAGGTCAGAAAGTTACAATAACTATTTCACTGTACTAGTAGAATCCATAGATTGGTTCGAGAGAGACTCATACGTTTTAGAAGGATTAACAATTTTTTAAGCAGATCCCTTCTAATACATTTGGAAGCTGGTCTTATGGACGCTGTGAAAAGGTTTTCTAGTTTTTCTGTGCTCACCTACTTCTTGTCCCCAGGTTACCTAAGCTGCAGTCCAACCACCAGCTGATCCCACTCTTGGTTAAAACTCCAAACCCATGTATTCCCCTGCCAATGGCATTGCCTCAGTTCTCCAACCCCAGTCACCAATCCTCCTTCCTCTCTGTAATCGTCCACCCAACCCTAGGATTTAATTGTTTCTGCAAGTATAGTGCATCAGTCTCTCTGTATGGCTGAATCGTGTTGAGTCACAATTCATTTCTGAGCAGAATCTCTTTTAGCATAATTAGACTCATCTTTTGGCAATTTTCTGGCTTGTTTCTTCGGAGATTTGGTTCTGCTTGTTGGCTTAATCACACTGCAGGATTATACACTGTCAGTGTTAAGGAATTTGTGCCATTGTATTGTGGAGCAAGTTGTATAGCATTGACTCAATGTAAAAGCAATTGTGAATAGAATGTAACATTTCTCACACAGTCTGTGACTATTTTCTGATCACCAGGTGTTCTCTGTTGCATAAAATTAATTAGGTATGTGCTCAGGAATAAAATTAAAACCTGATCCTCATCCAACCCAACAATGGCAATGCAAACCAGATTGAGTTCCTACACCAATAACAGATATTTGATATATCTGATCCAACCTTTGCAACAAATAAAATAATTCCCAAATGTTCTATTCACACAAAGTAATATGAAACAAATCCTGCCCTGTCATGACAGGGCTACTTGACCTGATTTGATCCATGTCTGAATGTTTTACCAATCTGAGCTTGATGCATGTAGTCAGCTTCCATCAAGGTGGGTAGCCAGGGCTGTACAATAAATGAACAAAAATCTGGCATTGTTGTATTCAGTAGGAGTATTGGTGGGTCTTGTTTGTCTTGCCTCTAGAATGGCACTGTGTCCAGAGATTTTACTCCTTGTTCAGCTATTGTAGGACACTGTCACCAAAGTCAGAACTGTTGTAAAACAGTGATCAAAATAAATGAAGTAATACACTTAATTCAAAATATGCTGGAACCTGAAGTAATTGATGCCAACAAGTTAATAATCCATTCACACCAGTGAGAGTAAGGTATAGCCGTTGCTTACACATTTGTATTTCTGTGTAAAATGTCCCAGAATCAAAATAGGCCGTTTAACCAATTTCTGCTTGGTCCAATTCCCCTCTTCTCCCCATAACCATCTTTAAATTGCAGACTTATATCCACAGTAATATGGGTTTGGATCAAAATTTGTGTTTTTTCCATTGTTTTTTTTTCATAATTTATGCATTCTTATTACAATCTAAGATCATTTGCATATTTATATTGAGAATTTCATCCTTGGTCTGTAGTATTAAATGTTGAAGTCAATGGAATAAATTACAGAGCCACTGCATAACAAACTATCAGACTCAGGTTTAATATCACCAACATATGTCTATCTATTTAATCTATGTGAGAAATTTGTTGTTATATGGTAGCAGTATACTATATAGCTCATTTAATGCTACTGATCTGCAGTGAGTCGCTAGGAAAATATTATTATTGTTTTAATAATAATTTTGAGGATCTCTTTCCGATTATTCCCTAATCAGCTGAGCCGCACTGGAAAGTAATATATGCCCCATAAAAGTGTCAACCTTCTCCAACTGAGTCTAACCAACTATTATTAATATTCAATTGCATTGCCATTGTCCAGTCCCCTATTATCAATGTCCTGAGGATATAATATCATTACAGTACCAAATTAATACTCTAACGTAAGAGCAGATATCCTGGTTTCAAGACTGGATTTCCTGACTCATCTCCTGATACACCACAGCCTCTTCACCATCAACACAGTGACAAAAAGGTGCAATGGAATACTCTCCAGTTGTCTAAATGAGTGCAATTCTAATAACAGAGGGACCACTTTGAATGTAGTAAAGTAACCCCACCAAATTGGTGGTACTTTCCATCTCTCTAAATATTCATACCCTTCAGCAAGGCTGCACAATGGATTAGTACAAAATGGATCTAGCTACTAAAACAGCAGTTCCTAATCATTCAGCTTCCACAAACAAAAAGGCAGTGTACACTATCCGTGAATGCTAGCCCTTGGCCAACATTTCCAGTACAGATCATCCCCTTATGGACTTCAACTGTGGGGTTTTGTGAAATTTTCGTTTGGCCAATGTTCCCGTTTGGCGGTCTGACCTCAGATAGTCTGCCCATAAATGCCACCACTTAGCTGATAGGATCCATCTAAATCTGTCCCTATTCAAACTTTGGCAATGAATAGTTACTGACTTGAAATGAGGAAGTTATATTGATATCCAGGAGCTATATCTATTTTCTCTGTATATTGAATAAACTGATTGGAAATATCTTAGTACAGCCTATTTATTGATCATTGTTCAACAATTGAAAAGAAAGTCTCTAAGATAACATGGAGAGCCATACAATATTAATTTTACAAACAATATTGAAACAATATTTCAAGTTTAGAATGCAGGAATTTTTCAAATATCATCCATCTATCCTATCATGTAAAGTTAGCATTGAAATGTATTTTTGTTTCTCCTTCAATGAATTGTACAGATACCTATATTTAGTAGATCTTACATCTGTATTAAAAAAATCTAAAATGGGATATCTCTTTGCAGGGTTTTTTGACGGCAATGCGACAAGAAACCACACGGATGAATCTGAGCAAGGGCTGGGCCCTAGATAGTGTTATTCTTTATAATGAAGTCACCAGAATGATGAAAGAAGACGTTAATGCTCCTCCTGCTGCAGATATTGGTGGTGTTTATGTCTATGGCCTATTTCTGGATGGAGGTGGCTGGGACAAAAAAAATGTAAGGCTTATGGAATCATCTCCAAAGGTAAGTATAAGACTCAGAAGCCTTCAGCCTATCAAATCTGCCCCACCATGGCTGATCCTGGATCCCACTGAACCCCATACGCCTGCATTCTCACCCTATCCTTTGATGCCCTGACTTCTGCTTTAAATATACCCATGACTTAGACTCCACTGCAGTCTGTGGCAGAGCATTCCACAGATTCACCACTCTCTAGCTAAAAAATTCCTCCTTCTCTCTTCTAAAAGGTCACCCCTCAATTTTGAGGCTGTGCTGTCTAGTTCTGGATATCCCCACCATAGGAAACACCCTCTGCATATCTACCTTATCTAGTCCTTTCAACATTTGGCAAGTTTCAATCAGATCTCTCTGCGTTCTTCTAAATTTCAATGAGTACGGGGCCAAAGCTGCCAAACTCTCATGTTAACCTCTTCATTCCCAGAATCATCTTCATGAACCTCCTCTGAACTCACATCCTTTCTGAGATACGGGGCCCAACACTGTTAACAATACTCCAAGTGTGGCCTGACTTGTGTCTTATATTCTATTCCCCTTGAAATAAATGCCAACATTACATTTGTCTTCTTTAGCCACAGACTCAACCTGTAAATTAACCTTCTGGGAGTCTTGCACGAGGACTCCCAAGTCCCTCTGCATCTCTGATGTTTGAATCTTCTCTCCATTTAGATTATAATCCACACTACTGTTCCTTTTACCAAAATGCATCATACGTTTCCCAACTGTATTCCATCTGCCACTTCTTTTCCATCTCTTCAAATTTGTCTAAGTTCTGCTGCAATTGCATTGCTTCCTCAGCACTACCCTCCCCTCTACCCATCTACATATCATCTGCAAACTTTGCCACAAAGCCATCAATTCCATCATCCAAATCACAAACAAGAGGAAAAACCTGCAGATGTTGTAAATTCGTGCCACACACACAAAATGCTGGAGGAATGCAGCAGGCCAGGCTGCAATTATCTGGTAACAGGCCTAGCCCCAATAAGGAAGTACCAAAAGATTCTCTCTGAACAAATAAAGACCCAATATTGTTCATGTTTCATTTCTAGGTGGGTTACAATATACTTATAAAGTAGCTAATACATTGTCAAAGTTTTTATTGAAGGGCTTCATGGTAGAGTGCAATGCACTGTCCTTATCATTAAGATATAAGGACGTGGTCTCTTTCATATATTGAAGTTTATTTGGTGTAGACAGATCCTTATGTGGTGCAACTCTTTCTCTCTAATACCTCCCTCATTACTCTGTTTGATGACTTGTGACTTTATATAATCTCACTTGGTTTACATAACTTGCTGCCTTTCAGTCCACATTGACCCAGTAGATTAATTTTCAGGCATGGAATTTAAATTTCATAGCCTCATTGACTAACATTTTTAGCCTTATCTATCAGTATGGTAACATAGTGGGTAGCAAAACGCTTTACTGTAACAGCCACCTGGTTTCATTTACTGCCTCTATCTGTAAGGACTTTGTACACTCTCCCGTGACCACCTGGGTTTCCTCCCACAGTATAAAAACATATCAGTTGGTAAGTTAATTGAATATTGTAAATTGTCCCGTGATTAGGCTAGGGTTAGGAATAATGATCTCAAAATGGCGGTGCAGGCTTGAAGGGCCAAATGGTCTACTTCTGTACCTACTGTCTATTGATAAAATTGGGTTTGCTGGGCAGCACAACTTCTAGAACCAAAAGGGCCTGCTCTGCACTGTATCTCAATAAATAGAAATAAATAAATACTGGAATAAAGCCAGTAAATTAAAAGAAATTACAGAAGGGTCAGTCTTTCTCTTTCTGTGTGTTCTCTAGTAGACAAGTAACTAGTTTCATCTAGTTCAGCTCTCTCAATGGGAAGCAGCGGGACTCCGGCCGGTATTTTCTCATAAGCACAGCAGTCAGGATTAAATTCCGATCCAGAGTGTCATTTGTGTAGAGTTTGCACGTTCTCCTCGTGACCGTGTAGGTTTGCTCAGGGGGCTTAGATTTCATTCTCCATTCCCAAAGTGTGCTGGTTATTAGGTGGATTGGCTACTCTAAAACAGTCAATGGCAAGAGGGTGATTGGAGAATTGAAGGGTGTGGGATGGTTGGGGGAAGGTTAATGGACTTTTTTTTATATAAAAAGGTTCATTCATGGGGTGTTGGCTTGACAGGTTGAGCCAGTATTTAATTGCCTATGTATGAGAGAACAGATTGCAGGGAAATAGGGGATTGAGTTTGATGTGATCTGTCTGAGAGCTCGCATGGACTCAATGGGCCAAATGACATCCTTCTATGTTGTAAAACATGTAATATGCAATACAAGATTTTTATTGAGCTACATATGTGACAGAGATAAGACATCAAATCCTCCTAACATCTACTCTATAAAGCTCTGTCGAAACTTTACCTGTTTCAATGAATCTGATATATATCGTTCTTATAAACTCTTTGGTAGAGACTTAGTCTGCTCTTTTTTCTCCATAAAATAATCCGTGATCAACTTAGTGAAACATCAGTGCACCAGCCTCGAATGCAAGTCTCCTGAATTTAGAATATCATTGCAATCAATACTTGAAGTATGAAGTTGTGAAAACCCTATGTGGCTGATGTATTCCATCTCTTTGCATGGAAGACCAACATTCTATTTATCTTCTTTATCACCTGCTTTATCTGCATTCTTATACTGTTTCTTTTAAGAGAACACCCTGATCTCTGAAAACACTAATATTTATTTAACATAAAAAAGATATATATATTACTCTGCTTTTCTGCCTACCAATAGGACTACCTCATATTCCTGCACATTATACAGCATCTGTCTTCTTTCTGGCTATTTTCATAAACTTTGCTATTCTCACAACTTGCATTCCACAGAATTTTGCATCATCAGCAAACCATCAGTCCCTTATCTAAACATCAGATGCCCCAGCACAGTCCTTTGATGAATACATTTTGATTAAGCAGTAATTTATGACAGCACTTAGGCACATGTTGAAATCTTTGTATTTATTCTGAAGGTCTTTCATTATTCATTTTAGTGTTCAGACTGTAATTAAGAAAGGAAAGATCTACAGTTATGTTGTTCTTTTCCTATTCTCTTGTGGATGTCCGAAACCATTTTAAAATTGATTTTTGAAGTGGGATTATTGTACTAACATAGGAAATAGTGCATCCAATTTTTGCAGTTAGCTCCCATAAAAAGAAATGTAATAATGATCAGGCAATCAGTTTTAGTAATGTTGACTGTGGGATATACCCTCCTTCTCTAATCTCATAGAAAATGCAATGTGGTCATTTTTATTCACGTCACAGACCCAACGTAGCTTTGGTTTACTAGCTTAACAAAAAGATTTAGCTACTACACAAGATCACATTTGGATGCTTCTGTTGATGTTATTGCTCAAATAGGATTCTTCACTAAAAAGAAAAAAATCTGCAGATGCTAGAAATCCAAGCAATATGCACACACAACAAGCTGGAGGAATTCAGCAAAGCAGGCAGTATCTATGGAAGAGAAGCTTTGTAAAGGGAAGATCATGCCTCATGAGCCTGATTGAGTTTTTTGAAGAGGTAACAAAAGAAATTGATGAGGGTAGGGCAGTGGATGTGGTCTACATGGAGTTTAGCAAGGCATTTGACAAGGCCCCTCACGAGAGACTCATCCAGAAAGTCATGAGGCATGGGATAAGTGGAAACTTGGCTGTTTGGATAAAAAAAATTGGCTTAAAGGAAGAAAGCAGAGGATAGTTGTGGAAGGAAAGTATTCTTCCTGGAGGTCGGTAACTAGTGGAGTGCCACAGGGATTGTGCTGGGATCCCTGCTATTTGTGATTTTTATAAATGACCTGGATGTAGAGGCAGAAGGATGGGTGAGTAAGTGTGCAAATGACATGAAGATTGGAGGAGTTGTGGATGGAGCTGTAGGTTGTCGAAGGTTACAAGAGAATATAGACAGGCTGCAGAATTGGGCAGAAAAATGGCAGATGGAGTTCAATCTGGATAAATGTGAGGTGATGCATTTTGGAAGGACAAACCAGAAGACTGAGTGCAGGATTACTGGTCAGTTACTTAAGAGTGTGGATGAACAAAGGGACCTTGGGGTTCAAATCCATACATCCCTCAAGGTTGCTGCGCAGGTTGATAGGGTAGGTAAGGAGGCCTATGGGATGCTAGGCTTCATTAACAGGGGGTTTGAGTTCAAGAGTAGAGAGGTCATGTTGCAACTCTACAAATCTCTGGTGAGACCGCACTTAAGAGTATTGTGTTCAATTCTGGTCACCTCATTATAGGAAGGATGTGTAAGCTATGGAGAGGGTACAGAGGAGATTTACCAGGATGTTGCCTGGTTTGGAGAACAAGTCATATGAAGCAAGGTTAGCAGAGCTGGGACTTTTCTCTTTGGAACATAGAAGAATGAGAAGGGACTTGGTAGAGTTCTACAAGGTTATGAGAAGCATAGATAGGGTGGATAGTCAGTACCTGTTTCCCAGGGCACCAAAAGCAAACACCAGAGGGCATATGTACAAAATTAAGGGAGGGAAGTTTAGGGGAAACATCGGGGTAAGTGTCCCCCCGCCCCCACACACACACACAGAGGGTTGTGAGTGCCTGGAATGACTTGCAAGGGATGGTGGTGAAGGCTAAAACATTAGGGGTTTTTAAGAGCCTCTTGGACAATGAAAGAAAAATGGAAGGTTATGGGGTAGTGTGGGTTTAGTACTTTTTTTAAAAAGGATTTTATGGGTCAGCACAACAGGGAGGGCTGAAGGGCCTGTACTGTGCTGTAATGTTCTATGGTTCTATAGTACAGTCAATGTTTTGGGCCAAGGCCCTTAAGCAGGGCTGGAGAAAAAAAAAGCTGAGGAGTAGATCTAAAAGGTGGCGGAAGGATCCTATGAGATGCATGGTACAAGCTGGTGGTGACGATATATGGCTGTGGTATCAGGGCTCGTGAGCACATGGTTGAGGAGTTGGAGGGCTGCTGAGATCTGAGGGGGAGCAGTGAGAGGTGGTTTTACTGACCTCCTGTCAAAGGAAAGTTTTAAACTTCTTCAGGGTCGGCATCCCTAGAAGACACTACAGTATAGTAATCCAATCACAAACAAGAAAAAATCTGCAGATTCTTCACTGGAGGCTTTTTTTCTCAAACTTAGTGTTACTCTAATCGTACTTTGTGCTAATGAATATGTCAAACTAAATTTTATAGGTCTATTAAGAGTAAAATGGTGGTTAGGGAGAGAATAAGTCCTTAATAATAGTCTGTGTGGAAGCAAAGGAAATGGGTGATATTTTAAATGAATATTTATCTTCAGTTTTTATTATGGATCAAACAATGAAGCTAAGGAAATGAGTGGGATGTCTTGGACCACATTGAGGTGTCTTGAATCTATGGCATTCTTTCCTTCAGGCAGCTGTGGAGGCCAAGTCTTCATGTATATTTAAGGTAGAGGTTGATAAATTCTTGATTGGTCAGGGCATGAAGAGAAATAAGGAGAAGGCAGGAGATTGGGGCTGGAGGAAAATTGGATCAACCATGATGAAATGGTGGAGTAGACTCGATGGGCCAAACTGCCTAATTCTGCTCCTATATCTTAAGGTCATAAAATACATTAAGATGGATAAATACCCAGATCTTCACCTGGTGGATTTTTAGACTTTGTGGGAACAAATTGTGAAGGTCCTTGCAGAGACTTTTTTCTTCATCTTTGGCCACAGGTGAAGTTCTGGAAGACTGGAGAGTGACTAATGTGATAATGTTATTTAGAAAGGGCAACAAAAACAATTCAGAAGCTCTTTGAGGAGGTAATCAATAATGTCCTCTGCCCTACGCTCATCTACCCTCTTGCTTATGAACTTTAGTGAGGCCTTTTGACAAGATACCTCATGACAGGCTAGTCTGGAAGATTAGATTACATGGGATCCAGGAGGAGATGGCGGACAGGCTTCATAATTGGTGGGAAGCAGAAGGTGATTTATGTGTCTAAAGGGGTCACTGCTGGGATCTTTGTTTATGATTTATATAAACAATTTGGATCTAGACTGGGATATTATTCCTTGAAACATAGAAAAATGAGGGGTGACCTGATAGAGGTATGGAAGATTATGAGCGACATAGGGAGTGAAGTGAAAGGCTACTATGAGCAAGAGATCATAGGTTTAATATCAGAGGCAAAAGATTTATAAGGGTCATTAGGATCAGCTTCTTCATGCAAGGGGCGGCGCATATTTGTAATGAGCCACCAGAGGCAAGCACATTAGAGATATTTAAAAGATGTCTAGAATAAGTATGTGGATAGGAGAGGTTTCGAGGACTGTGGACCAAATGCAGGCTAATGGGACTAACTTATTGGGCAACAGAATTGACATGGATGGGTTGGGCTGAAGGACTTGTTTCCAAGCTGTATGAATTTTACACAATTGTTCTACACAGCTGCCTAAGGATATGGTTGAAGCAGGTTAGTAGATACATTTAAGTAGTATGTGGACGTACATGGATGACAGCAGTTTAGAGGGTTATGGGCTAAATGGATTAGCTTGAAGATGCATCTTTGTTGGCATGGACACTTATGGCCTGAAGGGCCTTTTTCTGTGCAGTATAATTCTACAACTCTATATAGGTTTTTTTTTAAAACAGCAACAGCAACCTTAATTTTTCATAATTTGTTCTGACAAACAAAACGAGTGGCAAGATCAGAGCAAACAGAAAAATGTGGAAACAGCTTACCATCCCCAAGACCTTCATTCCTCCCATTGTTAATGACACAAACTGAGGTTAAATTATAGCTTTTAAAAATGTTGTGGTCGGGTGTTTGTCTGGTTGCATCCAATTTGTGGAACTGCAAGTGATAATTAAGTGTTGCAGCATATCCATTTTCAAAGTATGTAAGAAAAATATGAGATAAGAGGGAATATAAACATAAAAGACCTGAAAGATCATAAATCAGTACCAGAGAAAATTAATGATTAATAATAAGATTTGACAAAATACTTAACTATATTCTGATACTACTTCTCCTGCACCCATGAGTTTTTCAGATTTACACTCCAAGATGCAACGTTAGGTCAGAAGAAGCATCAAAGCTATTTCTATCCTCTTGTTCCTAATGTACTTGAGAAGATTTTGGGATTCTCTTTAATCTTAATGGTCAGGATCATTTCATGGTCCCTTTTGGCCACCTCTCCTGCACACTTGTTATTCCTTCATTCTGCAGTTGCCCATGCCAGCCATAGGTTTCCTTTAGTTTTACCTGATCAGTCCCTCAATACCTTTTGTCATCTATCATTCCTTCATTCTGCCATCTTTGCCTTTCCTCCTTACAGTGGATCTGAGCTCTTACTAATTCTCTTTTAAAAGATTTGAGATATAAAAAACACCTTTTCCCCATTGCAAGGGCTGGCCAAGACCAGAAAACATGGATTAGAGGTGAGGAGTGAGAGGGTTATAAAGGACCAACGGAAAATCATTTTTCCAGTGGGTGGTTGTAATCTAAAATGCACTGCCTTAGTTAGCAGCGGAGGCAGATACTCTACGAAATTTAAAAATCATCTGGATGAACACTTAAATGACAAGAGTGCCGCAGGCTGCAAACAAGTCCTGGAAAATGGTATTAATATACATAGATACTTGGGCTGACAAGTCTGCCTCTGTACACCTATTTGTGTTTCTTTGAATGACTCTTCTTTCCAATTGTCTTTGCAGGTACTGTTCACCTTGCTTCCAGTAGTTCATGTGTATGCCATTAGTGCCACTGCACCTCCTGATTCCAAGAAACAGCAGGGGGCGATGTATTCGTGCCCTGTGTATAAGAAGCCCAGGAGAACTGATCTGACGTTCATCTTCTCTCTGTATCTGAAAACAATGCAGAATCCAGATCACTGGACTCTGCGTGGTGTTGCTTTACTCTGTGACTCCAAATAAACACAGAAAAAGCAATGCAAATTATGCAAAGCTCATTTAAGTATTGTGTTTAATGCAACCTGAAATTACATGCTGAGAATATGTTTATCCTATTGCATAATCTTGTAATGTATGTGTAGCATTCTGGGAGTTGTTTGAACATGGCCTGTAAAGTTTAGCACTTAATCTTGGAGAATAGAGGATTATTTCAACCTGTGTTACACCTTACCAGATCTTCTTTCACAAATATAAATGATGAACAGGAAGTCTGCCTCACAATATTAGGCAGCGTACAAAACAGGGTTTTATCTCTGAATCCCCAAAACCTTACCACTCTCTTCATCTATCAAGCAATGTGAAGGAATATACTCCACTTGCCTGGATGAATGCAGCTCCAACAATACCTATAACCTCAAGGAGAAAGCAGCCCCATTGACTAACACACCTTGCATCACCGTAAACATGCTCCTTCCACACAGGCAAACAGAGTTTATAGTTACTACAATATTTGATAACACCAATGACTTCAATCAGCAAGAAGAACAATGGAAGCAGGATCGTGGAAACAGCACCCTGTAGGCTCTCCTCCGATTCACATGCCTGATTTTGAAAAACAGTATTTTCCATCATCTAACTCCTCCCCAGGAGCATTGTAGGAGTACCTCCACCAGAAGAACATCAGCAGTTTAACTGCCATTGAGGATGTAGTGGGAATGATCTTCTTAAAGAAACACTGTATTCACATAAATAGTTCAATTGAACAGGGAAAAATTCACAAGAATGCCTTACTGCATTAATATTTTAAGAAGTTAATTTACTTTTAAAAGGGGCCTAAACAATTCTTATCAGAAACTCTTCATTTTAGCAACACTCTAGTGATTAGGCTACCTAGTTTCCTAGATTATTCTTCAAAAATAAATGAATTATTCCAGAGTTGAGGTATTTGTTTCTCCATGCCATTAAATAATTGTTTTACTGTAGATAACAATAATTGAAAAAATAATACACCCTGAATAAAATGTTTGAACCCAAAAAATAAAAAATTGTGTTCACGTATTATTCACCTCATCAGAGTAAGCTCGAAGTCTAATTTTGAACACAAAACCTTCAAGTTAAAAAAAAGGCTCTGAAAACTTGTACCAACTAACTGGCGGGTGTATTCAAAGACATTTTCAACCTCTCACCGCTATGGTTGGAAGTTCCCACCTGCTTCAAAAGGGCAACAATTATACCAGTGTCCAAGAAGAGCACCTTGAGCTACCTTCACGGCTATCATCCAGTAGCACTCTCATCTACAAAGGTGAAGTGCTTTGAGAGGTTGGTTATGGCCTCTATCAACACCTGCTTTGAGAGGTTGGTTATGACTAGAATCAACACCTGTCCCACTGCAATTTGCCTATTTCTACAATAGGTCTAAGGCAGAATTGATCTCAGTGGCCTTGCATCACCTGGACAATGTACATATGTATGTCAGGATGCTCTTTATTGATTATAGCTCAGCATTTAACACCATCATTCCTACAGTACTGATCGAAAAGCTACAAAACCTGGGCTGGTGTACCTCCTTCTGCAACTGTTCCTCGACTTCCTAACTGGAATATCACAATCTGTAGTTTCTGGATCATAGATGAGTGCACTACTGGATGATGGTCATTAAGGCAGCTCAAGCCATTCCCCTCTGACTGCAGCGGTAAGAAAAAACATCTCCACCTCACTGACAATCAGCACTCGCACACCACAGGGATGTATGCTCAGCCACTGCTTTACTCTCTCTACACCCATAACGGTGTAGCTAGGCATAGCTCACATGACATTATAAATTTGCTGATGATACAATTATTGTTGGCAGTATCACAGATAGAGTCAAGAGGGCATACGGGAGCAAGATATACCAGCTAGTTGAGTGATGTCTCCAAGTAACAACCTTGCACTCAGTATCAGACCAAAAACCTGATTGTGGACTTCAAAAAAGGGTAAGACAAGGGAACACAAGCTAATCCTGATAAAAGGAACAGAGGTGGAGAGAGTGAGCATTTTAAAGTTCCTGCTTGTCAATACCTCAGAGGAACTAACCTGGACCCAACATATCAATGTAGATATAAAGAAAGCAAGACAGCAGCTATATTTCATTAAGATTTTGAGGATATTTGTTTTGTCACCCAAGACACTTGAAAACCTCTACAGATGTACCATGGAGAGATGTAGCTTTTTAGAGATGTACCTGACTGGCTGCATCACCACCTGGTATGAGAGGGTGGGGTGGAAGGGTGTTACTGCACAGGATCACAAGCTACAGAAGCTGTGAAATTAGTCAGCTCTATCATGGGTACTATCCTCTGTAATATCCAGGACTTCTTCAAGGAGCAGTGCCTCAGAAAGGCAGTGTCTAGTTGCACCTGAACCAGAGGGGAACGAATATTCTTGCGGGCAGTTTTGTTAGAGCTGTTGGGGAAGGTTTAAGCTAATGTGGCAGGGGCGTGGGAACCAGAGTGAAGGGACTCGGGAAAGGACGGATAGTAAAGTAAAGATGGCGTGCAGTCAGACTGTCAGGAAGGGCTTGCAGGTGATGGGACTTAGTGGCAGCCAAAAGGCTGAATATCAAATCATTAGGGATGCAGAGTCAGAAAGGATAGGAAATACAGTACTCAAGGTGATGTATCCAAATTGCATACTATAAGAGATAAGGTGGATGACCTTGTTGCAATATTACAGATTGCCAGGTATGAAGTTGTAGCCATCACTGAATTGTGGCTGAAGGATGGTTGTAGTTGGGAGCTGAATGTCCAAGGTTACACGTTATATCAGAAGGATAGGAAGGTAGGCAGAGAATGTGGTGTGGCTCTACTGGTAAAGAATAGCATCAAATCAGTAGAAACATGTGACACAGATCAGAAGATGTTGAATCCTTGTGGGTTAGGTTAAGAAATTGCAAAGGTAAAAGGACGTTGATGGCAGTTACATACGGGCCTCCCAACAGTGGCTGGAAAGTGGACCACAGATTACAACAGGAAATACAAAAGGAGAGTCAAAAGGGTAATGTTCTGGTGGTCATGGGAGATATTAACATACAGGTTGATTGGGAAAATCAGGTTGGTAATGGATCTCAAGAGAATGAGTTTGTTGAATGAGATAGCTTTTTAGAGTAGTTTGTTGTTGAACCTACTAGAGGATCAGCTATACTGGATAAGGTGTTAAGTAATGAACTGGAGGCAATTAGGGAGCTTAAGGTAAAAGAACCCTTTGGAACCAGTGATCACAATATGATTGCATTCAACTTGAAATCTGATAGTGAGAAAGTAAATTCTGATGTAGCCATATTTCAGTGGAGTAAGGGCAAGAGAGAGGAGTTGACCAAAGAAAATTGGAAGGAGCTGCTGGCAGGGATATCAGCAGAGTAGCAATGACATGCGTTTCTGGGGGAAATGAGGAAGGTGTAGGACACATGTATTCCAAAAATGAAGAAGTACTTAAATGGTAAAATAGTACTGCATAAAAAGTGGTCCCAACAGCAACTCCTGCAGAACACCACTAGTCACTGGCAGCCAACCAGAAAAGGATCCTTGAATTACCACTCAATGCCTCCTACCAATCAGCTAATGTTCTAACCATGCTAGTAACTTTCCTGTAATACCATGGTCTTTTAACTTGGTAAGCAGCCTCATGTACGAATGCCTTCTGAAAATCCAAATATACAACATCCACTGCATCTTCTTTATCTCTCCTACTTGTAATCTCCTCAAAGAATTCCAACAGCTTCATCAGGCAAGATTTTCCCTTATGTCACAATCACTCCATTACCTCATCCTTAGTGGAAAGATGGAGGATTGTGAAGTTTTTTAAAAAATCTACAGAGAGCAACTAAAAAATCATTACAAGGGAAAAGATGAAATATGAAAGTAAGCTAGCAAATAATATCAAAGTGGCTTGTAAAAGCTTTTTCAAGTATGTTAAAAAGAGAAATGAGAGTGGATATAGGACCGCTAGAAACTGAGGCAGGAGGACAAAGAGATGGGAGATGAACTAAGTGAGTATTTTGCATCACTGTGGAAGACACTAGCAGTATGCCCAATGTTGTAGAGTGTGAAGGAAGAGAAGTGGATAAGTCACCCAGACCAGAGGAACTGCACCCTAGTGTTCTGAAAGAGGTAGCGTTAGAGATTGTAGTGGCATAAGAACTTATCTTTCAAAAATCTATGGACTCTGGCATGGTGCCAGAGGGCTGAAAAATTGCAAATATTACTCCACTCTTTAAGGGGGAAGGCAGCAGAAAGGAAATTATAGACCAGTTAGCCTGACCTCAGTGGTCGAGAAGATGTTAGAATCAATTGTCGAGGATGAGGTGATGGAGTACTTCATCTGAAAGTGAAGTACTTCACTGAAAGTGGTTTCCTTCAGGGAAAATCTTGCCTGACAAACCTGTTGGATTCTTTGAGGATATTACAAGTAGGATAGATAAAGGGGATGTAGTGGATGTTGTACATCTGGACTTTCAGAAGGTCTTTTATAAGATACCATACAAGAGGCTGCTTACCAAGTTTAGAGCCTATGGTATTACAGGAAAGTTACTAACATGGTTAGAGTATTGGCTGATTGGTAGGCGGCAGTGAATGGGAATAAAAGGATCCCTTTCTGGTTGACTACTAGTGACTAGTAGTGTACTGCAGGGGTCAGTGTTGGGACCACTTCTTTTTATACTGTATATAAATGATTTAGATGATGGAACAGATGGCTTTGTTGCCAAGTTTGCAGATGATATGAAGATTGGTGGAGAGGTTGGTAGTTTTGAGGAAACAGGTAAGGTGCTGAAGGACTTAGATTAGAAGAATGGGCAAGAAAGTGGCAAAAAAAATACAACTTGTGAAAATGCATGGTCATGCACTTTGGCAGTAGAAATAAATGTGTGGACTATTTTCTAAACAGGGAGAAAATCCAGGAATCCGAGGTACAGAGGGACTTGGGAGTCCTTGTACAGAATACCCTGAAGGTTAACTTGCAGGTTGAGTCAGTGGTGAGGAAGGCAAATGCCATGTTAGCATTCATTTCAAGAGGCCTAGAATACAAAAGCAAGGATGTGATGCGGAAGCTTTAAGGCACTGTTGAGGCCTCACCTTGAGTATTATGAACCATTTTGGGCTCCTCATCTTAGAAAATATGTGCTGGCATTGGAGAGGGTCCAGAGGAGGTTCACAAGGATGATTCCAAGAATGAAAGGGTTATCATATAAAAACATTTGATGGTTCTGGGTCTGAACTCGCTGGAATTCAAAAGAATGAGGGGGGGGGGGGATCTCATTGAAACCTTTTGAATGTTGAAAGGCCTAGACAGAGATGTGGAAAGGATGTTTCCCATGGTGGGAAAGTCAAGGACAAGAGGGCACAGTCTCAGGATAGAGGGTAACCCTTTCAAAACAGATGCAGAGAAATCTCTTTAGCCGAAGCGTGGTGAATTTGTGGAATTTGTTGCCACATGCAGCTGTGGGTGTCAAGTCGCTGGGTATATTTAAGGCAGAGATTGATAGGTTCTTAATAGGATATGGTATCAAAGGTTACAGGGAGAAGGCTAGGAACTAGGATTGCAGTGCAGATCTATTTATTTATTTAAAGAAAAGGATCAACCATGACTGAATGGTGGAGAAGACTTGATGGGCCAGATGGCCCAATTCTGCTCCTGTGTCTTATGGTCCATTATTAAGGACCTTCATCACCTAGGACATGTCCGCTTCTCATTGTTACCATCAGGATGGAGGTTCAGAAGCCTGAAGGCACACACTCAAGCGGTTCAGGAACGGCTTCTTCCCCTCTGCCATCCGATTCCTAAATGGACATTGAATCTGTGAACACTACCTCACTTCCCCTCCCCCCTGTTTTGCACTATTTTTAATTGAACTATTTAATATAAATATACAGTTTACATACTGCAATTTATTTTTTTCTCCATTTATCATGTATTACTTTATACTGCCTCTGCCAAGTTAACATATTTCATGACATATGCCAGTGATATTAAACCTGATTCTGAAATAGTGTAGGAGAGATGTTGGGACTTTAGAAATAAGAAGGAACACATGGGGCAAATTGAGATAGTTTAAACAATGTGTTTGTCATTGGATTGTGCGTGTTATACAATGCTGGTAAGCAGATATTACATGGTATTTACAGCACCAAAATGAGCCCAATATGTTTCTAGCTGTATTTAAACTTTAGACAAACCTTCTTGCATGATTTTTTATCTAAAAACATTGAAGTATCCTTTTCTACTTTATCTTTCATTGGCTTCCCTTTGAATACAACAGTGCTAGACAGTTCAACTACTTATGATTCCATGTACTAATTAATCTTTTTCTGTATAATGGCATTTTATTCTCTTACTAGTTTGTAAGATCTATTCTGTCTCTGGTCTCCAATTCTGATTTCTTTTGCAAATGTGAGTGTCTTCTCTGTGCATATCCTATCAAACCTTCTCTATCAGGTAATCACTCGAGGTTCTCTTTTCTTGGAGAAGGAGCCCTGCCCTACTTAGTATCATTTTGGCAGATCTTTCTACGCTTATGAAAAGCAGCATTGTACACAGTACTCAATTTATAACCTAAGCCAAGAGTTGGTTTAAAACAATTGCTTTCCTTCCCCTCTAGAAATGAAATTGAGTCCATGGATTTTATTAACTGCATCAGTTGGTTCAATGATTTATATATCTAACTAATTTAGATAGATTTTCCCAGGAGTATTTTGCTTCTATATTCTTTCATACAAAATGTACTATTTAAAGAAACACATTGAATATCATTTTATCACATTGAGTCCTGACGAAGGGTCTCGGCCCGAAACATTGACAGTGCTTCTCCTTATAGATGCTGCCTGACCTGCTGTGTTCCACCAGCATTTTGTGTGCATTGTTTGAACATCATTTACCAAATGAGTCACATGAGTTGATAGAACAGTAACAATAACTTGGAAGATACCCAAACAAATGGATGAATGAACACTTTGACCTTCTGTTTTCTCATACGGTGTAAAGTTTTACATGTTACATGAGTAAATTTGGAAAAACATTGAATGTCATCACATCCTGTGCATGTGCAAGGTACCTGCGATGTCCAGTCCAAATCTTTCATACAAATGCTGCACGGTGTAATCAATTGGTATACATCCATGAATGAAATCAAGGACAAAGTTTAAATGTGCCAACAACACTTGTGGTTGCACAGAATTTAAGCAGTGACAGAGACTTGAGACACACTATTTTATCTAAAGGATCTACCCATACTTGGGCTTTCAGAGAGACCTACAGTGCAAGTAGGAAAAATAACAAGTGGATAGAGGGACGTGGAGATATTCAAGTGAAGTTCTTTACACTCTGATCAAACTTAATACCAACCCAACATCAGACAATATCTTCAAGATCCCAAGAACTTCTATATGACCCTTTCTCCAATCACTGTCTTCCTTTGCTAATCATCAGATCTGCTGTTCCCTTTTGCCCACTTACACAAACAATCCTTAGGATTTTCACCATCATGTTATCTCCCCAGATGCCTACATCCCACCCCAATCATCACTACCACTCTCATTCCATCTCACTCAATGAGCTTCTCTTCAGCCCAAATCCAACCTGCTGTCCTATGCACTTTTATCAATGCAGGATGAAGTTTTTAAACACGTTTGCACATGCAAGACAAAGGAGATGGTAATAGACTTTAGAAAGACTAAGCCTGCACTGCTCCCTGTTGCTGTTGAAGGTGAGGATGCGTATGTGGTGAGGATCTACAAGTACCTGGGTTGCACCTGGATGACAGACTTGAGTGGAGCACCAACACAGGGCACAAGGGCCAGAATCATCTCAACTTTCTGAGGAGAAGGTCTTTTGAAGTATGCATCTCTCTACTTCACATGTTCTACCAGTTTGTTGTTGCCAGTACAATCTTCTACCTTCTATGTGGTGATGTGCTGGGGCAATGGTATCAACACTGGTAATCCCAACAAGCTCGATTACTTGATTAGAAAGGCTGGCTCTGTTACAGGAGTCAAACTGGACACACTGGAGGGAGTTGTAGAACAAAGGACCCTACAGAAAACCCTGGCAATTCTGGACAATGTTTCTCACCCTCTGCATGTCACCTTGGCTGAACAGAGGAGCACTTTTAGTAATAGACTAAGACAAAGAGTGCTCCAAAGAGCTCTGTATGAGATTATTCTTACGGCTCTATAATGAGTCAACCTACAGCCAGGGAAGTGATGGCCCCCTTCTTTTAGGCTGCTTGAGGCAAATAATTTTTAATTCTTTCTTACTTCTTTTCTAATATTTGTATATCTGTGCATTTGTAGTGCCACTGTGACACTGTAACTTCCTTTGGGACCAATAAAGAATCTATCTATCTAAAGTCTATGCTGCAGTTTCATAGGTAAAACAATTTCTAATCTTGGCTACAATTCTTTAGTAAAGAAGAAATTTAAGATAGCAAAGGAAACTACAGGGTATAGTTACAAGTATGGTGATTTTGAGTTATTTTTATTGTCTAAACATATAGCAAAGGGGAAAGGAGGGAACAATTTCTGAAGTATTTTCTTCTCCATTAAGGAAGGAAGCAGGATCCATTTCGAGACATGTGTATGGTGAGTAAAACAATTAAACAAAAACCAATCACAAACATTAGGTTGACAATCGATAGAGAACAAAGCTGAATGGGGAAACAAAAAGGAGGCAAAAAATGCTTTCCACTTCCTTTCACTGAAGTTATCACCATGAATGAGGTGGTGAAGACATTGGATGAAACCGATGAATTGAATTTAATTGACATTACTCCAGGTCAAAATGTGATCCTTCCGAGGTCCACACACAAAATGCTAGAGGAACTCAGCAGGTCAGGAAGAGTACAGTTGACATTTGTGGCCGAGACCTTCATCAGGACTGGAAAAAAAAAGAGGGCTCAGGGTAAAAGTGTTGGGAGGGGAGGAAGAACCATAAGGTGATCAAACCAGGAGGGGGAGGGATGAAGTAAAGAGCTAGGAAGTTGATTGGTAAAAGAGACACAGGGCTGGAGAAGGGGGAAACTAGGAGAGGACAGAAGGCCATAGAAGCAAGAAAAGTGGGAAGGAGCACCAGAGGGAGGTGATGGGTGGGAAAGGAGAAAAGGTGAGAGGGAAAAGAGGATGGGGAACGGTGAGCAGAAGGGTGGGTCATTACTGGAAGTTCAAGAAATTGATGTTCATGCTGCCAGGTTGGAGGCTACACTGATGGAATACAAGGGGCTGTTGTGACAACCTGAGTGTGGATTCATTACAGCACTAGAGGAGGCTATCAGCTGATATGTCGGAATGGGATTGGGAAGTGGAATTAAAATGGTTGGCCACTGGAGATCCTATTCTCCCCCCCCCCCCCACCCCTGGCGGATAGAGCATTGAAATAGTCTCCCAATCTGCATCAGGTCTCCCCAACATACAGGAGGCCACACCAGGAGCACATGAGCCCAACAGACTCACAGGTGAAGCATCACCTCACTTGGAAGGACTGTTTGGGGCCCTGTATGATAGTGAGGGAGTGGTGTTGAGGCAGGTGTAGCACCTGTTCCACTTGTGGGGAGGGACAAATGGACAAGGGAGATGCGCAAGGAGCAATCCCTGTGGAAAGCGATAAGTTTGGGGGGGGGGGGGAGGGGAGAAAAGATGTGCGATCTCGTTGGAGATGGCGGAAGTTACAGAGAATTATGTGCTGGTTTCAGCCTTCCAAGGTTGCTGAGGGAAGCAAAGCTGGAAGGATTAAACCACAACCAAAATTGCATTAAGTAAGCTTAGGGTGCATGGTGAGCTGGGAATACGAATAGGAATCTGGGGCAGAGAGTTAGTAGATTGCTGGAATTTCTAGGTTCAAGAATAATCATCACCAATTCTCTCAGTCCTCAAAGAGAGGGAGAAAAGGGTAAGGTAAATGGAAAGAGAGAAAAGATACAAAATATTAATGCAAGTAAAGTCACTGAGTCAATTTTTGAATGTTTGTGTAAACTAAGAACAGTCAGGGAATCTCAATTTTCTAGAAATCCATTGCAGACCGAACATGCCTATACACCAGAGACATAGCGATCACAGTAAACTATCTAGAATTTATTCAAAGACTCTTCACAGATGGACTCTGAAACTAGCTATAAATATTGTTGCAGCCCAAAGGCAGCTAGAGATGACAACTTTGAAGTGATAATTATTATTCACAGCAAATATACATTACCAATTCAACTAATCCTGCAGGTTGGATCAAATGCCAGTTTCAATAATTATCTGATTTTCATCTTAGTGGACTTCCAAATGGATGCCAAACCTCTTCTACCATATGGCATTTCTTCATGACATAGAAGGGGGCCAATGAAGACCAAGCTACTGACTTTGCTTTGTCCTTAGCTTCAGCTCCCTTCAGATTACTCTATTCACCTACAGACTACAGTGGGAAATTAACCGATCAAATCAGATACACTGGAGGAAACCAGTACACTACACTCAGGAAGAACATGGAAACTGCAGATGGAAAGCACCAGAGACCTGGACAGAACACAGATCATTAGAGCTACCAGATAGATTCAAAGTAAATAACTCCCACTGCTTTTTAAAATTATGCAATCTTCTGCAAATAGGTGAAACTTGATTAGAGCAAGTTTAAAACTATCTGAGCTATACATGTCAAATTTACAGTATCATACCCAAAATATTATTTTAGTAAAATAAAACAAACATTTCCATCTGCATAAGACTTGCAGCACGTAATTCCTCCGAATGTTAACTTTGTACTTTGGTTACCCTTTGCCCAAAACTGATTGTAAGGATATCAATAATAGTGGAGCTGTTTTTATTGAAAATGCACTAAAAAATGTTGTTCCACAATGGACTGACCAAAGGATCAATCATCAATATGGAAAGGTGTTTCCTGGCGTGTTTAAGCACAGAGTACAGTGCCCTCTGAGTACAATGTCTACTAGTGTGTTCATACCTTTAACCACCTTCAGAATGATAAGCAAATGTAAAAAGAGTTAAGCGAGTTGGTTGTTTTGTAACAAAATGAGAGAGACCAGGACAGAAAAGCTTATTTTGACGTTGGAAGCCCTTGACAAGTGAGATACAATGAGATTATTGCTGGATGTCCAGTTGTTCATAATCTATATCAATGGTTTACATGAAAGGATTAATCAGCAATATATACTTGTGTTCTGATGATACAAACTACAGGGATAGGATGAAGCTCCAGGTTGTGAAGAGGAAGGGAGTCTTCAGGAAGATTTTGATAGCCTTAATGAGTTAAGATGAAATGCAATGTAGAGAAAATTTGAAGTTAACTACTTTGATTGTAGAATAATTTTTTTAAATAATGAGACATTTAACTGCATTCATGTTTGAAAGGATTTAGGCATCTTTGAACAAGAATCACTGAAGTTACCGTAGCTTGTTAGAAAAGATGCAAGAGTAGCCATATTACTGCAGTTATCACAAAGTACACTGCAGATGCTGTGGTCAAATCAATACGTACAAACACGCTGGAGGAACTCATCAGGTCAGGCAGCATCTGTGGAAACGGCAAAGGGTCTCGGCCTGAAACGTTGACTGCTTGTTTCCACGGATGCTGCCCAACCTGCTGAGTTTCTCCAGCGTGTTTGCACATGTTGATTACTGCAGTTATGCAAGCCCCTAATGAGATTCCACCAGGATTATTTTGTACAGGTCTTGTTTCCCTACTTAGGGAGGTACCTTGAGATAGAAGGAAGGTAATGAAGCTCACAAGACTGATTTGAGAGGCAAGTTAACATCTTGTGTGGAAAATTAACATGCTGGGTTTATATGCTCCAGTGTTTACAAGGAGACCTTACAGGGTTTGTCTGTGCAGATATGGGGAAGATGCTCATCTAAGCTGGGGATACCTAGAATTGGGGATCATCCAGGATTTCCCCACATTTTGCTAGAATTCTGGCCAGTTAGAATGAAGAAAAGATATACAGTGCCTATAAAAAGTACTCACCCATCCCCTCCCTGCAAGTTTTCACTTTTTTTGTTTTATGACATTGAATGACAGCAGATTTAATTTTGCTTTTTTGATACAAATCAACAGGAAAGTCTTTCATGTCAAAGTGAAAACAAATTTCTACAAATTGATCTAAATTTATTACAATTATTAAGCACAAAATAGAATGCATAATTTCTCACCCCTTCAAGTCAGTATTTAGTAGATGCACCTTTGACAGCAATTATAGACTTGAGTCTGTGTGGTTCGGTCTCTACCAGCTTTGCACATCTGGCCAGTGCAATTTTTCCCCCATTCTTATTTGCAAAACTATTCAAGCTGTATCAGATTGCCCAGGGATGATGAGTGAACAGCTCTTTTCAAGCCCAGCCACAAATTCTCTATTGGATTGAGATCTGGGCTCTGACTTGGCCACTCCAGGACAGTAACTTTCTTGTTTTAAAGCCATACCTGTGTAGCTTTGAATGTATGCTTGGGGTCATTGTCTTGCTGGAAAACAAATCTCCTCCCAAGTCACAGCTCTTGTACAGACCGTATCAAGATTCCCTCCAGGGTTTCCTTGTATTTTGCTGCATTCATTTTACCCTCTACCTTCTCAAGCTTCCAGAGCGTGATGCAGCCACCACAATGCTTCACGGTAGGGATGCTGTGTTTCTGATGCTGTGCAGAGTTTGACATAACATTTAGTCTGATGGCTAAAAAGCTCAATTTTGGTTTCATCAGACCATAGAACCTTCTTCCAGCTGACTTCAGAGTCTCCCACATGCTTCTGACAAACTCTAGCCAATATTTCAAATTAGATTTTTTTTCTCTTTGCATTCTTCCATAAAGCTGCAACTGGTGAAGTACCTAGGAAACAGTTGTTGTATGCACAGTCACTTCCACCTCAGCCTCTGAAGCTTGTAGTTCCTCCAGAGTTGACATGTCTATTGGCAGCCTCCCTCACTAGTCCCCTTCTTGCACAGTCACTCAGTTTTTGAGGACAGCCCACTCTAGACAGATTTACAGGTACACCATATATTTCCATTTCTTGATGATTGACTTAAAAGTAACCAGAAATTTTCTTGTATCCATTTCCTGACTTGTGCTTTTCAATAGCCTTTTTGCAACATTGCTTGAAGTGTTCTCTTGTCTTCATGGTGTAATTTTTGCCAGGATACTGACTCCCAAGCAGTTGGACCTTCCAGACGCAGGGTGTATTTTAATTATAATTAATTGACACACCTTGATGACACACAGGTGATCTCTATTTAACTAACTAAGCAATTTCTAAAACCAATTGGCTGCACCAGTGATGATTTGGTGTGTCAAATTAAAGTGGGTGAAAACTTATGCAATCAAATATTTTGTGTTTTATATTTGTAATTAATTTAGATCACTTTGCAGAGGTCTGTTTTCACTTTGACACAAAAGTGTCTTTTTCTGTTATCAGTATCAAAAATTAAATCCACCGTGATTCAAAGTTGTAAAACAACAAATCATGAGAACTTCCAAGCGGGAGAATACTTGTTATAGGCACCATTTTTTCAACCAGGAAGTGGTGAATATTTGGAATTTTCCACCCAAGTAGGCTGTGGAAGCTCGGTTACTGAGTTTATTTAAACTAGAAATCAATAGATATTTTGATATTAGGAGAAATGAGGGACATGGTTGTGGAAAGAGGTGCTGAAACAACAGATAAGCCATGGTCTTAATGCAAAATGGAGCAGCCAAGATGAGCTAAATGGCTTCTCTTATGTTTTTAAACAGCAGTAAAGAAACTTAGGTGTGTTGGCAATCAAATGTTGAGCTCGCTCCCTGAGTGGTGTCAGCTGTAGGTTTGTTAACCCAGAATGCACTGATGACAAGTAATCAGCAAGTCTCTGGAGTAGAACTGGAAGTGACCAGGTGCATCTGTTGTCTGGTTCTGTCCCTGGACTCATCATGAACATACATAACCTCCAGCACTAGCCAGATAGATGGAGCCAACAGTTAATCTTCCACTCTGTGCAACTCCATCCTCCCTTAATTTGCATAAGTTAAATATACTTTAAATTGCATATTTTTCTTTCAACGGCTTTTAAACATCATTGATTATCAGAGATCTTTGGGAAGGCCTGCTGGTAGCAGAAGTTTTCTCCAAAATGGTCAGTAAACAGGGCCATCGTGTCCACTGCTTGCAGCCTTATTGCTATTTGTGGTTGAGGAAAGCTTTAGACTGTCATGCAGGCGGACCTTAGAAGGCAGATGGCTACACAGGATTAGTGCGCCATGGGGTTGATGGTGAAGTGAGGACTGGGCAAATCGATTTGAGGATACTACTAGTCTCTCCTGTTATAATAACAAGTCATTTGTTGACACGTATTGTACATGGATTCCAGAGCAAGACATGTTTTCTCATTCAATAGCCAACCTTTGGTTTGTTGAATTGATTCTGGTGCAAGAGACAGGGCAGACTGCAACAGAATGAAGAAGTCATCAGAGCTGCTCAGTGCAAAGACACCTACATGATGCACAGTGTCTGGTCAGACACCGGCTGGTCATTGAGGAAGTCAGTGGTTGCACAGCTCCAAGTGCTGACATGGAGAACTCATTGAAAACTGGTTTCCTCATCACACTGACTGCCCGCTGCACCTCCTGTTCTCTGACATGAGTCAAGCAATTATACTCAGCTCTCCTGGGAAGGACCATATCAACTGCTTCCCTAATGCAGCCATGATCTGATGTAATTATCTCCTGGTCCTGCCTGGAAGTAGTCTAGTGCATAAATTGAATGGGTAAATAATCATACAATGATGTTGGTTTTTGTCACCACTGACAAAGCGCTGCTTTCGTGTTCTGGAGAAGGAATGCTTTTCTCATTTGGTCAACCAGCTTCATTCATTCCCCCACAATTCTAGTCATTTGAAAGGAATTAGTGCCTTTAACTAATTTTATTTAAATCAATTTACAAGAAGCAGCCAACATATTTCAGTCCTTTCTGAATTGTTAGTGCCTCACAGATCCTTCCAATCTGAAGTTCAGGCGAGGAATTTTCCTCCAATAATGCGACACAAGAATCAAAGACACCCAGCACATAGGAACAAGAGCAGGTCACCTGTCCTAATCAAGCCCACCCACTACATAATGCAGGCCTTAACTCCCCCTCTGTTCCGAGCTCCCAGGCCCGCAATTCCTCAGTCTATCAAAAATGTAGCTTTCTTTACTTTAAATATTGCTCATAATCTAGCTTCCACAACTCCTTGGGTAGAGAGCCCAGGCTCTGTGAGGAGAGATGAATATATACTTCAGTTTTAAATAACTAGCCTCTTACTTGAAACTATATCCCGTCTTTTGAGATCTAGGTAAGGGAGCTAAAACTGTGCCTATGTGGCCTCAGCAACACTGTTATAACACAATTGTAACAAAGCTTTCCTATTTCTAAACACAATCATTTTTGCAGTAAATGTCAAAACACCACTTGCCTTCTAGTTGCTGCAGCTGCCCACACATTTCTTGTGATTCGTGAACGAGAACACCTAGTACTTAGAACCTCCAAACCTACAGTGCAGTATGAACTCTTGGCCCATAAAGCTGTTCCTCTCTACTTTATCGTTGATCCCACTGTACTTTACTCATTTGAGGTTCTATCCATTAGATCATGGTCTTTAATTTTGGGTTCTCTTTCCAAAGTGCATCACCTCACACTTCCACACATTAAATTCCATTTGCCAGGTTTTCACCCATCCACTCAAATAATTTATATCTCGTTGCAGAGTCACAATATTCTCATCTCAACATGCCGTTCCATCTACTTTTGCGCCATCAGGGTATGTCTTTCTCCTTCTTCCTTGCCCCTTACCTTCACAAGCTTGGTTCAGCTTGTCTGCTCTCTGCTCCTCCTGCCAGTTTTGCTTCAGTGCAGGTAGAAGGCTTGCTGATCGGCCTCTGCCGAGGAACAATTGCCTTGTGCAAAAATTTCTTCAAAGTTCTTAAATACACGATGCACTGCTGTTTGTACACTTCAGCAACATTAAATAGCACTGGACTGCAGCAAGCGTTCGTAGAGTAATTGTAAATCAGAGTGGAAAACAACTATCTGATGGCATGGGGGTTCTTCATGCAATCATTTGTACAAGAATGACTTGAGGTATGGTGGTATAGTGCTGCAATTTAGCTCTACTGCTACTGCTCAACATCATGATCTACTTACTCTATGCACATCCACAAGATGTCAGCAAAGCTTGCTGTAACTCCCTTCCCAATTCAGTCGCTGGCACAATTAATGTTACAAGTTTGCAGACACATGCATCAGTCACCACCATTACAGACCCTCACTATCCTGGACAATCTGAACCAATCTGCCAACAAAATGTCCAACAACTATGATTGCACTGAATGAACATTACCTTCAGTGGGTTTGTGAAGCTAGAGTCTCATTATTTCAGAAACAGAATCTGATTCACCGCTATATGATGTGAAATTAGTTGTTTCACCACAGAGGTAATGGTGCAAAAACATAAACATCTAGAAATTACAAAACCAAATAAATAGTTAAAAAAGGAACAACAAGTTAGTGTTCATGGGTTTGTGGGCTATTCAGAAATCAAATGATGGAAGAGAAGATGTTTCAGAATTATTGTGTATGGGTTATCAGGCTCCTGTGCCTCTTCTTTGATGGTAGTAATGAGAAGAGGGCATGTCCTGGATGCTGAGGGCCAATAATGACGGATGCTGCCCCTTGAAGATGTTCTCCTCTCCTATTAGATTCCTTCCAATCCCGCCATTTCCCTTTCTTACCCTCCTGGCTTCACTTATCACCTTCAGGTTATCCTCCTCCTCCCTCCACTTTTTTAATCTGGCATTATCCCCCTTCCTTTTCAGTCCCGAGGAAGGGTCTTGGCCCGAAATGTCAACAATTTATTAACTTCCATAGATGCTGCCTGAGCTGCTAAGTTCCTCCAGCCTTTTGTGTGTGAGTCTATAACCGCCTTCTGTCTTTTGCGATTCTGTGCGTTGGAACATCCATACTAGGCAGTGATGTAGCTAGTTAGAATTCATTATTCACTCTACTGTAAATCTACAGAAATTTATATAAGTCATTAGTAATGTAGCAAATCTTCCCAAGCACTGAAGGAAGCAAAGCCGCTGGTGTGCCTTCTTCATGCTCGCATTGAAGTGTTGGGCCCAGAAGGTATCCAGGAATTTGAAGCTCGTACGCTTTCCCCCGCTAAGCCCTCCTAAGGACCGGCATGTGTTCTCCCACTTTCCCATAGAAAAATCCATAACCAATTCCTTGATCTGGCCGACATTGCATGTGAAGTTGCTTTTTGCAACACCACTATCTCATTCCTGATTTATCTCACTGATGGACAGTTGATCTATTTCACTCCAGTATGCCTCCTCATTGCCATCTGAGATTTCACCAACAACAGGGGTGTCATCAGCAAATTTATAAGTGGCATTTGAGCAATGCCTAACCACACAGTCATGAGTGTAGAGAGAGTAGAGCAAAGGGCTAAGCACATGTTCTTGAGGCACTCCTTTGGTGATCATCAGTGAGGAGGAGATGTTATTACCAATCTGTATGACTGTGGTCTCCCAATGATGAAGTTGAGCAGCCAGTTGTAGAGGGTGGTACAATGGCCCAGGTTTAGAATTTCAGTGATTAGTACTGAGGAGATGAAATTGTTGAACTATAATCAATGAACAGCAGCATAACGGATATTTTGCAGTTGTTTAAGTGCCTAAAACATAGAGAAGAGCATCGAACATTAGACTAAAGAAGAAGATGGTTTATTTTGCTTCTTCCAAACTTATATGTATGTCTGCCTCTCAGCTTGTGGAAATTAGGGAGATGTCAGGAAAAGAGCTTGCAGCTTAACATACGTACTTAAAACTTTAAGCTCATTCTCTGTGCGTTTCCATGTTCTGTAATTGGAAAATGTTGAATATAACACATTAATGATATCATCATTTCTAGGAAATGCCACTGCTCTAAATAGGCACATGCAATAGTGAATGAAAGAATAAAATATATATCCTAGTATAGGTCCTTTGAGTCCTCTCGAAACTTGGGAAGCAAGGCTGTCTCTTATTCTTCTGCTAAAACTGCGGTGAACACACCTGAGAAATGGACAACCATAAATGCTGGAAATCTGCAGTAAAATCAGAAAGTGTCACAATGAGAAAATAATCTTCAGATAGTCTTTAGTATGGAAAAGTGGAAAGATGGGTTAATGTTCTGGTGAATAGCTCTTGATTAATCATCTTCTTTAGAGACATAAATTCTTTTTTCAGGTATGAAGAGATCTGTGAACATATTCCAGCATTTTCATTTTCTTTGGAGACTTTTAAAAAATTATATCTGGTATTTCACATCTGCCAAAGGGCATGTTTACAGATCAACATTTCATATCATAAAATTTCTTTATGGTTTACTGAAGCTTATATGCTGGTCTAATTCAAAGGACAGATCAACTGTGATTCTGATCCATATTATATGGATACTGTTTTAAAGAATGCATCGATTTACACAGCCTGATCCCTAGAATGTCCAACATGAGACATTACATTTTCCTTTTCCTTAAAACAACATTTGAGGCAAAATATATATTTGCTTTGCTGCTTAAATCTAATATTTTTATGCATAAAGTGGTGGTACAAAACATGTGATGTAAAACAAATAGCCAGATTACTTCATCTTTGCAAATAGCTTTGGTGCTAGTTAAAAACTTTGCCAATACATTAACAAAGGAATTAGTAAAAACTTTTTTGCATTTCATAGTGATATGATTTCATGGTGATATGAATCCATAACTCATCTTAGCTCACTTTAATAAATGTGTGTTTCTCGTGGATGAGCACTTTCCATTATCACTTAATTGTTTTCATTTATAAGTACGTACTTGTGAAAGGCAATTTCTAAGGAAGGTTTTAGGGCGTGCGTACATATTGCTTTGTGAAAATTTCATCAAATTGTTGTGCTCGAAGTGTGCCAGCACAATGTCAATGCTGAACGACTGCTTAATTTTTCTCTTATGAGAATGTGTTTATCTTTCAATGGATATATTGCTGCTCCAGTAATTCAATTCAACTTCTCTAAACTGCTAATTATAAGGATTATGATACAAATAAAAACTGGCTTAGTTTTTAAAATACCCCACCATAAAAGAGAATTATTCTATAATTGCAATGTCAAATCAGCATAGCCAATAAATTAGCAAAAAGAATTTGAATCTGCCTGACATTTAATGGTGTATTTAATTAAATTTAATATATCAAACACATGTTTATATCAACTTTGGAACATGACTGATTTGACCTTTATTTTGGAAGTGAGCATTTAGATCAAAACAAAAAATATTACTTTACTGTAATTGATCAATTATTTGAAGAAACGGAAGAGGTTGTATTAAAGAATTTTCTCTTTAAATATTCAAATGAATTCTGAGCTTGTTACTGCCCATTTCTAGTTTCCTCTCTGCCTGCTGCACCTGGGGTTGTCACACAGCAGCGTGTGTCAAGCCCAGCCACTGGGGATTCCTTGCTCAGTGCAAGCTGAGCTTTGGGCTTTTCTTTTCTGTTCAGGAGCTGCCACTTTCATTTCATGAGGAAGAGACAGGAGCCCCTTTTTCTTGAAGCTCCATTAAAACTTGCAATGCAAAGGCACAAAGAAAGTTTACTTTATTACCATTTCAGATGTTTGAACATCAGGATAGTTTAAAAGCTGGAAGCGAATTGCAAAGGCTGTTTAAGTTTTCTGTCTGACCTGTCAGATGATGCTGGACATTGATAGTACCATTTTATATATGGAAGGAAAATGTTAGTTTTCCTCCAATGTTTAGTTTACCTTAGTTACTGAGTCCAGAACGGAAGCTATGTCAAGCTATTGGCTGTGCTTGCTCTTGAGTATTACTTTTTAAAGTGCAGCCGCTGGAGATGGACCATAATTTTCAGTTTCAACAAGATGAACTTGATGTATTAATTCAAATTCTGTTTGCATTAATTATCCAGACTTTAACTGGAATGATTAATGGATAGGGAGAAAAAGTGGAACAAGGGAATAAAGTGCATGAACAGGTTCGATCATATTAAGCAGAACAGGACAAAAGGGCTGAATGGCCTACTCCTGTTCCTGTTTTCTGTTTCGAACCAAGTCAGGTTTAATTTTCTTATTGAATTCACTTCCATTAATTCTTACATGTTCTTTTCTCTGCGATTCCTTAAATGATCATGCTCCATCTACCTTCCTTTTCCTTCAGACTCAGCCAAGAGCAACGTGCATTTATATCCTGCACAAAGACAAGTAACTTCTTCTTAGACTGACTGATAAATTGGAAATAAAATAGATTGTCAATTGTGATTCTGCCTGTTTTTGTTCCCCTCCTATTTCTGAGGAATCAGAAATCCCAATGAGTGAGAACTGTCATTGAGAACCTGCAAGGTACAGTACTATTCTGGGAAAATATGATGTTCGTTCAAATGCCTCCTCACTTCCTTCCAAGAAGCAACCATAGTATCCACTGAAAATTCTGCTAAGGGCGGCATAATTATTTCTAGCTGAGATCCAGTGACACTTGGGTGTAGGACTTTGGTATTTGTTGCTGAGCTTTCAAACTAGGGTATTGAAAATGAGCTGTAATCAATTGCAGTAATATGCACTGCTCTGTGTGTGTGTTAAATGTGATATTTGACCTGAGGTATCAGTATCAGTAATATGATCTTTTAGGTCCTGCTGCTTCGGTCTTACATGCCAACAAGTGAATTGCTTTCAACTCTAAGCTGCTATGATTATGACACCTTTAAGTACTGTATATGCAAACATTCAGCTAAAAACATGCACGATGCAACAAAATAACATGTATCAAAATCGTGATTATTCTGTGGTCATCCACACACAGGAAGACATTGAACAGTAAAAACACAAGGTCGAATATTACGGTTGTGTGCTTGATTTTAATATATATGCCATTGAACGTATACAGACTATTTGCATTATGGTCTGATATGGTAATTTGAATGAGCAGGAATATAAAAATCAGCAGAGAGTCGTGGAATGTCCTTCCCCAATATCAGTAATATTTGCATCCGTAGTATCTATAGAAGGCAACATCCGTCATCAAAACCTCTCCATCCAGTCCATGCATTCTTCTCACAATTACCATCGTGCAAGAGGTACATGAGCCTGAAGTTCCTCACCACCAGGTTCAAGAGCGGTTATTTCCTTTTAACCATTTGGTTTCTGAGCTAATCATAAAAACCCGAATCACTACAGTTTAGTAACACCGGGGCCACTTTGATCACTTTGTAATAAACTGGACTTTATTTCTGTTGTAATTGTGTTCCTTCTTGTAACCGTTGTGTATAATTTGTGTTTTTCTTGTGAACGCTATTTTTCTCATGCCACGTGCCTCTAATGCTGCTGCAAATAAAGTTTTCATTGCACCTGTGCATTCATGTACTTGTGCACATGATAATAAACTCAACTTTGACATTAACACTAGGCCATACTGAGATGGAGTTGACACACTGGATGTGGAGAGCTGATCAAGCAAATCAGGGATTGAACAGCTGTAGGATAAGCAGTGCAGCATAGCAACAGCTTATGCAGTGTACTGCTGCAGACCCGACTTCCTATAGGAGGAGCCTTTCTTCCTGGCTACACCTGGAGTGCTATTTAAGAATCAAGATAATTGATGCAAAGAATTTTTAAAGAGTAAATTCAACTATAAAATAAAAAAATGCAAGTAAAATTAAGTCATGTATAAATAAAACATTAATATAAAATAAAAATTAAACAAAATGTCTATGGAATTTATTAATTTACCTTTGCATACAGCAAATGAAAGGAATTTTAGGAGCATTGAAGAACAGAGGAAACTTGGTGTATATGTCCATAATTCTGTGAAAGTGGCAACACAAGTAAATAAGGATGCACAGTTATACTTGGCAGGACAGGCAATAAGTATAATGGTTAGGAGGTGTGTTGCGGCTGCGTAAAACTTTGATTAGGCAACCTTTGGAGTATGTTGTGCAATACTGGACACCTCATAACAGGAATGATGTGAAGGCTTTAGAGCAGATGCTTGGAATGTGCTGCCGGGGAAGGAGGTGGAAGCAGATATGACAGCAGCATTTAAAAGCCATTTAGAAAGGCCCATGAACGGAGAGGGAATGGAGGACATAGACCATGCACTGTGGGATTAGTTTAAATTGACATCACGCAGTACAGGCTGAAGATCCTGTGCTTATGCTATACTCTTTGATGTTCTATGTTCTTTTCCCTGCTAATTTTTATGCTAGTTATCCCCACTCAAGTGAAGAATCATTCTAGCTCTGTGTTTGTTCTGACTGTTATTGGATTGGAGAGACTGATTACCCTGCTTAATGCCAGGCAATCCCCATAATAAATGGATCCATCATTAGAATGTAAGGACATAAAAAGGAGAAACAGTTTCAATCCATTTGGCCCCTCATTCCTGCTACACCATGCAAAAGGGTCATGGGTGATCTTTATTTCAGCATCACTTTCCTGCATCTTCTCTTGAATCCCTTAACTAGAGAAATAGGGTAAAGTGCCTCTATTCACCAATGTAACTGGGGATAATTCTGCCCCATGCGCTGAGGGATAGTCACTAAACTAGAGATTCAACCTGTCTGGAGGCCGCCTGTTCCTGTGAGGGCACCAATGATTTGAGGATGACGCCAAAGACATCTTATC